>NC_042958.1:47675163-48275163 GCF_901001165.1 Salmo trutta
GCTGGTGATGAGGAGGAGGATAAACCTGTCTAGGGCTGGTGAGGAGGAGGAGTATTACCTGTCTAGGGCTGGTGATGAGGAGGAGTAGTATTACCTGTCTAGGGCTGGTGAGGAGGAGGAGTATTACCTGTCTAGGGCTGGTGAGGAGGAGGAGTATTACCTGTCTAGGGCTGGTGAGGAGGAGCAGTATTACCTGTCTAGGGCTGGTGATGAGGAGGAGGAGTATTACCTGTCTAGGGCTGGTGAGGAGGAGGAGTATTACGTGTCTAGGGCTGGTGAGGAGGAGGAGTATTGTCTGTCTAGGGCTGGTGATGAGGAGGAGGAGTATTACCTGTCTAGGGTGGTGAGGAGGAGGAGTATACCTGTCTAGGGCTGGTGATGAGGAGGAGGAGTATACCTGTCTAGGGCTGGTGAGGAGGAGGAGTATTACCTGTCTAGGGCTGGTAAGGAGGAGGAGTATTACCGTCTAGGGCTGGTGTCATGAGAGGAGGAGTTTACCAGTCTAGGCTGGTGAGGAGGAGGAGTATTACCTGTCTAGGGCTGGTGATGAGGAGGAGGAGTATTACCTGTCTAGGGCTGGTGAGGAGAGGAGTATTACCAGTCTAGGGCTGGTGATGAGGCGGAGGAGGAGGAGTATATCTGTCTAGGGCTGGTGATGAGGAGGAGGATACCTGTCTGGGCTGGTGAGGCGGAGGAGGAGTATTACCTGTCTAGGGCTGGTGATGAGAGGAGGAGTATTACCTGTCTAGGGTTGTTGATGAGGAGGAATAGTATTACCTGTCTAGGGCTGGTGATGAGGAGGAGGAAGAGGAGGATTACCTGTCTAGGGCTAGTGATGAGGAGGAGGAGGAGTTTTACATGTCTAGGGCTGTTGATGAGGAGGAGGATTACCTGTCTAGGGCTGGTAATGAGGAGGAAGAGGAGGATTACCTGTCTAGGGCTGGTGATGAGGAGGGGAGGAGTATTACCTGTCTAGTGCTGTTGATGAGGAGGAGGATTACCTGTCTAGGGTAGTTGATGAGGAGGAGGATTACCTGTCTAGGGCTGTTTATGAGGAGGAAGAGGAGGATTAACTGTCTAGGGCTGGTGATGAGGAGGATCACTTGTCTAGGGCTGGTAAGGAGGAGGAGTATTACCTGTCTAGGGCTGTTAAAGAGGAGGAGGAAGAGTATTACCTGTCTAGGTCTGGTGAGGAGGAGGAGGATTACCTGTCTAGGGCTGGTGAGAAGGAGGAGGAGGAGTATTACCTGTCTAGGGTTGGTGATGAGGAGGAGGAGGAGTATTACCTGTCTAGGGCTGGTGATGATGATGAGGAGGATTACCTGTCTAGAGCTGGTGATGAGGAGGAAGAGGAGGATTGCCTGTCTAGGGCTGGTGAGGAGGAGGAGGAGGAATACCTATCTAGGACTGGTGAGAAGGAGGAGGAGGATTACCTGTCTAGGGCTAGTGAGAAGGAGGAGGAGGAGGATTGCCTGTCGAGGGCTGGTGAGGAGGAGGAGGAGTATTACCTGTCTAGGGCTGGTGATGAGGAGGAGGAGTATTACCTGTCTAGGGCTGATGATGAGGAGGATTAACTGTCTAGGGCTGGTGATGAGGAGGAGGAGTATTACCTGTCTAGGGCTCGTGAGGATGAGGAGTATTACCTGTCTAGGGCTGATGAGGAGGAGGAGTATTACCTGTCTAGGGCTGGTGAGGAGGAGGAGTATTACGTGTCTAGGGCTGTTGAGGAGGAGGAGTATTACCTGTCTAGGGCTGGTGAGGAGGAGGAGTATTACGTGTCTAGGGCTGGTGAGGAGGAGGAGTATTACCTGTCTAGGGCTGGTGAGGAGGAGGACTATTACGTGTCTAGGGCTGGTGAGGAGGAGGAGTATTGCCTGTCTAGGGCTGTTAATGAGGTGGAGGAGTATTACCTGTCTAGGGCTGGTGAGGAGGAGGACTATTACGTGTCTAGGGCTGGTAAGGAGGAGGAGTATTGCCTGTCTAGGGCTGATAATGAGGAGGAGGAGTATTACCTGTCTAGGGCTGGTGATGAGGAGGAGTATTACGTGTCTAGGGCTGGTGAGGAGGAGGAGTATTGCCTGTCTAGGGCTGGTGATGAGGAGGAGGAGTATTACCTGTCTAGGGCTGGTGAGGGGGAGGAGTATTACGTGTCTAGGGCTGGTGAGAAGGAGGAGAATTACCTGTCTAGGGCTGGTGAGGAGGAGGAGTATTACCTGTCTAGGGCTGGTGATGAGGAGGAGGAGTATTACCTGTCTAGGGCTGGTGAGGAGGAGGAGTATTACGTGTCTAGGGCTGGTGAGGAGGAGGAGTATTGCCTGTCTAGGGCTGGTGATGAGGAGGAGGAGTATTACCTGTCTAGGGCTGGTGAGGAGGAGGAGTATTACCTGTCTAGGGCTGGTGATGAGGAGGAGGAGTATTACCTGTCTAGGGCTGGTGAGGAGGAGGAGTATTACCTGTCTAGTGCTGGTAAGGAGGAGGAGTATTACCTGTCTAGGGCTGGTGATGAGGAGGAGGAGTATTACCAGTCTAGGCCTGGTGAGGAGGAGGAGTATTACCTGTCTAGGGCTGGTGAGGAGGAGGAGGAGTATTACCTGTCTAGGGCTGGTGAGGAGGAGGAGTATTACCAGTCTAGGGCTGGTGATGAGGCGGAGGAGGAGGAGTATTATCTGTCTAGGGCTGGTGATGAGGAGGAGGATTACCTGTCTTGGGCTGGTGAGGAGGAGGAGGAGGAGTATTACCTGTCTAGGGCTGGTGATGAGGAGGAGGAGGAGTATTACCTGTCTAGGGTTGTTGATGAGGAGGAATAGTATTACCTGTCTAGGGCTGGTGATGAGGAGGAGGAAGAGGAGGATTACCTGTCTAGGGCTAGTGATGAGGAGGAGGAGGAGTTTTACATGTCTAGGGCTGGTGATGAGGAGGCGAGGAGTATTACCTGTCTAGGGCTGGTGAGGAGGAGGAGAAGGATTACCTGTCTAGGGCTGGTGATGAGGAGGGGGAGGAGTATTACCTGTCTAGTTCTGTTGATGAGGAGGAGGATTACCTGTCTAGGGCAGTTGATGAGGAGGAGGATTACCTGTCTAGGGCTGTTTATGAGGAGGAAGAGGAGGATTACCTGTCTAGGGCTGGTGATGAGGAGGATCACTTGTCTAGGGCTGGTAAGGAGGAGGAGTATTACCTGTCTAGGGCTGTTAAAGAGGAGGAGGAAGAGTATTACCTGTCTAGGTCTGGTGAGGAGGAGGAGGATTACCTGTCTAGGGCTGGTGAGAAGGAGGAGGAGGAGTATTACCTGTCTAGGGTTGGTGATGAGGAGGAGGAGGAGTATTACCTGTCTAGGGCTGGTGATGATGAGGAGGAGGATTACCTGTCTAGAGCTGGTGATGAGGAGGAGGAGTACTACCTGTCTAGGGCTGGTGATGAGGAGGAGGATTACCTGTCTAGGGCTGGTGATGAGGAGGAAGAGGAGGATTGCCTGTCTAGGGCTGGTGTGGAGGAGGAGGAGGATTACCTGTCTAGGGCTGGTGAGGAGGAGGAGTATTACCTGTCTAGTGCTGGTAAGGAGGAGGAGTATTACCTGTCTAGGGCTGGTGATGAGGAGGAGGAGTATTACCAGTCTAGGCCTGGTGAGGAGGAGGAGTATTACCTGTCTAGGGCTGGTGAGGAGGAGTATTACCTGTCTAGGGCTGGTGAGGAGGAGGAGTATTACCAGTCTAGGGCTGGTGATGAGGCGGAGGAGGAGGAGTATTATCTGTCTAGGGCTGGTGATGAGGAGGAGGATTACCTGTCTTGGGCTGGTGAGGAGGAGGAGGAGGAGTATTACCTGTCTAGGGCTGGTGATGAGGAGGAGGAGGAGTATTACCTGTCTAGGGTTGTTGATGAGGAGGAATAGTATTACCTGTCTAGGGCTGGTGATGAGGAGGAGGAAGAGGAGGATTATCTGTCTAGGGCTAGTGATGAGGAGGAGGAGGAGTTTTACATGTCTAGGGCTGGTGATGAGGAGGCGAGGAGTATTACCTGTCTAGGGCTGGTGAGGAGGAGGAGAAGGATTACCTGTCTAGGGCTGGTGATGAGGAGGGGGAGGAGTATTACCTGTCTAGTTCTGTTGATGAGGAGGAGGATTACCTGTCTAGGGCAGTTGATGAGGAGGAGGATTACCTGTCTAGGGCTGTTTATGAGGAGGAAGAGGAGGATTAACTGTCTAGGGCTGGTGATGAGGAGGATCACTTGTCTAGGGCTGGTAAGGAGGAGGAGTATTACCTGTCTAGGGCTGTTAAAGAGGAGGAGGAAGAGTATTACCTGTCTAGGTCTGGTGAGGAGGAGGAGGATTACCTGTCTAGGGCTGGTGAGAAGGAGGAGGAGGAGTATTACCTGTCTAGGGTTGGTGATGAGGAGGAGGAGGAGTATTACCTGTCTAGGGCTGGTGATGATGAGGAGGAGGATTACCTGTCTAGAGCTGGTGATGAGGAGGAGGAGTACTACCTGTCTAGGGCTGGTGATGAGGAGGAGGATTACCTGTCTAGGGCTGGTGATGAGGAGGAAGAGGAGGATTGCCTGTCTAGGGCTGGTGTGGAGGAGGAGGAGGATTACCTATCTAGGACTGGTGAGAAGGAGGAGGAGGATTACCTGTCTATGTCTAGTGATGAGGAGGAAGAGGAGGATTGCCTGTCGAGGGCTGGTGAGGAGGAGGAGGAGGATTACTTGTCTAGGGCTGGTGATGAGGAGGAGTATTACCTGTCTAGATTTGATGATGAGGAGGAGGAGGATTACCTTTCTCGGGCTGGTGAGGACGAGGAGTATTACCTGTCTAGGGCTGGTGAGGAGGAGGAGTATTACCTGTCAGGGATGGTGAGTAGGAGGAGTATTACCTGTCTAGGGCTGGTGATGAGGAGGAGTATTACCTGTCTATGGCTGGTGATGAGGAGGAGGAGTATTACCTGTCTATGGCTGTTGATGAGGAGGAGGATTATTACCTGTCTATGGCTGGTAATGAGGAGTAGGATTATTACCTATCTAGGGCTGGTGATGAGGAGGAGGATTACCTGTCTTGGGCTGGTGAGGAGGAGGAGGAGGAGTATTACCTGTCTAGGGCTGGTGATGAGGAGGAGGAGGAGTATTACCTGTCTAGGGTTGTTGATGAGGAGGAATAGTATTACCTGTCTAGGGCTGGTGATGAGGAGGAGGAAGAGGAGGATTACCTGTCTAGGGCTAGTGATGAGGAGGAGGAGGAGTTTTACATGTCTAGGGCTGGTGATGAGGAGGCGAGGAGTATTACCTGTCTAGGGCTGGTGAGGAGGAGGAGAAGGATTACCTGTCTAGGGCTGGTGATGAGGAGGGGGAGGAGTATTACCTGTCTAGTTCTGTTGATGAGGAGGAGGATTACCTGTCTAGGGCAGTTGATGAGGAGGAGGATTACCTGTCTAGGGCTGTTTATGAGGAGGAAGAGGAGGATTACCTGTCTAGGGCTGGTGATGAGGAGGATCACTTGTCTAGGGCTGGTAAGGAGGAGGAGTATTACCTGTCTAGGGCTGTTAAAGAGGAGGAGGAAGAGTATTACCTGTCTAGGTCTGGTGAGGAGGAGGAGGATTACCTGTCTAGGGCTGGTGAGAAGGAGGAGGAGGAGTATTACCTGTCTAGGGTTGGTGATGAGGAGGAGGAGGAGTATTACCTGTCTAGGGCTGGTGATGATGAGGAGGAGGATTACCTGTCTAGAGCTGGTGATGAGGAGGAGGAGTACTACCTGTCTAGGGCTGGTGATGAGGAGGAGGATTACCTGTCTAGGGCTGGTGATGAGGAGGAAGAGGAGGATTGCCTGTCTAGGGCTGGTGTGGAGGAGGAGGAGGATTACCTATCTAGGACTGGTGAGAAGGAGGAGGAGGATTACCTGTCTATGTCTAGTGATGAAGAGGAAGAGGAGGATTGCCTGTCGAGGGCTGGTGAGGAGGAGGAGGAGGATTACTTGTCTAGGGCTGGTGATGAGGAGGAGTATTACCTGTCTAGATTTGATGATGAGGAGGAGGAGGATTACCTTTCTCGGGCTGGTGAGGACGAGGAGTATTACCTGTCTAGGGCTGGTGAGGAGGAGGAGTATTACCTGTCAGGGATGGTGAGTAGGAGGAGTATTACCTGTCTAGGGCTGGTGATGAGGAGGAGTATTACCTGTCTATGGCTGGTGATGAGGAGGAGGAGTATTACCTGTCTATGGCTGTTGATGAGGAGGAGGATTATTACCTGTCTATGGCTGGTAATGAGGAGTAGGATTATTACCTATCTAGGGCTGGTGATGAGGAGGAGTATTACCTGTCTAGGGCTGGTGATGAGAAGGGGGAGGAGTATTACCTGTCTAGTGCTGTTGATGAGGAGGAGGATTACCTGTCTAGGGCAGTTGATGAGGAGGAGGATTACCTGTCTAGGGCTGTTTATGAGGAGGAAGAGGAGGATTACCTGTCTAGGGCTGGTGATGAGGAGGATCACCTGTCTAGGGCTGGTGAGGAGGAGTATTACCTGTCTAGGGCTGTTAAAGAGGAGGAGGAAGAGTATTACCTGTCTAGGGCTGGTGAGGAGGAGGAGGATTACCTGTCTAGGGCTGGTGAGAAGGAGGAGGAGGAGTATTACCTGTCTAGGGCTGGTGATGATGAGGAGGAGGATTACCTGTTTAGAGCTGGTGATGAGGAGGAGGAGTACTACCTGTCTAGGGCTGGTGATGAGGAGGAGGAATACCTGTCTAGGGCTGGTGATGAGGAGGAAGAGGAGGTTTGCCTGTCTAGGGCTGGTGAGGAGGAGGAGGAGGATTACCTATCTAGGACTGGTGAGGAGGAGGAGGAGGATTACCTGTCTAGGGCTAGTGATGAGGAGGAAGAGGAGGATTGACTGTCTCGGGCTGGTGAGGAGGAGGAAGAGGATTACCTATCTAGGACTGGTGAGAAGGAGGAGGATTACCTGTCTAGGGCTGGTGAGCAGGAGGAGGAGTATTACCTGTCTAGGGCTGGTGATGAGGAGGAGGAGTATTACCTGTCTAGGGCTGATGATGAGGAGGATTAACTGTCTAGGGCTGGTGATGAGGAGGAGGAGTATTACCTGTCTAGGGCTGGTTAGGAGGAGGAGTATTACCTGTCTAGGGCTGGTGATGAGGAGGAGGAGTATTACCTGTCTAGGGCTGGTGAGGAGGAGGAGTATTACGTGTCTAGGGCTGGTGAGGGGGAGGAGTATTACGTGTCTAGGGCTGGTGAGGAGGAGGAGTATTGCCTGTCTAGGGCTGGTGATGAGGAGGAGGAGTATTACCTGTCTAGGGCTGGTGAGGAGGAGGAGTATTACGTGTCTAGGGCTGGTGAGGAGGAGGAGTATTACGTGTCTAGAGCTGGTGAGGAGGAGGAGTATTGCCTGTCTAGGGCTGGTGATGAGGAGGAGGAGTATTACCTGTCTAGGGCTGGTGAGGAGGAGGAGTATTACGTGTCTAGAGCTGGTGAGGAGGAGGAGTATTGCCTGTCTAGGGCTGGTGATGAGGAGGAGGAGTATTACCTGTCTAGGGCTGGTGAGAAGGAGGAGTATTACCTGTCTAGGGCTGGTGATGAGGAGGAGGAGTATTACCTGTCTAGGGCTGGTAATGCAGCAGTGAAACTAGGTTTAAAAAACAGATAAAAATACAACTTATGTAACAGCGGGGACTGTGAATCAACACAAACAGACACATGCATACACACATACGATAATATACACACGTACACATGGATTTTGTGTAGATATGTGGTAGTGGAGTAGTGGCCTGAAGGCACACAGTGTATTGTGAAATCTGTTGTGAATGTGTTGTAATGTTTTTAAATTGTATAACTGCTTTAATTTTGCTGGACCCCAGGAAGAGTAGCTGCTGCCTTGGCAGGAACTTTTATTATTCATTTCACCTTTATTTAACCAGGTAGGCCAGTTGAGAACAAGTTCTCATTTACAACTGTGACCTGGCCAAGATAAAGCAAAGCAGTTCGACAAACAACAACACAGAGTTACACATGGGATAAACAAACGTACAGTCAATAACACAATATAATTTTTTTTTTTACAAATTATGGGGATCCATAATAAATACAAATACAAATGACATGTCTAGGTCTAGTGAGGGATGGTGATGATGAGGAGGAGTATTACCTGTCTAGGTCCAGTGAGGGCTGGTGATGATGAGGAGGAGGGGGTGCTGCCAATGGCTTCAGAAGAGGGGCATGCGGACCCCTGGGACTCGTCACTGTGGGGTTGCTCTGGAGACAGACTGTCACTGTGGGGTTGCTCTGGAGACAGACTGTCACTGCTGCTGTCCTCCTCGAACGCATACGAGTCCTCCTGCTTAGGAAACGTCCCATGGTTTACTGGAGAGAGAGAAAGGAGGGAGGGAGAGAGATACAGAGAGGGAAGAGAGGGGATGATGAGAAGTTGATGTGGTTCACGTGGTTCACTACAGCGATAACCACACAGTTCAATCACACACAGAGAAACGGAGGACTGAAACCTGACACACGGTGAGATAACGGCAAAGACGGCTTAGAATTCAAGGGTTTTAAAACATGAACAAGTATGTTCATATCTTTAAAGATTTAGAGGTTAAAACAAAACCCAAATTGTAGGGTTGTGTGTTAGTGGAAGATTTGGTCTCTGTGTGAATGTACAATATGTTCCTGTCTGTTCCTGTCTGTGTGCCACAACACTGCTCTGTACAACACAGTCCCTATCCACTCTATTGTTTAACATCAGTATTCACACACCGCTCTGTACAACACAGTCACTATCCGCTCTATTGTTTAACATCAGTATTCACACACCGCTCTGTACAACACAGTCCCTATCCACTCTATTGTTTAACATCAGTATTCACACACCGCTATGTACAACACAGTCCCTATCCACTCTATTGTTTAACATCAGTATTCACACACCGCTCTGTACAACACAGTCCCTATCCGCTCTTTTGTTTAACATCAGTATTCACACACCGCTCTGTACAACACAGTCCCTATCCGCTCTATTGTTTAACATCAGTATTCACACACCGCTCTGTACAACACAGTCCCTATCCACTCTATAGTTTAACATAGGTATTCACACACCGCTCTGTACAACACAGTCCCTATCCACTCTATAGTTTAACATCAGTATTCACACACCGCTCTGTACAACACAGTTCGTATCTGCTCTATAGTTTAACATCAGTATTCACACACCGCTCTGTACAACACAGTCCCTATCCGCTCTTTTGTTTAACATCAGTATTCACACACCGCTCTGTACAACACAGTCCCTATCCGCTCTATTGTTTAACATCAGTATTCACACACCGCTCTGTACAACACAGTCCCTATCCACTCTATAGTTTAACATCAGTATTCACACACCGCTCTGTACAACACAGTCTCTATCCGCTCTATTGTTTAACATCAGTATTCACACACCGCTCTGTACAACACAGTCCCTATCCACTCTATTGTTTAACATCAGTATTCACACACCGCTATGTACAACACAGTTCGTATCTGCTCTATTGTTTAACATCAGTATTCACACACCGCTCTGTACAACACAGTCCCTATCCACTCTATTGTTTAACATCAGTATTCACACACCGCTCTGTACAACACAGTCCCTATCCACTCTTGTTTAACATCAGTATTCACACACCGCTCTGTACAACACAGTCCCTATCCACTCTATTGTTTAACATCAGTATTCACACACCGCTATGTACAACACAGTCCCTATCCGCTCTATTGTTTAACATCAGTATTCACACACCTCTCTGTACAACACAGTCCCTATCCGCTCTATTGTTTAACATCAGTATTCACACACCGATATGTACAACACAGTCCCTATCCACTCTATTGTTTAACATCAGTATTCACACACCGCTCTGTACAACACAGTCACTATCCGCTCTATTGTTTAACATCAGTATTCACACACCGCTCTGTACAACACAGTCCCTATCCACTCTATTGTTTAACATCAGTATTCACACACCGCTATGTACAACACAGTCCCTATCCACTCTATTGTTTAACATCAGTATTCACACACCGCTCTGTACAACACAGTCCCTATCCACTCTATAGTTTAACATCAGTATTCACACACCGCTCTGTACAACACAGTTCGTATCTGCTCTATAGTTTAACATCAGTATTCACACACCGCTCTGTACAACACAGTCCCTATCCGCTCTATTGTTTAACATCAGTATTCACACACCGCTCTGTACAACACAGTCCCTATCCGCTCTATTGTTTAACATCAGTATTCACACACCGCTCTGTACAACACAGTCCCTTTCCGCTCTATTGTTTAACATCAGTATTCACACACCGCTCTGTACAACACAGTCCCTATCCACTCTATTGTTTAACATCAGTATTCACACACCACTCTGTACAACACAGTCCCTATCCGCTCTATTGTTTAACATCAGTATTCACACACCGCTCTGTACAACACAGTCCCTATCCGCTCTATTGTTTAACATCAGTATTCACACACCGCTCTGTACAACACAGTCCCTATCTACTCTATTGTTTAACATCAGTATTCACACACCGCTATGTACAACACAGTCTCTATCCACTCTATTGTTTAACATCAGTATTCACACACCGCTCTGTACAACACAGTCTCTAGCCGCTCTATTGTTTAACATCAGTATTCACACACCGCTCTGTACAACACAGTTCGTATCTGCTCTATTGTTTAACATCAGTATTCACACACCGCTCTGTACAACACAGTCCCTATCCACTCTATTGTTTAACATCAGTATTCACACACCGCTCTGTACAACACAGTCCCTATCCGCTCTATTGTTTAACATCAGTATTCACACACCGCTCTGTACAACACAGTCCCTATCCGCTCTATTGTTTAACATCAGTATTCACACACCGCTCTGTACAACACAGTCCCTATCCACTCTATAGTTTAACATCAGTATTCACACACCGCTCTGTACAACACAGTCTCTATCCGCTCTATTGTTTAACATCAGTATTCACACACCGCTCTGTACAACACAGTCCCTATCCACTCTATTGTTTAACATCAGTATTCACACACCGCTCTGCACAACACAGTCTCTATCCGCTCTATTGTTTAACATCAGTATTCACACACCGCTCTGTACAACACAGTCCCTATCCACTCTATTGTTTAACATCAGTATTCACACACCGCTATGTACAACACAGTTCGTATCTGCTCTATTGTTTAACATCAGTATTCACACACCGCTCTGTACAACACAGTCCCTATCCACTCTATTGTTTAACATCAGTATTCACACACCGCTCTGTACAACACAGTCTCTATCCACTCTATAGTTTAACATCAGTATTCACACACCGCTCTGTACAACACAGTCCCTATCCGCTCTATTGTTTAACATCAGTATTCACACACCGCTCTGTACAACACAGTCCCTATCCACTCTATTGTTTAACATCAGTATTCACACACCGCTCTGTACAACACAGTCTCTATCCACTCTATAGTTTAACATCAGTATTCACACACTGCTCTGTACAACACAGTCTCTATCCGCTCTATAGTTTAACATCAGTATTCACACACCGCTCTGTACAACACAGTCCCTATCCGCTTTATTGTTTAACATCAGTATTCACACACCGCTCTGTACAACACAGTCCCTATCCACTCTATTGTTTAACATCAGTATTCACACACCGCTCTGTACAACACAGTCCCTATCCGCTCTATAGTTTAACATCAGTATTCACACACTGCTCTGTACAACACAGTCTCTATCCGCTCTATATTTTAACATCAGTATTCACACACCGCTATGTACAACATAGTCCCTATCCACTCTATTGTTTAACATCAGTATTCACACACCGCTCTGTACAACACAGTCCCTATCCACTGTATTGTTTAACATCAGTATTCACACACCGCTCTGTACAACACAGTCTCTATCCACTCTATTGTTTAACATCAGTATTCACACACCGCTCTGTACAACACAGTCCCTATCCACTCTATTGTTTAACATCAGTATTCACACACCGCTCTGTACAACACAGTCCCTATCCATTCTATTGTTTAACATCAGTATTCACACACCGCTATGTACAACACAGTCCCTATCCACTCTATAGTTTAACATCAGTATTCACACACCGCTCTGTACAACACAGTCCCTATCCGCTCTATTGTTTAACATCAGTATTCACACACCGCTATGTACAACACAGTCCCTATCCGCTCTATTGTTTAACATCAGTATTCACACACCGCTCTGTACAACACAGTCCCTATCCGCTCTATTGTTTAACATCAGTATTCACACACCGCTCTGTACAACACAGTCCCTATCCGCTCTATTGTTTAACATCAGTATTCACACACCGCTCTGTACAACACAGTCCCTATCTACTCTATTGTTTAACATCAGTATTCACACACCGCTATGTACAACACAGTCTCTATCCACTCTATTGTTTAACATCAGTATTCACACACCGCTCTGTACAACACAGTCTCTATCCGCTCTATTGTTTAACATCAGTATTCACACACCGCTCTGTACAACACAGTTCGTATCTGCTCTATTGTTTAACATCAGTATTCACACACCGCTCTGTACAACACAGTCCCTATCCACTCTATTGTTTAACATCAGTATTCACACACCGCTCTGTACAACACAGTCCCTATCCACTCTATTGTTTAACATCAGTATTCACACACCGCTCTGTACAACACAGTCTCTATCCACTCTATAGTTTAACATCAGTATTCACACACCGCTCTGTACAACACAGTCCCTATCCGCTCTATTGTTTAACATCAGTATTCACACACCGCTCTGTACAACACAGTCCCTATCCACTCTATAGTTTAACATCAGTATTCACACACCGCTCTGTACAACACAGTCCCTATCCGCTCTATTGTTTAACATCAGTATTCACACACCGCTCTGTACAACACAGTCCCTATCCGCTCTATTGTTTAACATCAGTATTCACACACCGCTCTGTACAACACAGTCCCTATCCACTCTATTGTTTAACATCAGTATTCACACACCGCTCTGTACAACACAGTCCCTATCCACTCTATTGTTTAACATCAGTATTCACACACCGCTCTGTACAACACAGTCCCTATCCACTGTATTGTTTAACATCAGTATTCACACACCGCTCTGTACAACACAGTCTCTATCCACTCTATTGTTTAACATCAGTATTCACACACCGCTCTGTACAACACAGTCCCTATCCACTCTATTGTTTAACATCAGTATTCACACACCGCTCTGTACAACACAGTCCCTATCCATTCTATTGTTTAACATCAGTATTCACACACCGCTATGTACAACACAGTCCCTATCCACTCTATAGTTTAACATCAGTATTCACACACCGCTCTGTACAACACAGTCCCTATCCGCTCTATTGTTTAACATCAGTATTCACACACCGCTATGTACAACACAGTCCCTATCCGCTCTATTGTTTAACATCAGTATTCACACACCGCTCTGTACAACACAGTCCCTATCCGCTCTATTGTTTAAAATCAGTATTCACACACCGCTCTGTACAACACAGTCCCTATCCGCTCTATTGTTTAACATCAGTATTCACACACCGCTCTGTACAACACAGTCCCTATCTACTCTATTGTTTAACATCAGTATTCACACACCGCTATGTACAACACAGTCTCTATCCACTCTATTGTTTAACATCAGTATTCACACACCGCTCTGTACAACACAGTCTCTATCCGCTCTATTGTTTAACATCAGTATTCACACACCGCTCTGTACAACACAGTTCGTATCTGCTCTATTGTTTAACATCAGTATTCACACACCGCTCTGTACAACACAGTCCCTATCCACTCTATTGTTTAACATCAGTATTCACACACCGCTCTGTACAACACAGTCCCTATCCACTCTATTGTTTAACATCAGTATTCACACACCGCTCTGTACAACACAGTCTCTATCCACTCTATAGTTTAACATCAGTATTCACACACCGCTCTGTACAACACAGTCCCTATCCGCTCTATTGTTTAACATCAGTATTCACACACCGCTCTGTACAACACAGTCCCTATCCACTCTATAGTTTAACATCAGTATTCACACACCGCTCTGTACAACACAGTCCCTATCCGCTCTATTGTTTAACATCAGTATTCACACACCGCTCTGTACAACACAGTCCCTATCCGCTCTATTGTTTAACATCAGTATTCACACACCGCTCTGTACAACACAGTCCCTATCCACTCTATTGTTTAACATCAGTATTCACACACCGCTCTGTACAACACAGTCCCTATCCACTCTATTGTTTAACATCAGTATTCACACACCGCTCTGTACAACACAGTCCCTATCCGCTCTATTGTTTACCATCAGTATTCACACACCGCTCTGTACAACACAGTCCCTATCCACTGTATTGTTTAACATCAGTATTCACACACCGCTCTGTACAACACAGTCCCTATCTACTCTATTGTTTAACATCAGTATTCACACACCGCAATGTACAACACAGTCTCTATCCACTCTATTGTTTAACATCAGTATTCACACACCGCTCTGTACAACACAGTCTCTATCCGCTCTATTGTTTAACATCAGTATTCACACACCGCTCTGTACAACACAGTTCGTATCTGCTCTATTGTTTAACATCAGTATTCACACACCGCTCTGTACAACACAGTCCCTATCCACTCTATTGTTTAACATCAGTATTCACACACCGCTCTGTACAACACAGTCCCTATCCACTCTTTTGTTTAACATCAGTATTCACACACCGCTCTGTACAACACAGTCCCTATCCGCTCTATTGTTTAACATCAGTATTCACACACCGCTCTGTACAACACAGTCCCTATCCACTCTATAGTTTAACATCAGTATTCACACACCGCTCTGTACAACACAGTCTCTATCCGCTCTATTGTTTAACATCAGTATTCACACACCGCTCTGTACAACAAAGTCCCTATCCACTCTATTGTTTAACATCAGTATTCACACACCGCTCTGCACAACACAGTCTCTATCCGCTCTATTGTTTAACATCAGTATTCACACACCGCTCTGTACAACACAGTCCCTATCCACTCTATTGTTTAACATCAGTATTCACACACCGCTATGTACAACACAGTTCGTATCTGCTCTATTGTTTAACATCAGTATTCACACACCGCTCTGTACAACACAGTCCCTATCCACTCTATTGTTTAACATCAGTATTCACACACCGCTCTGTACAACACAGTCCCTATCCACTCTATTGTTTAACATCAGTATTCACACACCGCTCTGTACAACACAGTCCCTATCCACTCTATTGTTTAACATCAGTATTCACACACCGCTCTGTACAACACAGTCCCTATCCGCTCTATTGTTTAACATCAGTATTCACACACCGCTCTGTACAACACAGTCCCTATCCGCTCTATTGTTTAACATCAGTATTCACACACCGCTCTGTACAACACAGTCCCTATCCGCTCTATTGTTTAACATCAGTATTCACACACCGCTCTGTACAACACAGTCTCTATCTGCTCTATAGTTTAACATCAGTATTCACACACCGCTCTGTACAACACAGTCCCTATCCACTCTATTGTTTAACATCAGTATTCACACACCGCTCTGTACAACACAGTCCCTATCCGCTCTATTGTTTACCATCAGTATTCACACACCGCTCTGTACAACACAGTCCCTATCCGCTCTATTGTTTAACATCAGTATTCACACACCGCTCTGTACAACACAGTCCCTATCCGCTCTATTGTTTAACATCAGTATTCACACACCGCAATGTACAACACAGTCTCTATCCACTCTATTGTTTAACATCAGTATTCACACACCGCTCTGTACAACACAGTCTCTATCCGCTCTATTGTTTAACATCAGTATTCACACACCGCTCTGTACAACACAGTTCGTATCTGCTCTATTGTTTAACATCAGTATTCACACACCGCTCTGTACAACACAGTCCCTATCCACTCTATTGTTTAACATCAGTATTCACACACCGCTCTGTACAACACAGTCCCTATCCACTCTTTTGTTTAACATCAGTATTCACACACCGCTCTGTACAACACAGTCCCTATCCGCTCTATTGTTTAACATCAGTATTCACACACCGCTCTGTACAACACAGTCCCTATCCACTCTATAGTTTAACATCAGTATTCACACACCGCTCTGTACAACACAGTCTCTATCCGCTCTATTGTTTAACATCAGTATTCACACACCGCTCTGTACAACAAAGTCCCTATCCACTCTATTGTTTAACATCAGTATTCACACACCGCTCTGCACAACACAGTCTCTATCCGCTCTATTGTTTAACATCAGTATTCACACACCGCTCTGTACAACACAGTCCCTATCCACTCTATTGTTTAACATCAGTATTCACACACCGCTATGTACAACACAGTTCGTATCTGCTCTATTGTTTAACATCAGTATTCACACACCGCTCTGTACAACACAGTCCCTATCCACTCTATTGTTTAACATCAGTATTCACACACCGCTCTGTACAACACAGTCCCTATCCACTCTATTGTTTAACATCAGTATTCACACACCGCTCTGTACAACACAGTCTCTATCCGCTCTATTGTTTAACATCAGTATTCACACACCGCTCTGTACAACACAGTCCCTATCCACTCTATTGTTTAACATCAGTATTCACACACCGCTCTGTACAACACAGTCCCTATCCGCTCTATAGTTTAACATCAGTATTCACACACCGCTCTGTACAACACAGTTCGTATCTGCTCTATAGTTTAACATCAGTATTCACACACCGCTCTGTACAACACAGTCCCTATCCGCTCTATTGTTTAACATCAGTATTCACACACCGCTCTGTACAACACAGTCCCTATCCGCTCTATTGTTTAACATCAGTATTCACACACCGCTCTGTACAACACAGTCCCTATCCACTCTATTGTTTAACATCAGTATTCACACACCGCTCTGTACAACACAGTCCCTATCCGCTCTATTGTTTAACATCAGTATTCACACACCGCTCTGTACAACACAGTCCCTATCCGCTCTATTGTTTAACATCAGTATTCACACACCGCTCTGTACAACACAGTCCCTATCCGCTCTATTGTTTAACATCAGTATTCACACACCGCTCTGTACAACACAGTCTCTATCCGCTCTATTGTTTAACATCAGTATTCACACACCGCTCTGTACAACACAGTCCCTATCCACTCTATTGTTTAACATCAGTATTCACACACCGCTATGTACAACACAGTCCCTATCCACTCTATTGTTTAACATCAGTATTCACACACCGCTCTGTACAACACAGTCCCTATCCACTCTATTGTTTAACATCAGTATTCACACACCGCTATGTACAACACAGTCCCTATCCACTCTATTGTTTAACATCAGTATTCACACACCGCTCTGTACAACACAGTCCCTATCCACTCTATTGTTTAACATCAGTATTCACACACCGCTCTGTACAACACAGTCCCTATCCACTCTATAGTTTAACATCAGTATTCACACACCGCTCTGTACAACACAGTCCCTATCCACTCTATTGTTTAACATCAGTATTCACACACCGCTATGTACAACACAGTCCCTATCCACTCTATTGTTTAACATCAGTATTCACACACCGCTCTGTACAACACAGTCCCTATCCACTCTATTGTTTAACATCAGTATTCACACACCGCTATGTACAACACAGTCCCTATCCACTCTATTGTTTAACATCAGTATTCACACACCGCTCTGTACAACACAGTCTCTATCCGCTTTATTGTTTAACATCAGTATTCACACACCGCTATGCACAACACAGTTCGTATCGGCTCTATTGTTTAACATCAGTATTCACACACCGCTCTGTACAACACAGTCCCTATCCGCTTTATTGTTTAACATCAGTATTCACACACCGCTCTGTACAACACAGTCCCTATCTACTCTATTGTTTAACATCAGTATTCACACACCGCTCTGCACAACACAGTCCCTATCCACTCTATTGTTTAACATCAGTATTCACACACTGCTCTTCTTCACTGTCACCTAGTCCAACACTTAGCCCCAAGGTGCTACTCTGCAGTGGGCAGAGACTGACATCGCCACTTTACAGTGAACACAGCCCTGATTGGCTGAAGTGATAGTGAACAGAGAGCCTTTATTGGTTTAGCTGAGAGAGACTGTGCTATCTGGAGGAGCAGAGCCTGAGGTTAGCACTGGGACAGAGCCAGGAGAGGGGAGGAGGGTGGTAATGTGTGTGTGTGTGTCTCGTTTAGTATGAGAACATGTGACCTGCCAAGAGTCAAACCTGGTTTCAATCACACCATCAGCCCCGCTCTGTGTCTTCCTCTGGTCCTTCACACATGGCCTTGTGCACTCACCTGGGTGTTATATCCTGTTGGTTGGATCTCTCTCAAATAGTCAATAAGTCAAATAGTTTTCCATTGTGTATTGCATTTTGCTTTGTGATTGTGTTTCTCAATAGGTCATGTGGTTTTGTTTTGACTGTTGTAACTTTGTTTATTCTGATTGATTGGATGTTCTGGTCCTGAGGCTTCAGTGTGTTAGTAGAACTGGTTTGTGAACTCAGCCCCAGGACCAGCTGGATGAGGGGACTATTTTCTTTGCTCAGCTCTTGGCATTGCAGGGCTTGGTAATGATATGCGAGGGGGTATTTGAGATGTTTCCAAAACTGAATTGCTCTTTTTTTCATTTTTATTATTAGTGGATATTGGCCAAATTCTGCCCTCCATGCAATCTTACAGAACTCTGTCATGGGGTGTTTGTCCCATTGGGTGAAACCCTACACCTCAATGCCAAGTGCAATCAGTTCAATGACACATTCAATTCGTTTTAGCAAAATTGTAATAACATTGAATGCCCTGCATGCTTTCTGTCTCAGTTCTCTCTCTCTATTCAGGAAGTAGGGTTGCCTACTTTAGTCCCAGTCAGGGACAGAACAGGTCACCTCTGGGCTATTATCAAATAAAATAAAATTGTATTTGTGTAATGATGTACGCTGAGAGTCGGGATGCAAGTTCAGGGAGTGAATACATTTAATATAGAAACAAAACAAGAAACACGAACAGCGCACCGACATGAAACAATAATGCCTGGGGAAGGAACCAAAGGGAGTGACATAAATAGGACAGGTAATCAAGGAGGTGATGGAGTCTAGGTGAGTGTCAATAAGCACTGGTGTGCGTGACGATGGTGACAGGTGTGAGTAATAATCAGCAGTCTGATGACCTAGAGGTCAGAGAGGGAGTATACGTGACAGTACCCCCTCCCTGACGCGTGGCTCCAGCCGCAGGAAGCTGACAAAAGGGACGATCCCGTGGATCAGGGCTGGACCGATCACCTCTGCCGAAGCGCGGGAACCTGTTGAGCCGGCTGGGGCAGGGGAGCCTGGCGACCTAGAGCGCCGAAGAAGGAGCAGACGAAACAGCACCCCCTCTCTGACGCACGGCTCCAGCCGCAAGACAACGACCAGAGAGACGTTCCCGGGGATCAGGTGCGGACCGGTCACTTCCGTAGAAGCACAGGAACCTGACAAGCAGCCAGAAGCGCCGGAGCCTGGCGAGCCAGCTGTAGCATGGGAGCCTGTCGAGCCTACCGAGTCTTGAAAACCTGACGAGCTGAGGCATGAAAGTCTGAAGAGCCAGCTGAGGCATCCTCTGTTGCTCCGGCAGCGGAACCCAGACCCGACGTCACCTTCGACATAAAAACAAAAAACACTCCCTGATGCTTCCCTTTGGTGAGGCGTTATTCTGTAACGATGTAAGCTCAGAGTCGGGAAGCAAGTTCAGGGAGTGAATACATTTAATAAATAAACAAACAAAACACGAACAGCACACCAACATGAAACAGATACAGAAACAATAACGCCTGGGGAAGGAGCCAAAGGGAGTGACATAAATAGGACAGGTAATCAAGGAGGTGGTGGAGTCCAGGTGAGTGTCATTAAGCATGTGACGATGGTGACAGGTGTGCGTAATAATCAGCAGTCTGGCGACCTAGAGGTCAGAGAGGGAGCATACGTGACAATTTGTCACATGCTTCGTAAACGACAGGTGTGGACTAACAGTGAAATGCTTAGTGACGGGCTCTTCCCAACAATGTAGAGAGAAAGAAAATAGAGAAATAATAGAAAAGTAAAACACGTAATAATACAAGTTATAATAGATACACAATGAGTAATGATAACTTGGCTAAATCAAATCAAATTGTATTTATCACATGCACCGGATATAACTGTGAAATGCTTACCTACGAGCCCTTAAACCAACAATATAGAGTTTTAAATAAGTAAGTATATACAAGGGGTACCAGTAACAGTCGATATGCAGGTCTACGAGGTAATTGAGGTAGATACTGTATGTACATATAACTAGGAATAAAGTGGCAGATAGTAAACAGTAGCAGCAGCGTATGTGATTGAGTCAAAAAAGTTAGTGCAAAAAGGGTCAATTCACATAGTTAAATAGTTAACCAAATAGCTACACGGACTAACTATTTAGCAGTCTTATGGCTAGGGTTGCACATTTTTGGGAACATTCAGAGGTGGAAACTTTCCGTGGGAATATATGGGAATTAACAGAAATGTATGCAAATTAATAGTAATAACATTTAAATGTAGATGTTTTTTGCCTTGGATATATTTATCATATAATATGGAGACAGAAACATAAACCTTTTACCTTATCATAATTAGACATAATTGCAAATGATTAAATCCTTCCAATAGAAAAAAATCAAATAAATTTAGTTACGAATTGAACTTTAATTAAATGAGTTGACTCTTCACATGGGATGATTTCACTGAACAACAAAAGAAAGGGAATATTGAATGATCCATTGCATCTCCCAAAACCGTTTTCAACATACATCTGTAAAATGATAGTCTAGAAACTAAAGCTTTGGTTGTCTTCCTCTCAGGCTTCCATGTCTTCTCCCTGGACCTCCTCAATGTCCATCTCTTGAACATCAGACTCTGAGGCCTCATCGTCACTGTCACTTTCCAACCTTGTTGAGGGTGGCTCGTTGTCAGGCTCAAAAAGCCTTAAATTTGCCTGGATGGCCACTAATTTTTCAACCCTTGTAGTGGTCAGCCTGTTGCGTGCTTTGGTGTGTGTTCCCAAACAAGGACCAGTTGCGCTCTGAGGCGGCTGATGTTGGTGGGATTTGTAGGATGATGGAGACAACAGGGGAAAGAGCCTCAGATCCACAAAGTCCCTTCTACCAGGTGGCTGATGAGATATTTGGCACGACTGCCATATTGCATCTCCATCCCAAAGCCCTTGCTTGGAAGTATACTTCGCCAGACTGCCAAGAACCTTGCCCTCATCCAGGCCAAGGTGGCAAGACATGGTAGTGATGACACCATAGGGCTTGTTGATCTCTGCACCAGACAGGATGCTCTTGCCAGCATACTTGGGGTCCAACATGTACGCTGTGGCGTGTATGGGCTTCAGGCAGAAGTCTTCACGCTTTTTGATATATTTCAGAACTGCAGTTTCCTCTGCTTGGAGCAACAGTGAAGTGGGCAGGGCAGTACGGATTTCTTCTCCTACATCTGCAAGCAGAGTCTAAACATCAGACAGGATGGCATTGTCTCCCTCAATCCGTGGAATGGCTACTGCTATAGGTTTCAGGATGCTTACCACTCTCTCCCAAAATACATCATCCAGGAGGGTCCTCTTGATGGGGCTGTCCATATCGTGATATGTGATATGGCCATTTCTTGGAGACTCCTTCCCCTCCAGGAGACTGTCAAACATGATGACAACACTGCTTACCGATCGCTGCAGCTGTACACAGCCCATCTAACTACCTACCTCATCCCCAATTGTTTTATTTACTTTTTTGCTCTTTTGCACACTAGTATTTCCAGTATTTCTACTTGCACCTCATCATCTGCACATCACTCCAGTGTTAACTTGCTAAATTGTAATTACTTTGCTACTATGGCTTATTTACTACCTTACCTCCTTATGCCATTTGCACACACTGTATATAGACTTTTCTATTGTGTTATTGACTGTATGTTTGTTTATTCCATGTGTAACTCTATGTTGTTTGTGTCGCACTGCTTTGCTTTATCTTGGTCAGGTCACAGTTGTAAATTAGAACTAGTTCTCAACTGGCCTACCTGGTTAAATAAAGGTGAAATTTAAAAAAAATTATAATAAAAAACACCACTGCAACGGGTGTTGCTGGGAAGCTTCAATGTGGTGCTCTTATTCTTCTCACTTTGCATTGTGAGGTAGATTGCTGCTATAACTTGATGACCCTTCACATATCTAACCATTTCCTTGGCTCTCTTGTAGAGTGTATCCATTGTTTTCAGTGCCATGATGTCCTTGAGAAGCAGATTCAATGCATGAGCAGCACAGCCAATGGGTGTAATGTGAGGGTAGGACTCCTCCACTTTAGACCAAGCAGCCTTCATGTTCGCAGCATTGTCTGTCACCAGTGCAAATACCTTCTGTGGTCCAAGGTCATTGATGACTGCCTTCAGCTCATCCGCAATGTAGAGACCGGTGTGTCTGTTGTCCCTTGTGTCTGTGCTCTTGTAGAATACTGGTGTCTGATTCATCATTTTCACCTCGAATAGAAGTAGAGGGACTTTTGTCAGAGGTTGCTTGTTGTGGGCGCTGAGGGAACTTTATGCACTTGGCCAGATGATTCTGCATCTTTGTTGCATTCTTCACATATGTTTTGGCACAGTATTTGTAAATGTACACAGTTTTTATTTCTACATTAGCTGCAGTGAAATGTCTCCACACATCAGATAGTGCCCGTGGCATTTTCCTGTAAAGATTATAAAAAAATGAGTAAAACAAAACCAAATACAATTCCATGTACAGATAAATAGTTAAGCAGTTAGAATAAACAACTCCTTTGTAAGATAAATGTTTTAAAATGAAACATGTATAGAAACAGGTGAATTAACACTCCTCAGTTAGCAGGCTCAAGCAAGCTAGAACCCACATGGTATCAAAAACGAACTAGCAGAAATTGTTAACAAGTTAGAAATGATTTAAAAACACTTTGCTGTAGGCTACTATTTACTAGTTAACAAAAAATAATGTGTCATATAAAATATATTCCCCCCGCCCAGAATTGTAGTCCTTGTCACAGACAGTGTAGTAGTGTGGACTCAATAGCATCTCATTAGTGTGCAAGATCTTGAGAATCAGCTGTACATGTGATGGAAGAGTACACTGTGCATGCAGAGGGTTGCAATTCTATTGAATTGGGGATAGTTTAACCAAAATATGCCACAAGACCTAGAATTGCCTTATGTGTATCCCACAAAAAAGGTTCACTGTTATAAGCTAGCTTTTTTGATGAATTTAAGCAAAATTCCCCATATTCCAGGGCTTAACTTCCCATGGAAAATTTCAGTTTTTTGGGGGGAAATTTTCTGGAAAGTTTCAGACCCTTTGCAACCTTACTGTTGGTTCCAGACAAGATGCTCTCAATGGTGCAGCTGTATAACTTTTTGAAGATATGAGGGCCCATGCCAAATCTCTTCAGCCTCCTGAGGGGGAGGAGGTGTTGGCGTGCCCTCTTCATGACTGTGTTGGTCTGTTTGGACCATGATAGATCCTTAGTGATGTGGACACCGAGGAACTTGAAGCTCTCGACCCACTCCACTACAGCCCCATTGATGTGAATGAGTGCATGCTCGGCCCTCGGTTTCCTGTAGTCCACAATCAGCTCCTTTGTCTTGCTGACGTTGAGGGAGAGGTTGTTGTCCTGGCACCACACTGCCAGGTCTCTGACCTCCTCCCTATAGACTGTCTCATCATCGTCGGTGATCAGGGCTACCACCGTTGTGTCTTCTGCAAACTTAATGATGGTGTTGGAGTCGTGCTTGGCCACAGTCGTGGGTGAACATGGAGTACAGGAGGGGATCCCATGTTGAGTGTCAGAGTGGCGGATGCGTTGTTGCCTATCATCATCACCTGGGAAGTCCTGGATCCCGTTGCAGAGGGAGTTCTTCAGTCCGAGGTTCATTAGCTTAGTGACAATTACTGTGGGGACGACGTCGTCGATGCACTTATTAATGAAGCCAGTGATTGATGTGGTAAACTCCTTAATGCCATTGGATGAGTCCCGAAACATATTCCAGTCTGTGCTAGCAAAACAGTCCTGTAACTTAGCATCTGTTTCATCAGACCACTTCCGTATTGTGCGTCACTGGTACTTCCTGTTTGAGATTTTGCTTGTAAGCAGGAATCAGGAGGATAGAGGTATGGTCAAATTGGCCAAGTGGAGGGTGAGGGAGATTTTTTTTGTGCATCTCTGTGTGTGGAGTAAAGGTGATCTAGAGGTTTTTCACCTCTAGTTGCACAGGTGACATGCTGGTAGAAATGATGGTAGAAACGGATTTCAGTTTTCCTGCTTTAAAATCACTAGCCTCTAGGATTTTCTTGTTTGTTTATGGCCCTAAACAGCTCATTGAGTGCGCTCCTAGTGCCAGCATCGGTTTGTGGTAAATACAAAAAATATGGATTGAAATGCTCTTGGCAAATAGTATGATCTACAGCTTATCATGAGGTATTCTAACTCAGTAACTATTAGTATTGCTGTGTATGTTATTGTATTGATGTTATAATCTCTCTATCAGCAGACCTCAACTGTTTTGAAGTCTCAGAGATCTAATATTTTCAAAGATGATAAACAAAATGGAAGAGGTCATTGGCACATTACCGGACAGCTGAACAACAGCTTTCTTCAATCAGATACCTTCGTAGGTGACTCACTGGAGCCATGTAAATCAGACAGAGTCAAAACAGAG
Organism: Salmo trutta; assembly: GCF_901001165.1. Lineage (NCBI taxonomy): Eukaryota > Metazoa > Chordata > Actinopteri > Salmoniformes > Salmonidae > Salmo > Salmo trutta. Next base: position 47,700,090 of record NC_042958.1, read on the forward strand.
ATGCAGGGAGGGACACCCACACACACAGACAAACACACACTCATCCTTCTCCTCTGGACCCAAATACAGCTGCTCTTTGTCTCTATTAAGCATGTCCCTGTTCATAGGGAGGTAGAGTAAACCTCGGTGCTCCAGCCCTTTATTGACCACAATATGTTTACTGAAGAGACAGAGGAAGAGAACATAAAACCAGCGTATACAGAAACCCTGGCTGGACACATAGAGAGCAGGACTAACATACTTAGATGTAAGAGAAACTTTTGAATATGTCCCAATCACATACTTTGGGTTAAGGGACCCTTCATTGTTTGCTGGTTCTTTTTCTCTCCAGCTAGTATACAAAATAGTATGCTTTAATAGTGTTGCTATGGTTACCACATAACTTCTATGGGGAAGCTATGACGTTGCAAACTATACTACCAACACTGCATACTATTCAATACATGCTTGTGGTTACTTGTGATTCACACAAAATTTTAAAGTTTGACTACTTTTAGTATTTTACTGCAGCTGTATAGCCTCATCTTCCCTCCACTGAAGAGTTAAAACACACCATTTTCAAACTCAAAAACAAACTCAAAGCAAAGTCATGTTTATCTGTAAAAAATCACACACAGGTTCATGTGAGTCACACACCTCAAGATGCAGGCAGATAGGTGTTACTCAGTGATACATGTCGTGGCGGCTACCTGTCTGAAGGCAGCAGTCAAGTGGAATGATATTCTTGTGCACCAGCTCCATGGGGCCAGGTCTCAGGGCCAGTTTGTCATTGAGGTCATCTGCCAGACAGGCTCTCTTCAGCTTCAGCTGAGCCTCCACGGAAGAAACGTCCCCCACCCGGTCAACATGTACCCAGCAAGCAAAACCAACTATTACCTCCCTGGACTGTTAACTCCAACTATTTTGTATAGGAGTTGATTCAGGCCAGTTGGGCTCGCTGCTCATCTGAATCTCCAGTGGCGATACATCCACTGATGACTTATAAGTAGTGACGTTACATTTGATACCGGAGCTACGAGGCATTTATCAAAATCGCTAACTTCAAAGCAGTGTGCCGATGCGTCTCACTTTATCAGAAATACGTCATCAATGACGTCTGAAGCTTCGTTTGATCACATGCTTTTTTATACCGTGTGTTGCAAAATCCCACTGACTTCGCTGTGGTTCCAGTGCTTTCTTGGATTCCAAGCTGCTTTCAAACACTGACACCTACTGGACACCATACTTCCAAATCTACACTGAACAAAAATATAAAAGCAACATGTAAATGTGACGGCTGTCTTCGTGAAGAGATGACCAAAACGCAGACGGGATATGAATGCTCATGTTTATATTTAATTAGAATAAAGTGAACACAGAAAACAAGAAAACTAAGAACGACAGGTGACAGTTTCACAGGCTATAACAAATACTAGCAGTGCAAAATCAACAACTCACAAACCCCAGGTGAAAAACACACTCCTAATATATGACTCCCAATCAGGAACAACGATAACCAGCTGTTCCTGATCGGGAGCCACACAGACTAACAAAGAAACAGACATACTAGAAAAACCATACAACACAACCCTACTGCCACGTCTTGACCAAAATCTAATACAATTACTCCCTCTGCTGGTCAGGACGTGACAGTAAAGTGTTGTCCCATGTTTCATGAGCTGAAATGTTCCATATGCAGAAAAAGCTAATTTCTCTACAATTTTGTGCACAAATTTGTTTACATCCCTGTTAGTGAGCATTTCTCCTTTGCAAAGATTATCCCTCCACCTGACAAGTGTGGCATATCAAGAAGCTGATTAAACAGCATGATTATTACACAGGTGCACCTTGTGCTGGGGACAATAAAAGGCCACTAAAATCTACAGTTTTTTTACACAACACATGAAAAACTATCTCATAATCACACGCTGCTATTTATTGCTGACCAGCAGATGCCACTGTACATTGTGAACAGCTAATGGAGCTCTGAGTAATTAACAGTTTTTTGGCACAATTTGGTGAAATCGCTGAAGCCTTCAGAAAGCCTTGGTTTCCAATTCACTATTTGTAAGCTTCCTGGTTCGAGCCCGTTCTAAGCAGTGATAGTGATAATTAAAATGTAGGGGAGGCGACTCATTCGAATATTTGGGGGTGTTGTTTTCTCAGAGCTCTTTTTGTGCAACCGTGAGTTAGAGTATCATTCCAGTTTATCTAATCTGTTGTGTTATGCAATAACATGTTATATATGACAATGGACAGTGTCTTGTGAAAGACTCATGTATGGCCTTGTGTCGATTGAGAACGGTTGATGAAATCAGTCAGTGGTTCTCTTCTCAGGGAACCCCAGCAGTTCCAGAGGTACAGTGGGGGAAAAAAGTATTTGATCCCCTGCTGATTTTCTACGTTTGCCCACTGAAAAAGAAAGGATCAGTCTATAATTTTAATGGTAGGTTTATTTGAACAGTGAGAGACAGAATAACAACAAAAATATCCAGAAAACTGTATGTCAAAAATGTTATAAATTGATTAGCATTTTAATGAGGGAAATACGTATTTGACCCCCTCACAATCAGAAAGATTTCTGGCTCCCAGGTGTCTTTTATACAGGTAACGAGCTGAGATTAGGAGCACACTCTTAAAGGGAGTGCTCCTAACTGCAGCTTGTTACCTGTAAAAAAGACACCTGTCCACAGAAGCAATCAATCAATCAGATTCCAAACTCTCCACCATGGCCAAGACCAAAGAGCTCTCCAAGGATGTCAGGGACAAGATTGTAGACCTGCACAAGGCTGGAATGGGCTACAAGACCATCGCCAAGCAGCTTGGTGAGAAGGTGACAACATTTGGTGCGATTATTCGCAAATGGGAAAAACACAAAAGAACTGTCAATCTCCCTCGGCCTGGGGCTCCATGCAAGATCTCACCTCGTGGAGTTGCAATGATCATGAGAACGGTGAGGAATCAGCCCAGAACTACACGGGAGGATCTTGTCAATGATCTCAAGGCAGCTGGGACCATAGTCACCGAGAAAATAATTGGTAACACACTACGCCGTGAAGGACTGAAATCCTGCAGTGCCCACAAGGTCCCCCTGTTCAAGAATACATATACCTGCCAGTCTGAAGTTTGCCAATGAACATCTGAATGACTCAGAGGACAACTGGTGAAAGTGTTGTGGTCAGATGAGACCAAAATGGAGCTCTTTGACATCAACTCAACGTATTTGGAGGAGGAGGAATGCTGCCTATGACCCCAAGAACACCATCTCCACCATCAAACATGGAGGTGGAAACATTATGCTTTGGGGGTGTTTTTCTGCTAAGGGGACAGGACAACTTCACCGCATCAAAGAGACGATGGATGGGGCCATGTACCGTCAAATCTTGGGTGAGAACCTCCTTCCCTCAGCCAGGGCATTGAAAATGGGTCGTGGATGGGTATTCCAGCATGACAATGACCCAAAACACACGGCCAAGGCAACAAAGGAGTGGCTCAAGAAGAAGCACATTAAGGTCCTGGAGTGGCCGAGCCATAGAAAATCTGTGGAGGGAGCTGAAGGTTCGAGTTGGCAAACGTCAGCCTCGAAACCTTAATGACTTGGAGAAGATCTGCAAAGAGGAGTGGGACAAAATCCCTCCTGAGATGTGTGCAAACCTGGTGGCCCACTACAAGAAACGTCTGACCTCTGTGATTGCCAACAAGGGTTTTGCCACCAAGTACAAAGTCATGTTTTGCAGAGGGGTCAAATACTTATTTCCCTCATTAAATTGCAAATAATTTTATAACATTTCTGACATGCGTTTTTCTGGATTTTTTTGTTGTTATTATGTCTCTCACTGTTCAAATAAACCTACTACTAAAATTATAGACTGATAATTTCTTTGTAAGTGGGAAAACGTACAAAATCAGCAGGGGATCAAATACTTTTTTCCCCCACTGTAGTTCACTAGATTCAACTTGTCAATTAAAACCTGTCTGGGCTAGGGGGCAGTATTTTCATGGCTTGATGAAAAACGTACCTAATTTAAACAGGTTACTACTCTGGCCCAGAAACTAGAATATGCATATTATTAGTAGATTTGGATAGAAAACACTCTGAAGTTTCTAAAACTGTTTGAATGGTGTCTGTGAGTATAACAGAACTCATATGGCAGGCAAAAACCGGAGAAAATTCCAAGCAGGAAGTGGAAAGTCTGAGAATTGTTGTTCTTCTTTTGATTCTCCATCAAAGCTACAACATCTGTGGGGGACAATGCACTTCCTAAGGCTTCCATTGGCTGTGTAAAGCCTTCAGAAAGTGGTTTGAGCATTTTCCTGTCACTGGGCAGATAATAGGAGCTCAGTTACTGAGTGGTCTGCCTGGCAACAAAGGGATTGGATATGCGTGGTCACGCGAGCACGCCGTTCCTTCTTTTTCTTCTTGAATGAATATGCTATTGTCCGGTTGGAATATTATCGCAATTTTACATTAAAAATACCATAAAGATTGATTTTAAACAGCGTTTCACATGCTTCTAAGTACGGTAATGGAACATTTTGACTTTTCGTCCCTCGTTCTGCGCTTGCCTTTGGATAAGTGATCTGTACGCACAAACAAAACTGAGGTATTTGTACATAAATATGGATTATTTCGAACAAAAACATTTCTTGTGGAAGTAGCAGTCCTGGGAGTGCATTCTGACGAAGATCAGCAAAGGTAAGAGAATATTTCTAATACTAATTCTGAGTTTAGGTTGCCCCGAACTTGGCGGGTGTCTGACTAGCTCACCGTGATGGCTGAGCTATGTACTCAGAATATTGAAAATTGTGCTTTCTCCGTAAAGCTATTTTAAAATCTGACACAGCGGTTGCATCCAGGGGTAGTCTATCTATAATTCTTTAAATAATTGTTATATATTTTGTCAACGTTTATGATGAGTATTTTTGTAAATTGATGTGCACATTCACCGGGCGTTTTGGTGGGAATACATTTTCTGAATATCACGCGCCAATGTAAAATGCTGTTTTTGGATATAAATATGAACTTTATCGAACAAAACATACATGTATTGTGTAACATAATGTCCTAGGAGTGTCATCTGATGAAGCTCGTCAAAGGTTAGTGCTTCAGTTAGCTGTGTTTTGGGTTTTATTAACACATGTCCTTGCTTGGAAAATGGCTGTGTGATTATTTTTGTCTATGTACTCTCCTAACATAATCTAATGTTTTGCTTTCGCTGTAAAGCCTTTTTGAAATCGGACAATGTGGTTGCATCAAGGAGAAGTTTATCTTTAAAATGGTGTAAAATAGTTGTATGTTTGAGAAAGTTGAATTATGACATTTTGTTGTTTTTGAATTTGCCGCCCTGATATTTCACTGGCTGTGTCCCGCAGGACGCTAGCGTCCCACCTAGCCCATAGAAGTTAAGAATAATAACACAATAATGCAATATAATATGGCTGACCAGAATAAAAAAAAAATCTTTGGTGCTTCAAAAGCATCTACAAAGAATATTTCAGATAAGGTTCTTTATGGAACCATTCTCCATAAAGGTTCTATAAAAACAGAAAATTTGTTCTATATAGCCCCCAAAAGGGTTGTAATCATAGCAGAACCCTTTTTTGATGCTATAAATAACTTTTTGTAATGGTTCTTTGTAGAACCTTTGTAAAGGGTTCTTTATAGCACCATACAGGTTCCATTTAGAACTTTACGAGTACGAGTAAAGTTCTTCATATAACCTTCAAAAAAGGGTTCCACCCTTAAACGGTACAATTTAGAACCATTCTTTTTTGGTGTGAAGGCAGTCAGACTCCCTCCAATAGATACGTTTTTTTGTTGTTGAGCTAATTAAAAGGGGGACTGTGACATGGGTAAGACTGCCTTATTTCCACACACACACACACTATACAAATAATCCTGGATTAGGTTGGCTCAATATCCATGCTTCTCTTAGGATGGGTTACCTGCTGGTGTGCTGCTACCTTGATTAATCCACCGAGAGAAATAGTGAGAGCATTTATTTGGTAAAATATTTAACCCTTTACACTCCTACCTGTATACAGGTTGAAAATGGCCGATTTGGGCACTGATAAACGTCTAAATTGGAACGCAGTGGCTGTACTGTAACATGCTGTACATGACGTCAGAGTTCTGGCTCTACGCTTCACTGTGCTGTATGGGTTTTGACTGACAGCCGTTCTGAACTTGAGCACCTCGCACCACAAGAAGTTGCCCCATCCCTCCCGCTAATTGGGCAACTTTTGCAATCGTTTTGTAGTCTGAGGGAAATCCTGTAAATGAAGAGGATTCTATGTATTTTGAAAGATGTGACGTTGAGGATTATAATAAATACAGCTTTGATGTCATACAAGCTAAAACACCTGTGAGTCCAAATGTGCACTTCACATTTCCATATCATCAAACTCATGTCATATACAGTGTCAACGTTTATAATAACTATGTTTGATGTACAGTTACCAGATCACATGGCGTCATACCCTGGGTTGTTCCGAACAGAATGACCCTGTGTTTGACTATTGGGAAGAAAATTAGTGCACTCAGAACTTTTTTCTATGTGCAGTGGCGAACCCGTCATTCAGGGCAGGTCACTTTCTTGTTGTTGCCTGTTTTACATGTTGTTTAAGCATTAATACGTGTCACATATCAGTTTGCAAACAATGTAAAACAAAATACAAAATAATTGAGTTAATAAAGCCTCCATACAAACATGGTCTCATTTTTGCTTTCTCGAGTAAAGCAGCTCCAAAATGCAGGTGTTCCAGCCTAGCTCAGTGCTTTATGTGTCGGTGGGGAAGCCAGCGGAAAATACGGAACATAGAGGTTGGTAATGTTCTCTAGTTGTGCTGTGATTGGCTCAGTGTTCTGTCATTCATGGGGACACTACGTCACCACAAAATCTACGGGGAGAGCTAAAAAATTCAAGCCCCTTGGGTGCTGCCATAGAGTTACATTAGAAGTGCCCATCCAAGAAGGCTCAAGGTCATTGGCCACAGATAAAATGACGTCAAATCACGTTATATCTACAGTAGCTTTGATTGTCAACATCATACATTTAAAATCTTAGCTAGGAGTCATCATCATCAATCAAGTTGACAATCTACGAAGAGAAATAATGAAGACAAATTACAGATAAAACATATCGGTGCTCATTGGCCATTGAACATAAACATTACACAACAAGTTGGAAATCGCAAATTCAAGAATGAGTGGTTTGGAATCACTAGCCTGCTATTCAGTGGAGTGGGTGTGTGGTGCCAATTCTGGGATTATGTCATCCTGATTCGACCTTGTTTTTTTCAGAGTTCCAAGTTGTCTTGAAAGTGCCATTACACCGAGTCAGAACCGTAGGATAAATAAAGGGAGCATATAAGCTGACAATGAAAGCTCTTACAATATTCAATGATGACATTTCTCTAAAACAGGTTATAGGCTACATGTGCACCACCAGGTCAGAACAGTAGGCAAAATTAAGAGGGGAAATATAACAAATCATTAGAGTGAGGCACATGGGCTACTAACAGCTTACTACACAACATACACTTAGTATAACTTTCTTAGCTACAGTGTACATATCTCCCTGGCATATTACATCATTTAAGCAGCAGCATACAAGAGGGAGAACACTGTAAGATCGGCCCATGTTCTGAATTATGTCCTAGCTCGCTCATTAATGTCTTAATCGAAATTACGGCTTTCCTCTTATCCTCTTGTCGTCCCCTTATGCCATAGTTTGTACATCTCAATTGTCAGTAGAAACCACATTTGTTTAAGTCAGCCATATCAGCTATTTTTTTAAAGGCAGTAAATGAGGCTCAATTAACCATTTCGCTGCCTAGTCAAGGCTCCACTGATAGCCAGGTGTAGCAGTGGTGTTGGGACTGCTGTTGGGACTCTGCTGTAGGGACAGCTTTATATAGGCCCTAACAGTTTGTGGGCACCGTTTGTCACCATTATAGTGTAACTAATGTATTATTTAATGTTGTGAGGTGGCTTTGCTGGAATGCATCCCCAAATTTTTGTTTTTGTTTGCCCCACCAAGATTTACATGCTAAAATCGCCACTGTCTATGTGCATCAAAATTCTGATCGGTTTCCCCGAATTGCATTGTGTTTGCCTAAGACCGTAACATCGTATTTTCTAACTACACAACTCATGTTGTCAAATAGAACAGGCTTTCAAACGACACCCAGATTGCTCTTAATAATGGACCGTTTTTGGATTGCATAAACAACAACAGTAATTGTGTGAGGATGGGAATGCAGGGTTGTGTTCCAAATAAAACAGCTACAAGTGTGCTTGCAGTAGTTGCTCCAAGGCAAAGCTAGGAGAGCTAAAAAACAACTTATAGTCGAAGACTCTTCTTTGAATCATAAACGAGGGGCTGGGTTAAATGAGGAAGACACATTTCGGTTGAATGCATTCACCCATGACGGTGTGGCCATGGACGCCTCCAACTCAATCATCAAGTTTGCAGACGACACAACCGTAGTAGGCTTGATTTCCAACAACGACGAGACAGCCTATAGGGAGGAGGGGAGGGCACTCGGAGTGTGGTGTCAGGAAAACAACCTCTCACTCAATGTCACCAAAACAAAGGAGATGATCGTGGACTTCAGGAAACAGCAGAGGGAGCACCCCCCTATCCACATCGACGTGACAGCAGTGGAGAAGGTGGAAAGTTTATGTTCCTCGGCGTACACATCACGGACAAATTGAAATGGTTCACCCACACAGATAATGTGGTGAAGAAGGCGCAACAGCGCCTCTTCAACCTCAGAAGGCTGGAGAAATTTGGCTTGTCACCTAAAACCCTCACAAACTTTTACAGATGCACAATTGCGAGCATCCTGTCGGGCTGTATCACCGCCTGGTACAGCAACTGCACCACCCACAACCGCAGGGCTCTTCAGAGGGTGGTGTGGTCTGCACAACATATCCCCAGGGGCAAACTACCTGCCCTCCAGGACACCTATAGCACCCGATGGCACAGGAAGGCCAAAAAGATCATCAAGGACAGCAACCACCCGAGCCACTGCCTGTTCACCCCGCTACCATTCAGAAGGCGAGGTCAGTACAGGTGCATCAAAGTTGGGACCGAGAGACTGAAAAATAGTTTCTATCTCAAGGCCATCAGACTGTTAAACAGCCATCACTAACACAGGGAGGCTGCTGCCTACACACAGGCTTGAAATCATTGGCCACTCTAACAATGGATCACTAGTTACTTTATTAATGATGTTTACCTATCTTGCATTACTCATCCCATATGTACACTACCGTTGAAAAGAAATTAGAAATGTCCTTTTTTTTAGTTTTTTTTTTAAAGCAATTTTTTTGTCCATTAAAATAACATCAAATTGATCAGAAATACATTGTAGACATTGTTAATGTTGGAAATGACTATTGTAGCTGGAAATGGCTGATTTTTAATGGAATATCTACATAGATGTACAGAGGCCCATTATCAGCAACCATCACTCCTGTGTTCCAATGGCACATTGTGTTAGCTAATCCAAGTTTATCATTTTAAAAGGCTAATTGATCATTAGAAAACCCTTTCGCAATTATGTTAGCACAGCTGAAAACAGTTGTGCTGATTAAAGAAGTAATAAAACTGGCCTTCTTTAGACTTGTTGAGTATCTGGAGCATCAGGATTTGTGGGTTTGATTACAGGTTTAAAATGGCCAGAAACAAAGAACTTTCTTCTGAAACTCATCAGTCTATTCTTGTTCTGAGAAATGAAGGCTATTCCATGTGAGAAATTGCCAAGAAACTGAAGATCTCATACAATGCTGTGTACTACTCCCTTCACAGAACAGCGCAAACTGGCGCTAACCAGAATAGAAAGAGTGGGAGGCCCCGGTGCACAACTGAGCAAGAGGACAAGTACATTAGAGTGTCTAGTTTGAGAAATGGACCGGGTAGTCTCCAGAATGTAATGGAATATAATCAAATAACAAGGGCCCTTTTGCAACCATCGATGGCACTAGATTATCGCCAGCTGATGTATGAACTAAATTCACCCGCACAGCTGATATCAATTGCAACCATTATTGGTCACCTCATTACCGCTCCCTAAAAGATGATGTCGGTGTTACCCTTAGTCCTGCTTGCAACCAAAGTCTTTGAAGATATGTTCATTTTACATTTACATTTTTAGCCATTTTAGCAGACGCTCTTATCCAGAGCGACTTACAGTAGTGAATGCATTCATTTCATACATTTTTTTCCCCCATATGTTCGCCCTCTGGTTGGTATTGTCACAGGAACAATATAGTTATTTTTTAACACACTAAGGGCAATTTATCAATTTCACAAGCATTCAATATAATAATAATGGCGACGGAGGAGATGGCAGCCATTTTACGGGCTCCTAACCAATTGTGCTATTTTGTGTATTTTGTGTGTTTTTTCACATTATTTGTATCTTATTTTGTACTTAACGTTTCTGCTACCGTCCTTTATGACCGAAAAGAGCTTCTGGATATCAGAACAGCGATTACTCACCTCGAACTGGACAAAGATATTTTCTTAAACGAGTTGGACGTGAAGGATTTACTCCAGATATCCAACATGGCCCAAATCCCCGTCATTCGCATGAAGAGAAGATGCAGATACAGGGGACGCAGGTCCGAGTGCCTTGTGAGAAATCATCGGCAAGTGGGTAACCCGCCTCTACCATCCGTCCTATTGGCCAATGTGCAATAAATGGAGAATAAACTGGATGAGCTCCGTTCAAGACTATCCTACCAACTGGACAAAAAAACATGTAATATCTTATGTTTCACCGAGTCGTGGCTGAACGACGACATCAATAATATACAACTGGCTGGTTTTTCCGTGCATCTGCAAGACAGAAAAGCTGTAAGATAAGGGATGGTGGTCTGTGTCTATTTGTCAATAACAGCTGGTGCTCAAAATCAAATATTAAGGAAGTCTCAAGGAATTTGCTCGCCAGAGGTAGAGTATCTCATGATAAGCTGTAGACCACACTATTTACCAAGAGAGTTCTCGTCTATTTACCACCACAAACCGATGCTGCCACTAAGACTGCACTCAACGAACTGTATAAAGCCATAAGCAAACAAGAAAATGCTAATCCAGAGGCGGCACTCTTAATTGCCGGTAACGTCAATGCACGGAAACTTAAATCAGTTTACCTAATTTCTACCAGCATGTTACATGTGCAACAAGAGAAAAAAAAACTCTAGAGCACCTTTACTCCACACAGATATGCGTACAAAGCTCTCCCACCCCCTCCATTTGGCAAATCTGACCACAATTCTATCCTCCTTATTCCTGCTTACAAGGAAAAACTAAAGTAGGAAGTACCAGTGACTCGCTCAATATGGAAGTGGTCAGATGACGCAGATGCTAAGCTACAGGACTGTTTTGCTAGCACAGACTGGAATATGTTCCGGGACTCATCCGATGGCATTGAGGTGTATACCACATCAGTCACCGGCTTCATCAATAAGTGCATCGATGACGTTGTCCCCACAGTGACTGTACGTACATACCCCAACCAGAAGCCATGGATTACTGGCAACATCCGCACTGAGCTAAAGGGTAGAGCTGCCGCTTTCAAGTAGTGGGACTCTAACCCAGACATTTATAAAATATCCCACTATGCCCTCAGACGAACCATCAAACAGGCAAAGCGTAAATACAGGACTAAGATTGAATCCTCCTACACCGGCTCCGACGTTCGTCGGATGTGGCATGGCTTGCAACTATTATGGACAACAAAGGGAAGCCTTAATAAAACCGTACAGAATGGCAAATAACAGAGCTCATTGTCTCTCTGTCACACTGTCAGAGGTTTGGCTTTGACTGTCCAGTCCTCTGTCCTGTGAAGGACAATACAGTGTATGCGTGTGTATGTAACCAGTGGTAAGTGTGCGGAGGAAGAGAATCCAGAGGCCCGGCATGGCCTATCAGTTTCTGGGAGTCTCCCGGAGATAAAGCAAGCAGCATGGGCAAATGTGATTGGTGTACAGGGCAGATACTCTTTTAGAAATGTTTTTCGATTGGATGTTTATCTGGTGATAGTAGGCGAGAGGTCGGCGGTACACATGAAAAGGGTTTCGGCATCTATTAACTTTCTCTCTCTCACACACACACACACACACACACACACACACACACACACACACACACACACACACACACACACACACACACACACAGGCAGTGCTATCCCTCTGGATTGCATTCCCCCTGCACACACCATTGTTTATAAATACCCAGGCAAGTGCACTCACACAGAATACAACTCTGACCTCTATAGTGGAGATGCCTTGTTCCTCTAACAGATGTTAGCCAGTTTGTAATATATTTATAGGAGCATTAAATGCAGACGAAATATGTCAATTTAATGACTCCAGTTCATATTATGGGGTTAGAGGTATAGATCATAGATCCGCTGTATCATATTATGGGGTTAGAGGTATAGATCATAGATCCGCTGTATCATATCATGGGGTTAGAGGTATAGATCAGAGATCCGCTGTATCATATTATGGGGTTAGAGGTATAGATCATCTTTAACATAGTGGTATGGGGATGAGGGGTGTCTGGTTACACAGTGTTAAGGACTAGGTTGTGTTATCATGAGGTAAGAGCGTCTGCTCGAAGAAGTGAGGACAGGTAGGGTGACGTGTTTCAGCGACGTTGTCCGATGTTGCAAGTTCAATTAAACTCTCTCTCTCTAGTAACGCAGTACATGGTGTCCCTCTCTCTCTCTCTCTAGTAACGCATTACATGGTGTCCCACTCTCTCTCTCTCTCTCTCTCTAGTAACGCAGTACATGGTGTCACACTCTCTCTCTCTCTCTCTCTCTCTCTCTCTAGTAACGCATTACATGGTGTCCCACTCTCTCTCTCTCTCTAGTAACGCATTACATGGTGTCCCACTCTCTCTCTCTCTCTAGTAACGCAGTACATGATGTCCCACTCTCTCTCTAGTAACGCAGTACATGGTGTCAAACTCTCTCGCTCTCTCTCTCTCTAGTAATGCAGAACATGGTGTCCCACTCGCTCTCTCTCTCTCTAGTAATGCAGTACATGGTGTCCCTCTCTCTCTCTCTCTCTCTATCTCTCTAGTAATGCAGTACATGGTGTCCCACTCTCTCTCTCTCTAGTAACGCAGTACATGGTGTCCCACTCTCTCTCTCTAGTAACGCAGTACATGGTGTCCCACTCTCTCTCTCTCTAGTAACGCAGTACATGGTGTCCCTCTCTCTCTCTCTCTAGTAACGCATTACATGGTGTCCCACTCTCTCTCTCTCTCTAGTAACGCAGTACATGGTGTCACACTCTCTCGCTCTCTCTCTCTCTCTCTCTCTCTCTCTCTCTCTCTCTCTCTCTCTAGTAATGCAGTACATGGTGTCACACTCTCTCGCTCTCTCTCTCTCTCTCTCTCTCTCTCTAGTAACGCATTACATGGTGTCCCACTCTCTCTCTCTCTCTAGTAACGCATTACATGGTGTCCCACTCTCTCTCTCTCTAGTAACGCAGTACATGATGTCCCACTCTCTCTCTCTCTCTAGTAACGCAGTACATGGTGTCACACTCTCTCGCTCTCTCTCGCTAGTAATGCAGAACATGGTGTCCCACTCGCTCTCTCTCTCTCTAGTAATGCAGAACATGGTGTCCCTCTCTCTCTCTCTCTCTCTCTCTCTAGTAATGCAGTACATGGTGTCCCACTCTCTCTCTCTCTAGTAACGCAGTACATGCTGTCCCACTCTCTCTCTCTAGTAACGCAGTACATGGTGTCCCACTCTCTCTCTCTCTAGTAATGCAGTACATGGTGTCCAGCTCTCTCTCTCTAGTAACGCAGTACATGGTGTCCCACTCTCTCTCTCTCTCTCTCTCTCTCTAGTAACGCAGCACATGGTGTCACACTCTCTCGCTCTCTCTCTCTAGTAATGCAGAACATGGTGTCCCACTCACTCTCTCTCTAGTAATGCAGTACATAGTGTCACACTCTCTCGCTCTCTCTCTCTAGTAATGCAGAACATGGTGTCCCACTCGCTCTCTTTCTGGTAATGCAGTACATAGTGTCACACTCTCTCGCTCTCTCTCTCTAGTAATGCAGAACATGGTGTCCCACTCTCTCTCTAGTAATGCAGTACATGGTGTCCCACTCTCTCTCTCTCTAGTAATGCAGTACACGGTGTCCCACTCTCTCCTCTCTAGTAACACAGTACATGGTGTCCCACTCTCTCTCTCTCTCTAGTAACGCAGTACATGGTGTTCCACTCTCTCTCTCAAGTAATGCAGTACATTGTGTCCCACTCTCGCTCTCGCTAGTAATGCAGTACATGGTGTCCCACTCTCTCTCTCTCTCTCTAGTAACGCAGCACATGGTGTCCCACTCTCGCTCTCTCTCTAGTAATGCAGTACATGGTGTCCCACTCTCTCTCTCTCTCTAGTAATGCAGTACATGGTGTCCCACTCTCTCTCTCTCTCTAGTAATGCAGTACATGGTGTCCCACTCTCTCTCTCCATCTCTAGTAACGCAGTACATGGTGTCCCACTCTCTGTCTCTCTAGTAATGCAGTACATGGTGTCACACTCTCTCTCTCTCTCTAGTAATGCAGTACATGGTGTCCCACTCGCTCTCTCTCTCTAGTAATGCAGTACATGCTGTCCCACTCTCTCTCTCTCTAGTAACGCATTACATGGTGTCCCACTCTCTCAAGTAATGCAGTACATGGTGTCCCACTCTCTCTCTCTAGTAATGCAGTACATGGTGTCCCACTCTCTCTCTCTCTAGTAACGCAGTACATGGTGTCCCTCTCTCTCTCTCTCTCTCTAGTAACGCAGTACATGGTGTCCCACTCTCTCTCTCTCTCTCTAGTAATGCAGTACATGGTGTCCCACTCTCTCTCTCTCTCTAGTATTGCAGTACATGGTGTCCCACTCTCTCTCTCTCTCTCTCTAGTAATGCAGTATATGGTGTCCCACTCTCTCTCTCTCTCTCTCGCTAGTAACGAAGTACATGGTGTCCCACTCTCTCTCTCTCGCTAGTAATGCAGTACATGGTGTCCCACTCTCTCTCTCTCTCTAGTAATGCAGTACATGGTGTCCCACTCTCTCTCTCTCTCTCTCTCTCTCTCTCTCTCTCTCTCTCTCTCTCTCTCTCTCTCTCTCTAGTAACGCATTACATGGTGTCCCAGTCTCTCTCTCTCTAGTAATGCAGTACATGGTGTCCCACTCTCTGTCTCTCTCTCTCTAGTAATGCATTACATGGTGTCCCACTCTCTCTCTCTCTAGTAATGCAGTACATGGTGTCCCACTCTCTCTCTCTCTCTCTCTCTCTAGTAACGCAGTACATGGTGTCCCACTCTCTCTCTCTCTAGTAACGCAGTACATGGTGTCCCACTCTCTCTCTCTCTAGTAATGCAGTACATGGTGTCCCACTCTCTCTCTCTCTAGTAATGCAGTACATTCTGTCCCCCTCTCTCTCTCTCTCTAGTAATGCAGTACATGGTGTCCCACTCTCTCTCTCTCTAGTAATGCAGTACATGGTGTCCCACTCTCTCTCTTTCTAGTAATGCAGTACATGGTGTCCCACTCCCTCTCTCTCTAGTAACGCAGTACATGGTGTCCCACTCTCTCTCTCTCTCTCTCTCTCTCTCTCTCTCTCTCTCTCTCTCTCTCTCTATTAATGCACTACATGGTGTCCCCCTCTCTCTGTCTCTAGTAAGGCAGTACATGGTGTCCCCACTCTCTCTCTCTCTCTAGTAATGCACTACATGGTGTCCCTCTCTCTCTCTCTCTCTCTAGTAACGCAGTACATGGTGTCCCACATCCGCTCTCTCTAGTAATGCAGTACATGGTGTCCCTCTCTCTCTCTCTCTCTGTCTCTAGTAAGGCAGTACATGGTGTCCCACTCTCTCTCTCTCTCTCTCTCTAGTAATGCAGTACATGGTGTCCCACTCTCTCTCTCTCTAGTAATGCAGTACATGGTGTCCCCACTCTCTCTCTCTCTCTCTCTAGTAATGCAGTACATGGTGTCCCACTCTCTCTCTCTCTCTCTCTCTCTCTCTCTATTAATGCAGTACATGGTGTCCCACTCTCTCTCTCTCTCTAGTAATGCAGTACACGGTGTCCCACTCTCTCTCTCTATTATCGCAGTACATTACATTTACATTTAAGTCATTTAGCAGACACTCTTATCCAGAGCGACTTAAAAATTGGTGCATTCACCTTATGATATACATGGTGTCCCACTCTCTCCCCCTCTCTCTCTCTCTCTCTAGTAACGCAGTACATGGTGTCCCACTCTCTCTCTCTCTAGTAATGCAGAACATGGTGTCCCACTCTCTCTCTCCATCTCTAGTAACGCAGAACATGGTGTCCCACTCTCTCTCTCTCTAGTAATGCAGTACATGGTGTCACACTCTCTCTCTCTCTCTCTCTAGTAATGCAGTACATGGTGTCCCACTCGCTCTCTCTCTCTAGTAATGCAATACATGCTGTCCCACTCTCTCTCTCTCTAGTAAATTATTACATGGTGTCCCACTCTCTCTCTCTAGTAATGCAGTACATGGTGTCCCACTCTCTCTCTCTCTAGTAACGCAGTACATGGTGTCCCTCTCTCTCTCTCTCTCTCTCTCTCTAGTAACGCAGTACATGGTGTCCCTCTCTCTCTCTCTCTCTAGTATTGCAGTACATGGTGTCCCACTCTCTCTCTCTAGTATTGCAGTACATGGTGTCCCACTCTCTCTCTCTCTCTCTAGTAATGCAGTACATGGTGTTCCACTCTCTCTCTCTCTCTAGTAATGCAGTATATGGTGTCCCTCTCTCTCTCTCTCTCTCTCTCTAGTATCGCAGTACATGGTGTCCCACTCTCGCTCTCTCTCTAGTAATGCAGTACATGGTGTCCCACTCTCTCTCTCTCTCTCTCTCGCTAGTAACGAAGTACATGGTGTCCCACTCTCTCTCTCTAGTAACGCAGTACATGGTGTCCCACTCTCTCTCTCTCGCTAGTAATGCAGTACATGGTGTCCCACTCTCTCTCTCTCTCTCTCTAGTAATGCAGTACATGGTGTCCCACTCTGTCTCTCTCTCTCTCTCTAGTAACGCATTACATGGTGTCCCACTCTCTCTCTCTCTAGTAATGCAGTACATGGTGTCCCACTCTCTCTCTCTCTAGTAATGACGTACATGCTGTCCCCCTCTCTCTCTCTCTCTAGTAATGCAGTACATGATGTCCCACTCTCTCTCTTTCTAGTAATGCAGTACATGGTGTCCCACTCCCTCTCTCTCTAGTAACGCAGTACATGGTGTCCCACTCTCTCTCTCTCTCTCTCTCTCTCTCTCTAGTAACGCAGTACATGGTGTCCCACTCTCTCTCTCTCTAGTAATGCAGTACATGGTGTCCCACTCTCTCTCTCTCTAGTAATGACGTACATGCTGTCCCCTCTCTCTCTCTCTCTAGTAATGCAGTACATGATGTCCCACTCTCTCTCTTTCTAGTAATGCAGTACATGGTGTCCCACTCCCTCTCTCTCTAGTAACGCAGTACATGGTGTCCCACTCTCTCTCTCTCTCTCTCTCTCTCTCTGTCTCTAGTAAGGCAGTACATGGTGTCCCACTCTCTCTCTCTCTGTCTCTAGTAAGGCAGTACATGGTGTCCCACTCTCTCTCTCTCTCTCTCTCTCTAGTAATGCAGTACATGGTGTCCCACTCTCTCTCTCTCTAGTAATGCAGTACATGGTGTCCCACTCTCTCTCTCTCTAGTAATGCAGTACATGGTGTCCCACTCTCTCTCTCTCTCTCTCTCTCTCTCTCTCTCTATTAATGCAGTACATGGTGTCCCACTCTCTCTCTCTCTCTAGTAATGCAGTACACGGTGTCCCACTCTCTCTCTCTATTATCGCAGTACATTACATTTACATTTACATTTAAGTCATTTAGCAGACGCTCTTATCCAGAGCGACTTACAAATTGGTGCATTCACCTTATGATATACATGGTGTCCCACTCTCTCCCCCTCTCTCTCTCTCTCTCTCTAGTAACGCAGTACATGGTGTCCCACTCTCTCTCTCTCTAGTAACGCAGTACATGGTGTCCTACTCTTTCTCTCTCTAGTAACACAGTACATGGTGTCCCACTCTCTCTCTCTCTAGTAACGCAGTACATGGTGTCCCACTCTCTCTCTCTCTCTAGTAATGCAGTACATGGTGTCACACACGCTTATGAGACACACTTGTCACGTTGATGGCTGAGAGGTGTGTGTGTGTACACTTGCACGTGTATGTGTGTGTAAAATAGTGTTACTCACGAGGCATGATGCCCTGGTCTGCAAGCTGCTTTCCAGTCCTCCTCTGCTGGAGTCTGAACTGCAGAACTACAGGGGGGAGATGGAGGAGGGAGACAGAGAGATGAGGGAGGGAGGGAGACAGGGAGAGGAAGAAGGGTAGGAAAGGGTGGGGGAAGGAGATACAGAGGGGTTGAGAGACTATTGTAATTTCAGCAGAGAAAGTATTGCTATGGTTGTGTGCCGGTGAGAGAATGGGGTTGACAAATCATGAACCAAAATCAATGTATGAAAGTTCTCAAAGTTCTGATGCTACATTAACATCCTGAAAAATGCAGCAGCATGCCACCATGCATCCCACTTCTGTCTTGCCTCTGAAGCTAAGCAGGGTTGGTCCTGGTTGGTCCCTGGATAGGAGACCAGATGCTGCTGGAATTGGTGCTGGAGGACCAGTAGGATGCACTCTTTCCTCTGGTCTAAAAAAAAATATATATCCCAATGCACCAGGGTAGTGATTGGGGACATTGCCTTGTGTAGGGTACCGTCTTTCAGATGGGACGTTAAACGGGTGTCTTGACTCACTGTGGTCACTAAAGATCCCATGGCACTTATCGTAGGGGTGTTAACCCTGGTGTCCTGGCTAAATCCCCAATCTGGCCCTCATGGCCACCTAATCATCCCCAGCTTCCAATTGGCTCATTCATCCCCTTCCTCTCCCCTGTAACTCTTTCCCAGGTCATTGCTGTAAATGTGGTAAAATAAGGGTTAAACAAATAAAAAAACAAGCCTCATGCAAATCTCTCTGTGTGCATAGAAGAGTTGCAGAGACACACAAAATAAAAAATTATGCTGTGGGCTGACAAGTATTTCTGTGAACAGGATGTAGAGAATGATAAACACAGGTCCTGGCCTTTAAACAGATCTGCTAGGCAGTGTGTGGTCTGTCTGTGTTCTGACACACACACACACACTGGCCCTCGTCTGCCGATCCTCCCTTAGCCTCTATCCAAAGTCCCTTGTGTGTGTGGAGTCTGGTGTGTGTGTGGAGGTCGTAGACGCCAGTTAACCCCATGTCAGTGTGCCTGTGTGTGTTCTGTGCTCCCCTGCAGCAGAGGTCTCACAACGGGACCCTCCAGCTGAGACAGTAGTATGATCAGCCAGGTCACCTGTGATTCAAGTCAGTATTCAACGTCCATCCATGTAGGGAGATGACGTGGAAACCGGTCACTAGGGGCAACAGTGAGAGCTGTTACCTTCAAGTCGTTTTTGGTTTTGCTAGGGCATTGTGGACAGGGATGGCGGATGGGCGTAAGCATCTGCCTCTGATTCTAAAGGTAGTACGTTTCGAATCCAGCGATACAAAAGTTGTCTTTGAGATTTTTGTTTTAAGCGTATCCCAAACCTTAACCATTCAGAGTTAATACCTAACCTTAAGAATTCAGAGATGATGCCAAAACTAAAGCTTAAACACTTTGAAATTGGATGTTTTTAACAACATGGATAAACGTCTAACTATGACGTGAGACTGTGAGAACTGGTTGAGTATGACGTGATGATTATCTCTGTTTCTCTTATCACTCTGGGATGCTCTGAGTTTGTAGTGGACAGCTGAATGGACAGAACTGCTATGTAGTTTCACGGCTCTGTTTCACCAATACGCCACGGGAGCATGTTTTAACAATGTCACACTGTCAACACTGACACATACCGAGCAATGCTTGAGGTTTGTGTGTGTGTGTGTGTGTGTGTGTGTGTGTGTCTGTCTGTCGGCTTTACCTCTCCCTCCTATCATCTACCTCTGTTACATAATTACATCATTCTCTAAACATCTGCTTGAGTTTACAGTTTGGCAGCGGCACAGCCATTCGCTCTAACTAGACACTGGGACAAAACATGTCATAGTGCAAACTATTTTTCATTTTACTAACCTTTCAAATCACTTTGAATATCTCTCTCTTTCTGTCAATGGATCAAATACCCACCCCACTGGACCCTAGCCAGGTTGAATTTCAATATTATTAATACCTCATGAATCTATAAATACAATATCTCATACATGGCCCAGTCTGTTGTTAGAAAAGCCTGTCAAGAGAGACTGATCACTGCTCTGGTGATCTCAATTACTGGCATAGCACTAGACATTGGCTGTACAATAATGTCTACCACAGTCTAATCAAATCAAAATATAATAATGCCTATCACAGTCTAATCAAATCAAAATGACTCTGCAACACAGTCATAACGACCTGTTGTCAAAGCAGCTGCCATGCTCCTGGAGAGGTCAAAGGGTTTAGTTGAAGGATTCCTCTACAGAGGAGTTCCTGTGATTGGACATCCTCACCTAAAGACTCATACATTCCCCATTGTGTGTGTGAATGTGTTAATGTTTATTTATTAAAGGGACCTGTTCAGTAATGTTTCATCTCCTTCCATTGTCAACGTTTATTCACCATGTAATCTGCTACAGTCAAGTATGTAATTGAATCTGTGTAAAAAATGTGTTGAGTCAGGATTGGCTAATGAGATAATTGTAGCCTCTCCCACCAATTTGAGTTGATTGAATACAGGTGTATATGTGTTTGTGGGAAAGAGGCAGCGTAAGTAGCTGAAAGCAAGGGTATCCCATAAAAAGCATGGGGTACCCCTTTTGATTCTTGTTTTATCCTTTCAGCATGATTTTAACTATTGGTGTATTTATCTATTTATTCAAATAAATTCTAAATTTTGGAGTAAAACTGTTCCTGACTTCAAGAAACATTTTCATGTGCACGAGATAATGGCCAACTTTGTCACAGTTGCCTAAATAAGACTACGATCTCTATCATCCCACTGTCTTTCAGATAAACGCAGATAAACACACCCGTCCTCATCAACAGACTGTTTAATTTATGTCGTTAGGGCACATCATCATCAGATCCATCCTCAACCTGTCCTCGGTGATTACTGCTGCTTGTCCGTGTGTAACAGTTGGCTCTGAACTGAATTATAGTTACTACCCTGCTATAATATCACCATCACCTGGCCGTCTGCAATCACACAAGCTGGTCAGTATGTGTAGGTAATCCTGTCTAACGTGTCTTTTTTAAATGTATCGCGTAGAAGAACTGCACAAGTGCTGCTGTCCACTTTCTGGAGGATCGAGTTTTGAAATCAGTGGAATTAGAGTATGATAGCTAAGGAGATGGATAAAACCTCTTCAAACTAAGGGCAACCATGGCATCTGTGACAGGGAGAGGTGTCCATCCATGATGTATACGGGTAAGATAGTCTAGCTAGCTACATTTCAGATATTACACGTTTCTAATTTTGACACAAAGTCATTTTCATTTCAAGTTAAAGTGTACTGTTAGCTAGCTAGCTAATGTTAGCTGGCTGGCTAGCTAGCTAACGTTACGTGTATGATCTTATTATTTGTATCTCAGAGCCATTTGCTTAGCTAGCTCTAGCCTAATGTTAGCTAGCTAACATTGAACCTAGTTGGTTAGCTACCTGCAGATTCATGCAGGGTAGTAAAGTCACGAGTTGGGATTATGGTTCATTGTTTACCTGATTACTCCAATCGGTCTTTGGACCTGTGCACCTACATTATAAACTTTCATCCATAGGCTAGGTTGTAGCAACCTCATGATGGGTATAGGGTAACAGTCTCTCATATCATTGCTACGCAGACGACACACAATTCATCTTCTCCTTTCCCCCTTCTGATAACCAGGTGGAGAATCGCATCTCTGCATGTCTGGCAGACATATCATTGTGGATGACGGATCACCACCTCAAGCTGAACCTCGGCAAGACGGAGCTGCTCTTCCTCCCGGGGAAGGACTGCCCTTTCCATGATCTCGCCATCACGGTGGACAACTCCATTGTGTCCTCCTCCCAGAGTGCTAAGAGCCTCGGCGTGACCCTGGACAACACCCTGTCGTTCTCCGCTAACATCAAGGCGGTGACCCGATCCTGTAGGTTCATGCTATACAACATTCGCAGAGTACGACCCTGCCTTACACAGGAAGCGGCGCAAGTCCTAATCCAGGCACTTGTCATCTCCCGTCTGGATTACTGCAACTCCCTGTTGGCGGGGCTCCCTGCCTGTGCCATTAAACCCCTACAACTCATCCACAACGCTGCAGCCCGTCTGGTGTTCAACCTTCCCAAGTTCTCTCACGTCACCCCGCTCCTCCACACACTCCACTGGCTTCCAGTTGAAGCTTGCATCTGCTACAAGACCATGGTGCTTGCCGACGGAGCTGTGAGGGGAACGGCACCTCCGTACCTTCAGGCTCTGATCAGTCCCTACACCCAAACAAGGGCACTGCGTTCATCCACCTCTGGCCTGCTGGCCCCCCTACCTCTGCGGAAGCACAGTTCCTGCTCAGCCCAATCAAAACTGTTCACTGCTCTGGCACCCCAATGGTGGAACAAGCTCCCTCACGAAGCCAGGACAGCGGAGTCAATCACCACCTTCCGTAGACACCTGAAACCCCACCTCTTTAAGGAATACCTGGGATAGGATATAGTAATCCTTCTAACCCCCCCCCCCCCCCAAAAAAAAGATATAGATGTACTATTGTAAAGTGGTTGTTCCATTGGATATCATAAGGTGAATGGACCAATTTGTAAGTCGCTCTGGATAAGAGCGTCTGCTAAATGACGTAAATATAAATGTAATGGGTATAGGGTAAATTAGAGTATCATGTAATAGCCTAAAACTATCGCTCTCACATTGAACTGGATGAATGGAATATGAATGACAGTGAATGACATGCAATGTGCTGTAATAAAAATAAGTTGTTTTATTGTCATCCCTTCTTGAACGGCACCAACCGCCACTA
This sequence comes from Salmo trutta, assembly GCF_901001165.1. Classification (NCBI taxonomy): domain Eukaryota; kingdom Metazoa; phylum Chordata; class Actinopteri; order Salmoniformes; family Salmonidae; genus Salmo; species Salmo trutta. Next base: position 47,723,173 of record NC_042958.1, read on the forward strand.
GCCTTGATATAGTGTTGACATAATATATACTGAACAAAATTATAAATGCAATTTCTAAGATTTTACTGAGTTACAGTTCATAGAAGGAAATCAGTCAATTGAAATAAATTAAGCCAGGCCCAGCCAATCAGAATGAGCCCCCCCCCCCCCCCCCCCCGCGGTTGTGAGGCCGGTTGGACGTACTGCCAAATTCTCTAAAACAAAGTTAAAGGTGGCTTATGGTAGAGAAATTAACATTAAATTCTCAAGCAACATCTCTGGTGGACATTCCTGCAGTCAGCATGCCAGTTGCACACTCCCTCAAAACTTGAGACATCTGTGGCATTGTATTGTGTGACAAAACTGTACATTTTAGAATGGCCTTTTATTGTCCCCAGCACAAGGTGTACCTGTGTAATCATCATGCTGTTTAATCAGCTTATTGATATGCCACACCTGTCAGGTGGATGGATTATCTTGGCAAAGGAGAAATGTTCACTAATAAGGATGTAAACAAATGTGTGAACAACATTTGAGAGAAATTAGCTTTTTGTGTGTATGGAACATTTCTGGGATCTTTTATTTCAGCTCATTAAACATGGGATCAACACTTTACATGTCGTGTTTATATTTTTGTTCAGTGTACAACTTCAACTTCTCTGACAGTTATGTAATACTAGAGAGAAGGAAACCACACAAACACGTCTCCTGGGACCACTCTGAGAACCTCATCTCTCGCTGTTAAAATACCAGTAGTGGTTCCCATAGCTTACTGTTGTTGCTGTGAGCATGGAGCTGGCAATAGCAGAGTTGTGGGTTTTATTCCTGCATAGGCCACTAAATAAACACGTTAACTGCGTGAATGTATTGTCCTCACGACATCAAGCTATCCATTTCCATTGACTGGCCATCGTACTTTAACTTTATACAAATAACATACAGTATATGAAAGGTCTGTAAGGAAACATCGCAAAACACCCACGTCACCAACAGTAATAACCTCAGCCAGGCTCAGAGTGATGTGACTCTGTCGTTCTCTGTGACCCAGCATGTAAGACTAAACAGTCTCCCGACATCTGCATGGCATTAATAACCGGCCTATAAGCATAATGTGTGTGTGTCACAGCAAACACCCCTGTGAAAGTCTCTCCCCCTGGTCATCCACTACAATGACTCCAGCCCTTACATCTCTCTCCCTCTCTCTTTCTGTCCCCAGAGGTCAGAGGTCATTTCCCACTGCGTGGGCGTTGGTTTAAACAACACTGAGGGAAAGCGCAATTAAGCCTGTGATTGCTGGTAAGCAATTACCGTACCGAGCACAGAGAGATTGCACTGAAGAGCGAGAGAGGAAAAAAACTTGGTAAGAGCATTTTAAGTATTGATGTTCCTTACTCTTTGTTCTCAGTGAAGTGAATCACTTGATAAAATGCTGCTTGACTGTAAACTGTGTGTATCAAACAAATAAACTGTGGCTGAGCAGGACAGGGAGATAGTCCCAAGCATTAGACTGGCTGTAGCTCTGGCTAACATTGACACCCCCTTCAGAGAGGAATAGAGAGAGAGAGAGAGAGAGAGAGAGGGGAGAGAGAGAGAGGGAGAGACTTGGCACTACTTTATCACTGACCTCAACCCAGAGTCTCTTAGAGCGTTCACAGTCAGTCCACTGACACCCCTAACAGATCACAGCAAAATCACACTCTACTTGAACAGACCTATGCTCAATCATGAGGCATCAAGGCCAAAATAACTGAATAAACTTAAGAAATGCTACAGATAGAAGGAAAGTAGTGTGAAAATCTACCAAATAACAATTAGGCAACAACAAATTCAATCCCTTCTTGACAATTTCCTGGACAAAAGGTTTCACTGTAATAGCGAAGGTGTAAACTTGGCAGTAGAAAACCTAAACAGTATATTTGACCTCTCAGCTTCCCTATCAAATAAAACAATTAAAGCAGACAACCGAAGAAAATTAACCAACCCAAAAAGGCCTGTGGGGTTGGTGGTATCCTAAATTAAATGATAAAATATAGAGACCACAAATTCCAATTGGCTACACTTAAACTCTTTAACATCATCCTCAGCTCTGACATCTTTCTCAATATTTGGAACCAAGGACTGATCACCAAAGTGGAGACAAATTTGAACCCAATAACTACCGTGGGATATCTGTCAACAGCAACCTTGGGAAAACTTCTCTGCATTATCATTAACAGCAGACTAGTACATTTCCGAGCAAATGTACCGAGCAAATGCCAAATTGGCTTTATACCAAATTACCGTACGACAGACCACGTATTCACCCTGCACACCCTAATTGACAAACAAACAAACTAGAACAAATGCAGTCTTCTCATGCTTTGTTGATTTCAAAAAGGCTTGAGACTCAATTTGGCATGTGGGTCTGCTATACAAATTGATGCAAAGTGATGTTGGGGGAAAAACATACGACATTATAAAATCCAATAAGTGTGCGATTAAAATTGACAAAAAACACACATTTCTTTCCACAGGGCCTGGGGATGAGACGGGGATACAGCTTAAGCCCTACCCTCTTCAGCATATATATAAACTATTGGAGAGGGCACTAGAACAGTCTGCAGCACCCGGCCTCACCCTACTAGAATCTGAAGTCAAATGCCTACTGTTTGCTGATGATCTGGTGCTTCTGTCCCCAACAAAGGAGGGCCTACAGCAGCACCTAGATCTTCTGTACAGATTCTGTCAGACCTAGGCACTGACAGTAAATCTCAGTAAGACAAAAAATAATGGTGTTCAAAAAAGGTCCAGTTGCCAGGACCACAAATAAAAAATCCATCTAGACACCGATGCCCTAAGAGCACAAAAAACCTATACATACCACGGCCTAAACATGAGGCCCACAGGTAACTTCCACAAAGCTGTGAACTATCTAAGAGACAAGAGCCTTTTATGCCTTCAAAATAAACATGAAATTCGACATACCAATTAGGATCTGGTTAAAAATACCGGAATCAGTTATAGAACCCATTGCCCTTTATGGTTGTGAAGTCTGGGGTCCACTCACCAACAAATAATTCACAAAATGGGACAAACACCAAATTGAGACTCTGCATGCAGAATTCTTCAAAAATATCCTCAGTGTACAATGTAAAACACAAAATTATGCATGCAGAGTAGAATTAGGCCGATACCCGCTAATTATCAAAATCCATAAAAGAGCTGTTAAATTCTGCAACCACCTAAAAGGAAGAGATTCCCAAACCTTCCATAACAAAGCCATCACCTACAGAGAGATGAACCTGGAGAAGAGTCCCCTAAGCAAGCTGGTCCTGGGGCTCTGTTCACAAACACAAACAGACCCCACAGAGCCCCAGGACAGCAACACAATCAGACCCAACCAAATCATGAGAAAACAAAAAGATAATTACGTCACATTGGAAAGAATTAACAAAAAAATGGAGAAAACTAGAATGCTATTTGGCCCTGAACAGAGAGTACACAGTGGCAGAATACCTGACCACTGTGACTGACCCAAAATTAAGGACATCTTTGACTATGTACAGACTCGGTGAGCATAGCTTTGCTACTGAGAAGGCTACCGAAGGCAGACCTGGCTCTCAAGAGAAGACAGGCTATGTGCACACTACCCACAAAATGAAGTGGAAACTGAGCTGCACTTCCTAACCTCCTGACAAATGTATGACCATATTAAGGAAGCATATTTCCCTCAGATTACACAGACCCACAAATAATTTGGAGAAAAAAAATCATATTTTGATTTACTCCCATATCTACTGGATGAAATATCACAGCAGCAAGATGTGTGACCTGTTGCCACAAGAAAATGGCAACCAGTGAAGAACAAACACCATTGTAAATACAACCCATATTTATGTTTATTTATTTTATTTTTATTTTGAATGACTACTTCATCGCTGTACTACACACATACAATTATCTATAAGGTCCCACAGTTGAGTGAATTTCAAACACAGATTCAACCACAAAGATCAGGAAGGTTTTTCAATGCCTTGCAAAGAAGGGTACCTATTGGTAGATGGTTAAAAAAAACCTAAGCAGACACTGAATATCCCTTTGAGCATGGTGAAGGTATTAACACACCCTGTCAAGATGAAGATACAGGCATCCTTTCTAACTCAGTTGCCGGAGAGGAAGGAAACTGCTCAGCGATTTCACCATGAGGCCAATGGTGACTTTAAAATAGTTACAGTTTAATGGCTGTGATAGGAGAAAACTGAGGATGGATCAACAAGATTGTAGTTATTCCACAATATGAACCTAATTGACAGAGTGAAAGAAGGAAGCCTGTTCTAGAGGTCTTCACGGATCCACCTGAACCCGAATACCCGGAACCCAATCCGGGATCCGAGCAGGTCCAGATCCAGAATTCAAAATAATGTCACAGGTCTGGGTCGGATCTGATATGATTGTCACGGGTTTCGGGTATGTGTAACTTTAACTGGAGGGTCTGTACATATCCAAAAAGGACAACTGCAGTCGAGAGACAGAAGTATAGTCATTTTATAATTTATGCTGCTGCTCTTGCTTTTCATGAGAGTGGAGCGTGGCACGTGTCTCTTGTTGTTGGCCAATCATAAGTCAAAGCAGCAATAGGCTACAGTCATAGAGCATCTATGTGGGGAAAAAGCTGGCAGATGTCTAATCAATGGAAGATGGAAATAAAATGACAGAATCATATTTGATGATAAATAACCTAGCTAAGGCACATATTAGTCTACTATAGCGCTAGTTGGCTAGGCTGGTTCCTGTCTCTCGTCTCTCCCTCCCTGCGTCACTCCCTCACAGTACAGCCCCTCCCCAGCCTGCTAGAGTGGCACCTCTCTCTCCCTCCTCTCCCGCTTTACCTCCAGTTAATAACTTTTCTGCTGCTTCCCTCACTCGGATCAGACCGGGTCTGGATCCTACCAGGCCTATATGGAATGTTTCTAGTTGTCCTCAGGTCTGTTAGGAACGGGTCTCTATATTTGAGGAAAACCTGATTCTGTCTGCTTTCCAACAGACACCGGGAGGCAAATTCACCTTTCAGCAGGTCAACCTCAAACACAAGGCCAAATATACACTGGAGTTGCTTACCAAGACGGCATTGAAATTTCCTGAGTGACCTAGTTACATTTTCAACCTAAATTGGCTTTAAAATCTTAGGCAAGACCTGAAAATCGCTGTCTAGCATTGATCAACAACCAACTTGATAGAGCTTATAGAATTTCTTAAAGAATAATGTGCAAATATTGTACAATCCAGATGTGCACAGCTCTTAGAGACTTAGCCATAAAGACTCACAGTTGGTATCACTTCCAAAAGGTAATTCTAACATGTAATGACCCAGGGGTGTGAATATTTATGTAAATTAGATATTTCTATATTTAATTTTGCAAACATTTCTAAAAACATGTTTTCTCTTTGATTGGTGAGATTTTGTAGATTTTGTTTTAATCCATTTTGAATTCAAGCTGTAACACAACAAAATGTTGAATAAGTCAAGGGTCTCTGATCTCCTTCTCAACAACATGATCAGCTGGCCCTACTAAATGACACACACCTGTCATCTAACCTCTCTCATCCTGCTGGTATGCCTCTGTGCTCAGCTGTACAGGAGGCAATACAAATCATAGTGTACTACAGATGAAATTATAAATCATACTCAACCTCAGGAGGCAGAAGAAATTAATCTTGGCCCCTAGGACCCTCACAAACTTTTACAGATGCACCATTGAGAGCATCCTGTCGGCCTGTATCACCGCCTGGTACGACACCTGCACAGTCCGCAACCACAGGGGTCTCCAGAGGGTGGTGCGGTCTACCCAACGCATCACTAAGGGGTACACTGCCTGCCCTCCAGGACATCTACAGCACCCGGTATCACAGGAAGGCCAAGAAGATGATCAAGGACCTCAGCCTCCCAAGCCACAGCCTGTTCACCCCGCTACCATCCAAACGGCGAGGTTAGTAGAGGTGCATCAGAGCTGGGACTGAGAGACTGAACAACTCAAGGTCATCAGACTGTTAAATAGTCATCACTAGCTGGCCTCCGACCAGTATCCTGCCCTGAAATGTAGTCACTGTTACTAGATGGCTACCACCCGGTACTCATCCCTGCACCTTAGAGGTTGCTGCCCTATGTACATAGACATGGAACACTGGTCACTTTAATAATGTTTACATACTGTATTCTAGTCAAGGCCTATCCTATTTAATTATTGCTGTACATATACTATTCTTCAGATATACTACATATTCTATACATATTCATATACTGTGCATACTGTCCCTATTGTCTATACATCCCATCACATATATACACTGAGTATACAAAACATTAGGAACACCATCCTAATATACCTGGAATACCTGGGATAGGATAAAGTAATCCTTCTAACCCCCCCCCCCCTTAAAAGATTTAGATGCACTATTGTAAAGTGGTTGTTCCACTGGATATCATAAGGTGAATGCACCAATTTGTAAGTCGCTCTGGATAAGAGCGTCTGCTAAATGACTTAAATGTAATGTGGAGTTGCACCTCTCCCTTTTGCCCTCAGAACAGCCTCAATTTGTCAGGGCATGGACTCTACAAGGTGTCGAAAACGTTCCACAGGGATGCTGGACCATGTTGACTCCAATGCTTCCTACTACCATACCCTGTTCAAAGGTACTTCAATGTTTTGCCTTGCCCATTCACTCTCTGAATGGCTCACATACACATTCTCAATGTTTAAAAATCCTTCTTTAACCCGTCTCCTCCCCTTCATCTACACTGATTGAAGTGGATTTAAATTTTTTATTTCACCTTTATTTAACCAGGTAGGCAAGTTGAGAACAAGTTCTCATTTACAACTGCGACCTGGCCAAGATAAAGCAAAGCAGTTTGACACATACAACAACACAGAGTTACACATGGAGTAAAACAAACATACAGTTAATAATACAGTAGAAAAATAAGTCTATATACAATGTGAGCAAATGAGGTGAGATAAGGGAGGTAAAGGCAATAAATAGGCCATGGTGGCAAAGTAAATACAATTTAGCAATTAAAACACTGGAGTGGTAGATTTTACATTTATTTTACATATATGATATGTCATATATCAAATATATGTAAAATATATATATATATTTAACAAGTGACATCAACAAGGGATCATAGCTTTCACCTGGATTCACCTGGTCAGTCTATGTCATGGAAAGAGCAGGTGTTCTTAATGTTTTGTATACTCAGTATATACATTTATACTCCGGACTCCGACATTGCTCATTCTACATTTTCTATATATCTTAATTCAATTATTTTACTTTTTAGATTTGTGTGTATTGTTAGATATTACTGCACAGTTGGAGCTAGAAACACAAGCATTTCGCTACACCCGCAATAACATCTGCTAAATATGTGTTTGTGATTAATAAAATTTGATTTGATAAGCAATATACAAAAAGCATGTACCTGTACTACTGTTCACTATAAATAAAATACAAGTACTGACGGTTGATGGACAAATGGCATTGAAAAAATAAAACATTTTATCAATGCAAGTGCAAACATTGTATCATAAGGAGAGGATGTTTATATAGTACATATCAACAAAGTGCCAGTCCGAGGGGTGGAACAAATGCTTCTGCTAGGTGAGTGGACATGAACACACACAATAGGATCTTACCTGATCTAAACTTGCTTCGTATCAGTATGGAGCGTTCAGAGCCCAGTAAAGTCATGATGCTAACTGTATGGTTCCAGTGTACAGGAGAGAAAAAGAGAACAGACGCACACACTTTCACTTTAATGCCCCTGGCCCTTCCTGGGACCGGAGACCGAGACCAGAGCTGTCCAAACGCGCGTCATTAACAACAGTTAACAGCTACTACAACAAAAGACCAAAAAAAAAGAAGTGGTGTATCTCTTCACTCCTCTCTCTCTCTCTCTCTCCCTTGGGTAGCTGTGGGAGTCCGATAGTGAAGTAGACAGCCAGGCTTTGGTCTCATGTAGCTCTGAGTCTCCACTCCAGAGGGAGTGGAGTGATATACCTCTGCTGGGAGGAGCTAATCACTGAGGGTTCCTATAGCCCCTCCCAAGGTTCCACTAGCCCCTCCTTTAGTGGGTAATTATGCCCTCGGCAGGGAGGGGCTAGGAGCTAAAGGTTCTGGTAGCTCCTCCTTCTAGGGAGAAGAGGACTGCCGGCTGGAGACTCCCTCTGACCTTCTGGATATGTTACTGCTCTGACTATGGCCATGTCCTAATACCCATTCTTGTGTCATAAATAGTAGGCCGTTTGAGTATGCCATTTTTTTTAATGTAATAGTGTGTGAGTATACTTTAAATGGCCGAATGTCATACTCATTTAGGCTTTGACAACAGCTGGTCAATTAGATATCGGGATATTTTCCGAAATAAACGAATAGCAGGAAACGCAATTGCACATGACGCATTCTCAGTATGCTAAAATATATATATTTTTTTATTGTACGTGAATTAAAAAAAAAACAATGGTTTAAATGCCAGGATGTTATACTTTGGATGCCATCTACCGTAGTGCCCTTCGTTTTGTTACAGGTGATAGTTTTGATACTCATTACTCCACCCTGTATCAAAAGATTTGCTGGATTTCGCTAAAGACCAGTAGATCTCTATATTACTTCCTTTTTGTTTACAAGTCGTTAGTTCAAAAACTTACTGAGTTGCCTAACCCATTCACAGTATTGGTTAATCCTTGAGGTTCCTAGGGCTAGGTAAATCTGCTTTTAGTTTGAAGTTCTGGTGCAGTTTGAGCAAATTTAAGTATTGATTGGGGACTTATTTGTGGATGAATGTATCTGTTTTTCTGGATGATTTGGGATGTTTTATTTGTGCTTCCCATGACTGTGTTTTTGTATTTTAATATGTACAGTTGAAGTCGGAAGTTTACATACACTTACGTTGGAGTCATTAAAACTAATTTTTCAAACACTCCACAAATTTCTTGCTGACGAACTATAGTTTTGGCAAGTCTGTTAGGTCATCTACTTTGTGCATGACACAAGTCATTTTTCCAACAATTGTTTACAGACAGATTATTTCACTTATAATTCACTGTATCACAATTCCAGTGGGCCAGAAGTTTACATACACTAAGTTGACTGCGCCTTTAAACAGTATGGAAAATTCCCAAAAATGATGTCATGGCTTTAGAAGCTTCTGATAGGCTAATTGACATCATTTGTGTCAATTGGAGGTGTACCTGTGGATGTATTTAAAGGCCTACCTTCAAACTCAGTGCCTCTTTGCTTGACATCATGGGAAAATCCAAATAAATCAGCCAAGACCTCAGAAAAATAAATTGTAGACCTCAACAAGTCTGGTTCATCCTTGGGAGCAATTTCAAAATTCCAGAAGGTACCACGTTCATCTGTACACACAATAGTACGCAAGTATAAACACCATGGGACCACGCAGCCGTCATACCGCTCAGGAAGGAGACGCGATCTGTCTCCTAGAGATGAACGTACTTTGGTGCGAAAAGTGCAAATCAATCCCAGAACAACAGCAAAGGACCTTGTGAAGATGCGGGAGGAAACAGGTACAAAAGTATCTATATCCACAGTAAAACAAGTCCTATACTGACATAACCTGAAAGGCCGCTCAGCAAGGAAGAAGCCACTGCTACAAAACCGCCATAAAAAAGCCAGACTACGGTTTGCAACTGCACATGAGGACAAAGATCGTACTTTTGGAGAAATGTCCGCTGGTCTGATGAAGCAAAAATAGAACTGTTTGGCCATAATGACCATCATTATGTTTGGAGGAAAAAGGGGGAGGTTTGCGAGCCAAAGAACATCATCCCAACCGTGAAGCACGGGGGGGGCAGCATCATGTTGTGGGGGTACTTTGCTGCAGGAGGGACTGGTGCGCTTCACAAAATAGATGGCATCATGAGGAAGTAAAATTATGTGGATATATTGAAGCAACATCTCAAGACATCAGTCAGGAAGTTAAAAGCTTGGTTGAAAATGGGTCTTCCAAATGGACAATGACCCCAAGCATACTTCCAAAGTTGTGGCAAAATGGCTTAAGGACAACTAAGTCAAGGTATTGGAGTGGCCATCACAAAGCCCTGACCTCAATCCTATAGAACATTTGTGGGCAGAACTGAAAAAGAGTGTGCGAGCAAGAAGGCCTACAAACCTGACTCAGTTACACCAGCTCTGTCAGGAGGAATGGGCCAAAATTCACCCAACTTATTGTGGGAAGCTTGTGGAAGGCTACCTGAAATGTTTGACCCAAGTTAAACAATTTAAAGGCCATGCTACCAAACACTCAATTAGTATATGTAAACTTCTGACCCACTGGGAATGTGATGAAAGAAATAAAAGCTGAAATAAAGAATTCTCTCTACTATTATTCTGACATTTCACATTTTTTAAATAAAGTGGTGATCCTAACTGACCCAAAACAGGGGATTTTTACTAAGATTATATGTCAGGAATTGTGAAAAACTGAGTTTAAATGTATTTGGCTAAGGTGTATGTAAACTTCCGACTTGAACTGTATATGTTTGGGTATGTGTATATTTATGTTGTATATACAGGGCACATTTGTAAAAGAGACCTAGGTCTCAATATGTAAAAAAAAATATTTTATTAATCAAGTTTCAATAATAATACAAATAAATAAAATACTATTTTTGACTCTTCAGCTAGTAAAATGTGCACACTTTTCCCACAATCCATTAGAAGAGGTGGGCTGCAAGTGATAGGCCATAGTTCTCTTCAAATAGCCAAACAACAAAACCCAGCTACTTAGCTGGGAAGATGCCGAATAGCGAAGCTTCTGCGGTGGTGTTCAAAAATAGGATATCATCACTCAACTCCCAGCTCCTCAAGGCCTGCTTCAATTCAGGTCAAATAAACCGACGTTCACTCAACTACACTTCCAGAGACATTGCTTCAATCAATTACACTCTCAGAGGCTTTGCTTTAGGACCTAAAGGTAAATGTCTCTTGTAAACTGTTCCCACCACCGTCCCTGGGTCCTGTTCCCACAAACCGTCCCTGGGTCCTGTTCCCACCACCGTCCCTGGGTCCTGTTCCCACCACCGTCCCTGGGTCCTGTTCCCACCACCGTCCCTGGGTCCTGTTCCCACCACCGTCCCTGGGTCCTGTTCCCACCACCGTCCCTGGGTCCTGTTCCCACCACCGTCCCTGGGTCCTGTTCCCACCACCGTCCCTGGGTCCTGTTCCCACCACCGTCCCTGGGTCCTGTTCCCACCACCGTCCCTGGGTCCTGTTCCCACCACCGTCCCTGGGTCTTACAGTGTCACCAAGTAAATAACACACAGTCTCCTCGTTCCAGTTTCTATCCTGGCTATCCCGACCATACGCACAACACTGCTTGGGTTTAATGACTAAGAATTCATACACAAGAGTGAAGCACACACACACACACACATATTTACGGGGACACACACACCCACCCACGGTGCCTAAAGGGAGGGTTGGTGGTTGGGTCTGACACAGCATGGGAGGGAGATTCCTGTGGAGTTCACCCAGTCCTGGACTAATCCTTCCCTTTAATTGTATGTCAACGGACGTGACAAGTCTCATCTGAACTGTCTGGAAACTCGTAAACTCTGTGTGTGTGTGGGTGAACCCTTTAAAATGTAATGTGATTTGTGGATAAAGAATTTAAAGTGTGTGTGTGTGCGTGCGTGTCTCCTCACAAATAGATTAATTACCTTGGGTTTATGATTTATGTTTGTGTTCAGTAGTACAGCATGACCTGGCCCCCATACCCTCTGGAGTATAATTAAGCAATAAGGCATGAGGGAGTGTGGTATATGGCCAATATTCCACGGCTAAGGGCTGTTCTTAAGCACGACACAATGCAGAGTGCCTGGATACAGCCCTTAGCCTTGGTATATTGGCCATATACCACAACCCCCAGAGGTGCCTTATAGCTATTATAAACTGGTTACCAACGTAATAAGATCAGTAAAAATACATGTTTTGTCATACCCGTGGTATATGGTCGCATATACCACAGCTTTCAGCCAATCAGCATTCAGGGATTGAACCACCCAGTTTATAATGGTCCTTTTAGACATGTTACACTGTCATAATTGAAGTAATTAAGTACTCGGTGCCAATGACATACAGTATTGTAACAGGAGTTTCTTTAAACCACGGTTAACCAGGTTAACCAACAACTAGACTAGGGTTTATTGTCCAACTACACAGACTGATTTATCAAAAAATGAATATTGTGAACATTTTATGTACACTTGCTTTTTGTAGTCTTACAGATACATATATATTTAAAAGTTGGGACTCTAGGGTTGCAAAATTCCTGGAACTTTCAATAAATTCCCTTGTTTCTGGATTTTCTGCTTATTCACTCCTGATTCTAGAAACTTCCCACCGGGATTTCGGGAAACCAGGGAATTTATTGAAAGTTCCCCGAATTGTGCAACCCTAGTTGGGAGTTATAAACAAATCTAGTAATGTGAAGTGAAAATGACGTATACATCTAGGATGAACTTTTAAACCCAGTCCTTACTCTTTCAACCAATGACTGGTCAGACAACAACAAAAAAACTCACATTTGCATGGATTAACTGTAAGGAAATTGTTCTTTCATTTCAAAACAATGGCACTAACCTAGCTTGTGTTCATCGAACTACACTGTACAGCGCATTACTGGTATCCAGCTTTGTTTACGCGAAATAGCCACTGATAGGAAGTGTTCCATACTTGGCATATCACGGTACATGTGCCATGCATGAAATCCATGGGTCTGAGGTGTGTGTGTGTGTGTGTGTGTGTGTGTGTGTGTGTGTGTCTGCATGCAGTGGTGGAAAAAGTACCAAATTGTCATACTTGAGTAAAAGTAAAGATAATTTCATTGAAAATGACTCAAGTAAAAATGAAAGTCACCCAGGAAAATTCTACTTGAGTAAAAGTCTAAAAGTATTTGGTTTTAAATATACTTAAGTATGAAAAGTACATTTAATTGCTAATATATACTTAAGTATCAATAATAATTTCATATTCTTTATATTAAACACCATTTTTTTATTAACGGATAGCCAGAGGCACGTTCCAATACTCAGACATCATTTACAAATAAAGCATGTGTTTAGTGAGTCCACCAGATCAGAGGCAGTAGAGATGCCAGGGATGTTCTCTTGATAAGTGTGTGAATTGGACCATTTGCCTGTCCTGCTAAGCATTCAAAATGTAACAAGTACTTTTGGGTGTCAGGGAAAATGTATGGAGTAAAAAGTACATTATTTTATATAGGAAATTTTTCATAAATCAAAATCCAGTCAACCAGATTTGGAGACATGGCGGGGGCCAATGGGGTTAGCAGAATAATTAATATCCATTATTCTACAACCCATGAGACACGGTTTGGCGTGCACACACACACACAGTGTTGTATTACTCTATTTCCCTATATATGATCCATGATTGACAAGGTTATACACCAAGGTAAATACACCAAGATGGCGCAGCAGTAAGACGTGTTTGTTTTTGTCCCATGTAAAAATATTCAGCCTTTTTCTGTTTTTTCTGTATACATTTTATTATATTTCAATATCTTTTTTCCATTTTTAAATTAAATATACTTTCCTGTAACCCGCCTCACCCAATGTGGCACGGATCTGCAATTCTTTTAACCCTATAACTGGAACCTCCATCAGAGGCTAGCCATCAGAAGCTAGCCATCAGAGGCTAGCCATCAGAAGCTAGCCAGCTAATTAGCTACTTGCTATTTAGTCATTGTTAGACACTACACACACACACACACCTTTTTTGCACTATTGGTTAGAGCCTGTAAGTAAGCATTTCACTGTAAGGTCTACACCTGTTGTATTTGGCGGATTCCTGCCGCAAGCTCTGGACCATTACACCGGATCTTCGCAGCTAGCTAGCTACTACCGAGTGGCTATTGTGGCTAACGCCCTTGTCCAGAAGCATGCACCAGCTAGCCTCGAGCTAGGCCCATCTCCCGGCTAACTGACCCTCTCTGCCCATTCATCGCCATTTACCAGTTGTTGTTGTCTTAGCTCTCCCAATCAACACCTGTGATTGCTTTATGCCTCTAATGTAACTATGCCTTGTATACTGTTGTTTAGGGCAGCTCTCATTATTATATTTTACTGCGGAGCCCCTAGTTCTGCTCAACATGCCTCAGATAGCCCCCTTGTCCCACCCCCACACATGCGGAGACCGCACCTAGCTTAACTGGCGCCTCCAGAGACGCAACCTCTCTCATCGTCACTCAATGCCTAGGTTTACCCCCACTGTACTCGCACCCTGCCATACCCTTGTCTGTACTCTATGCCCTGAATCTATCCTACCACGCCCAGAAATCTGCCCCTTTAATTCTCCGTTCCAAACGCACTAGACGACCAGTTCTTATAGCCTTTAGCCGTGCCCTCATCCTACTCCTCCTCTGTTCCTCTGGTGATGTAAAGGTTAACCCAGGCCCTGTGTGTCCCCAGGCGCTCTCATTTGTTGACCTCTGCAACCGTAAAAGCCTTTAACATCAGAAGCCTCCTCCCTAAGTTTGCTTTATTCACTGCTTTAGCACACTCCGCCAACCCTGATGTCCTAGCCGTGTCTGAGTCCTGATTTAGGAAGGCCACCACTGATAAATCCACGAAAACCGAGAATTTCAATAGCCATTTTTCAACGGCTGGTCATGCTTTCCACCTGGCTACCCCAACCCCGGCCAACAGCTCTGCACCCCTAGCAGCAACTGGCCCAAGCCCCCCCCCCCCCCCCCCGCTTCTCCTTCACCCAAATTCAGACAGCTGATGTTCTGAAGGAGCTGCAAAACCTGGATCCATACAAATCAGCTGGGCTAGACAATCTGTACCCTCTCTTCCCAAATTTATCCGCCGCTATTACTAGTCTGTTCAACCTCTCTTTTGTATCGTCTGAGATTCCTAAAGATTGGAAAGCGGCCGCAGTCATCCCCCTCTTCAAAGGGGGAGACACTCTAGACCCAAACTGTTACATACTTATATCCATCCTGCTCTGCCTTTCTAAAATCTTTGAAAGCCAAGTGAACAAACAGATCTCCGACCATTTTGAATCCCACCGTACCTTCTCCGTTATGCAATCTGGTTTCCGAGCTGGTCACGGTTGCACCTCAGCCACGCTCAAGGTCATAAACGATATCATAACAGCCATCAATAAAAGACAGTACTGTGCAGCCGTCTTCATCGACCTGGCCAAGGCTTTCGACTCTGTCAAACACAGTATTCTTATCGGCAGATTCAACAGCCTTGGTTTCTCTAATGACTACCTCACCTGGTTCACTAGAGTTCAGTGTGTCAAATTGGAAGGCCTGTTGTCCGGACCTCTGGCAGTCTCTATGGGGGTGCCACAGGGTTCAATTCTTGGGCTGACTCTTTTCTGTGTATATATCAATGATGACGCTCTTGCTGCGGGTGATTCTTTGATCCACCTCTACGCAGACGACACCATTCTGTATACATCTGGTCCTTCTTTGGACACTGTGTTAACTAACCTCCAAACGAGCTTCAACGCCATACAACACTCCTTCCGTGGCCTCTAACTGCTCTTAAATGCTAGTAAAACGAAACGCATGCTCTTCAACCGATCGCTGCCCGCACCTGCCCGCCCAACTAGCATCACTACTCTGGACGCTTCTGACTTAGAATATACTATCAATATCTAGGTGTCTGGCTAGACTGTAAACTCTTCTTCCAGACTCACATTAAGCATCTACAATCCAAAGTTAAATCTAGAATGGGCTTCCTATTTTGCAACAAAGCCTCCTTCACTCATGTTGCCAAACATACACTCGTAAAACTGACTATCCTACCGATCCTTGACTTCGGCGATGTCATTTACAAAATAGCCTCCAACACTCTACTCAGCAAATTGCATGCAGACTATCACTGTGCCATCCGTTTTGTCACTAAAGCCCCATATACTACCCACCACTGCGATCCGTATGCTCTGGTTGGCTGGTCTTTACTACATTTTCGTCGCCAAACCCACTGGCTCCAGGTCATCTATAAGTCTTTGGTAAAGCTCCTCCTTATCTCAGCTCACTGGTCACTGTAGCAACACCCACCCATAGCACGCGCTCCAGCAGGTATATTTCACTGGGCATCCCAAAGCCAACACCTACTTTGGCCGCCTTTCCTTCCAGTTCTCTGCTGCCTATGACTGGAACGAATTGAAAAAAATCACTGAAGTTGGAGACTTATATCTCCCTCACTAACTTTAAGCGTCAGCTGTCAGAGCAGCTTACCGATCACTGCAGCTGTACACAGCCCATCTGTAAATAGCCCATCCAACCAACTACCTACCTCATCCCCATATTTGTTTTTCTGCTCTTTTGCACACAAGTATTTCTACTTGCACATCCATCACTCCAGTGTAAATTGCTAAATTGTAATTATTATTGGCTTATTTATTGCCTTACCTCCTTACTTCATTTGCACACACTGTATACAGATTTTTCTATTGTGTTATTGACTGTACGTTTGTTTATCCCATGTGTAACTCTGTGTTGTTGTTTTTGTCGCACTGCTTTGCTTTATCTTGGCCAGGTCGCAGTAAATGAGAACTTGTTCTCAACTGGCCTACCTGGTGAAATAAAATAGTAAAAAATGTAAATTAATTAAAAGTTGTCAAAAATATAAATACTAAAGTACAGATAACCCAAAAAACAACTTTAGTACTTTAAAGTATATTTACTTAAGTACTTTACACCACTGCGTGTGCACATATGTGTATGTGTGTGTAAGCCTGTGTGTGTGTGTATAGGGGAGGGCAGACATAGCAGCCGTCCCAACCCTAACAGTAGCAGCTGGGTCTTATCTGTCTGAGAGATGTAGGTTTGTTTCAGAAGGAACTTCTTTAATGACACTACACCCCCTCTGCTACTGTCTCTGGGTATCACCACCTCTGCTCACTGTCTCTGGGTATCACCCCGCTCTGCTACTGTCTCTGGGTATCACCCCCCTCTGCTCACTGTCTCTGGGTATCACCCCCCTCTGCTACTGTCTCTGGGTATCACCCCCCCTCTGCTCACTGTCTCTGGGTATCACCCCCTCTGCTACTGTCTCTGGGTATCACCCCCCCTCTGCTCACTGTCTCTGGGTATCACCCCCTCTGCTACTGTCTCTGGGTATCACCCCCCCTCTGCTCACTGTCTCTGGGTATCACCCCCCTCTGCTCATTGTCTCTGGGTATCACCCCCCTCTGCTACTGTTTCTGGGTATCACCCCCCCTCTGCTCACTGTCTCTGGGTATCACCCCCTCTGCTACTGTCTCTGGGTATCACCCCCTCTGCTACTGTCTCTGGGTATCACCCCCTCTGCTACTGTCTCTGGGTATCACCCCCCTCTGCTCACTGTCTCTGGGTATCACCCCCCTCTGCTCACTGTCTCTGGGTATCACCCCCCTCTGCTCACTGTCTCTGGGTATCACCCCCTCTGCTACTGTCTCTGGGTATCCCCCCCTCTGCTACTGTCTCTGGGTATCACCCCCTCTGCATACTGTCTCTGGGTAGGACTGGGGTACATGCTCCTCAGGTAAACACTCCCAGAGGAGGACCATTTAATTGTAAATAATCTATCAGACCCACAAACCAAACAGGACTATCAGGCTGGTTTACCCACACACACATCACTACCAGGCTGGTTTAAACACACACATCACTACCAGGCTGGTTTAAACACACACACATTACTACCAGGCTTGTTTAAACACACACACATCACTACCAGGCTGGTATAAACACACACACATCACTACCAGGCTGGTATAAACACACACACATCACTACCAGGCTGGTTTAAACACACACACATCACTACCAGGCTGGTTTAAACACACACACATCACTACCAGGCTGGTTTAAACACACACACATCACTACCAGGCTGGTTTAAACACACACACATCACTACCAGGCTGGTTTAAACACACACACATCACTACCAGGCTGGATTAAACACACACACATCACTACCAAGCTGGTTTACCCACACACACATCACTACAAGGCTGGTTTAAACACACACACATCACTACCAGGCTGGATTAAACACACACACATCACTACCAGGCTGGTTTAAACACACACACATCACTACCAGGCTGGATTAAACACACACACATCACTACCAGGCTGGTTTAAACACACACACATCACTACCAGGCTGGTTTAAACACACACACACACACACACACACACACACACACACACACACACACACACACACACACGACTACCAGGCTGGTTTACCCACACAAGACTACCAGGCTGGTTTACCCACACAAGACTACCAGGTTGGTTTACCCAGACAGGACTACCAAGCTGGTTTACCAACAAAGGACTACCTGGCTGGTTTACCCACTACCCCACAGGACTACCAGGCTGGTTTACCCACACAGGACTACCAGCCTGGGTTACTGACACAGGACTACCAGGCTGGATTACCCACACAAAACACAGAACTACGAGGCTGGTTTACCCAGAGAGGACTACCAAGCTGGTTTACCAACAAAGGACTACCAGGCTGGTTTACCCACACACCACACAGGACTACCAGGTTGGTTTACATACACCCCACACAGGTCTATCAGGCTGGTTTACCCACACAGGACTACCAGCCTGGTTTACCCACACACTATACAGGACTACCAGGCTGGTTTACCCACACAGGACTACCAGGCTGGTTTACCCACACACCACACATGACTACCAGGCCTGTTTACCCACACAAAGGACTACCAGGCTGGTTTACCCACACAAAGGACTACCAGGATATTTTTTTCTAACTTTACTCTTTTTACCCACACATTGGATGTGAAATTAAATGTTTGCCCTGTACCGTCAGTATTGTGAACTAAATAGTTAGGAAACAAAGTCTCCAAAAATCACGTCTGACTGATGCATCCTTTTATCAGAGCTAATCAGGCTTATCAGGGGCACAATAACTTGTTCACCACCAGAGGGGGAAAAATGACATGATTGAGTAAAACAGATACACAGCGATAGTGGAAAAGGTAAGAGGGAAAGACAGAAAGAAGACAGAGATTGCAAGAAAGAGAGACAGTAAAAGACAGAAAGAGAGACAGAAAGAGAGACAGCAGAAGAGACAGAAAGAAAGAGAAAGGGAGACAGTAAGAGAGACACAGTAAGAGACAAAGAGAGGAAAGGAGACAGTAAGAGAGAAAGTAAGAGACAGAACGGGAGACAGGTGTCTGTATGTAGCCTTGCTACTTTTATAGCCTCGCTACTGTATATAGCCTGTCTTTTTACTGTTGTTTTATTTCTTTACTTGCCTATTGTTCACCTACTACCTTTTTGCACTATTGGTTACAGCTTGTAAGTAAGCATTTCACTGTGGTCTACACCTGTTGTATTCGGCGCACATGACAAATAAACTTTGATCTGATTTCAACGGGAAACAGAACGAAAGACAAAAAGAGAGACAGTAAGAGAGACAGAAAGAGAAAAAGGGACACCATAAGAGAGAGAGAAAGGGTGACAGTAAGAGAGACAGAAAAAGAGAAAGGGAGACAGCAAGAGAGACAGAAAAAGAGAAAGGGAGACAGTAAGAGAGAATGTAGGGGGTGCGTACTGGCGGCAGAGAAGTCAGGCGCAGGAGAGCAAAACTGATTTACAACGGTGCAGTTTAATAAATAAAACCACCGTAAACAGTACAATAAATCAAATGGGGAAAACCCGTCACACACCTGCATAACGTGCACAAGCACTACAATAAACAATTCCGGACAAGGACATGGGGGGAACAGAGGGTTAAATACACAACATGTAATGATGGAATTGAAACCAGGTGTGTGGGAAGACAAGACAAAACAAATGGAAAATGAAAGGTGGATCGGCGATGGCTAGAAGACCGGTGACGTTGACCTTCGAACGTCACCCGAACAAGGAGAGGGACCGACTTCGGAGGAAGTCATGACAGAGAAAGAGAGACATTAAGAGACAGAAAGAGATACAGTACGAAACACAGAAAGAGAGACAGAAAGAGAGCAAGGGAGACAGAAAGAGATACAGTACGAAACACAGAAAGAGACAGAAATAGAGACAGTGAGAGAGACAGAAATAGAAAGAAGGGGAGACAGTAAGAGTAAGAGAGGCAGTAAGAGAAAGGGAGACAGTAAGAGAGACATTAAATGACAGAAAGAGATACAGTACAAAACACAGAAAGAGACAGAAAGAGATACAGTACAAAACACAGAAAGAGAGACAGAAAGAGAGCAAGGGAGACAGAAAAAGACACAGAGAGATAGAAAGAGAGAAAGGAAGACAGAAAGAGAGCAAGGGAGACAGAAAAAGACACAGAGAGATAGAAAGAGAGACAGAAAGAGAGAAAGGAAGACAGAAAGAGAGCAAGGGAGACAGAAAAAGACACAGAGAGATAGAAAGAGAGACAGAAAGAGAGAAAGGAAGACAGCAAGAGAGACAGTAAGAGAGATAGGGAGACAGAAAGAGAGATAGGGAGACAGAGACAGAAAGTGAAAGTAAGAGAGACAGAACAAGAGACAGAAAGAGAGACAGAATGAAAGAAAGAGACAGTAAGAGACAGAAAGGGAGACAGCAAGAGAGACAGAGAAAGAGAAAGGGAGACAGTAGGAGAGACAGAAAGTGAAAGGGAGACAGTAGGAGACAGAAAGAGAGAAAGGGAGGGGGTAAGAGACAGAAAGAGAGAAAGGGAGACAGTGAGGGAGAAAGGGAGACAGTGAGAGAGAAAAGGGAGCCAGTAAGAGAGACAGTAAGAGAGAAAGGGAGACAGTAAGAGAGACAGAAAGGCAGAAAGAGAGAAAGGGAGACAGAGAGAAAGTAAGAGAGACATAAAGAGAGGCAGTAAGGGTAAGGGAGACAGTAAGAGAGCAAGGCGAACAGAAAGAGAGACAGCAAAAAGAGAGAGAAAGGGAGAAAGAAAGAGAGAAAAAGGGAGGCAGTAAGAGAGAGAGAGAGAGAGACAGCAAGAGAGACAGAAAAAGAGAAAAGGAGACAGTAAGAGAGACATAAAGAGAGAAAGGGAGGCAGTAAGAGAGACAGAGAGAAAGGGAGACAGTGAGAGAAAAGGGGAGACAGTAAGAGAGCCAGAAAGAGAGAAAGGGAGACGAGAGACAGAAAGAGACAGAACGAGAGACAGAAAGGGAGACAGTAAGAGAGAAAGGGAGGCAGTAAGAGAGACATAAAGAGAGAAAGGGAGGCAGTAAGAGAGACATAAAGAGAGAATGGGAGGCAGTAAGAGAGACATAAAGAGAGAATGGGAGGCAGTAAGAGAGACATAAAGAGAGAATGGGAGGCAGTAAGAGAGACATAAAGAGAGAATGGGAGGCAGTAAGAGAGACATAAAGAGAGAATGGGAGGCAGTAAGAGAGACATAAAGAGAGAATGGGAGGCAGTAAGAGAGACAAAGAGAGAATGGGAGGCAGTAAGAGAGACATAAAGAGAGAATGGGAGGCAGTAAGAGAGACATAAAGAGAGAATGGGAGGCAGTAAGAGAGACATAAAGAGAGAATGGGAGGCAGTAAGAGAGACATAAAGAGAGAATGGGAGGCAGTAAGAGAGACATAAAGAGAGAATGGGAGGCAGTAAGAGAGACATAAAGAGAGAATGGGAGGCAGTAAGAGAGACATAAAGAGAGAATGGGAGGCAGTAAGAGAGACATAAAGAGAGAATGGGAGGCAGTAAGAGAGACATAAAGAGAGAATGGGAGGCAGTAAGAGAGACATAAAGAGAGAATGGGAGGCAGTAAGAGAGACATAAAGAGAGAATGGGAGGCAGTAAGAGAGACATAAAGAGAGAATGGGAGGCAGTAAGAGAGAGAAAGAGTCTCTTGCTGTCTCCCTTTCTCATTTTCTGTAAGAGAAAGAGTGTTTGAGACGAGTGTTAAATCCCACTCTGGCGCTGTTCTGTGCTGAGTTGTAATGAAGTTTCCAGAGGGGAACACACAGAACCCAAACTAGATGTGATAGAGAATAGGGCTGGGGCCAACAGACACCCAGGACCACTGTTACTATCTCTCTCTCTCTCTCTCTCTCTCTCCTTCCATCTCTCACTCCCTCTTTCTCTATAGATGTCTCTTCATCCCCCTCACTAACAACATTTCTGATTCACTCTTGCTAAACACCCCTCTCGCTTTCTTCACTCTGTCAACTTTTCCCCTCAACCTCACAGACCCTGGGATCAGAGGGTTGAACGCACTGTCCCAGGCACAGATTGAAGCCGGATCGGGCGAATGCTGCTTCATTACAGCTTAGGCCTAACTCCTGGTTGTTATCGCGGGCTACGGACAGGCTTTGAGAGGTATTCTCCAAAATTTCTGTACACTTTAATATCTGAAAATGTAATATCTAACGGTCCACATTGTTGTTGTTGTGTGTCTATGACTAACAGTTTTTGATAGATGAAAAGCACATAAAAAATAGATATATTTAAAGAGACATTTTACATTATTGGAAAATGTGATTCCTCAGTATCAGACAGTTATATTTAGAGCTGCTGGATCGTGAGTCAGCACAATGCTTCAAGTCTCTACACTCTTAGAAAAAAAGGTTCTATCTAGAACCAAAAAGGGTTCTATTCGGCTGTACACATAGGAGAACCCTTGAAGAACCCTTTTAGGTTCCATTTAGAACCCTTTCCACAGAGGGTTCTACAAATATGTATCTTTCCGTGTCTCCAGAACGAGTCCAACACTTCCAAACAGCCTGGCTAAAATGAGCTGTCAACCGGCACATTCTCTCAGTCATCGAACAGAGACTTGGCCCATGTTATTGTTGGAGACAGCTTGAATTAACCCACCAAAGCTCCATCGACCCCCCTCTGCCAGGTCACACTTCAGTGATAATGCCCGAGAAGATGGTGTTTGGCGGATATATTGGCACGGGTGTTGTTAGGCCCGAGACGAAGTATGCCAATATATCTTCCAAACTGTGCCAATATATCCTCCAAACATAGGCTTCAAGGGCATTATCACTTTTATACAACGGGTTACCAACATATTCAAATAATGATTGACATATTTTCATTAAAAACGTTATTTTGATTAATTTATTCATACTATTTCATCCTTCCACAAGATATAGTCCCACAAATCTAGGGTTGCTACCCAAGCCGGCTGGTCGTTCATTCTATTGGTTCGGTTGCCAGCGACCCAGTCGTTCAGTCTTTATGTTCTGTGTCTATGGACGCGACGTTCTTATCCCATGCTTGATACCTAGCCAACTACGGCTAATTTACAGTCACGTCAAAGAGTGCAGCCAGAATAACAACAATAGTTGTATTTGCGTTTGTTTATGCTGTTTTCTAGTGACATTTATTTGGATACATTCATAACAATGAGCTAATGAGGCGCAATTTCGCCTGGCATAGAAATTGTGCTCTCACATCAGGACACTTGTTCAGATGAACTAGCCACCTCCAGCTAACAACACAGCTACTGTAACACAATCACTTCAAACTGAAGCTGGAAAGACTGAAAACTAGCTGCACTTTGTTTCGTTTGACCTTTTTTCAATTGACATTTCTTTGTTTATATCCATAAAAATGATGCCAGCTGATTCATGATTTCGACTGGCTGAGAAACGCTGCCTGCTTGTCTGTCTCATCATTCATTACTATGGGACAGCTGGAGATCGAATTTGAATATTGAAACAATGTTGCAAATGTCGGAGAGACAGACAGCAAGGTTTATACAAATCTCTGCTGCTGTAAACTAAATGTTAGTCTAAAAGAAATGTGAGATAATGTCTAGATGCTTTTTATAGTGGAGATCAAGTTTATAAATTGCCTGGCTGGGCTGATGAGACCGTGGATTGCAAAGTCAGATGGAACAGAGTAAATAGGCATTTTAACGTCATAGATTTAGCCGGTGGTAACTAGTGGTATAGACACCGGCTGGAATGCGGTTTTAACCAGCATTCAGGATTAGACCCATCTGTTGTATAAATCAGTATAGACAAGGTAAATGTTTCCCCTAACTACGGACCCAGGTTCAGCTCTTCACATTACGCTAATAGTTAAGGTTTTGATTGACAGTGATGGGAAAACCTGATCCTAGACCTGTGCCTAAGGTTGCTGACAGAGCAGACTAGTTGAATGCTACCCTAAGGCACAGATCTAAGATCAGCTTACCCTCCCCAGAGCCATTAGGCGGATAACAGACAAACATACTCCAGATCAGCGTCTAGGGGAGAGGTTTATCTAAAGCAGTGTTTTGCCAGAGACAGCCATAGGCCACAGACCGCTCCCTGGGTCTATCACTGTTATCCGTTGGAATGGATTCCACTTGACCTCTCAGGACACACACACACACTTATTAATAGGCCTGGAAGTGTGTGTGTGTTATAGTCGAGAGTGTATGGGGGTCATAGACGCCAGCTACCCCCAGGTCTGTCTATGTATGTGTGTGTGTGTGTATGTATGTATGCATGTGTGTGAGTGTGTGTGTTCTTATCTTCACTCTGAGGCATTCATCAGGAATGGCCGTTTTGCGTTCAAACCAAAACACACAGCTATCTCTGTTCCTGGATATGTTGAGAGGCTTGACTTATGCACGTTGTCAGTGAGAATATTATACCATCGTCACACTGCCTGATTGATACGTTTTTTTATTACTAGGTAACAAACCTCTCTCTCCTGATTCCAGAACCTGAAAAAACAGAGAACTAACAGCCACAGGATCTTTGTTTTGAACACCAAGAGGACTGACTCTGATCAAATGTTGTTTTAGGGTCTGAAAAGAAGAAGCTGTCACTGTATTAGCTGTTAGCGTCAATGCACATATGCCCACAAATACACACGCATTGAACGAACGAACGAATGTGTGCACACACGAACACACACCCAACTTGCATTACCGTGTTGTTTGAAGGTGACTGGATACACTGAAGCTGATTCTGTGTACATCGGATTATGAAACACAGCCCAAATGTTGGTTTTACCTTCATGGTTATGACAATATCCATGTCCAGGCAGAATTCTGCCTCTGGGACCAGATTCAGGACAAGTTAGAGTTACTATGTAGTTGTTAACATTAAAACGTGAAATTCAACCATTAAATGTAGAATAGAGTATACAGAAATGGCTGAAAAATGGCATTCTACTGTAAAACAGCTCAAAAACAGTTAGGTATACACGTACTGTACTTATGGCTCCATGTCATACAGTAAGCCAAGTACGCAGAGCCAAGCCTGTAACAGTTGCTCTGAGATGAGACATGCACTAAGGCCTGTGCTCTTCTGATAACACACATATATTCCTTTAGCTCAAGGGATCACACACGCACACACACACGCATGCAAGCAGACACCTACACGCCGCACAGGCACACACACAGTCCGGTAGCGGTGCTCAGTAGTGGGACTCCCAACGCAGGCCGTGCAGGGTGAGATAGCGTCCCGTGACACCCTCTGTCCCCCCGCCAGGGTGGAGGATGAAGTCACTGGCTGCCTGTCGGCTAGGCGGTAGACCAGCGTCGTGATCAGAGGACTTACAGACTCCGATCAGGAAGGAGGGAGAAGGAGGGGGGAGGAGGGGACAAAACAACAACCAGTTCAGGCAACAGTATAGACAAATGGTGTTCCAGGGACAAGCTTTAACTAACCCACTAGACAGCCTGAATTAACCCACTAGCCAGCCTGAATTAACCCACTAGACAGCCTGAATTAACCCACTAGACAGCCTGAATTAACCCACTAGACAGCCTGAATTAACCCACTAGCCAGCCTGAATTAACCCACTAGCCAGCCTGAATTAACCCACTAGCCAGCCTGAATTAACCCACTAGCCAGCCTGAATTAACCCACTCGACAGCCTGAATTAACCCACTAGACAGCCTGAATAAACACACTGGATTGCCTGAATTAACCCACTGGATTGCCTGAATTAACCCACTAGACAGCCTCAATTAACCCACTAGCCAGCCTGAATTAACCCACTCGACAGCCTGAATTAACCCACTAGACAGCGTGAATAAACACACTGGATTGCCTGAATTAACCCACTGGATTGCCTGAATTAACCCACTAGACAGCCTCAATTAACCCACTAGACAGCCTGAATTAACCCACTAGCCAGCCTGAATTAACCCACTAGACAGCCTGAATTAACCCACTAGCCAGCCTGAATTAACCCACTAGCCAGCCTGAATTAACCCACTAGCCAGCCTGAATTAACCCACTAGCCAGCCTGAATTAACCCACTCGACAGCCTGAATTAACCCACTAGACAGCCTGAATAAACACACTGGATTGCCTGAATTAACCCACTGGATTGCCTGAATTAACCCACTAGACAGCCTCAATTAACCCACTAGCCAGCCTGAATTAACCCACTCGACAGCCTGAATTAACCCACTAGACAGCGTGAATAAACACACTGGATTGCCTGAATTAACCCACTGGATTGCCTGAATTAACCCACTAGACAGCCTCAATTAACCCACTAGACAGCCTGAATTAACCCACTAGCCAGCCTGAATTAACCCACTAGACAGCCTGAATTAACCCACTAGACAGCCTGAATTAACCCACTAGACAGCCTGAATTAACCCACTAGCCAGCCTGAATTAACCCACTAGCCAGCCTGAATTAACCCACTAGCCAGCCTGAATTAACCCACTAGACAGCGTGAATAAACACACTGGATTGCCTGAATTAACCCACTGGATTGCCTGAATTAACCCACTAGACAGCCTCAATTAACCCACTAGACAGCCTCAATTAACCCACTAGACAGCCTGAATTAACCCACTAGACAGCCTGAATTAACCCACTCGACAGCCTGAATTAACCCACTAGACAGCCTGAATTAACCTACTAGACAGCCTGAATTAACCCACTAGACAGCCTGAATTAACCCACTAGATAGCGTGAATTAACCCACTAGACAGCCTGAATTAACCCACTAGACAGCTTGAATTAACCCACTGGATTGCCTAAATTAACCCACTGGATTGCCTGAATTAACCCACTAGACAGCCTGAATTAACCCACTAGACAGCCTGAATTAACCCACTAGACAACCTGAATTAACCCACTAGACAGCCTGAATTAACCCACTAGACAGTGTGAATTAACCCACTGGATTGCCTGAATTAACCCACTAGACAGCCTGAATTAACCCACTAGACAGCCTGAATTAACCTACTAGACAGCCTGAATTAACCTACTAGACAGCCTGAATTAACCCACTGGATAGCCTGAATTAACCCACTAGACAGCCTGAATTAACCCACTGGATTGCCTGAATTAACCCACTGGATTGCCTGAATTAACCCACTAGACAGCCTGAATTAACCCACTAGACAGCCTGAATTAACCCACTAGACAGCGTGAATTAATCTACTGGATTGCCTGAATTAACCCACTAGACAGCCTGAATTAACCCACTAGACAGCCTGAATTAACCCACTCGACAGCCTGAATTAACCCACTGGATTGCCTGAATTTACCCACTAGACAGCCTGAATTAACCCACTAGACAGCCTGAATTAACCCACTGGATTGCCTGAATTAACCCACTATACTAGACATATGATTAAAGGCCCTATAACCCACTAGACATATGATTAAAGGCCCTATAACCCACTATACTAGACAGATGATTAAAGGCCCTATAACCCACTATACTAGACATATGATTAAAGGCCCTATAACCCACTAGAGTAGACATATGATTAAAGGCCCTATAACTCACTAGAGTAGATAGATGGTAAAAGACTGCCTGAATTAACCCACTAGAATAGATAGATGATTAAAGTCCCTATAACTTCCCAAAAGGCATATGATACAGTAGATCAACCACCCCACTGGTAATCCAATGAATACCACACACAGTAAACAACCCAACCCCCAAAACACACTCTCTCCAGCCCTTCTCTGATAGGCCCTGACATGTGTCAGCAGTCTGAGGTGGCTCCTGGGGGAGAGACTCCCCAATTACCCGTCTGACTGACTGACTGACAGATTTGACAGCCATGTTGTCTCTCTGGTGGGAAACATCTAGCCACAGTGTTGACAAGGAGGCCATTCACTAACAGCATACTTCACACAGACATGCTACAGTAACTGACCTCTGTTTGTGTTTAGGTGAGTGTGTGTGTGTTTAGGTGAGTGTGTGTGTGTCTGTCTGTCTGGCCATCTGAACATTTGACAGTTAAAGAAATGTCTGTCTCTGGAGACTCTATCTTGGCTGAGGCATCAGATCACTGCAGATCAACCGATTTGACTTGGAATCAGACAGCAAGTGATTTGTATGAAGAGTAAAATATATGGTCAATACTGGATTAGTGAGACAATCAGAGAAACAAGTTGTTGTTATCTGTGTGAATGTGTCTGTTTTAGTAACAGAGCTAACACACAGGTTGCTCTGGGAGAGTGGTGACACCTCTACAGTCTGGAATGTTTTCACCTCTTGACTTCCATGGGAAATCTATATTCTGGGTGCAACAGTCAAACCAGACCCACCTCTGTGACAAGAGGCTTTAAACACACATAGTACCATACCATTTCCAGGGTCCATTATGAAAAACAGAATTTTTCACTTCCAGGTGAAGAAAAACCATCTCATCATTGTAGGGTTCTGAGTGAACCGTAATGACGATACTGAGAACAAACAACAAATGCTTGAATCCAATTCAAGTCTTTATTTACATCGCGATGGAAGGATCGTGCTCAGACGAAACACCAAATATACATTTTAAATCTCCTCATATACTGTCAACTTACACGACATGTACAGTTGAAGTCGGAAGTTTACATACAGCGGGGGAAAAAAGTATTTGATCCCCTGCTGATTTTGTACGTTTGCCCACTGACAAAGAAAGGATCAGTCTATAATTTTAATGGTAGGTTTATTTGAACAGTGAGAGACAGAATAACAACAAAAATATCCAGAAAAACGCATGTCAAAAATGTTATAAATTGATTTGCATTTTAATGAGGGAAATAAGTATTTGACCCCCTCTCAATCAGAAAGATTTCTGGCTCCCAGGTGTCTTTAATACAGGTAACGAGCTGAGATTAGGAGCACACTCGTAAAGGCAGTGCTCCTAACCGCAGCTTGTTACCTGTAAAAAAGACACCTGTCCACAGAAGCAATCAATCAGATTCCAAACTCTCCACCATGGCCAAGACCAAAGAGCTCTCCAAGGATGTCAGGGACAAGATTGTAGACCTACACAAGGCTGGAATGGGCTACAAGACCATCGCCAAGCAGCTTGGTGAGAAGGTGACAACATTTGGTGCGATTATTCGCAAATGGAAGAAACAAAAGAACTGTCAATATCCCTCGGCCTGGGGCTCCATGCAAGATCTCACCTCGTGGAGTTGCAATGATCATGAGAACGGTGAGGAATCAGCCCAGAACTACACGGGAGGATCTTGTAAATGATCCCAAGGCAGCTGGGACCATAGTCTCCAAGAAAACAATTAGTAACACACTACGCCGTGAAGGACTGAAATCCTGCAGCGCCCGCAAGGCTCCCCTGCTCAAGAAAACATATACATGCCTGTCTGAAGTTTGCCAATGAACATCTGAATGACTCAGAGGACAACTGGTGAAAGTGTTGTGGTCAAATGAGACCAAAATGGAGCTCTTTGACATCAACTCAACTCGCCGTGTTTGGAGGAGGAGGAATGCTGCCTATGACCCCAAGAACACCATCTCCACCGTCAAACATGGAGGTGGAAACATTATGCTTTGGGGGTGTTTTTCTGCTAAGGGGACAGGACAACTTCACCGCATCAAAGGGACGATGGACGGGGCCATGTACCGTCAAATCTTGGGTGAGAACCTCCTTCCCTCAGCCAGGGCATTGAAAATGGGTCGTGGATGGGTATTCCAGCATGACAATGACCCAAAACAAACGGCCAAGGCAACAAAGGAGTGGCTCAAGAAGAAGCACATTAAGGTCCTGGAGTGGCCTAGCCAGTCTCCAGACCTTAATCCCATAGAAAATCTGTGGAGGGAGCTGAAGGTTCGAGTTGCCAAACGTCAGCCTCGAAACCTTAATGACTTGGAGAAGATCTGCAAAGAGCAGTGGGACAAAATCCCTCCTGAGATGTGTGCAAACCTGGTAGCCAACTACAAGAAACGTCTGACCTCTGTGATTGCCAACAAGGGTTTTGCCACCAAGTACTAAGTCATGTTTTGCAGTGGGGTCAAATACTTATTTTTCTCATTAAAATGCAAATCATTTTATAACATTTTTGACATGCGTTTTTCTGGATTTTGTTGTTGTTATTCTGTCTCTCACTGTTCAAATAAACCTACTATTAAAATGATAGACTGATCATTTCTTTGTCAGTGGGCAAACGTACAAAATCAGCAGGGGATCAAATACTCCCCCCCCCCTGTACACCTTAGCCAAATACATTTAAACTCAGTTTTTCACAATTCCTGACATTTAATCCTAAAAAAATCCCTGTCTTAGGTCAGTTAGGATCACCACTTTATTTTAAGAATGTGAAATGTCAGAATAATAGTAGAGAGAATTATTTATTTCTGCTTTTATTTCTTTCATCACATTCCCAGTGGGTCAGAAGTTTACCTACACTCAATTAGTATTTGGTAGCATTGCCTTTAAATTGTTTAACCTGGGTCAAATGTTTCAGGTAGCCTTTCACAAGCTTCCCCACAATAAGTTGTGTGAATTTTGGCCCATTCCTCCTGACAGAGCTGGTGAAACTGAGTCAGGTTTGTAGTCCTCTTTGCTCACACACGCTTTTTCAGTTCTGCCCATACATTTTATATAGGTGTCACGCCCTGATCTGAGGGAGAGGGTTTGTTCCTCTATGTGGTTAGGTCAGGGTGTGGGGTGGGAATTCTATGTTTTGTATTTCTTTGTGTTGGGCCGAGTATGGTTCCTAACCAGAGGCAGCTGTCTATCGTTGTCTCTGATTAGGAACCATACTTAGGCAGCCTTTTTCCCAACTGTGTTCGTGGGATCTTATTTTTGTATTGCTTTGTGTGCCTACAGAATGTGAAGGTCGTATTTTCTTTGTTCATTACTTTTTATCGTATTCTGAGTAAATAAATCACAAGATGAACATATTCCACGCTGCACCTTGGTGGACTCCTCTTTACGATCGTGACAGAAGATCCCACCACAAAAAGACCAATCAGCGTGGGCAGAATGACTAGACCTAGGAGGAGATCCTGGATGGGGCAGGACCTTGGACAAGGCCGGGAGAGTATCGCTGCCCGCCGGGGGAGATAGAGGCAGCGAAGGCGGAACGGCGATACTGGGAAGAACGGCTAGGCGACAGGAGGCCGAAAGGCAGCGGCAAAAAACATTTTGGGGGGGGCACCCGGGTAGATTGGCTAAGGTGGTTTTACGACCTGAGCCAACTCCCCGTGCTTACCGTGGGGAGCGAGTGACCGAGCAAGCACCGTGTTATGCGGTGATGCACACTGTGTCACCAGTGCTCACTCACAGCCTAGTGCGCTCAGTGCAAGCTCCTCACCATTGCTGTGTGAGAGTTGGCCGTCAGCCAGGGAGAAGTGCGCCTGCTCAGCGTATCTGGTCTCCAGTGCGTCTCTACGGCCCAGGTTATCCTGCGCCTGCTCTACACACGGTACCCCCCGTTCGCCAGCGCAGCACAGTTCATCCTGTACCAGCGCCCCGCCCGTGCTGGGCTACAGTGACCATCCAGCCAGGACGGGGTGTGCCAGCCCTGAGCTCCAGACCTCCGGTGCGCCTCCACAGCCCAGTGTGCCCTGTGCCTGCTCTGAGCACCCAGTCTCCTGTGCGTCTCCCCTTTCCGGTGAGACCGGTTCCAGCTCCACGTAGGAAGCCTCCAGTGATGATCAATGGTCCGAAGCCTCCAGTGATGATCCATGGTCCGGAGCCTGTAGGGATGATCCATGGCACGAAGCCTCAAGTGATGATCCATGGCCCGGAGCCTGTAGGGATGATCCATGGCACGAAGCCTCCAGTGATAATCCATGGCCCGGAGCCTCCAGTGATGATCCATGGCACAAAGCCTCCAGTGATGATCCAGGGCGCGGAACCAGTAGTGATGATCCAGGGCGCGGAACCAGTAGTGATGATCCATGGCACGGAGCCTCCAGCGACTCTCCCCAGTCCGGAGCCTCCAGCGACGCTCCCCAGTCCGGAGCCTCCAGCAACGCTCCCCAGTCCGGAGCCTCCAGCAACGCTCCCCAGTCTGGAGCCTCCAGCAACGCTCCCCAGTCCGGAGCCTCCAGCGACGCTCCCCTGTCCGGAGCCCCCAGCAACGGTCTGCAGCCCGGAGGCTTCAGCGGCGGCCTGCAGCCCAGAGTCTTCAGCGGCGGTCGGCAGTTCAGAGCCTTCGGCGCTGATCCACGGTCTGGTTCCTCCGGCGACACAGAAGCGGGGGGGGATCAGCGGGCGGTGTGGGGGCTACGCTCCGAACCAGAGCCGCCGCCAAGTATAGATACCCACCCGGACCCTCCCCTGTAGGTTCAGGTTTGCGGCTGGGAGTCCGCACCTTTGGGGGGTGGGGGGGGGGGGGTACTGTCACGCCCTAACCTGAGAGAGAGGGTTTGTTTCTCTATGTGGTTAGGTCAGGGTGTGGGGTGGGCATTCTATGTTTTGTATGGTTCCTAACCAGAGGCAGCTGTCTATCGTTGTCTCTGATTAGGAACCATACATAGGCAGCCTTTTTTCCACCTGTGTTTGTGGGATCTTATTTTTGTATTGCTTTTTGTGCCTACAGAATGTGACGGTCGTATTTTCTTTGT
Source organism: Salmo trutta (assembly GCF_901001165.1). Lineage (NCBI taxonomy): Eukaryota > Metazoa > Chordata > Actinopteri > Salmoniformes > Salmonidae > Salmo > Salmo trutta. The sequence goes on from NC_042958.1 coordinate 47,755,904, forward strand.
TCATTACTTTTTATCGTGTTCTGAGTAAATAAATCACAAGATGAACATATTCCACGCTGCACCTTGGTCGAATCCTCTTTGTGATCGTGACAATAGGATTGAGGTCAGGGCTTTGTGATGGCCACTCCAATACCTGGGCTATGAATGTCCGTCCTTAAGCCATTTTGCCACAACTTTGGAAGTATACTTGGGGTCATTGTCCATTTGGAGACCCATTTTCAACCAAGCTTTTAACTTCCTGACTGATGTCTTGAGATGTTGCTTCAATATATCCGGCAAATTTTTCTACCTCATGATGCCATCTATTTTGCGAAGTGCACCAGTCCCTCCTGCAGCAAAGCACGCCCACAACATGATGCTGCCACCCCCGTGCTTCACGGTTGGGATGATGTTCTTCGGCTTGCAAGCCTCCCCCTTTTTCCTCCAAACATAACGATGGTCATTATGGCCAAACAGTTATATTTTTGTTTCATCAGATCAGAGGACATTTCCCCAAAAAGTACGATCTTTGTCCCTTTGTGCAGTTGCAAACCGTAGTCTGGCTTTTTTATGGTGGTTTTGGAGCAGTGGCTTCTTCCTTGCTGAGCGGCCTTTCAGGTTATGTTGATATAGGACTCGTTTTACTGTGGATACTGTTTCCTCCAGCATCTTCACAAGGTCCTTTGCTGTTGTTCTGGGATTGATTTGCACTTTTCACACCAAAGTACGTTCGTCTCTAGGAGACAGAACACGTCTCCTTCCTGAGCTGTGTGGTCACATGGTGTTTATACTTGCGTACTATCGTTTGTACAGATGAGCGTGGTACCTTCAGGCATTTGAAAATTTCTCCCAAGGATGAACCAGACTTGTGGAGGTCTACAATTTATTTTCTGAGTTCTTGGCTGATTTCTTTTGATTTTCCCATGATGTCAAGCAAAGAGGCACTGAGTTTGAAGGTAGGCCTTGAAATACATCTACAGGTAGACCTCCAATTGACTCAAATTATGTCAATTAGCCTATCAGAAGCTTCTAAAGCCATGACATCATTTTCTGGAATTTTCCAAGCTGTTTAAAGGCACAGTGAACTTAGTGTATGTACATTTCTGACCCACTGGAATTGTAATACAATGAATTATAAGTGAAATAATCTGTCTGTAAACAATTGTTTGAAAAATTACTTGTGTCATACACAAAGTAGATGTCCTAACCGAGGTGCCAAAACTATAGTTTGTTAACAAGACATTTGTGGAGTGGTTGAAATATGAGTTGTAATGACTACAACCTAAGTGTATGTAAACTTCCGACTTCAACTGTACATTGCTCTCATTCTCATTGGTCAAGTACAGAAACAACTATTCTCATTGGTCAGGTACAGAAACACCTATACATTCTCATTGGTCATTTACATGAACAATTTGTGAATTGGTCAACATGGCAACATATGGCTTCTAGATAACACTGAAGGTTTTTTATGCATTGCTACATCTTATCTTCTTAGTTTTCCACATGATTTCCAAAGAGGCCCATACCATCCTGAGAAGGGTTAACTAGCACACAATGAACACACTACTCTTTGACGTGTCCAGACAGATATAGAGGGAGAAGCTTGTTTTAGCCATGTAACATGAATACACATACAGTAAAACATAGTCAGTTCCCCATCATCATTTTGGCCCAATCTACAAGTACGCCAAAACAAACCTCATTTATTCTTATTACAGATACCGAAGCCAGTTTGCCATATTCTTGGTAAATATTGAGTTGTGTCCAGCACAGCGATGCATCTAATCAGGACTTGTCACATTTATGAAATCTCATAAAAAAAACATGGATAGTTTTTCAGTGGGAGAGGTTGTAGTATACACTTAGACAGACAAGTGAGTGTGGTGGTGTGTTTGTATGCGTGTCGTCTGTGTTTGTGTGCGCGCGTGTTGTCTGTGTGTGCATGTGTGTGTTGTCTAAGTTTGTGTGTGTGTGTGCACGTGTGTGTCGTCTCTCTGTGTGTGTGTGACCTTGTGTTGTAGGCTTGGCTCTGTATTTAGGTGGAACATGAAGCAGCGTGGAGGTTCTTATCTCCCCTGTCTGTTTTGGAGTGGAACACACATCGCCTGCCTGGAGGGATCGCTGCCTGGCCTGGAATGTCCTGCTGGAAACGTCTGTAATTGGCTGAACATGACAAGTCAGAGGTCACCTGTCAGGATGCTGGTCAAACTCCACGCAGACAGGAGATGAAAACAACTGGGAACTCTGAAAAAAACTAGCTCTGACTGGACAAAATCATTTTGAAAGGTCATCCAACTAAGAATTCCACGTCGGGAACTCTGGCCTCTTTCTAGAGCTCCGACTTCAATATCACTTATGTCATGATTTGACCTCATTTTTCGAGTTCCCAGTTGTCTTGAACGCACCATTTATTGGAGATGAGATGGATAATAAGATGTTCAGTAGGTTTATGGGAGACGTGTGGATCCTGGAGAGATGAATGGGAAGGAAGATAAGATAAGGAAGACATTTGAAGGATATGAGATGTTCAATTCCTGTGTGACCAACTGGCTTTCAAACCCAGGATGTCCATGTAACTCAAGACTGCGCATTAGCTCTGGCAGAGAACACAGGTCCACAGGTTTCAGCCAAGTATGGTTCATTGAAATGACTTCACCGCACTAGGTCTAACATAGTATCCACATCTGACAAATATTGCTGTTATGATGTACTGTATAGCATGCAGCTGAAAAGTCAATCCACAATCAGTGTCTTTCTCCCTCAAACATCCCTCTTACTCTGGATTTCATTGGACTTTCCACTTGCAATATCACAAGACAGTGGTCCATATAAAACAAAAGCAAACCTTCGACCCAAAACCCAAATACTTCTTCAATTTTAATGAAATTCCACTCAGGTGTGTTGGACATGATGAGCAACGTAAATAAACAATGACATATTATGAAACTACCATACTCCTCCCAAAGACGTAATTACAGAACACCCAATCTGACCTGTGATGAACAGTCAGCTTCACTGATAGGATCTCCAAAGTTTTGGCTCGGGCTGACCAAAATCTTAATATAGGAGTTGGTATTCTGTTGTTTTTGCTCTAGCCGGTTCCCCTAGCCAACGGCTGGTATGTCAGCTGAAACCTTTAAAAAATACGAGCCTCACAGCCTCTCTGCCGTGTTTTGTTTGGCCTATGGGACAGGCAGCTTTCAATTGGAGACATCTAAGGCAGCATGTGATGGATACTCTTCTCTCCACTAATGACGCCCAAGTCCATAATCAGACAAGGAGGAGGTTGACTGGTTGTGTAGACCTTCCAACAGACGAGGAGGAAGCTAAGTCTATTGGGCTGATTGGTTGAGTAGGCCTTCCAACAGACGAGGAGGAAGCTGAGTCTATTGGGCTGACTGGTTGTGTAGGCCTTCCAACAGACGAGGAGGAAGCTGAGTCTATTGGGCTGACTGGTTGAGTAGGCCTTCCAACAGACGAGGAGGATGCTGAGTCTATTGGGCTGACTGGTTGTGTAGGCCTTCCAACAGACGAGGAGGAAGCTAAGTCTATTGGGCTGACTGGTTGAGTAGGCCTTCCAACAGACGAGGAGGAAGCTGAGTCTATTGGGCTGACTGGTTGTGTAGGCCTTCCAACAGACGAGGAGGAAGCTGAGTCTATTGGGCTGACTGGTTGTGTAGGCCTTCCAACAGATGAGGAGGAAGCTGAGTCTATTGGGCTGATTGGTTGTGTAGGCCTTCGAACAGACGAGGATGATGCTGAGTCTATTGGGCTGACTGGTTGTGTAGGCCTTCCAACCACTGCACTGGTTCATTCTACTGTATCTGCAGGTGAACCACACGTTGGCTCTATTGTGGGAGGTAATAGATGGCTTTTCACTCAATTGTTTCCTTGTCATGACTTCCTCCGAAGTTGTTTCCTCTCCTTGTTCGGGCGGTGTTCGGCGGTCGGCGTCGCCGGTCTTCTAGCCATCATCGATCCACTTTTCATTTTCCATTTGTTTTGTCTTCACACACACCTGGTTTCAATACCATCATTAAATGTTGTGTATTTAACCCTCTGTTCCCCCCATGTCCTTGTCCGGAATTGTTTATTGTAGTGCTTGTGCACGTTATGCTGGTGTGTAATGGGTTTTGTTTACCCATTGAATTATTGTTCTGTTTACGGTGGTTTTATTTATTAAACAGCGCCGTTGTAAATCAGTTTTTGCTCTCCTCTGCCTGCCCTGCCGGAAGCTGGGTCCACGGTTTGTGGGGCCATTTAAAGTCCTGAGGAGAGTGAACGAGGTTTGTTATAGGTTACAGCTCCCCCTCGATTACCGTATTAACCCCTCGTTCCATGTGTCTCTCCTCAGGCCGGTGGTGGCTGGTCGCTCCTGGAGTCTGAGGTGCGGGAGGTTCCTCCGCCCCCTCTGGACATCGAGGGGGCCCCGGTGTACTCCGTTCATTCCATACTGGATTCGAGGCGTCGGGCGAGGGGCCTTCAGTATCTCGTGGAGTGGGAGGGGTACGGTCCGGAGGAAAGGTGCTGGGTTCCAGTCGAGGACGTGTTGGACCCTTCTATGCTGCAGGAGTTCCACCGTCTTCGTCCAGATCGATCGTGCATCTCGCCCTCCGGGTCGTCCCCGAGGCCGGTGTCGGCGCGCTGCTGGAGCCGCGCGTCAAAGGGGGGGGTACTATCACGACTTCTGCCGTAGTTGTTTCCTCTCCTTGTTAGGGCGGTGTTCGGCAGTCGGTGTTCGGCGGTCGGCGTCGCCGGTCTTCTAGCCATCATCGATCCACCTTTCATTTTCCATTTGTTTTGTCTTGTCTTCACACACACCTTGTTTCAATTCCATCATTACATGTTGTGTATTCAACCCTCTGTTCCCCCCATGTCCTTGTCCGGAATTGTTTATTGTAGTGCTTGTGCACATTATGCTGGTGTGTAACGGGTTTTGTTTACCCATTGAATTATTGTTCTGTTAACGGTGGTTTTATTTATTAAACTGCGCCGTTGTAAATCAGTTTTTGCTCTCCTGCGCCTGACTTCTCTGCCGCCAGTACGCACCCCCTACACTCCTAAAGCACTTTGTATTGTGTTAGTGTTTTTACAAGTCAAGCACTACATCATGTGCTCTCTCGAGTCTGCAACTACATCAAGAGAATAGAGGTGAGGAAGGAAACTGGGAAATATTCCCATTAAACACCATACAGCTTTCACAACTTCATTTTGGGGGAAACAATTCCCAGACTTATCTAACCGCAGTAAGCCTTATTCCGAACACATGTTGAGGTTTGGTTGCCTTAAAATCAAATATAAACCTTGTTGTAGTTTCCGTCCGCCTCACAGACTATGTTAGGTCCCCAGGACAGGTGAGGCAGTTCGGAGCATACAAGCCTTAGCTGGGAGAAAAATAATAAAACACATTATATAACTTTTTTTTTAATGGAATAATAAAATGCCTTGATGTTGAGAGTGTGTTGATGTCTACCACACAAATCACATTGCTTGAAAAGGAGGCATGTGGGACCTGGCGACGCCACTTTGTGTTTGTGGGCCTGCTTGTTGACACGAGTTCTTTATATCCTATAATTGTTTTGATTTACTCATCGTTGTCCTGGAAACGGGACCATCTTTGGGCCAGGGTTCTGTGTGCACTCCTATCATCCACAGCATGTCTATAATCACAACCATGTGCTTTCCCATTCAAATGAACATATGGTTCTAACTTCCCCCCTATTTTGACTAATACATACCTGGGTTTCTGACTAGTAATACCCTAAAATGAATTTTTCTTCTTTTATTTGCAACACATGAGGATGGTTTGGGAGTGGGGAGCGGAGAGGGAGGAATGTTACTGAGAATGATTTCACCTTGCATGCAACCCAGCTCCATCTCTCTTTCCCTTTATTACTAGTCTGTTACATAGCTGGTGCCACCATGATGTCTATATTCTCCTGTTGTTCTATATGTAGCTTTCGTTTTAGCCTCTCTATCATTACACCATCTCTATCATTACACCATCTCAGGATAACAGTGAAGAATGGAGCCCCTACATCCAAAACAGATCAAACGATTTAATCAACTTCCTCATACAGCCTTTATCCATTCACTTTAATGCCACAGATATTATCAATAACTGAGAATACAGAATGCGGTCTATATCTTTCTCTCTTATGAGGTCTCTCTCGTTCCTTCCTCCTCTCCTGTGAGCTGAATCAAAGCTGCATACTGTTTTCCTTTCCACCGAGAGGATTTTCTGTCCTTGATAAAATTCACCATCCAAAGCTCTTGTATCCACAATACAACACCTGGAAAAAGAAACAGCCCGTTAACCTCTGCTGCCCTCGGTTTGAAAGCGCTAGGTCCCGTCTTCACCACCACGTGCCAGAGCTGACTTTGAGCATTTTGTTACACATCTAATAATAGAATACACTGGAATTGATGAGCTTGTGTTTTCCTGCAGAGCTCAAGGCGAGGGAGGGTATGGGAGAAAGATGTACATTTTAGACAGTTTTTTTCTTCTTCTTTTCCTGGCGAACAGCTGATGAATGAATAATTGTCATGCCTTAGATTAGGTCAATGTCAATGTTATTATTAACGTAACAGAATTGAATCATATCGTATCTTACTGATACCTCTGGGACTATACTAGGTCTGCGTACTTAGGCAACTCAAATATTTACCCACTGTGTGTGTGTGTGTGACAGACCAAAGTGAACATTAATTCCAGGCAACCTTTTAGCTTCTTTAATGAAGTTAATAGATCTGTCTGTAGTGATTGATGTTTTGTAGGCAACCATTCCTCTTCTAATCCACTAATATATATCAATGTTTTCCTACTTTATCAAACCACTAAGATCAATCCACAGTACTCCCATCTGATTTCTGCTTCCCTGTTGGCAAAGGCATAGAGGAGTAAAAACATTCAATTATGTCTTCATTTCCTCTGAATATAGGTTCTACATCCGGTCAGAGGGACAATCATTAGTTTATACATTCATTCATACAGACAAATATACTGTATATCACCAATATATCAGCTTTGCTGAATTAGAGCACGTAGTTTCACACAATACTGTTAACCGTTTGTACTAGATTGATGACTGAAAATATGACAGTTCATCACGGTTTCAGTCCAGCCAATGAGACCATGTTTCAGTAGGACAGTATAGCTGGCCCATCTCTTAGAACACGCGATCATGATACAATGGAGTGGAATGTCATACAGCCATAGAATGACTCTCTCCACCAGAGCGTGAGCGGCAGAAGAGCAGCTGGTCCATCACAGGGACTCATGTTAGGGATTAAATCTATGACATCATCTCATTTAGTTAATAAGCTGTTGGAGACTGAGGGCAGAAGCAGCACTACATACCAGTGCCACCTCATCCACTTAAGAGTACATTCAGAGTGAACCATAGTATGTGTCCTCAGTGTCAATTATGAGGGTCTCTCTCTCTCTCAGCTGCAAACCAGTTTCAACTGTACATTTCAGCTAGGTGAGCATTGGCTTGGCGAAGGGGGAAGCCGAAAACTTCCAAACTTACTGCAAAAAGTCAACTATCGATGTCCAGTCAACATGCAGGCAGCACTCTTGGCGTAGTACAGATTGTTTAGCAACAAAGGTAATGATGCTGTATTTATGTGGCTGAGATTAGAGATCCCTGCCAGTACACAGTACGAGGTAATATTTGCCCTGAGAAATACTAGATCCATCAACTAATCCTCCGTCGTCTTCAAGCCTTTCTCCGTTCGGAGGTGAGCGGCGGTTCGATGATGAATGAAATTTCACGGTTGAATTAGGAGCTTAAAACAACCGCAAAGGAAACACATTCCACCTGCTGCCTATAAAGAAAATGCTGGGCCCTAGTTGTTAGTGTGTTTTTATTTTCTCCTCGCTCTCATAGTCCCGATCAAATCTGAGATATAGCTTTTGGCAATTGTGTAGAGAGCGCTTTTGTAAGATGAGAGCGCTTGCCAAGAAGTAAACAAATGCTTAGAACAGAACATTACTATTACCACTGAAGAATTACCCTGTAATCATGGCGTCTGATCTCTGGCATGCACACTGTCCCCTAGTAGTTATAGTTACAACTAGTTTAGACATACATTTGATTGGCAACAGAGCCATTCACCAATAGGATGACATCAACGTACGTGCTCATACTGACATTTCATTAAATTAGTCCTCTTATCTAGTACTGGCGACGTGCATCTTTCCTTTTCAAGATGCCTCGATACGTATGTAGATACATGGGCTCTGATACAGGAACCATACGTTTTAGTTTGAAATGATTCAGTACGATTTGGTTTGATTAGAGAACGAATCGATGCGATTTGGTTTGATGCGATACACTAACATTTGTGGCATAAACACATTCATTTTCCAGTGTAAATGAAAATCTGCTGCTGATGGAGCTCATGACCTGGGCCTCTCTGAGCTGGATCTGTCTGAGCTGAATTCTGTGTGTGTGAATTATGTATGTCTATGGTGTATGTACTATGTAGGCACCTAATCTGAGCCATAAGGAAGGCCACCCATCTACCACCCCACTGCCACTACCAGATTAGGGTCATAAAGAAGACTAGGCATCTACCACCCCACTACCACTAACAGATTAGGGCCATAAAGGAGACTAGGCATCTACCACCCCACTACCACTAACAGATTAGGGTCATAAAGAAGACTAGGCATCTACCACCCCACTACCACTAACAGATTAGGGTCATAAAGAAGACTAGGCATCTACCACCCCACTACCACTAACAGATTAGCGGGTCAATGTAGCCTAAATGTTCCTCCCCCCACTTTGGTTCTGAAATCACCATCACCCTAATTAACTTGTCCTTCATGCAGATTAAGTGTTTGAGCTAGTAATGTATAAACATGTATTGTTCATAAATTTGCTATAACATAGGCAATGAATATATATAGCACACTTTTGAATTTCACCCCATCTCAAAATCGAATGGTTTTGACCGTTTGGTAGCTATTGAGTGATCTTCACTTTTCCTCTGGCTTCGGCCATGCTTCGTAACAGCGACTGCTATATCTGTATATCAAAACATTACCATACACTCTTTGTTTAAAGCAAAACTACCAAAACTATTGCTGATAGTGAACCTGAACAATCAAAATAAAATATATTATAAGCCTCGATCAGCAGGTATTTTGCCAGATGAAAGTTGCGTCTCCGGTAGTTTACTTTTATTCTGGTAAAACACCATTTTCAACTGCGCATTGATAACAATAACCTAGCAAATGACATAGTCTGTCAAATAAATAAATGAATAAATCCTAATATCAGGCAAGCCATTTCATCATTAGAATGCTGAAGGTGCCGATCAAATTTCAGAAACAGGCCACCTATCTCGCGTTGGTCAGGGCGCAGTTTGACGAGGCTACTGATATTGCCCGGGGTTGTTTGGCCTGAAAAATGACTTGTAGATCAATGACTGTCAACACTGTTACAAGCAGTTCGACACTGAAGGAGCAGACACATCAGTTGTCACAAAAGATGATAGGTTGCCTATTTTCAGAAGGTAGAAAGAATGTAACATGACCCCCTAAAAAATGTGAACCACGATTCATAAGGTTTGAATTGATTTTCTGACCGATGCATGCTACATTTGGATCAGATTGGGGTCCGCAGACCGATTTTAATCGGGGACCGATGCGTATTGGTGAATCTTTACATCCCTCTCTATACCCATTGACATTTCATCAATCACTCCTCTTATTTGTAATTTTGTCTTGCCTTTTCTTCATTATTTGTGTTATTATTTTTACCATCGAGGACCACTTTGGAAACAAGTGTGTTAATTAATACTTTTAAGTGATATCCTCTGCGTCCACATTGTACATTTTGTTGTATATATATATATATATATGTCTGTTACCCAAAATAAATAAAAATTCATTAAATTATTATCTACAATAACCATAGTATTATAACAGTGGGTGGGTGGGTGCACTTGATTGACCCCGACCCAAGATCCCAATTACCACAGTGATCAAGTGATCGTCTCCTCTCGCTTTATTGGTCCAGATGGGTGTAATATTCAGTCCGTTGACCAATCATCCTCCGCCAAATCACCATGGAATTCACATGAAAGCAAGGCATTCAGGGAGGTGAACGTGCAGCACGCCAAGGAACAGATTGGAACAATACGGTTCTCCACTGCAGGTGTCGGAGAACCCACCCGTGCCAAACAACCTTTTCCCTCCTCCTCATCCTCTCCTTCTCATCCTCCCTCGTTTGGCCAAATTAAAGTAGTATTTCACTGATTTCTATCAGGTAAAGCTGCATGTTTTCACATGAAAACCCTGTGAAGAATTACACTCGGACTGAACCCCCTTACAAATCGGTAATCGGAACGCTACCCAATCAAGATCTTTGATGTGGGGCCAGTGAGACTTGTTTGCAAGGGTATGAGGCTTGTAGTCTGTAAATACCTCTCCTTTATATAAAACGATATCACTAACAGACAGTTCAATCTGAATATCAGGAAGTCAGTTCTTGGTTGAATTGTTTCAAGTCTCACACGACGGGAGTAATCGATCATTTGAATCAACCTGCTCTTGATAAGTTCATATGATGCTATTCAAACAACAACAAAGCCGTTCTTCGTAAACAAACAGCTGAGGAATGGGGCTGGAGAAATGGCACCTCTCTCAACTTCATAGATAGAGCTATGAATGCAAGGACTGGCTAGCCATGGGTTGAGGCTATACAGCGTTTATTTAAAACTAACATTGTTTAGAAACATTGGAGTAAAACAAGTCTATATTTTGCTTCTGATGGGGTACGACAGTTGAACTAACACCATGATGTATTTATAAGTTATATTCTTTAAAAAAATCTATGGGTATACATTATTAACTTAAAGCAAAAAATGGATGTAACAATCACAGATTGCCCCTTTAAGTGGTTACAGGAAAATAGCTGACCTGTATCTCCATAGTGTAATCATGACTTAATTTCCATCATCTGCATTGATCTGGAAGCAATGTATCTGGACGCATTAGACCAGCTATTTTATGTCAGTGCAGGATTAAGGAAATGAGACAAAGAGATGAAACCATTTAAGACAATGGAGGTGCACCCATACAGTCCTGTGACTGAATCACGTCATCCTGTACTAACTAGTGGAGGAGGCAGATTGCTGTATTCTGTCATTGCAGTGAAAGTTGTCCTATGAGCTACAACGGGAGGGTATAGGCATCTAATGTCAAACCTGTGTGAACGATGCCATCCTGTGGACTCCCTCAACACCTTGACAGACTTGACATGAAGAAGGGATCTAGCCCTCTTTTCATGTCTAACTCACAATCTAAACAAGATACAATACAAATTAAAGTATTTTTAAGTATAAATGTGCACAGTTTCTTCGAAATGAGGAATGTTGCATTTTAAACATCTATAACTTTGTTAGAGTTTTTTTAACAATACAAAAGTCTAGATTAAAAGTCCCCCCTTCACAATAAATTTACTGATTAAAACAAGTTTTGGCAGGTTATGCTTTTCCACTTAGGGTGGTCATATGTGATGTGCATTTAGGAGTTACAAGAGACTCTCATCCCGTTAGCGGGATCATTTTCCAGCGAAAAACTCCTAGCGACATTAGCATAACGAAATTCAATATATTTTTTTTTCAAATAAAGGACTGTCTCATATGGTTTTATAGATACACCTCTCTTGAATCGACCCTCGTTGTCCGATTTCAAAAAGGTTTTACAGGAAAAGCACAATATTAGATTATGTTAGAGGAGTACATGGTAAAAGTAGCATCATATGAATTTTCCGACCAGGCACATGCATCACATATAACCAAAAAACAGCTAAATGCAGCCCTAACCTTTTACAAACTTCATCAGATGACACACCTAGGACATCATGTTACACACAGCATGCAATCTTTTGTTCAATAAAGGTCATATTTCTATATAAAAACAGCATTTTACATCGGCACCTGACGTTGACTAACTATTTTTTCATAAAATGCGTCCCGGGAAACAGTGCTACAATTTTATAAATTACTATTCGAAAACGTTTTTTTTTTTTTATATTGTCAATCTAAGATCTCTCTTGAAAACACCCGTCATAACAGATTTTAAATTAACTTTACAGGGTAATCACACTTTGAGATAAAAGGGGATGCGATACTCAGAAAATAAGCTAGAAAGCCTAGCTTGTCGCCATCTTGGAACAATCGCACATCACATCTGATCTTGTATAATATTGCCAATAATCCCTCACCTTTAGTTGTCTTCATCAGAAAGCACTTCCAGGAATCCCAGGTCCACGACAAATGTATTTTCGGTCGAAAAAGTCCATCCTTTATGTCCCATTAGCTTGCTGTTGTTAGCGCGTCCTAAGGCTGTAACCAAATGTTGATCCGTGCGCGGCACTTGGCTAACGAAAAATGACTATTTTCCCTCCGTTAGGTTCGTTCAAACATGTCAAACGTTGTATAAAATTAATCTTCAGGGCCTGTTTCAACAAGAGAGCCAATCAGATTCGAGTGGGACGATTTCATTGTGTTTCAAAACGTTTCCAAAGGTGGGGGCAGACACGGCCGCCGACGTCACAATGCTGATGGCCCTCCTACTGTGACCAATTGCCACATCGTCTCCTACACTGAGTTTCGACTGTAGAAGCCTCAAAACACTTTGTAAAGACTGGGGACATCTAGTGGATGCACTGGAAAGTGCTCAATTATCATTTTTTCACGTTGTGAATTACAGGGAAGGCTGTGAAGTCGAGTCCACAATTCAGAATCCCACTTCCTGGTTCAATCGGTCTCGGGGTTTTGACTGCCATACGAGTTCTGTTATACTCACAGACACCATTCAAACAGTTTTAGAAACTTTGGGGTGTTTTCTATCCATATAAAATAAGTATATGCATGTCCTAGCTTCTGAGTTTGATTAGTAGGCCGTTGAAAATGGGAACGAATTTTTTCCAAAATGCACTGTGGCGCCCCCAGTGGTAGGATATACGCAAGAGGTTTTAATACAACTATTAGAATCACATGTGAGGAGCATTCATTTACTCCACCACCCTGAGAGAGAACAGTGCAGTCCTCATGACAAGATGCCAACTACGACTCTCTGGATAGGGGCCAAGTCTGAGACGCTGCTGGGTTCATGTTAACACACAGACACACACAGCAGAGGGTTTTTGGCCTGCAGACGTTTACAAAATCTTTATTTACAACGAGCTTTAGAAATAAGGTATGAGGATTCTCGCATCACCATTATATACTTGAGTAAATTAAAAAGGCTGCTATGACCGAATCAGACTAATCTTTACATTACATTAGGACTCTGTCATCTAGTCTTTGGCAAGAGAACCAGGAGACATGGACAAGAACCTGAAACATTTTACTGTTTTATTTAGTTCTCTCTGTCTCGGTCTCCCTCTCTATCTCGGGCCTGATATGAAAGAAGAAGGAGAGAGAAGAAGGAGAAGGAGAGAGGAGAAGAAGAGGAGAAGGAGAAGGGGAAGGAGAAGGAGAGGAGAGAGGAGAGAAGAAGGAGAGAGGAGAAGGAGAGAGGAGAAGGGAAAAAAATGAATGGCTAAAGTTGAGGAGATTCCAGTTTGTTTGTCCGCCTCTTCCATTAATCTCAGACTACCACCACACATGACATAATGGAAAAGCAGTGAGGAGAGGAGTGAAGTAGGAAAAGGCTGTATTTCTCTCACCGTCCCATTCGTTCGTTTCGCAGGTAGTCCAGGGGGATACATCATTCTAAAAATACATGCTTATATCACTGGATTTCATCTTCCGACCCTTGTGATGCCAGTGGCATTTAAACTGGTTCGATTAGGGCTGTGAAGTTAAAAAGCAGAGCGTACAGATATTTCAACACAGATCAATCATCAGGTTTTACCTGGCGCAGGAAGGAACATACTTACCTATTTGCCTGGTACAGTGCCTTCAGTAAGTACTCATACCCCTTGACTTATTCCTGATTTTGTTGTGTTACAGCCTGAATTCAAGTGATCAAATAAATAAAAAAATCGCACCCATCTACACACAATACCTCATAATGAAAAAGTGAAAATGTTTTAAGAAATTGTTGCAAATGTATTGAAAATAAAATGCAGAAAGTATTCACACCCCTGAGTAAATACGTTATATTCACCATTGGCAGTGATGACAGCAAGTCTTTCTGGGTGAGCACCTGGATTGTACAATATTTGCAGATTATTCTTTTTAAAATTCTTCAAGCTCTGTCACGTTGGTTATTGATCATTGCTAGACAGCCATTTTCAAGTCTTGCCATAGATTTTTAAGCAAATTTAAGTAAAAAATGTAACTGGGCCATTCAGAAATGTTCAATCTTGTCTTGGTAAGCATATTGGCCTTGTGTTGGCATATTTGGCCTTGTGTTTTAGGTTATTGTCCTGCTGAAAGGTGAATTTGTCTCCCGGTGTCTGTTGGAGAACAGACTATAGCAGGTTTTCCTCCAGGATTTTGCCTGTGATTACTGTAGATCTATTCCGTTTATTTTATCCTGAAAAACTCCCCAGTCCTCGCCATTGACAAGCATACCCATAACATGATGCAGCCACCACTATGTTTGAAAATATGGAGAGTGTTAGTCAGTAATGTGTTGTGTTGGATTTGCCCCAAACATAACACTTTGTATTCAGAACATAAAGTTAATTTATTTGCCACATTTTTGGCAGTTTTAATGTAGTGCCTTATTGCAAAGGATGCATGTTTTGGAATATTTTATTCTGTACAGGTTTCCTTCTTTTACTCTGTCATTTAGGTTAGAATTGTGGAGAAACTACAATGTTGATCCCAGTTTTCTCCTATCACAGCCATTAAACTCTGTACCTGTTTTAAAGTCACCATTGGCCTCATGGTGAAATCCCTGAGCGGTTTCCTTCCTCTCCAGCAACTGAGTTAGCAAGGATGCCTGTAGTGATTGGGTGTATTGATAAACCATCCAAAGTGTAATCAGAAGGTTTGTATGGAATTTTGAAGTTGCGGAAGAAAATAAGAAAAAATATTTTTATGCTTGGATTGACGGGGATCTTCATATGATTTGTTATCACGTGTGATTGATTCAGCCAATCCCATCAATCTGCTGATCACTATCATTAGTATCATTGACATTGTCAACGTCTAAGTTTAATTGGTCTATAGCCAGCTAAACCTGGCAAATTTAAGGTAATACCTAGGATCAGGATTCAAATCAGCGACCTTGTACTATGGCAAACTTTTTACATAATACTTACAAAATGCTATTCCTGTTTATATGTTTTCATTTAATTTGAATTATAACTAATAGTATTAAAACTCACCCTTCTTGCTCACATTGGTTGAGGGCTGCTTCCTGGTTGTGTGGTTGCTGAGGTCCTTCTTGTCTTGGGGGTCCTCATTGTCCTCTTTAGTCTGTAGGTGTCCAGGACTTTGCCTGTTCTCCTTACTGTGGACAGACAGCTCAGTAGTTTTCACTGCAGTCATGCTGCGCACTGCAATGCTGTGTTTCTCTCTGTAGGACTAGTTTACTGGGAATCACATCCTGTCAGAGAGAGAGAGGACAAATCCTGTCAAAATCAGTTCCCCTTTCAGAGACAAAGAGGACACACCCTGTCAGAGAGAGAGAGGACACATCCTGTCAGAGAGAGAGGACACATCCTGTCAGAGAGAGAGAGAGAACACATCATGTCAGAGAGAGAGAGAGAGAGAGAGAGAGAGATGACACATCCTGTCAGAGAGAGAGAGAGAGAGAGAGGACACATCCTGTCAGAGAGAAAGAGAGAGGGAGAGAGAGAGAGAGGACACATCCTGTCAGAGAGAAAGAGAGAGGGAGAGAGAGAGAGAGGACACATCCTGTCAGAGAGAAAGAGAGAGGGAGAGAGAGAGAGAGAGAGAGGACACATCCTGTCAGAGAGAGAGAGGACACATCCTGTCAGAGAGAGAGGACACATCCTGTCAGAGAGAAAGAGAGAGGGAGAGAGAGAGAGAGAACACATCCTGTCAGAGAGAGAGAGAGAGAGAGAGAGAGAGAGAGAGAGAGAGAGAGAGAGAGAGAGAGAGAGAGAGAGAGAGAGAGAGAGAGAGAGACAGGACACATCCTTTCACGACTTCATAGGCTGATATCATAATATCACAGAGGCCACCGTGCAGGATATTGTTGCTGCCTCAGCATCTGTCCACTCCAGGTTAAAAACAACAGCTGGTCAATTAAAATCCAACTGACATCACAAAACGAGAAATATATATGCCACAGACACGTCACACAACGAGAAATCTATGCCTTTACATTTCCAATGCCCATGTGTTTCTAAACCCTGTGGTTGTTAACCATTATGTTAGTGTGTGCCGTTCCAACAGCGTTTTGTATTGTCTTTAGTTTAGAATCCATCTGAGGCTGGAGACGGCACAGCGACCAGCATGCTGCATGCGTCCGTCTGTTTACAGAGCTTAAGCCCATGGACAAGTCCTGCTTCTCTCGCCATCCGCCCTCCACATCGGCCAACTTCTTCATTTACAGAGTTTACAAAGAGCAGACCTTCTTCTCCCTTCTTCCTTATTTCCAAATAATAAACACTCCATGCTCAGCGGATTCAGTAGCATTGAGAGAAAACCGTCGAGGTGAAAAACGAGGCCCCTCACTCTCGTCCATAGACAAGCCAAGTCTTCTGTTCTGCCCGGGGCCCCGTACATCATCGTCCACTGAGGGGTCCCACAGGGCACTGTGAGCTTGCATCAGTGTTTTCTTTAATAAGCTCTGTTTGGAGAACCACTCTGATGCTTAGAGGACAACCGTTCCCTCATATGTCACGCCTCCTGAAAACAGCTGAGGTATCAAAAAGCTAGGCTACGTCGGCCAGTCTGCCCGGTTACAAGGTGTCGGATAAGTAGTCTAAATATTTTTATAATGGAAACGTATTAGTGTGTAGATTTATAATGGAAACGTATTAGTGTGTAGATTTATAATGGAAACGTATTAGTGTGTAGATTTATAATGGAAACGTATTAGTGTGTAGATTTATAATGAACACGTATTAGTGTGTAGATTTATAATGAACACGTATTAGTGTGTAGATTTATAATGGAAACGTATTAGTGTGTAGATTTATAATGGAAACGTATTAGTATGTAGATTTATAATGGAAACGTATTAGTGTGTAGATTTATAAGGAACACGTATTAGTGTGTAGATTTATAATGAACACGTGTTAAACTAATAGTCCTAATGCGATTCTTTCCCAAACCTGATTCAAATCAACTTTTAAAAGCCTTTCATGACTAGACAATTTATAGTTAGTTATATTCATAATATTACACATTTGCTTGACACATAGCTGACCGTTTTCATTACAAGTCAAGGTTAGCTGCCTTACAAAATGACGCCACAGCCATTCGCCAAGACTTGACCAAAGAACCATGCGAGGGAAAGGAGAGCCCATCGGAAATGTACTTATCTGTGTGGTAAGACAGATACAGAATCTGGTCCCACAGATATGTGTAATGCACGTTGAGCAGACAAAAAGGGGGCTTGTATACAGCCCATAAACACGAGCAGGGGAAACAATAACAAAGCCAAGCATTTACCTCAGAAACAAGACAACACTTGCAGTAAATTACCCTCCATAAAATAGCAGAACAGAAAACATGCCTCTATGCACTCCTCTTTTAATGAGGTCTTAACTGATGGGCCAGAGGTTGAAAGCCCACCCATCGCCATGGACCGAGGGAGCCCACCCATCGCCAAGGACCGAGGGAGCCCACCCATCGTCAAGGACCGAGGGAGCCCACCCATCGCCAAGGACCGAGGGAGCCCACCCATCGCCAAGGACCGAGGGAGCCCACCCATCGCCAATGACCGAGGGAGCCCACCCATCGCCAATGACCGAGGGAGCCCACCCATCGCCAAGGACCGAGGGAGCCCACTCATTGCCAATGGCCGAGGGAGCCCACCCATCGCCAAGGACCGAGGGAGCCCACCCTGGCCATATCACAGTGACAGCCTAACCAAGGCCAGGGCGGGACAGGACAGAGATTGCTGGCATAGTGTGTGGCCTACATGGCGTTAGCTATTGGATGACAACTACAGGAGAAGAACAAACTCTTCCCCTCAGTCCATAGATTGTAGGTGCTTCAGTCAATGTGATGAAACATTGGAAAAAGCTCAGAAGTAGTTCTAGAACGGGTTCTAATTCTATGGTCTGATCTCCACTATAGATACCGGCCCAGCCCATGTCCAGGGTAAGGTGGGAGTGAAGTGCAGAACACATGGCCCAAGACACCCAACTCTGAAGCTGTAAAAAAAAACGATCCACATCTTCAAAATATGTTTATGTTATTTGCCGATGGTATCTGGATGCTTAGAGTGGGGTAAGACAGAGTGGGGTAAGAGAGTGGGGTAAGACATTGGTTGCCATTTAAAATGTCATTTGGTTTTCTATAAAGATGTAGAGAGGACTTTCCTAGGTCTCCCTATTGATTTCCTCAGTATGGATGAAGACCCGGCACACACTGGTTGAATTAACGTTGTTTCCACGGAATTTCTATGAAATTACGTTGAACCAACGTGGAATAGACGTTGAATTAACGTCTGTGCCCAGTGGGATGTGTTATGGAGAGTAAGTCACTGTCTTGTCTTTGGACATGTGGCAATTAGAGTTTCTCCCTCTTCTCCTGACCTTATCGATTCCCTCAGTTTGGAGAAAGAACCCTGGATGTGTCATCATCCCCTCTCTAATGGTAAACAGACCGAGGAGTAATGCAAGTTAGTGCATCTGAGCCACATTTCACTTTCCCGTTGTCGGTGCCTGCATTGGTTTTAGTGGTGATACATGAAGTCTTATAGCACAAGAGACAGCTCCCTGTTTGTTTGTGTGGTCAAAGTCAATGTTTTGCTTCGTGGACAAATACACATGTATAGGCCTGTATTCTATGTATGACATATGTTCATCTTATTTAGTCAATGGTTTCACTGTGTGGGCTATCCCATAATGGTTTTCAGGGGAAAATAGTTCAACGCAGGTTACAGGTTACAGGTTAAATCCCCGACACCTCTCACTGACAGATTATTATATCCAGGAATGTTGTTATTTTCTTTCATTTCTTTCTGTTCTTCCCCCTGTTGGACCACCAGCTGAGCTGAGGGCTGGCTGGCCACATTTACCAGCTGAGCTGAGGGCTGGCTGGCCACATTTACCAGCTGAGCTGAGGGCTGGCTGGCTGGCTACATTTACCAGCTGAGCTGAGGGCTGGCTGGCTGGCTGGCTGGCTGGCCACATTTACGGCTGCATGCTTTCATGACTGGTCTTATTTATGTCAGGGTTAAGCCAAGACTTCCACCACTGGGAATTAATACATTTTCAATTGAAGCTAATTAGGATATTCTGGTCGCTTGTCGTATTATATTATAGTCCTGTGATAGTTGCTGGCACACAAACTGTAGTCCTTCTTTAACCATATTATTTGGAGGCACCTATTGTAAGGTGCTCTAGACAACATGATCTACTAAATTACTAAATGTGACAGTTATACCGGCATCTCATCCTGAGCTAATTATTTAACTGCCTCGGTTTTACCACGTCTTACTTCGAACACAGAGTTTGGAGAAAATATATGTTATTCTGGTCCATGTTTGTGACTTTTCTCTTGTATAAAACAGGCCCCCAGTGGATTTGTAGGGTAAGAAGCAGTACGTAAAGTATTGGCCTCTCTAACTAACATGGTGTCTATTCTCTGAGTATTTCCCTGCGGTCTCACAACGTCTAACATGTCCTAATGCTTCCTGCTGGGCATTCCATGGAGCTAATGAAGTAGGAGGGGATGGAGGAGCCTGAATCCAGCAGCATGATGGGTAATATGAGGATGAAATATGAGCCTGTATCAATGAGTGGTGACACACTGTTTTAAACATAGAAATAGAATCCATTCCTATTCAAGTTCTATGTTATGTTATTCTATGTTATGGCTAACATCATTATTTGGTTCTAACTTCACACAGTACCCTGGCAAGCCGAAGGCATGCTTTTATCCCAAACTGTAGAATCCTTGTCATAGTCTGTGTAATAGACGACTACAATATGAGCCCTTCCACACGCTAGAGAGAGAGAGAAAAAAAGTGGTGTTTCAGGATTTGTTTTAAAGTAAATAGACTTTGGACTAATGAAAAAGTACCGGTTCTATGTACGCCACGCTTTGCCGCTCTGACAAGTTGTTATTAAATTATTTTTTAACAGAGGATTTAGAACTTTTGCCATTCTATAATAAACAATGGCATGGGCCATATTGAAAATATTTACTTAATTCTCCAAAGTGACTTATGGCAACGCTGGTCACTAAACAGAGTCGGAAGTGTTATGGCGTCAGGTGCCACTGCCTGTACACTTGTTTATAGGAAAAGCCCATCTGGCTTTGGCTAACACAGGCAGCCCGCTCTGGTGACCCCTCGGCTTGTTCCAATGGAAAATATAACAGGAGTGTTTGCTAAGCAGCTACTGCAGTCAACTTTCAGGTGACAGACAAGACAATGTTGTCATAGACCGCAGACACCAGATCTGAAAATCCAGGCCCTCTTGGAAACCCTGGACCTCTTGGAAACCCAGGCCCTCTTGGAAACCCTGGCCCTCTTGGAAACCCTGGCCCTCTTGGAAACCCTGGCCCTCTTGGAAACCCTGGCCCTCTTGGAAACCCAGGCCCTCTTGGAAACCCAGGCCCTCTTAGAAACCCAGGCCCTCTTGGAAACCCAGGCCCTCCTGAAAATCCAGGCCCTCCTGAAAATCCAGGCCCTCTTGGAAACCCAGGCCCTCTTGGAAACCCAGGCCCTCCTGAAAATCCAGGCCCTCTTGGAAACCCTGGCCCTCCAGGAAACCCTGGCCCTCCTGGCCCTCATGGCCCTCTTGGAAACCCAGGCCCTCCTGGAAACCCAGGCCTTCTCGCAAACCCAGGCCCTCCTCGAAACCCAGGCCTTCTCGCAAACCCAGGCCCTCCTGGAAACCCAGGCCTTCTCGCAACCAGTAGAAGAACTATCCAGGGGAAAAAACAAACATTTTATTTAATTTTTTATTACTCCCATCTTGGGGGAGGGGTTTATAAATGATGACAGAGTTGCAGAAGCGTAGCAAAATGTTCAAGTAGGTGATAACTGGATGAGTGGACCAAATATGTCTTCCCTGCCTGTTGCTTTGATATCCACCTATGCTGGGAGAGATCAGACAGATTTTAGGATGTTGGTTTACTGCATGTCTCTATTCTAAATTTCATCCATCAAAAGTATTGGAAAGGTGACAGTTGGTTGTGATTATTGTTGAATGGTAAATCAAAGACAATACTTTATGAAATAAATGTGGGCTTTTCTATTCAAGCTAATTTGATTCAGTTCATCATTCAGATCTTGGTGACAAGCCGACAGAAACACAATAAAACTGTCTCGATTGTCGTCATCAGTTGTCAGTGATGTGCTGTACACAAATAAATCTGTAAAAACAATCTCTGCGTTCAATCCACAACAGCAAACCTTCCAACTCCCCTTGTTCTCATAGATCAGACTTATTCGAGGTCATTCAACAAAGAATAATTAAGCTTATTCATTTGGAAAGATATATATAAAACTGCTGATCCTCTACAGCAGAGGTAACTGGGTCTTCCTTTCCTGTGGTGGTCCTCATGAGAGCCAGTTTCATCATAGCGCTTGATGATTTTTGCGACTGCACTTGAAGAAACTTTCAAAGTTCTTGAAATGTTCCGGATTGACTGACCTTCATGTCTTAAAGTACTGATGGACTGTCATTTCTCTTTGCTTATTTGAGCTGTTCTTGCCATAATATGGACTTGGTCATTTAATAAATAGGGCTATCTTCTGTATACCACCCCTACTTTGTCAAAGCACAACCGATTGGCTCAAACGCATTATGAAGGAAAGAAATTCCCCAAATTAACTTTTAAGAAGGCACAACTGTTAATTGAAATGCATTCCAGGTGACTACCTCATGAAGCTGGTTGAGAGAATGCCAAGAGTGTGCAAAGCTGTCATCAAGTCAAAGGGTAGCTACTTTAATGAATCTCAAATATAAAATATATTTTGATTTGTTTAACACTTTTTTGGTTACTACATGATTCCAAATGTGTTATTTCATAGTAGTAATATCTTCATAATTATTCTACAATGTACAAAATAGTCAAAATAAAGAAAAATCCTGGAATGAGTAGGTGTGTCCAAATGTTTGACTTGTACTGTATATTTGTATTCCGGACACTGACATTGCTCGCTCTGATAGTTCTTAATTTTTCTTTTTACTTTTTGGATGATGTGCGTATTGTTTTGTGTTGTTAGGGTATTATTACTGCACTGTTGGAACCTAGAAACACAAGCATTTCACTGCACCTGCGAATAACATCTGTAAATCTGTGTACGCAACCAAAAAACTTTGAAATGACTTGGGTAGATGTAGAATGGTAAACATACATTTTACTACGTTAACTCTGAGGCCAGGCTGCTTTGTCACTACCTACACTCACTCAAAAACAGTGAGGAAAGCGAGGCCATGTTACGATGGGAGGTGAAATGGAGACAAAACATAGAACGTTACTTTGGAGGATATCTGACAATCAAATCTAAATCAAAGGTTGTTTTTTTCAGCATAGTGTGCACACCATTTCAGAACCCGACCATACAATATAACCAACCAACGGTCAAACTTTTCTCCCCAACCTGTTTGTAAAGTGGTTGAGTATGTATCTGTGATGAATATGAGGCAGCTACATACTACCACTGTCCAGTCTGTCTGTGATCTACGGTAACAACGCAGCTGTAGCTTCTGGTATTCTCCTCCTTCAACACTGTTTAGCTCTATGGGTTTCATAGGCATCAATCACCAGAGGAATTGGGCCGGGGTGTTTCATCAACCCTCTACACAGCAAAACAGTGGAATATGTCCCAGGCCAGGATCTCTTAAGTGTCAATTCAACAGAAAAATAACTGGAATACACAGCGCTAAGAGCTTGCGTCTCTGTCTGGCAACAAACAGCAAGAAAGATGAAGATAATGGAGAAAAGAGAATTCGCTAATACTTTACAGTTCACCAGATGTAGCCCGGGTGTTATGACAAATATCCTAACCATTAATCCATCCACCCATCCCCTCCAAAATATATCTAACAACAAAGACTTTAGACATGTGATATTTAGTAATGAGGGACGTTACAGATAAACTGATAGACCTCAACATTCTGAAATCTTCTTCTAAGTAGTCTACATAGTGTGGATTACCTGTTCTACATGATGTCATTCTGTGGGATTAGGACTACATATTGTGGATTCCACGTCACGTGCCTCCCAACACAATAGAAGCAGCAGACGTTACAGAGCTCAAGGAGCAGGCGACTCAGGGAGTTCAGAATGCTGGAGCTGCTCTCTTAAATCTCCTGATAGACTACATCTGGGATTCAATTCCAGCATGTCACACAGCCTCAGCCAGGTAAAGCATTGGCTGGCACACACGCACGCACACGCAAAGTGTCTCTATGTACAGTATGGCTTTGTCCGACGTGCTGTTCCTGTCCCCCCCCCCCATCCATTTCGTTTCAATAGGTAAATAGGTTTTTAGGTAAACCGCTTGACATATTTTCACGTTAAGGGAAGTTCTCTAGGCTCACTGTCTCTCCCAGGTACTGCTCATGTGATGTTTAACACAGTGGTGTAGTCAGTGGTGTAGTCAGTGGTGTAGTCAGTGGTGTAGTCAGTGGTGTAGTGGTGCCTGGATAAGTGGGTATACTCTAAACTCAAATCTTGCTAACAATTTCCTAAAACGTCCCCACCCCGGCGAAGGAAAGGCGTCCTGTGTTAAAAATACTATGTTTTCCTATAATTTTCACTGGCAAATTCACATTTTTTTAATAGAAAAACTACAAAATGTTTATGTTTAAGGCCACAACAATGCTTAAACCACATCAGGAGAACATTTTTGCGGAATGGGAAAAATCTAAATAAATATCTTTGGGAGCTAGCAAGAGACTGTTTGGCTAGCTGTGTTTCTGTACTGTACAATAGGCCTACATGTGATGGCAGATTTTGTGAAACAAATGCCTTCTCAACTGACACAAATCATCAGAATATCATTCTGCCAGGTAGGCCTACTTTGCAGTCAACATTTAAATTGGGAAGTTTTTTTGGGAAAGCCTTTATAAAATGTTCATTCAAAACAATGCATGACGACTGGATTGCGCATCGCAGAAATTCAACCAAGGCTTCGAACCAAACCTTTTCTATACCTGGTTTACCCTTTGTTGCATTAGTTAGCATTTACTGGTAAATATCATAAGTTGAAACACCACCTGCTACCGATGTGGTTCCTCTGTGAGCTGCACCATGCGACAGCCAGTTGACAGCTGAGCACTCCTGCTGCCAGATGATATTTCTGATGATAAATATATTCCCAGTGCACGGGAATATAGTTGTGCAGGCTACTTTGTGCATGATTTCTCTATTGTACTACATTATTTACATGGCGTATACCTCCACTACTTTGATCCGCATCAAAGGAAGTGAGAAAAAAGGCAATGCCCATTGAAAAATCAGTGAGAATACATGGGTATAGCCTCCACTACACCGCTGGTAACGGTGTTACGTCTAACACTTGTACTGCCCTCCATCCATCCTACAAGTCACACACCACATCACACCTCGCCACACCACATCACATCACACATCATTTCACACCACATCATTTCACACCACTTCACACCACACATCACATCACTTCACACCACACATCACTTCACACCACATCACACCACACCACATCCCTTCACACCACTTCACACCACATCACTTCACACCACACCACACATCACTTCACACCACACCACATCACTTCACACATCACATTCAGAGTATACCCACTTATCCAGGCACCACTACACCACTGACTACACCACTGACTACACCACTGACTACACCACTGTGTTAAACATCACATGAGCAGTACCTGGGAGAGACAGTGAGAGAGAGACAGGAACAGCACGTCGGACAAAGCCATACTGTACATAGAGACACTTTGCGTGTGCGTGCGTGTGTGCCAGCCAATGCTTTACCTGGCTGAGGCTGTGTGACATGCTGGAATTGAATCCCAGATGTAGTCTATCAGGAGATTTAAGAGAGCAGCTCCAGCATTCTGAACTCCCTGAGTCGCCTGCTCCTTGAGCTCTGTAACGTCTGCTGCTTCTATTGTGTTGGGAGGCACGTGACGTGGAATCCACAATATGTAGTCCTAATCCCACAGAATGACATCATGTAGAACAGGTAATCCACACTATGTAGACTACTTAGAAGTAGATTTCAGAATGTTGAGGTCTATCAGTTTATCTGTGTGATAAACTGATAGACCTCACCACACGTCGCCACACCACATCACACCTCGCCACACCACATCACACCACGCCTCGCCACATCACACCACACCTCGCCACATGACACCACGCCTCGCCACATCACACCACGCCACATCACACCTCGCCACACCACACCTTGCCACACCACACCTCGCCACACCACGCCACACCACACCTCGCCACACCACGCCACACCTCGCCACGCCACACCACATCACACCAGAGCATGCCAAACCACACCGACTAATTTAGGATTTAATTAAACTAAATTAAGGAGGAATGACGTGACCCCAGGATTATGGTCTAAATTTGGTCCAAATCTGAGGAACACAATTAACTTTGTAAAAGATTCGTTTTTTGGGAGACTGGAATGTTCAACTGAATGTGAACACGTACAGATGTTGGGTCTTAATTTGAACACCTTGCTGCAATTAAGAAATCTAAAACTCGTAGCGTAGTGGCGGAAATTTCCACTTTGAAATGTCAGATTTTATATTAATTTATGAAAAAGTTATCAACCCCTACAAAAATGTCCATTAATTATAATCCGCATAATAATTCACATTTCCTGCTGCTGCAGGATTATTTTCCTGCTAAAAGCAAACTGGCTCAAATTAAGATCCTACATCTGTATGTACATGTGAGGGAATTAATGGATGCTTCTTGGCGTCATGACATCAGTTTTCAAAGGGGAAGAGGTTGATATCTTCGTAACTTTATTGTCTACAGCCACATGGACAGAAACCCTCACGATAAGATGGTCTGATGTTCCCGTTCCTCAGGTCAAGGGAAAAGGTTAAGAAAAAAAAAATCGGAATAATATTACATGATTATTTTATATACTCCAGTAGATGGCTATCATTGAACAACGTGGTATAAATTGTAGCTCTGCTAACACTGTAAATTGTATTCACTCATTTCAAGATTTTATAAACAAGATAGTTGGCCTATGTATATGAATATTTCAAGATCGCTCAGTAAATCAGCATTGTTGTGACAAAGATGTTACACAGAGTAGCTTTAAGCTATAGCATAGCATGATAGCATCTCTTTCACACAGCTAGCCTATACTCCCCTATCAGCATATGATTGATTTATTTAAGTGACACCGCAGCTAAGCCCTGAAGTGCTGTGATTGCTTTAGCAACACAGTCAGTGACAGCAGTCAGATATGTCTGGCTGATAGCAGCTTGTCCTTATTGTGTCTGGCTGGGGACTGACGTCACCGATAGACACCTGGGTCCTGGACACACCACCAATTACCCTGGGGATGAAGACCGGGGATGGAGACCGAGGATGGGGCTGAGGGCTTGGGGCTGGGAGTTGAACAGACTCCCTGCTGATGCTGGCACTGTAAGTGTCCTGCGTGTTTAACTTGTTCAACACAAATAAGATGTGTAATCTAAACACAGGAGGCATTCTACACACAGGAGGCAATCTAAACACAGGGGGCATTCTACACACAGGAGGTAATCTAAACACAGGAGGCATTCTACACACAGGAGGTAATCTAAATACAGCAGGCATTCTACACACAGGAGGTAATCTAAATACAGGAGGCAATCTAAATACAGGAGGCAATCTAAACACAGGAGGCAATCTAAATACAGGAGGCAATCTAAACACATGAGGCAATCTAAACACAGGAGGCAATCTAAATACAGGAGGCAATCTAAACACAGGAGGCATTCTACACACAGGAGGTAATTTAAACACAGGAGGTAATTTAAATACATGAGGTAATCTAAATACAGGAGGTAATCTAAATACAGGAGGTAATCTAATTACATTAGGTAATTTAAAGAACTCTTGTGCAGACGGTAGTGTTTGTACGTGCATGCTTAAGTGTGAGCGTCACTGAAACTATGATCGTGTGTGTGTGTGTATGACTGCTGTACGTGTGTGACTTGTGAGATTTGGGCTGTGCCTCCCTATCTCCTCTGACTGGCACTCGCTGTGTTTAAAACTCGCTCCCAGAAAGTTTACACAGAGTGGTACTTCTGCCTAGCTTTGTGTGACAAGCTTTGACGCAGAATACCCATCAGCAGCGAAACAGCCACTCCCTGGACACACACACCCTTTCCATTCATGAATTTCTATTTTCAAATCAAATCAAATTTTAATTGGCATTCCTCTTGTCCTGATGGGATAGGGGATGAGTTCTCTAGTGTCCAGCTTCCATTGTTCCCAGTCTCAGAAAAGTTCTGTTGACAATTAATATTTGACTCTGTCAGGCTGAGAGCTCGGAGGCTACTGTGTATTTGTCTTAGGGTTTTTGTTCTGTCGTGCGTCACATTCTAGAATGGACAGAACCAAAAGAAAAACACTGAATTTATGCTAAATATCACGCTTGAAACGTCTGCAGGACTGGTCTTCTGAACTGCACTTCACATCACACCAAGCCAGCCATGTCAACTATAAGGTCACACTGAAATTACACTTTCTAGAGCACTTTTTTTGAAAGGGAGAGAGAGAGACAACACACACTACAATTCGTATGTTTTTCATTCATATGTCTTTTTCTTTCCATCTGTATGTCTTGCATTGTAATTGTTTTGTATGCTTTGGCAATACATACTGCCTGAATGTCTTGGCAATAAAGTCATTTTGAATTGAATTGAAATTAAGAGAGCGAGAGACCGAGAGAGAGATAAAGAGACAGAGAGACAGAGATTCCAGGAATATAATATTCCGAGGTATTCGCTGGATAACAGCTTGTCATGCTTTGAGAGACTAGTCAAGGATCATATCACCTCCACCTTACCTGCCACCCTAGACCCACTTCAATTTGCTTATCGCCACAACAGGTCCACAGACGATGCAAACGCCATCACACTGCACACTGCCCTATCCCATCTGGACAAGACGAATACCTATGTAAGAATGCTGTTCATTGACTACAGCTCAGCATTCAACACCATAGTACCCTCCAAGCTCATCATTAAGCTTGAGGCCCTGGGTCTCAACCCCGCTATGTGCAATTGGGTCCTGGACTTTTACGGGCTGCCCCCAGGTATGAAGGTAGAAAACAATCTCCACTTCGCTGATCCTCAACACTAGAGCCCCACAAGGGTGCGTGCTCAGCCCCCTCCTGTACTCCCTGTTCACCCATGACTGCGTGGCCATGCACGCCTCCAACTCAATCATCAAGTTTGCAGACAACACAACAGTAGTGGGCTTGATTACCAACAACGACGAGACAGCCTACAGGGAGGAGGTGAGGGCTCTGGGTGTGTGGTGTCAGGAAAACAACCTCTCACTTAACGTCAACAAAACAAAGGAGATGATCGTGGACTTCAGGAAACAGCAGAGGGAGCACCTCCCTATCCACATCGACGGGACAGCAGTGGAGAAGGTGGAAAGTTTTAAGTTCCTCGGCGTACACATCACGGACAAACTGAAATGGTGCGGTGAAGAAAGCACAACAGCAGCGCCTCTTGAACCTCAGGAGGCTGAAGAAATTTGGCATGTCACCTAAAACCCTCACATACTTTTACAGATGCGCAATTAAGAGCATGTTGTCGGGCTGTATCACCGCCTGGTTCGCAACTGCACCACCCTCACCTGCAAGGCTCTCCGGAGGGTGGTGCGGTCTGCACAATGCATCACCGGGGGCAAACTACCTGCCCTCCATGACACCTACAGCAGGCAATGTCACAGGAAGGCAAAAAAGATAATCAAGGACAATAACCACCCGAGCCATTGCCTGTCCACCCGCTACCATCCAGAAGGCGAGGTCAGTACAGGTGCATCAAAGCTGGGGCCGAGAGACTGAAAAACAGCTTCTATCTCAAGGACATTGTCGTAGAAATATTTGCTCAATAATATTTCTCAGATACCGTAACTTGTGATTTCAAATAGACAAAGTAACAAGCCGAGCTGGTCCATGGATCAACTGCCTTTCCAGCCTCGGCACATACTTTTTATACAGTTTTCAGTTCTTTTGTGTTTCTTCCATTTGAGAATAATCACACCAAATGTGTGATCACCAAGCTGCTAGGCGATGGTCTTGTAGCCCATTCCAGCCTTGTGTAGGTCTACAATCTTGTCCCTGACATCCTTGGAGAGCTCTTTGGTCTTGGCCATAGTGGAGAGTTTGGAATCTGATTGATTGATTGCTTCTGTGGACAGGTGTCTTTTTACAGGTAACAAGCTGCGGTTAGGAGCACTCCCTTTAAGAGTGTGCTTCTAATCTCAGCTCGTTACCTGTACAAAAGACACCTGGGAGCCAGAAATCTTTCTGATTGAGAGGGGGTCAAATACTTATTTTCCTCATTAAAATGCAAATAATTTTATAACATTTTTGACATGCGTTTTTCTGGATTCTTTTTGTTGTTATTCTGTCTCTCACTGTTCAAATAAACCTACCATTAAAATTATAGACTGATCATTTCTTTGTAAGTGGGCAAACGTACAAAATCAGCAGGGGACAAAACATTTTTTTTTTAAATGCATGAAATGTATGTATTCACTACTGTAAGTCGCTCTGGATAAGAGCGTCTGCTAAATGACTCAAATGTAAAAATGTAAAATGGGATCAAATACTTTCCCCCCCCACTGTACAGACTCAAATCATTGGACACTTTAATAAATGGATCAC
The DNA here is from genome assembly GCF_901001165.1 of Salmo trutta. Taxonomy (NCBI): domain Eukaryota; kingdom Metazoa; phylum Chordata; class Actinopteri; order Salmoniformes; family Salmonidae; genus Salmo; species Salmo trutta. The sequence goes on from NC_042958.1 coordinate 47,785,847, forward strand.
TAGTCACTTTAAATAATGCCACTTTAATAATGTTTACATATTTTACATTACTCATCTCATTTGTATATACTGTATTTTATACCATCTATTGCATCTTGCCAAAGCGGCTCGGCCATCGCTCATCCATATATTTATATGTACATATTCTTATTCCATCCCTTTACATGTGTGTGTATAAGGAAGTTGTTGGGAATTGTTGGGAATTGTTAGATTGTTGGGAATTCTTGGATTACTTGTTAGATATTACTGCACTGTCGGAACTAGAAGCACAAGCATTTCGCTACACTCGCATTAAACATCTGCTAACCATGTGTATGTGACAGATAACATTTGATTTGATAACATGCCTTTTTAATTTAAAATCCACATGAACAAACCTCCATAATAATGATAATATTGGAAGCACAACCATTCAAATACACACTGAGTTCACAGGCCAGACGAATGAAAACATCCACTTGGAAGCGTGTTTTTTTTAGTTTATTTATTTTATTTCACCTTTATTTAACCAGGTAGGCAAGTTGAGAACAAGTTCAAATTGCGACCTGGCCAAGATAAAGCAAAACAGTTTGACACACAACAACATAGAGTTACACATGGAGTAAAACAAACATACAGTCAATAAAACAGTCGAAAAATAAGTCTATATACAATGTGAGCAAATGAGGTGAGATAAGGGAGGTAAAGGTAAAAAAAGGCCATGGTGGCGAAGTACGTACAATATAGCAAGTAAAACACTGGATTTGCAGTGGAAGAAAGTGCAAAGTAGAAATAGAAATAATGGGGTGCAAAGGAGCAAAATAAATAAATACAGTAGGGGAAGCAGTAGTTGTTTGGGCTAAATTATAGATGGGCTATGTACAGGTGCAGTAATCTGTGAGCTGCTCTGACAGCTGGTGCTTAAAGCTAGTGAGGGAGATAAGTGTTTCCAGTTTCAGAGATTTTTGTAGTTTGTTCCAGTCACTGGCAGCAGAGAACTGGAAGGAGAGGTGGCCAAAGGAGGAATTGGATTTGGGGTGACCAGTGAGATATACCTGCTGGAGCGCGTGCTACAGGTGGATGCTGCTATGGTGACCAGCGAGCTGAGATAAGGGGGGACTTTACCTAGCAGGGTCTTGTAGATGACCTGGAGCCAGTGGGTTTGGCGACGAGTATGAAGCGAGGGCCAGCCAACGAGAGCGTACAGGTTGCAGTGGTGGGTAGTATATGGGGCTTTGGTGACAAAACTGATGGCACTGTGATAGACTACATCCAATTTATTGAGTAGTGTATTGGAGGCTATTTTGCAAATGACATTGCCGAAGTCGAGGATCGGTAGGATGGTCAGTTTAACGAGGGTATGTTTGGCAGCATGAGTGAAGGATGCTTTGTTGCGAAATAGGAAGCCAATTCCAGATTTAACTTTGGATTGGAGATGTTTGATATGAGTCTGGAAGGAGAGTTTACAGTCTAACCAGACACCTAGGTATTTGTAGTTGTCCACATATTCTAAGTCAAAACCGTCCACCTACTCTGGACGGGCGGGCAGGTGCAGGCAGAGATCGGTTGAAGAGCATGCATTTAGTTTTACTTTAAGAGCAGCTGGAGGCCACGGAAGGAGAGTTGTATGGCATTGAAGCTCGTCTGGAGGGTTGTTAACACAGTGTCCAAAGAAGGGCCAGAAGTATACAGAATGGTGTCGTCTGCGTAGAGGTGGATAAGAGACTCACCAGCAGCAAGAGCGACATCCTTGATGTATACAGAGAAGAGAGTCAGCCCAAGAATTGAACCCTGTGGCACCCCCATAGAGACTGCCAGAGGTCCGGACAGCAGGCCCTCCGATTTGACACACTGAAGTCTATCAGAGAAGTAGTTGGTGAACCAGGCGAGGCAATCATTTGAGAAACCAAGACTGTTGAGTCTGCCGATGAGGATGTGGTGATTGACAGAGTCGAAAGCCTTGGCCAGGTCGATGAATACGGCTGCACAGTATTGTTTCTTATTGATGGCGGTTAAGATATCTTTTAGGACCTTGAGCGTGGCTGAGGTGCACCCATGACCAGCTCTGAAACCAGATTGCATAGCGGAGAAGGTGCGGTGGGATTCGAAATGGTCGGTAATCTGTTTGTTGACTTGGCTTTCGAAGACCTTAGAAAGGCAGGGTAGGATAGATATAGGTCTGTAGCAGCTTTGGTCAAGAGTGTCCCCTCCTTTGAAGAGGGGGATGACCGCAACTGTTTTCCAATCTTTGGGATTCTTAGATGACACAAAAGAGAGGTTGAACAGGCTAGTAATAGGGGTTGCAACAATTTCGGCAGATCATTTTAGAAAGGAAGTGTCCAGATTGTCTAACCTGGTTGATTTGTAGGGGTCCAGATTTTGCAGCTCTTTCAGAACATCAGCTGACTGGATTTGGGAGAAGGAGAAATGGGGAAAGCTTGGGTGAGTTGCTGTGGGGGTGCAGTGCTGCTGGGGTAAGGGTAGCCAGGTGGAAAGCATGGCCAGCCATAGAAAAATGCTTATTGAAATTCTCAATTATAGTGGATTTATCGGTGGTGACAAAGTTTCCTATCCTGGTTCTACATTTCTTGAATGGGGCATGCTTATTTAAGATGGTGAGGAAGGCATATAAAAAAAATAACCAGGCATCCTCTACTGACGGGATGAGGTCAATATCCTTCCAGGATACCTGGGCCAGGTAGATTAGAAAGGCCTGCTCGCTGAAGTGTTTCAGGGAGCATTTGACAGTGATGAGTGGAGGTCGTTTGACCGCTGACCCATTACGGATGCAGGCAATGAGGCAGTGATCGCTGAGATCTTGGTTGAAAACAGCAGAGGTGTATTTAGAGGGCAAGTTGGTTAGGATGACATCTATGAGGGTGCCCGTGTTTATGGCTTTGGGGTGGTACCTGGTAACCCATTGATAATTTGTGTGAGATTGACGGCATCAAGCTTAGATTGTAGGATGGCTGGGGTGTTAAGCATGTCCCAGTTTAGGTCACCTAGCAGCACGAGCTCTGAAGATAGATGGGGGCAATCAGTTCACATATGGTGTCCAGAGCACAGCTGGGGGCAGAGGGTGGTCTATAGCAGGCGGCAACAGTGAGAGACTTGTTTTTAGAGAGTTGGATTTTTAAAAGCAGAAGTTCAAATTGTTTGGGTACAGATCTGGATAGTAGGACAGAACTCTGTAGGCTATCTCTGCAGTAGATTGCAACATCGCCCCCTTTGGCCATTCTATCTTGTCTGAAAATGTTGTAGTTAGGGATGGAGATATCAGAGTTTTTAGTGGTCTTCCTAAGCCAGGATTCAGACACGGCTAGGACATCCGGGTTGGCAGAGTGTGCTAAAGCAGTGAATAAAACAAACTTAGGGAGGAGGTTTCTAATGTTAACATGGATGAAACCAAGCCTATTACGGTTACAGAAGTCATCAAAAGAGAGCGCCTGGGGAATAGGAGTGGAGCTAGGCACTGCAGGGCCTGGATTCACCTCTACATCGCCAGAGGAACAGAGGAGGAGTAGGATAAGGGTACGGCTAAAAGCTATGAGAATTGGTCGTCTAGGACGTCCGGAACAGAGAGTAAAAGGAGCAGGTTTCTGGGGGCGATAAAATAGCTTCAAGGTTTAATGTACAGACAAAGGTATGGTAGGATGTGAATACAGTTGAGGTAAACCTAGGCATTGAGTGATGATGAGAGAGATATTGTCTCTAGAAACATCATTGAAACCAGGTGATGTCAACGCATGTGTGGGTGGTGGAACTGAAAGGTTGGATAAGGTATAATGAGCAGGGCTAGAGGCTCTACAGTGAAATAAGTCAATAAACACTAACCAGAACAGCAATGGACAAGGCATATTTACATTAAGGAGAGGCTTGCTTAGCTGAGTGATCATAAGGGTCCAGTGAGTAGTGAGGTTGGTTGGGGTCACGGCGATTCAGACAGCCAGCCGGGCCATGGGTAGCAAGCTGGCAGAAGATGGTCTGTTTTAGCCACCTCATGCGTTTCCGTCGGCGGATTAGTGGGGTTCCATGTGGTAGAGGGGACCAATCCAATTGGCAAAATAGTTATAGTTATAATGGCCCAAGAAAATTGTCCGATAGACCTATTCAGATAGCAGCCGATAAGACAGCTAATGATTAGCGAGCCGCAGATGGGCGTTCAGGTTACGTCGCAACGGAGGGGCCAGTTGGATAACTCCCTCGGGAAGATAACGTCGGTAGTCCAGTCGTGAAGGCCCGGTGGGGCTCCGCATCGGCAGTAAAACGGGTCCGGATAGGTGATTGTAGCCCAGGAGTGGCTGATGGAACTCTTTAGCTGGCTAGCTCCGGAATAATTTATGTTTACTCCGGCACCGACGTTAGCCAATAGTCACTCGGATAGCAGCTAGCTAGCTGCAAGATCCAGGTGTAAATATCCAGAGGTTGCGGTAGAAATCCGGGGATATGGAGAGAAAATAGGTCCGTTATGCTCTGGTCTGAGTCGCGTTGTACAAAAAAACTGCCGATAGCTTTTCGAGCTAAGGGATAGCTGATGACCGCAAACCGTGGTTAGCTAAATACTAACGTTAGCCAGTGAACTGGCTAACTTCTGGCTAACTTCTGTTGTGGATTTCAGATTTGAGGTGAATAATACTTTTTTTTAAACAATTGGTGAGGTGGGTTGCAGGAGAGTGTTTTGAAGTTGAGTTTTTAGAAGAAAAAAAATATTAAAAGATATGCGAAGAAAATATGTAAATATATATATATATATATATATATATATATATATATATATATATATATATATATATATATATATATATATATATACACACACACGGGACACGACAAGACGAGGACAAAAGGACGTCTGACTGCTATGCCATCTTGGATGATGAGGTTATTCCGTGTTAACCCCGAACCGTTACAACTGACGCAGGATGATTAATATAAATACAAAAACACCATAAAACCCAGACTTAACTAAACTAAAGTGTACATCTGCTTCATGTTAGTCTGAGCCTATAGTGTGCTGTGTGAGTTGTGTGCTCAGAGTTCACTAGATCTCGTCTTTGTCACAGACAGTCAGACTTTGTATATTTTCTTTATCAGACTCATAGTTCAGCTGTGGTTCCAAGGTGTCTGGCAAATGAGCTGATATGACTGTCAATGATCTGTCAGACTTTTCTCATTGCCGACTAAATCTAATGGCTATTTGCTGCATCCATACTTTGTCTGATCTCTTCAGTTCTCTTTCATTTTCAATTAGCATCACATACACTGCATTCGGTAAGTATTTAGACCCTTTGACTTTTTCACATTCTGTTACATTACAGTTACAGCCTTATTCTAAAACGTATTAAATTAAAACATTTTCTCATCAATCTACAAGCAATACCCGATAATGACAAAGTCGAAAAAAGGTATATTTTTTTGTTGCAAATGTATTAAAGATAAAAAACAGAAATACCTTATTTACATAAGTATTCAGACCCTTTGCTATAAGACGTTTCAATTGATCATCCCTGAGATTTTGATTGGAGTCCACCTGTGGTAAATTCAATTGATTGAAGGTCCCACAGTTAACAGTGCATGTCAGAGCAAAAACCAAGCCATGAGGTCGAAGGAATTTTCCATAGAGCTTCCAGACAGGATTGTGTCGAGGCACAGATCTGGGGAAGGTTACCAACAAATGTCTGCGGGATTGAAGGTCCCAAGAACACAGTGGCCTCCATCATTCTTAAATTGAAGAAGTTCGGAACCCCCAAGACTCTACCTAGAGCTGGCCGCTCGGCCAAACTGAGCAATCGGGGGAGAAGGGCCTTGGTCAGAGAGGTGACCAAGAAACTGATGGTCACTCTTACAGACCTCCAGAGTTCCTCTGTGGAGATGGGAGAATCTCCCAGAAGGACAACCATCCCTGCAGCACTCCACCAATCAGGCCGTTATGGTAGAGTGGCCAGGCGGAAGTCACTCCTCAGAAAAAGGCACATGACAGTCCGCTTGGAGTTTGCCAAAAGGCACCTAAAGGACTCAGACCATGAGAAACAAGATTCTCTGGTCTGATGAAACAAAGATTGAACTCTTTGGCCTGTATGCCAAATGTCACGTCTGGAGGAAACACGGCACCATCCCTACGGTGAAGCATGGTGGTGGCAGCATCATGCTGTGGGGATGTTTTTCAGTGGCAGGGACTGGGAGACTAGTCAGGATCAAAGGGATGATAAACGGAACAAAGTACAGAGAGATCCTTGACGCAGGAGTGGCTTCAGGACAAGTCTCTGAATGTTCTTGAGTGGCCTAGCCAGAGCCGGGACTTGAACCCGATCAAATATGTCTGGAGAGACCTGAAAATAGACTCACCCATCCAACCTGACAGAGCTTGATATGATCTGCAGAGAAGAATGGTTCCCCAAATACAGGTGTGCCAAGCTTGTAGCTTCATACCCAAGACTCATGGCTGTAACCGCTGCCAAAGGTGCTTCAACAAAGTACTGAGTGAAGGGTCTGAATACTTATGTAAATGTGATATTTAAGTTTTCTAATTGTAATACATTTTCTAAAAACCTGTTTTTGCTTTGTCATTATTCGGTATTGTGTGTCGATTTATGAGGGGAAAAAAACGATTGAATACATTTTTGAATAAGGCTGTAACATAACAAAATGTGGAAAAATTCAAGGGGTCTGAATACCTTCCGAAGGCACTGTACAGGCTACTTTTTGACATTTTCAATGGTGATGTTATCAATCTGAATGATAAGCCTGTCATGGAGACCTCAGGCCTCTTAATGATGATGTAATGTTCTCCTGAAACAGCTCTACTCTAGATTGAACAGGAAACAGTAATTATGAGTGACACTGAACATATACATCCCTGACTTCCAAGGTCTCATTCAATTAGGATGCTTCAAGAAACCATAGCAAACCTGGCAACCCTACAGTACAACCCCTGACCTGGCAACAGCGTAGCAGACCTGAATTGAAATATTGTTCATTTTTTTCCCAAAATACATTAGGTACGCTTCATTTGGCTTCCTTGGCAGAATGGAACCAAAATAATATTCCTGAGTGCAAAAACCTGCCCAACCAACAACCAACGTAAGCTCAAGTTTTGAAAATAAAAACAAATACCATTTCGATCCAGGGGAACCCCCCCCCCCTGAGCTGGCCCTGGCAACCCCAGAGGACCTGACCTGCAACACAACATAACCTTGTCAGCAATTACCTCACTAGCTATCTTAGCCCTTTAAATATGTGGGAACTGACCTATATGGATAGGGACAGATTGAAATGTTTCTAACAGAAGAAATATGAGAAACATATACATGGTAGCAAGTGAATAAAAATAAAACAACTTTAGTACTCCAGAAGTGTTTTTTAGTCTACAAAGGGCCAGGCTAGATGTCATGTGTTTTTGTAAAACTCTTTAGTGGCATACTGTTGTCAAAGTGCCACGTAATAGTTCCCTGCTGTTCAATCTGATACATTGAGACCATGTAAAAAAGTGTGACCAACACAGCCCATCTCTGTTGGGTGACCGGTTTTACGATCCCCAACACTAACTGATTATCAATGACACCACCTGCCTGCCGATGATGAAGCTTCGACCTTTAGCGCTAACGAGTTCCACTGTAACAACACAGAACAGGACCTGTCAACTAATACACCCCAGTACATTCCTCCACACAAACATTTAGTTTGACGCGCCACAGGAACGTCTACACTCTCGGCTCTAAGCGGCCCTGTGAAGCCACTTGACAAGGACCATGTGTGGAAATATTTCTTCAAATGTCTATTTTCCAAGCGGTTATGAATATGTGTGTATCTGGAACTGTAAATGTCAGCCGGGCTGCCAGGTCTAAGGGAGCTGTGTGTCGTTGAGATCTGAGCGGTGCGGCTTTATCGGACCCTTTCAAGGTGGAGAGGAGACTATCAAGGTGTTGCTCTTGTTTAATAGGTGTCAAACGGCTGTGAGAAACACACAGCACCATTCAGTGTTCGGATCATTCAGATGAATTAGAATTAACTTTAACTGAAGCGTTCTGTGGATCTTTGATATGCAAGAGTCCTAGACCTTTATCAATATGCTGTAATCGTCTGTGTGTGTGTCGGTGTGTGTGTGTGTGTGTGTGTGTGTGTGTGTGTGTGTGTGTGTGTGTGTGTGTGTGTACACGTGCCAGAAGGTCTGTACATGTGCATGTTTGCGTTTGTAATCTAAACATCACAGAAAAGTAGGGGTGTGAACGTTTAAACATTAAAACATTTAAACAAAATCGGGATCCTTAAAATCCCTAACCGAAAAACAATGTTTTTTTGTTTTAATTCCAACAAAATGTAAATCACAAAACATATTTTCTGTGTTATAGGCTAACTAGACGATCGGCTATAAAGGCCTGAGGAAAGTTGTGTCATTTAAAAGGTAGACTCAGCGATATGACTTAGAAGCAGAAAGTAAACAGCATCGTGGGTCAATTTCAGCAACAGCTAAGAGCGTTGAAGCACGACGTTCGACTTCTCTCTTATTTTGGTCCCGTGGCTCCCACACTGCGAACCCGTGCACATGAACTGTGTGATCGTGAGGTGTTGCATCACGCTCATCTCAACATCCTAGCCTCTTCATTGATAATTGATTGCCTGCTTTACTGAAGTAGCGAGACATAGCAAGCCAAGAAATTGCGAGATGGCCTAATGCACGATTCTGACTGCAAATGTTTGGGCTTATTCAACATTGCAGCCAACAGTGCAGGCGACTGACTGATCTACAAAGAACCTTGCATCATAAATAACTACTAATGATTATTTGTAGATTAGTCAATCACAATTTACCCATGATACAATATGGTTTTGATCCTCTCGAACATGGCCTTTGTGTTCTCGGACGTACGGCAACTAATCACTCTCGTCCATTCCAAAAATAAAGAATCTTGACACAGAATTGGGATTCGACACTGGGAGTTGACGTGCAAGGAGACGAGAAATCGTGCAAGGAGACGAGTCGACTCTCTACCACTAGGTCATCATCGTTAACAGTTAGATAAATGGCAGAGAAAGCCAACCAACAGCAGCGAAGTCCTGTATGACAATACTTTGAGAAGATAAATTAGGAAATGTAAACTTTGCGAGGTGGAGGTACAGTAACGGTAGTACAGGTGTAATGCTTCACCATCGGAAAAGAACGCACCGTGAGACCCAAAACTATAGCTGTAAGCAGAACAGTTGCATTGTGAATTCACATGGATTTTTTTGATTTATTTCAATCGTTTGAACATAAAACAAATGCCTGTTTAAACATTAAGAACATTTTTCAATGTCGGAGCCTGTTGTTTCAAGTGTACGTTCATAATATAATAATTAATTCTATTTCAGAGGTACATTTTTTTACATTTCAATTTGAGACGAGCAGACATGCCTAAAGGATTAATATGGCGAATTGTGTTGTGTCTTATTGGCAAGGGGTAGTGATTAGTAAACAGTAGAACAATTTTCCTTGTTTTACTCGTTACAAATGTTCCTCTAGCTCGCCAAAAATACTGCTAAGTAATCTACAGGTAACTGCCAAAACAAAGAAAACACTTGAGCAAATAATAGAACCTGAACTTAATTTTAAGTTTTCCATTTCAAGATGTTGTTTTCCCTTTGTGCCCACTGAACACCATGCACACAGGGTCTTTGATATCAGCTTATAGGGAGCTGCCATTTTCATATACAATAAGTAAGAGGGGTGTGCTGCTCATGGTTACCAAATGAAGGTGTCTTGTCAGCTACAGTCAAACATACAGAGGTTCCATTACTGCTTTGTCTGAGAAAGCACAGACAAGATTGTACTTCAGGAAGAATTCACAGCCCTTGACTTTTTCCACATCATGTTGTGTTACAGCTTGAATTTGGATTTTTTTCGTCACTGGCCTACACACAATACCCCATAATGGCAAAGTGGAATTATGTTTTTAGATAAATGTTCTAATTAATAAAAAATGAAAAGCTGAAATGTCTTGAGTCAATAAGTATTGAACCCCTTTGCTATGGCAAATCTAAATACGTCCAGGAGTAAATAGTTGCTTAACAAGTCACACAATAAGTTGCATGGACTCACTCTGTGAGCAATAATAGTGTTTAACATGATTTTTGAATAACTACATCATATTTGCGCCCCACACATACAAAAACTGTAAGGCCCCTCAGTCGAGCAGTGAATTTCAAACACAGATTCAACCACAAACCCCAGGGAGGTTTTCCAATGCCTTGCAAAGAATGGCACCGATGCTTTTATTTTATTTTATTAAAACAGACATTAAATATCCCGTTAAGCATGGTGAAGTTATTAATTACACTTTGGATGGTGTATCAATACACCCAGTCACTACAAAGATACAGGTGTTGCCGGAGAGGAAGGAAACTGCTCAGGTATTTCACCATCAGGGCCAATGGTGACCTTAAAACAGTTACAGAGTTTAATGGCTGTGATAGGAGAAAACTGAGGATGGATCAACAACCTTGTAGTTACTCCACAATACTAACCTAATTGATAGCATGAAAAGAAGGAAGCCTGTACAGAATTTAAAAAATCCAAAATATGCATCCTGTTTGCAACAAGGCACTAAAGTAATACTGCAAAAGATGTGGCAAACCAATTCACTTTTTTTCCTCAACACAAAGTACACTGCTCAAAAAAATAAAGGGAACACTTAAACAACACAATGTAACTCCAAGTCAATCACACTTCTGTGAAATCAAACTGTCCACTTAGGAAGCAACACTGATTGACAATAAATTTCACATGCTGTTGTGCACATGGAATAGACAACAGGTGGAAATTATAGGCAATTAGCAAGACACCCCCAATAAAGGAGTGGTTCTGCAGGTTGTGACCACAGACCACTTCTCAGTTCCTATGCTTCCTGGCTGATGATTTGGTCACTTTTGAATGCTGGCGGTGCTTTCACACTAGTGGTAGCATGAGACGGAGTCTACAACCCACACAAGTGGCTCAGGTAGTGCAGCTCATCCAGGATGGCACATCAATGCGAGCTGTAGAAAGAAGGTTTGCTGTGTCTGTCAGCGTAGTGTCCAGAGCATGGAGGCGCTACCAGGAGACAGGCCAGTACATCAGGAGACATGGAGGAGGCCGTAGGAGGGCAACAACCCAGCAGCAGGACCGCTACCTCCGCCTTTGTGCAAGGAGGAGCAGGAGGAGCACTGCCAGAGCCCTGCAAAATGACCTCCAGCAGGCCACAAATGTGCATGTGTCTGCTCAAACGGTCAGAAACAGACTCTATGAGGGTGGTATGAGGGCCCGACGTCCACAGGTGGGGGTTGTGCTTACATCCCAACACAGTGCAGGACGTTTGGCATTTGCCAGAGAACACCAAGATTGGCAAATTCGCCACTGGCGCCCTGTGCTCTTCACAGATGACAGCAGGTTCACACTGAGCACGTGACAGTTGTGACAGAGTCTGGAGACGCCGTGGAGAACGTTCTGCTGCCTGCAACATCCTCCAGCATGACCGGTTTGGCGGTGGGTCAGTCATGGTGTGGGGTGGCATTTCTTTGAGGGGCCGCACAGCCCTCCATGTGCTCGCCAGAGGTAGCCTGACTGCCATTAGGTACCGAGATGAGATCCTCAGACCCCTTGTGAGACCATATGCTGGTGCGGTTGGCCCTGGGTTCCTCCTAATGCAAGACAATGCTAGACCTCATGTGGCTGGAGTGTGTCAGCAGTTCCTGCAAGAGGAAGGCATTGATGCTATGGACTGGCCCGCCCGTTCCCCAGACCTGAATCCAATTGAGCACATCTGGGACATCATGTCTCGCTCCATCCACCAACGCCACGTTGCACCACACTGTCCAGGAGTTGGCGGATGCTTTAGTCCAGGTCTGGGAGAAGATCCCTCAGGATACCATCAGCCACCTCATCAGGAGCATGCCCAGGCATTGTAGGGAGGTCATACAGGCACGTGGAGGCCACACACACTACTGAGCCTCATTTTGACTTGTTTTAAGGACATTACATCAAAGTTGGATCAGCCTGTAGTGTGGTTTTCCACTTTAATTTTGAGTGTGACTCCAAATCCAGACCTCCATGGGTTGATAAATTGGATTTCCATTGATTATTTTTGTGTGATTTTGTTGTCAGCACATTCAACTATGTAAAGAAAATAGTATTTAATAAGATTATTTCATTCATTCAGATCTAGGATGTGTTATTTTAGTGTTCCCTTTATTTTTTTGAGCAGTGTATTATGTTTGAGGCATATCCAATACAACACATCACTGAGTACCACTCTCCATATTTTCAAGCATAGTGGTGGCTGCATCATGCTATGGGTATGCTTATAATCATTAAGGACTGGGGAGTTTAAGATAAAAAATAAACGCAATGGAGCTAAGTACAGGCAAAATTCTAGAGGAAAATCGGGTTCAGTCTCCTTTCCACCAGCCACTGGGAAAATAATTCACCTTTCAGTAGGACAACCTAAAACACAAGGCCAAACCTACACTGAAGCTGCTTACCAACAGTGAATGTTCTTGAGTGGCCTGGTTACAGTTTTGACTTACAGTACTTACAGTTCAAGCTAATTTTCCAGATTGACTGACCTTCATGTCTTAAAGTAATGATGGACTGTTGTTTCTCTTTGCTTATTTGAGCTGTTCTTGCTATAATATGGACTTGGTCTTTTACCAAATAGGGCTATCTTCTGTATACCACCCCTACCTTGTCACAACACAACTGATTGGCTCAAACGCATTAAGGAAATAAATTCCACAAATTAACTTTTAACAAGGCACACCTGTTAATTGAAATGCATTCCAAGTGACTACCTCATGAAGCTGGTTGAGAGAATGCCGAGAGAATGCCAAGAGTGTGCAAAGATGTCATCAAGGCAAAGGGTGGCTACTTTGAAGAATCTCAAATATAAAATATATTTTGATTTGTTGAACAATTTTGGGTTACTACATGATTTCATGTGTTATTTCATAGTTTTGATGTCTTCACTATTATTCTACATGTAGAAAATAGTAAGAATAAAGAACAACTCTGGAATGAGTAGGTGTGTACAAACTTTTGACTGGTACTGTAAATCTGCTTGAAAATCTATGGCAAGACCTGAAAATGGTTGTCTAGCAATGATCAACAACCAATTTGACAGAGCTCAAAGAATTTGAAAATAATAATAGGCAAATGTTGCACAATCCAAGTGTGGAAAGCTCTTAGAGACTTACCCAGAAATACTCGCAGCTGTAATCACTGCCAAAGGTGATTCTAACATGTATTGACTCAGGGGTGTGAATACTTATCTAATCAATATATTAGTGTTTATTTTTCATGAATATTTCACAAATGTTCAAATTTTTCTTCCACTTTGACATTAGAGTATTTTGTGTTGATCGATGACGAAAAAAAGACAATTCAATCCATTTTAATTCCACTTTGTAACACAACAAAATGTGTGGAAAAAAGCACTGTATTTGTGGAAGGCGGCACTGTAAATCATAAAACGAGAAAACACTCTCGCTCCGCAAGCGCACGCATGCATGCGCACGCACGCACGCACGCACACCCATCATCCTTTAGTGTTTTATTCCCCCAGCACCTGAGGAATACTGGATGTGTGCACATCATTAAGATTTAGCCTTACAGTTTAGTGGCCCACAACGTCAACGTGTGTGTGTGTGTGTGTGGGTGTCATGTGAAGCACCCAGGGGCAGCGATCCACAGTGTAACCATGGATACTGGAGAGGGGTTATAGCTGTACAGGACCCCCCAAACAAACAGTGAGGAGTCACAGTGAGACCTGCACCCACTAATTGGCTGCTAATTAACGAATGGGTCTCCGGTCTCAAACTCTGGTTGGCATTCTGAGAGGGTTGTGTCTAACAATGGTCAGGTTGGAGAGATAGATATGGAATGAATACAACGGGCGGCCCCATTCAAGTCAATGATGGCATAATGGGTGGACTGGCGGCCATTGCGAGTGTACCAATAGGAGCAAAGCACAAAGTAAAGGCAGGAAGTGTACCCATCAATCTGTGCTGTGATTTGTTGATTCAACTCAACTAACATAACAAATACAATCAAATTGCATGAGCCGCATCAGTTAGCATAATTTAAATTAAGATTCTACATTACCACAGAAATGATTGCGTCACAATACCAGGCAGTCATTGCGAGTGTACCTGTGAGTTTACCAGTCAAATTGCCATGGTTAGAGGGTCCAAGCCTGTTCTATTCATTCTATTTCTATGGTTGGAAGCCCATCACACATACAGTGAACTCTGCTGCCGGGATACCAAGGTGACAGGTGAATGAGAACGGAGGACAACAGGCCTGTCTGTGATGTCTTAGCTTGAACTTTTAAAAAGGTATTCATCAACATGACTGCAAGTCAGTGTGTAACTCACAGGATTCCAGAAAAATCCCCAGATTTGTTGATGGACTCCTACTATCTGGTGCTCTTGTTGAGGTTCACTGTAAAACAGTAGCTCTTCAGCCTGACCTAAAGAAAAATCCATGCCCCTAATGTGAACTGATTGATCTGAGCATAACACTCCAACCATATAGTCGGTGACACAAGGCCTTTCATCTTCTAAGCGCCTTTCAAATAAAAGTAAATTTTCGTAAAAAACAACTGTCATTTCTGTGCAAAAGTTCTACGTTATGGTTCCGAGAAGTTACACTACGCAGTGTAAACTGTTTACTTTAAACCTCTGCTAGCTTTTAGCCGGTAAACTTTGTTGTTTGAGTGCAACATACCAATGAGAAACTCTGATTAACTTCAAAATGCCTTTGTGCTTTGAATTGCAAGTTGGCCTGTAAATTTAGACACCTAGCATTTTATTTACCCTTTTCATGCATCTGATTAATTTTGATCATTACAATAAATGTAGATTAGAATGCAGGTCCTGGGGACATGTAGCTAATTATGCTACATAGCTAACACATGGTAATGAATGTAGACATGAAGCTAACTATGCTACATAGATGATATCATGGTATTGAATGTAGACATGAAGCTAACTATGCTACATAGATGATATCATGGTAATGAATGTAGACACGAAGCTAACTATGTTACATAAACTCAGCCAAAAAAGAAATATCCTATCACTGTCAACTGCGTTTATTTTCAGCAAACTTAACAGATTAAAATATTTGTATGAATATAATATTCAACAGACATAAACTGAACAAGTTCCACAGACATGTGACTAACAGAAATGGAATAATGTGTCCCTGAACAAAGGGGGGGGGGGGCAAAATCAAAACAGTCAGTATCTGGTGTGGCCACCAGCTGCATTAAGTACTGCAGTGCATCTCCTCCTCATGGACTGTACCAGATTTGCCAGTTCTTGCTGTGAGATGTTACCCCACCAAGGCACCTGCAAGTTCCCAGACATTTCTGGGGGGGAATGGCCCTAGCCCTCACCCTCCGATCCAACAGGTCCCAGACGTGCTCAATGGGATTGAGATCTGGGCTCTTCGCTGACCATGGCAGAACACTGACATTCCTGTCTTGCAGGAAATAACGCACAGAACGAGCAGTATGGCTGGTGGCATTGTCATGCTGGAGGGTCATGTCAGGATGAGCCTGCAGGAAGGGTACCACATGAGGGACGAGGATGTCTTCCCTGTAACGCACAGCGTTGAGATTGCCTGCAATGACAACAAGCTCAGTCCGATGATGCTGTGACACACCGCCCCAGACCATGATGGGTTTGTGCCCATAGGCGATGTTGTCGGTGATGTCTGGTGAGGACCTGCCTTACAACAAGCCTACAAGCCCTCAGTCCAGCCTATTGCGGACAGTCTGACCACTGATGGAGGGATTGTGCGTTCCTGGTGTAACTTGAGCAGTTGTTGTTGCCATCCTGTACCTGTCCCGCAGGTGTGATGTTCGAATGTACCGATCCTGTGCAGGTGTTGTTACACGTGGTCTGCCACTGTGAGGATGATCAGCTATCCGTCCTGTCTCCCTGTAGCGTTGTCTCAGGCGTCTCACAGTACGGACATTGCAATTTATTGCCCTGGCCACATCTGCAGTCCTCATGCCTCCTTACAGCATGCCTAAGGCACGTTCATGCAAATGAGCAGGGACCCTGGGCATCTTTATTTTGGTGTTTTTCAGAGTCAGTAGAAAGGCCTCTTTAGTGTCCTAAGTTTTCATAACTGTGACCTTAATTGCCTACCGTCTGTAAGCTGTTAGTGTCCTAACGACCGTTCCACAGGTGCATGTTCATGAATTGTTCATGGTTCATTGAACAAGCACAGGAAACAGTGTTTAAAGCCTTTACAATGAAGATCTCTGACGTTATTTGGATTGTTAGGAATTATCTTTGAAAGACAGGGTCCTGAAAAAGGGATGTTTCTATTTTTCCTAAGTTTAGATGATGTCATGGTAATAAATGTAGACAGGAAGCTTCCTACGCTACATAGATCAATGGTTCCCAACCAGGGGTACTAGGGTAGTTGGCCTATTCACACTTGAGAAGACTCGTGAGCAATGTTCCCACAACATCTTTGGGCACTGAGCAAATTTCAGGTCTGCTGAGCGCAAACTTTAACTTTGTGAAAACTTCCTGTGCACGTTTACTGTGAACACTCAGGCTGTTATCACTTTAAGTTACAGTTTTGACAGTGGCCAAGTAGGCTACTGTGGCTATTTGATCATAATGTAGGCCTACCAGAGTGGCCTACCATAAAAACTATGAAGAAAAATGTATCCCAAAACATTTTAACATGGAAATAGCTGTTCTATCATTCAGCCTACAGTAGCAGCCAATGTGTTGTGTTCAATGTAGGCCCTACATTCCACTAGACTTTTGAATAAAACATGCAAGGCTTGACTTTAACCTGTTTATCCACTTGTCCTTCAGACAAGGAGGTGACTGAAAATGTGTTGTTTGATGCAAGAAACCACTTTACAAAATAAAATGCATTAGTATTCCCATACCATTATTACAGAGAATCAGACAAATTATGCTACCCTCTGACTATTGGCTACTTAGGGCTTGCTCCTACCTATCTTTCCGATTTGGTCCTGCCGTACATACCTACACGTACGCAGCCTCCAGTATTTATGCTGCAGTAGTTTATGTGTCGGGGGGCTAGGGTCAGTCTGTTACATCTGGAGTATTTCTCTTGTCTTATCCGGTGTCCTGTGTGAATTTAAATATGCTCTCTAATTCTCTCTCTCTCTTTCTTTCTTTCTCTCGGAGGACCTGAGCCCTAGGACAATGCCTCAGGACTACCTGGCATGATGACTCCTTGCTGTCCCCAGTCCACCTGGCCATGCTGCTGCTCCAGTTTCAACTGTTCTGCCTGCGGCTATGGAACCCTGACCTGTTCACCGGACGTGCTTGTTGCACCCTCGACAACTACTATGATTATTATTATTTGACCATGCTGGTCATTTATGAACATTTTAACATCTTGACCATGTTCTGTTATAATATCCACCCGGCACAGCCAGAGGAGGACTGGCCACCCCTCATAGCCTGGTTCCTCTCTAGGTTTCTTCCTAGGTTTTTGGCCTTTCTAGGGAGTTTTTCCTAGGGAATTTTTCCTAGCCACCATGCTTCTTTCACATGCATTGCTTGCTGTTTGGGGTTTTATGCTGGGTTTCTGTACAGCACTTTGAGATATCAGCTGATGTACGAAGGGCTATATAAATACATTTTGATTTGATTTGATTTAGCTTATTCAAGCCTGTCTCAAAATACAACACTGCCTCTTTGCCCCACTCACTTTTCAAATATATCTAGAAATGTAATGTGTTGTGCTCTTGTTGGAAGCAACCACTCCCACATTGCTGACTACAAATGATCTATAACTGGGCTAATAACTCACTAACTAGTAAAGAATATGAACAACATGTGCACATGTGGCTACATGCAGCTCTCGCTTTGATCTCAAAACAAGTGCATCTACTCACGGCCGCTCATGCTGTAAACACAGTCCAGTTCAAAGTGAATGGCACAGATACATATACATGTATAACATGGCCTGCACACTGTTAAAATTCCCAATTCACTGATTTATTGACTTCGGATTGGAACGTTGTCAATAAATCGGTGAATTGGGAGCTTTAACAGTGTGCGGGCCTTCTTGTTCTATACTAGTATAGCTATACTAGCCCTGCACCTATGTTTTAAAGGATGTGCGTATGACCACAAATGTTTCTATAGACTGATCCATATATGGCAATGGCTATTTGCATATAGGCCTACTGCAGCTCTGATTGGTTATTGCGCACAGGTCTGTGTAGAGTACGGGCATGAGTCGTGCCTGTCAATGTAAAAGAATCCTACTCCGATGCGTTCTACCTACAAGAAAATCTCTTGGACAGCGAAATGTTGATAGTGTTAACTAAACTAACTAGAAAGTTGAGTGAAGTTCAATCTCATGCCTCTCTGCACGGGCTGATATTTCTTCTCCGCGGGGAGCGGTGCGTAGCTTAGAGGGAACATTGCTCATGAGACCATAGCGCTACTGGTAAAATGCACATGAGTGGGTACTTCAGGGGTACACCGGGCAAAACAAAAGCCTCTTGGTGGTACAGTAACCACAAAAGGTTGGGAACCACTGCCATTGATGATGTCATGGTAATGACTGTAGGTCCTGGGGACATGAAGCTAACTATGCTACATATTTGATATCATGGTAATGAATGTAGACATGTAGGTATTGCCACATCATCAGAACAAGGAAACTCTGAAATTTCCGACTTGCTAATTGGTTGTACACTGAACAAAAATATAAAAACGCAACAAGCAACAATTTCAAAGATTTTACTGAGTTATAGTTCATATAAGGAAATTATTAAATTGACATAAATACATTAGGCCCTAATCTATGAATTTCACATGACTGGGAATACAGCTATGCATTTGTTGGTCACAAATACCTTAAATAAAAGGTAAGGACGTGGATCAGAAAACCAGTCAGTATCTGGTGTGACCACACATCTCTTTCGCTTAGAGTTAATCAGGCTGTTGATTGTGAAAATGTCAGGATATTTTATTTCAGCTCATGAAACATGGGACCAACACTTTACATGTTGCGTTTATATTTTTGTTTAGGATATTTATACACGTGCCACATTCAACCAGTTACCAAGTCCGACATTTCAGAGTTTCCTAGTTCTGACAAGCATGTGAACGCAGCATAACTGTGCTACAAACCTGGTAATGGCATGCTGACATCACCAATGAACACCATATTAAGACAGTTGTTATGAGTTTAGAGGGTGAGCAAGCTATACAGAGATTATGAATGTCCAAGGAATCTTTCTTGTCAGTTCACGGTTCATCTATAAACACCAATGTCAAACAACAGAGAATGTGGATGAGGTGCGTTTTGCCTCCAAAGCGCTTTGAACTTCTGGTAGAAAAGGCACTATATAAATTATATATATTTAATCCAATCTCATCTATGGAGACCAATATTGTTGCAACAACAACTATAAAATGTGATGTAAAACAATAGGAGGATGCTTAGCAGAGAGCATCACCACATTTAGCCTACCAGTCTGGCCATGGGTCTCAGGCAAGCTGACAGCAAACAATGCCTATGCAGTGAGAAGCAACTGTTTTTTCTTTGTAAATGCACCACTACTAGGTTTATTTTCCTCATTCTGCATAACTAAATAAACAGGATCGTCCCACAGTAGGCCTCGTTCGCTGTTGTGAAAGTGATTGTTCGTCTTAAATAAATGTGTAATCATAATAGACTGATCCAGGGTCTGTTACAGATGTCACAGCGAGGTTTAGAATCCACATCAAATCAAATTGATTTATATTAGCCCTTCTTACATCAGCTGATATCTCAAAGTGCTGTACAGAAACCCAGCCTAAAAACCCAAACAGCAAGCAATGCAGGTGTAGAAGCACGGTGGCTAGGATAAACTCCCTAGAAAGGCCAAAACCTAGGAAGAAACCTAGAGAGGAACCAGGCTATGAGGGGTGGCCAGTCCTCTTCTGGCTGTGCCGGGTGGAGATTATAACAGAACATGGCCAAGATGTTCAAATTTTCATAAATGACCAGCATGGTAAAATAATAATAATCACAGTAGTTGTCGAGGGTGCAACAAGTCAGCACCTCAAGAGTAAATGTCAGGTGGCTTTTCATAGCCGATCATTGAGAGTATCTCTACCGCTCCTGCTGTCTCTAGAGAGTTGAAAACAGCAGGTCTGGGACAGGTAGCACGTCCGGTGAACAGGTCAGGGTTCCATAGCCGCAGGCAGAACAGTTGAAACTGGAGCAGCAGCACGGCCAGGTGGACTGGGGACAGCAAGGAGTCAGCATGCCAGGTAGTCCTGAGGCATGGTCCTAGGGCTCAGGTCCTCCGAGAAAGACAAAGAAAAAGAGAGAAAGAGAGAATTAGAAAGAGCATACTTAAATTCACACAGGACTCCGGATAAGACAGGAGAAATACTCCAGATATAACAGACTGACCCTAGCCCCCCGACACATAAACTACTGCAGCATAAATACTGCAGCATAAATACTGGAGGCTGAGACAAGAGGGGTCAAGAGACACTGTGGCCCCATCCGATGATACGGCCAGAAAGGACCAAACAGGCAGGATATAACCCCACCCACTTTGCCAAAGCACAGCCCCCACACCACTAGAGGGATAACTTCAACCACCAACTTACCATCCTGAGACAATGCCGAGTATAGCCCACAAAGATCGTCGCCACAGCACAACCCAAGGGGGGGCGCAAACCCAGACAGGAAGACCACGTCAGTGACTCAACCCACTCAAGTGATGAACCCCTCCTAGGGACGGAATGGAAGAGCACCAGTAAGCCAGTGACTCAGCCCCTGTAATAGGGTTAGAGGCAGAGAATCCCAGTGGAGAGAGGGGAACCGGCCAGGCAGAGACAGCAAGGGCGGTTCGTTGCTCCAGAGCCTTTCCGTTCACCTTCACACTCCTGGGCCAGACTACACTCAATCATATGACCTACTGAAGAGATAAGTCTTCAGTAAAGACCATTCCATAAATATGGAGCTCTATAGGAGAAAGCCCTGCCTCCAGCTCTTTGCTTAGAAATTCTAGGGACAATCAGGGACCTGCGTCTGGTGACCGTAGCGTACGTGTAGGTATGTACGGCAGGACCAAATCGGAAAGATAGGTAGGAGAAAGCCCATGTAATGCTTTGTAGGTTAGCAGTAAAACTTTGAAATCAGCCCTTGCTTAACAGGAAGCCAGTGTAGGGAGTCTAGCACTGGAGTAATATGATAAAATATTTGGGTTCTAGTCAGGATTCTAGCAGCCGTATTTAGCACCAACTGAAGTTTATTTAGTGCTTTATCCGGGTAGCCGGAAAGTAGAGCATTGCAGTAGTCCAACCTAGAAGTAACAAAAGCATGGATTAATTTTTCTGCATCATTTTTGGACAGAAAGTTTCAGATTTTTGCAATGTTACGTAGGTGGAACAAAAGCTGTCCTTGAAACAGTGTTGATATGTTCTTCAAAAGAGAGATCAGGGTCCAGAGTAACGCCCAGGTCCTTCACAGTTTTATTTGAGACGACTGTACAACCATCAAGATTAATTGTCAGATTCAACAGAAGATCTCTTTGTTTCTTGGGACCTAGAACAAACATCTCTGTTTTGTCCAAGTTTAAAAGTAGAAAGATTGCAGCCATGTCTTATGTCTGAAACACAGGCTTCTAGCGAGGGCAATTTTGGGGCTTCACCATGTTTCATTGAAATGTACAGCTGTGTGTCATCCGCATAGCAGTGAAATTTAACATTATGTTTTCAAATGACATCCCCAAGGGGTAAAATATATAGGGAAAACAATAGTGGTCCTAAAACGGAACCTTGAGGAACACCGACATTTACAGTTGATTTGTCAGAGGACAAACCATTCACAGAGACAAACTGATATCTTTCCGACAGATAAGATCAAAACCAGGTCAGAACTTGTCCGTGTAGACCAATTTGGGTTTCCAATCTCACCAAAAGAATGTGGTGATCGATGGTATCAAAAGCAGCACTAAGGTCTAGGAGCACGAGGACAGATGCAGAGCCTCGGTCTGATGCCATTAAAAGGTCATTTACCACCTTCACAAGTGCAGTCTCAGTGCTATGACGGGGTCTAAAACCAGACTGAAGCATTTCGTATACATTGTTTGTCTTCAAGAAGGCAGTGAGTTGCTGCGCAACAGCTTTTTCTAAAATTTTTGAGAGGAATGGAAGATTCGATATAGGCCGATAGTTTTTTATATTTTCTGGGTCAAGGTTTGGCTTTTTCAAGAGAGGCATTATTACTGCCACTTTAGTGAGTTTGGTACACATCCGGAGAGAGCCGTTTATTATGTTCAACATAGGAGGGCCAAGCACAGGAAGCAGCTCTTTCAGTAATTTAGTTGGAATAGGGTCCAGTATGCAACTTGAAGGTTTAGAGGCCATGATTATTTTCATCATTGTGTCAAGAGATATAGTACTAAAACACTTGAGTGTCTCCCTTGATCCTAGGTCCTGGCAGAGTTGTGCAGACTCAGGACAACGGAGCTTTGGAGGAATACGCAGATTTAAAGAGGAGTTTGTAATTTGCTTTCTAATGATCATGATCTTTTCCTCAAAGAAGTTTATTACTGCTGAAGTGAAAGCCATAGTCTCTTGGAGAATGCTGCTTTTTTGTTAACTCTATCAGTTCACAAATTAGAGCGAGTTGAAACAAAAGTAAAGATGTGGCCTAATAGAATATTCTCGAGGTCTGGAAATAGCCCAGTAACTGCAGGACTGTGGTATTTCAATCTGTTCTAACGAGCCCTTCAAACCTGCCCTCCTACCTGTCAATCACCCAAACGAATTTTCCAAATATGACTTAGGAAAATAAATATAATTGATCACAATAATAATGGCAGGGAATTGTTAATGATTATTGAGTTTCATTGTTTTTGTTACTGAGTTCTGTTATTTGTTCTGGAATGTTGACGGGGCTCCTGACACTAATTTTGGGAAATATTTGTTTCTAATTGTATACATCATCGAGACACCAATTAAGTCTAAGGTTTATGTGTTTTTCTAGTTTGTTCATCAATTCTTGACGAACTAGTTTTCAGCACTGCAGAGCAACAAATGGACCCCTGATTAGTGTTTAATAATACTGGGTTCATGTTCCATGGATAACAACCACCATCATCAAAATCAGGTTCTCAATATACTGTAGGCCCAGTCCACTTTCAGAGCCAATATATTTATAAAAACATATACACTATATATACAAACGTATGTGTACACACCTTAAAATTAGTGGATTCGGCTATTTCAGCCACACTCATTGCCGACAGGCACCGTCATAGGATGCCACCTTTCCAACAAGTCTGTTCATAAAATTTCTGCCCTACTAGAGCTCCCTCGGTCAACTGTAAGTGCTGTTATTGTGAAGTGGAAATGTCTAGGACCAACAACGGTTCACCGCAAAGTGGTATGACACACAAGCTCACAGAATGAGACCACAGAGTGCTGAACGTGTGGCACATAAAAATCATCTGTCCTCGTTTGCAAAACTCACTACCGAGTTCCAAACTGCCTCTGAAAGCAACATCAGCACAAGAACTGTTCTTCGGGAGCATCATGAAATGGGTTTCCATGGCCGAGCAGCCAAGCACAAGCCTAAGTTCACCATGTGCAATGCCAAGATTCGGCTGGAGTGGTGTAAAACTTTCCACCATTGGACTCTGGAGCAGTGGAAATGCGTTCTCTGGAGTGATGAATCAAGCTTCACCATCTGGCAGTCCGACAAACAAATCTGGGTTCGGGCTAGGTCCCTTAGTTCCAGTGAAGGGAAATCTTAACACTACAGCATACAATAACATTGTAGACGATTCTGTGCTTCCAAATGTGTGGCAACAGTTCGGGGAAGGCCCTTCCCTGTTTCAGCATGACAATGCCCCGGGCACAAAGCAAAGTCCATAAAGAAATGATTTGCCGAGATTGGTGTGGAAGAACTTGACTGGCCTGCACAAAGCCCTGAGTTCAACCCCATCGAACATCTTTGGGATGAATTGGAACACCGACTGCAAGTCAGGCCTAATCGCCCAACATCAGTGCCCGACCTCACTAACGCTCTTGTGACTGAATGGAAGCAAGTCCCCGCAGCAATGTTCAAACATCTAGTGAAAAGCCTTCCCAGAAGAGTGGAGGCTGTTATAGCAGCATAGGGGGGACCGACTCAATATTAATGCCTATTTTGGAATGAGATGTTTCGACGAGCAGGTGTCCACATACTTTTGGTCATGTAGTGTACCTACGGATTAATATGACAATACCTCATATCATCTAAATGAGCTGGTTTCTCTTTGGATTAAAGATGATATTAGAAGGATCTGATAAGGATAGGACAGAGCAAAGGTCCAAACCAATTCAGAGGAGATTCAGAGAAGACTCCAGCATAATACATCTGAACGAGAAGATTAGAGCTAACTCTTTATTGACATCGCTCTGTGTCCAAAAATTTATGATTGTGTTTACTTTTTTTTAAGGCTTTTGAGACTTGGCTCGAAGCTCTGTTTTTTCCCCATTGTTTGACATGTAAACATAGCATGCAAAACACAATTAACACTTTAAAACCTCAACCTTGATCCCAAGGACAGATAGAAGGAATCACATACAACTCAGAAATACCTCAAAGGAGAGAGCCTTTAGATCTGTAAATGTATCTAGCTATACTGTAGAACAAATTAATGTACAATACATTATTATTAGCAGTAGTTTTAGTATTATTATTATTATTTCTCCATATGGTTGATGTCCCCTTCACTCCCTCCCATTGTCACAACGACTGTGTTTTGACTGAGCATTGACGGCTGTTGCCACAGAAATCCCTGGTTTCCTATAGCGGGCGGTACGGGGGCAGCTGGGGCTTGGCAGAGACCCTGACTAATAGCTTTCATTTCAAATGACCGCTTTGCTGAACGACATCAGGAGGAGGCAGCGAGCGTGAAATTAAATTACGCCTCACACGCTCCGCGGCCCTCGGCCAGAGTTGTCCACTCTAATCCGTACCGTGCCCTGGAGGATTTGACAGACAACAGATACACACCCCCCCCCGTTCGTCTCCTCTTCCCCACAGATTTCCCCCTCTCTTTCCTGGTTTCCTCACCTAGTTCTTCTCCTTACTCTACTCTCAGGTTCTCTCTCCCTCCAGGCCTTCTCTCCCCTGGCTCCTTCCCCTCAGGTTCTCTGCCCTGGCTCCTTCCCCTCAGGTTCTCTCCCCCTGGCTCCTTCCCCTCAGGTTCTCTCCCCCTGGCTCCTTCCCCTCAGGTTCTCTCCCCTGGCTCCTTCCCCTCAGGTTCTCTCCCCCTGGCTCCTTCCCCTCAGGTTCTCTCCCCCTGGCTCCTTCCCCTCAGGTTCTCTCCCCCTGGCTCCTTCCCCTCTCAGGTTCTCTCCCCCTGGCTCCTTCCCCTCTCAGGTTCTCTCCCCCCTGGCTCCTTCACCTCTCAGTTTCTCTCCCCCCTGGCTCCTTCCCCTCAGGTTCTCTCCCCCCTGGCTCCTTCCCCTCTCAGGTTCTCTCCCCCCTGGCTCCTTCCCCTCTCAGGTTCTCTCCCCCCTGGCTCCTTCCCCTCTCAGGTTCTCTCCCCCCTGGCTCCTTCCCCTCTCAGGTTCTCTCCCCCCTGGCCCCTTCCCTCTCAGGTTCTCTCCCCCCTGGCTCCTTCCCCTCTCAGGTTCTCTCCCCCCTGGCCCCTTCCCTCTCAGGTTCTCTCCCCCCTGGCCCCTTCCCTCTCAGGTTCTCTCCCCCCTGGCTCCTTCCCCTCTCAGGTTCTCTCCCCCCTGGCCCCTTCCCTCTCAGGTTCTTTCCCCCCTGGCTCCTTCCCCTCTCAGGTTCTCTCCCACCTGGTCCTTCCCCTCTCCTCTCAGGTTCTCTCTCCCTCCAGGCCTTCTATCCCCCTGTCTCTTTCCCCTCTGCCCTTCAGGTTCTCTCAGGTTCTCTCTCCCTCCAGGCCTTCTTTCCCCTTGTCTCTTTCCCTTCTGCCCTTCAGGTTCCCTCTCCCCTGGCTTCTTTCCCCTGTCTCTTTCCCCTCTGCCCTTCAGGTTCTCTCAGGTTCTCTCTCCCTCCAGGCCTTCTTTCCCCTTGTCTCTTTCCCTTCTGCCCTTCAGGTTCCTTCTCCCCTGGCTTCTTTCCCCTTCTCTTTCCCCTCTGCCCTTCAGGTTCTCTCAGGTTCTCTCTCCCTCCAGGCCTTCTTTCCCAGTCTCTTTCCCCTCTGCCCTTCAGGTTCTCTCCCCCTCCAGGCCTTCTTTCCCCTGTCTCTTTCCCCTCTGCCCTTCAGGTTCTCTCAGGTTCTCTCTCCCTCCAGGCCTTCTTTCCCCTTGTCTCTTTCCCTTCTGCCCTTCAGGTTCCCTCTCCCCTGGCTTCTTTCCCCTTCTCTTTCCCCTTCTGCCCTTCAGGTTCCCTCTCCCCTGGCTTCTTTCCCCTTCTCTTTCCCCTCTGCCCTTCAGGTTCTCTCAGGTTCTCTCTCCCTCCAGGCCTTCTTTCCCCGTCTCTTTCCCCTCTGCCCTTCAAGTTCTCTCAGGTTCTCTCTCCCATCCTCTATTAGGACTCTCCAGTCCTCTCCCTCAGTTTCCTACCCATCCCCACTAGTGTTATGTCCTTAGACCACAAACTCCAGCTAGGTTTGTCATTCTACATTCCTTACGTCAGTGTCAATAAAGTAAAGGGTAGTAGGTTGCTTAAGGTAATGTTTCCAGCAATGTGACTTGTCAGCTTGCATTTCTGTACATTTGACTGTAACTGTCAACTTGTGTGGGTCTCAAAACATACAGCCAATTGGATACTGATTTGGTCACTGAGGTACTGTACTTTGGCAGCCTATGAGGAAGTCAATACACAGGTACATCAACTGAAGTGTCAAAATCAAGCAAACACAACCAAAGCCGAGACGTTATGAAGGCTAGACGTTATTCAATGTAACCGGATTTGCGGCCGGGACAAACCACTACATTAGGGAATGGAACCCTCTTTTAAACGTCTCAATTAAAGTGTCAAATGTGATGAATTCTGACCAGTCATATACATTCAAAGGTCAGACAATTGTGTTTGATTTAACACCTCGTCTCGTTACAATGGCAAAAATTGACACGTTTCAACAACGTTCAAATTAATCCTATGGGTGGCTAGGTAAGTCAGTTGCCTAAATAGGGTTTAATCAGGACATGTGCCAAACAAATAAATGGCTCTGTTTCTGACCTGCATAAGAAGCTAGTCTACTGTTTCTGACCTGCATAATTAAAATAGGCTACTGTTTCTGACCTGCATAATTAAAATAGCCTACTGTTTCTGACCTGTATAAGAAGCTAGTCTACTGTTTGTGTTTCTGACCTGCATAATTAAAATAGCCTACTGTTTCTGACCTGCATAATTAGATAGTCAGGGAGAAACAAACAGCAGGCTGAGTTGATGAGCTGATTTGGCTATCAGTTGATTGACTGATGTACTGTAGACCTACTGTAGAACGATACACTTTCCTCCAGTCTGGATGCTCGCCCATGTTTTATAGTTAGGATTTGTATAATTTGTCAATATAGTTCTGGTCTTTGGTGTGGATTGAAAGCCTGTATTGTGTGACTTTAATATTTAATTTCATAAAGCTGTCAGGATGTTTATGTATTTGAGCTTTTCCAAAGACAATTTCATTGAGCGGAGACACTTTTCTTTGATGTGTAAATTATTAAATCTGCCTATACTGCTTGCCTTCAACATATAATAAAACAATTGATATAAATAAAAACGGATTTTCCCGAACAAAAATACATCTACCCACTACAAATGTAAATGTATATGTATTATAATCCACATAAGTATTCACACAAGATGTGCTGTAGCCTGCACGTAGCCTACAGAAGGTACGATGTAGGTACGATACTGCATTGTATACAAACACCGCTTCCAGCTGCCCCCTGGAGGCCATTCTAAATATTTCTTCAGATATTCAAACCCATCACTCAGACTAAACATCACACGAGAATACCACAGCACACTCCGTTCCGAAAGAAAGTTAAGATTGGATCTAATTTACTCATCAATCTCAGCTAGCTTGCAGAATATGACCAATGTTAGGATCTCTCTCTCTGCTTGAGGAGGGAAAACACTGGTCAGGTCAGGACCCAACGACAAAGACTAGACAAGTTCTCTGAAACAGACCAGCGGATGGGGACCAGAGATGGAGGGGTGCCAGTGAGGTAGGGATGGAGGGGTGCCAGGGAGGTAGGGATGGAGGAGTGCCAGGGAGGTAGGGATGGAGGGGTGCCAGGGAGGTAGGGATGGAGGGGTGCCAGGGAGGCAGGGATGGAGGAGTGCCAGGGAGGTAGGGATGGAGGGGTGCCAGGGAGATAGGGATGGAGGGGTGCCAGGGAGATAGGGATGGAGGGGTGCCAGGGAGGTAGGGATGGAGGGGTGCCAGGGAGATAGGGATGGAGGGGTGCCAGGGAGGTAGGGATGGAGGGGTGCCAGGGAGATAGGGATGGAGGGGTGCCAGGGAGGTAGGGATGGAGGGGTGCCAGGGAGGTAGGGATGGAGGGGTGCCAGGGAGGTAGGGATGGAGGGGCGCCAGGGAGGTAGGGATGGAGGGGTGCCAGGGAGGTAGGGATGAAGATAAGCTGGATGGAGGATAGAGGGGTGCCAGAGATGGAGGGATGAAGGTGGGGAGGATGGAAGATAGAGGGGGGCTTCCACGCCAGACACACAGATCAGCCAGGACGGCCAAGAAATGCAGGGGAGGTTTCCTGCCCGGATCCTGGGTTGGGAACAGTGTATCCCATATCCCAATCCTGTCCAGTCCCCAGACCCCCAGAGCCAGTAGTGCTGAAGCAGAACAGGATTCAGGGAGCAGTGTGTTCCTGTGTGTGTGTGTGTTACGAGCTGGACCTAAGCTAACGACGCGCTTCTGGGATTTGCGCTACATTTTGTTGCGTCACAGAGGCTCTGAAGCTGAACCATTCCAGCTATGACTCTGCAGCTGCTGAGTACATCAGGGTCCTTTTAACTATAGGCTGGCTGGATGAAATCCACACGCATACACTCACACACACATACACACAGTCGGTCGAGGGGATTTCCTCCCAGTCCAGTCCAGCAACCCTTGTCTGTGACCAACAGGAGTTTAAAAAACTCTCCAAGCCAAACCTTCGTACCATAACGCTAACCGCTACACAGCCTATATTGTTACCATATTAACTAACGTCAATATCAACATAGCTATTAGAACTAACGCGTTAGTAAACCTACAATCCATGTGTACAACCACGCAGTACAGTGTACAGCAAGCAGTTTAGCAGTCATACCGGCGGGCCCCGGTGGCAATAAATTAATAAAACTGACAGTTTACCTTAACATAAATAGCATTCCTGTCTGTTTGAGTCAGGTTGTTGCCTAGGCTAAATTAGCTGCATTAGCTAAGTGCGTGAAAGGTAAACTAAAAAGAAGAAAGAAATACAAAGAAATATAGCTCTCTTTCTCTGCTGCCTCTCCTTAATTTTTTGATAAATATTTATTTTCAAAACTGTTAAACTATTCTCTTTCTCTCTGTTTGAGTCAACTACTCAGAGGTGGGACCAAAGTCATAAGCAAGTCTCAAGTCACAAAGTCGAGTCCGAAGAAGAACGGGTCCAGTCTCGAATCAAGTCCTGCATTCTAAGAGCAAGTCGAGTATTTTTTTTTCTCCAAGTCAAGTAAAAAAAAAATCTATACCGGTTCAACAACAAATCTTTGTCTCTTTATTGAGACTACAGAGTACAGATAACGCTTTTCATTTTTATTATGTAAATGCTGTCTTAAGGGCATGAAATCAACAGGAGGCAGGTTGACATGCTCAGAGTATAGATTCAGTTACAGAGCCAATGGTGAAAGTGCCACACCTAAAAAAAATAGTTTATTTACCGAATATATCCTCTCTATCAGGCTTAACCTATCTGAATGGACACAGGTAGAGGGCAAGACTGCACAGCCTCCCCTTGAGAAACCAAATGGAATCTGTCTAACAGATCAACAGGTACATATAAGCACTTGGCCCCTCCCAGGACCATACAATTACCCAATTGGCAATTACAACCAATAAACTGGTTCTACAATGTAAAAGGCAATTTCCACATTCATTGTTACATTGGTACATTTTTATTAAAACTGAATGATTATGAATGATATTTCATCACCATTCATACATGGAACAATGATTTGTATCGTATTCAACGTACTATTATTATTAACTTTCAAGCAATTTTGGCATACCAAAAGACCAGTTGGCCTGTGCTAGTAATTGTTGCTTGATGCGCCATTGATGGTGAGCTTGCAAAGTAAACAGTTCATATTCTTGATCACCAAAATTGATTGACAGTTTGCTGGTCCAATCGGAGGGCCGAGTGTGCTTTTCAATAGCCAATCTGTTGCACTTTTTATTGCAAGGGCGATGATGCGGCTACTGCCTCTGGCTGCGTGGAGAGTAATCCACAGAGACTCTGTGCCTGTGCCACAAAATTTGTGACAAAAGTAAAAAACCTGGCCAGATAACTTCGAAATTATCAGTCTCAAGTCAAGCATGATTAATGTAACAGTGCTATATTCTGCAATACGTTATCAGCGATATGAAAATACATGTTCAGAAACCTAAGATCACCAGCTTTGTATGTACAATGCTGCGACTGCGGGGAATTATCTGGTAACACGCCAAAGGCTTGAAGTTATGAGAAATTGCCTTCAGTCTATATATTGCATGTGTACTTTATGTCCCGAGTACATCTGGCAGTGTTGCCATGGTAACAATGTATACAAAAAGTCACTAGTGATTTGATCTTGATCTGATTCCCACAGTCTTTTAGGTCCCCATCCCACAACGTGTTTTTATACAGTACTTACATGTGATGGATGGTACAGTATGCTTCATTGTCTCATAACAACGATAGAAAAGCACCAACTCATGTTCAAATTACGGAGGGGCTGCATTTCATGAATTCTCTGGAAGCCTCTTCCCGACAGCAAAACATCCTAATTTTCTGCGCATGTGCAGCTTTTCTACATTTACGCAGTCTGTGCAGTCATTGCTCAAACTTCAAATCTATAACATCCATAACTTTCCCCTCCAAATAGTCTATTTATTCCCAGTGTGTTTGGTAAATGGGTTATATCTGGGCCTTGGGCACATTACATTACACCTGTTAATAAACCACGGGCCCTAGCTGTTTTCTGAGTCTGAGAGGACAGGAATAGCTTTCCCATGAGCTTTGGGCCTAAAATAAAGAACAGTGGCAGGGAACGCATACCGCACTGGAGAGACCTCTGTCATGGGAACCACGTCAAACTCTCTATTAACATCTGAACAGGAGAAATTATAGAGAATACATTAAATACTACACCGCTGCTACTCTCTGTTGTTATCATCTAGGCATAGTCCCTTTAATAACTCTACCTACATGTACATATTACCTCAACTAATCGGTGCCCCCACACATTGACTCGGTACCGGTACCCCCCGTATATAGTCTCTCTATTGTTATTTTACTGCTGCTCTTTAATTAATTACTTGTTAATTTATTTCTTATCCGTATTTTTTTTTACTTCATTGTTGGTTAGGGGCTCGTAAGTAGCATTTCACTGTAAGGTCTACACCTGTTATATTCGGCGCATGTGACTAATAACATTTTATTTGATTTGATTCATCTTTGGTGAATAAATACGGTGGTAAAACAGAGGAGTTGAAAGTCTGGGTGGGGGAGTGTGTGTGTGTGTATACACTGCTGTTCAAAAGTTCGGGGTCACTTAGAAATTTCCTTGTTTTTGAAAGAAAAGCTAATTTTTTTGTTCTATTAAAATAACATCAAATTGATCAGAAATACTGTGTAGACATTGTTACTGTTGTAAATGACTATTGTAGCTGGGAACGGCAGACTTTTCATATGCGTACAGAGGCCCATCATCAGCAACCATCACTCCTGTGTTCCAATGGCACGTTGTGTTAGCTAATCCAACTGTATCATGTCAAAAGGCTAATTGATCCTTAGAAAATCCTTTTGCATTTATGTTAAATAGTACCCACAAAACACCAGTCTCAACGTAAACAGTGAAGAGGCGACTCCGGGATGCTGGCCTTCTAGGCAGAGTTGCAAAGAAAAAGCCATATCTCAGACCGGCCAATAAAAATAAAAGATTAAGATGGGCAAAATAACAGACACTGGACAGAGGAACTCTGCCTAGAAGGCCAGCATCCTGGAGTCGCCTCTTCACTGTTGACGTTGAGACTGGTGTTTTGCGGGTACTATTTAATGAAGCTGCCAGTTGAGGACATGCGAGGCATCTGTTTCTCAAAAAAGACACTCTAATGTACTTGTCCTCTTGTTCAGTTGTGCACCGGAGCCTCCCCCTCCTCTTTCTATTCTGGTTAGAGCGAGTTTGCGCTGTTCTGTGAAGGGAGTAGTACACATCATTGTACGAGATCTTCAGTTTCTTGGCAATATCTCGCATGGAATTGCATTCATTTCTCAGAACAAGAATAGACTGACGAGTTTCAGAAGAAAGTTATTTGTTTCTGGCCATTTTGAGCCTGAAATCGAACCCACAAATGCTGATGCTCCAGATACTCCACTAGTCTAAAGGCGGCCAGTTTTATTGCTTCTTTAAATCAGAACAGTTTTCAGCTGTGCTAACATAATTGCACAAGGGTTTTCTAATGATCAATTAGCCTTTTAATGATAATGATAAACTTGGATTAGTTAACACAATGTGCCATTGGAACACAGGAGTGATGGTTGCTGATAATGGGCCTCTGTACGCCTATGTAGACTGTATGTTTGTTTATTCCATGTGTAACTCTGTTGTTGTTGTTTGTGTCGCACTGCTTTTCTTTCT
Organism: Salmo trutta; assembly: GCF_901001165.1. Lineage (NCBI taxonomy): Eukaryota > Metazoa > Chordata > Actinopteri > Salmoniformes > Salmonidae > Salmo > Salmo trutta. The sequence goes on from NC_042958.1 coordinate 47,818,653, forward strand.
CTTGGCCAGGTCGCAGTTGTAAATGAGAACTTGTTCTCAACTACCTGCTTAAATAAAGGTGAATATTTTTTACATTAACAATGTCTACACTGTATTTCTGATCATCAATTTCATGGTATTTTAAATGGACAAAAAAAATTGCTTTTCTTTCAAAAACAAGGACATTTCTAAGTGGTAGTGTATGTTTGCATAGCTGGAGGCTCCTATGAGGAAGGACCGCGCTGTGGCTTTGTCTTAAGATTCCCAATGAGAGAGGAGGAATAAACCAGTAAGATTAGAAGCGAAGGAGAATAAAGCCAATAGACTACCCGTTATCGCCAAGGCAAACACACTGCTAGCTACAGCAATAACATTTACACAACACACAGTGCAACAACCGTTTATTATAAGGAAACAGATCTCCAAAAGACTTTGAGCATCTCCATTAAACTGACAACTCAAAATAAACCTCCAAAATGTGTGATTGGCTGGAGGAGATTCTATGGAAATTAGTCAACTGTCCGGTTGCTGTAGCGACAGTAGAGCATCCGTTGAACCGGAGCGCAGCACACACACACCGAGAGCGACCGGTACACCTTTCCCTGTCTTCTCAGGCTGCACTCTCGTTAAATGGCGATGACTCGGTTTTGGCCATGACTAGCTTTTTCCACTGCTGAAAAGTTATTCATAATCCTCCAATAATTGAACATGGTACGAGAAAGACAAAGGGAGGAGAAAGAGATAAATTACAGTGAGAGAGCAATCTAAATGTGAAGTTCTTCAGAGGTGAATGTCTGTCATCTGCTGTAATAATAACAGTCAGTTTTCCATGTCTCTGGCCCTGTAGGGAGGCTGTTTACATGGAGAATGCTCAGAGATCCAGAGGGGAGACAATAGCCTCAGATTCTCCCCGCCCGGAGGGCCACGTGGGTGGGCAGGGTATAGCCCAGACACCCCACATGCACCAAGATCATCCAGAGACGGAACAGATAAAAAAAGAGGGGGGGGGGGGAATTGACAGATTTTGTGCCAGATTGCTTCTTTAATGACAAAGCACTGCCTTTAAACTGCTGCTATCTGTACCTAAAAGCTTGTCACTTTAAAGGGGAAAGTTGAAAAATGAACGTAGATTATCCATAAAAACAGTGGATAAACAGAAACAAGAGGAGACCGTGTGAGACTGTGGAAACCCTCTCATCTATGTGGTCCAGTTAAGTGAGGGTCCTAGCGACAATGTCAAATGCTGAAGGTTAGAGGTCATGAAGTGAGCCATTCCTACCCCACATGTCAAAGGTCACGAGGTGACATCACATACCGCTTTACTGCACATCTGCATGTGATTCTAAATATAGCCCAGCACTTTCTCTAAACAGAGACAAACTGATTAAACAACTGTTCACACAATCAATTGTGAGATGACCAGTCCTCGCTTAACCTATGACTGTTAAAAGTACCTTTTAGACTACACAGACTCCAGGTTCTCTGTGCTCCGACTTCCTGTTCTCTCTTCTTCTGAACAATGACTCCCTCTCTAGGGGTTATTTACGGAGTGAACCCTCATTCAACTGTATAGGTGTTGTAGAGTACAAAGCTATCCTCTTCCACCTGATCTTTACCCTGCTGTAACACATGTTTATGAGGATCCACATCATATATCTTGTATCTTTTCCATAGATCACCATGTCAAAGACAGGAGATGAACCAGTACATTTTACAGTCTTTAGGTTCCATCATAACTACATGCATTATAGCTAGAGCTGGACGGTAGACCGTAAAACACTATATATTTATTCATTCAAGGACTGGTTTGGATTTTGAATTTACCTTTCCTAAAGGTATTGTAATGTTTTATCGGCAGTAAGAAACTGCTAGCTAACTTGCAATCACAACTACTAAACATAACAAGTCAACAACTTCGGGAGAGCAAGCTTGCCAAATAGAGACCTCTGGAAATCGGCCAACTACCCTTAATAAGAACTGCGATTGAAGCCATAAATGCACAGTCAAAGAGGAGAATAATTATGTCAAGGAAAACGTTTTTGGGGATGAAATATGGGCACACTAAGACAAAAACAAAGTGTCACTGTGTGTAAATTATAACAAATTAGTGCAGGAAATGAAGAAATTGATTAAAATGCTGGAAGTGAACTAACAACTCTTCAACTGGAAACCATTGGTTAAGTAGCAGAGTTAGAGGCTACAAAGTAGGATTTGGATTCCTATGTAATGTTTTACAAATAGGACTACGTCACTGTACGTTTTGTCCTCTTTGTAGTTTTGGATGAAGTTTGGTTGAGCAGTATAAAGCAAATTAGAATGGAGAAATCCCATTAAAACCACTTAGAATTATCACGCACTCACTACCCATAAAGCAAATGTTGAACTTTTTATTATTCAGAAACATCAAATACCATGAAATACCGTAAAAAAAACTAAAAAACATTATGTGATATGATATTTTGACCATAATTGCCCAGCCCTAATTATAGCTACTCTCTGTGCAGGTGTTTGACTGGTAGGCTATAGCTCATATATTTCCCTGTGATAAAAATGTCTAGGCTTTCATCATTTATCCTAAATAAAGACCCGTTCTCCATGCAAGGCCACAAATCATTCCTATTTATATGCACTTATAGAATGGTAAACAAGTCAATATCTATCCAACATCTCAGTTATGACTCACAACTCAACCAGAAAAGCCTTTTTACAGTAACTCTCTCAGTAAAGCTCTCATCAAGCCGAGGACAGTTCTGACAAGCTTTGCTGACGTTTTTATGAACCTTGGGGGAAAAATGATTTCACAAAACAATAAAGCACTTCTCTTTATCATTAATATATTAAGATATTTCACAATGATCAGACACAACCTTTAATGTTTTCAAGCTTTCCTCTTCTCAGTGTGTATGAAAAGTAATTGATACTAAGATGGCTGGATGCATCTGCAGTGAGCACTCAATGTTCTCAAGAATGTCTTCTTTATTGATAGACATCTCAAGATGAAGATGTTGGACCATTGCAGCTGTAGTGTGCTCCGAAAGCTCCGTTCACAGCTCTGGCAACTACAACGAGATGTGTCAGATTGAACTCTGTGGTGACCTTTGACCTAAAAGATGTGGCATACGGGCTAATCCCCTTTCAGGACATCACATTAACCCCTTGACTTCCTGGAGAGACTTTGATGGAAGCCATGATCCCCCAATAACACTAGTTATAGATTTATTTTTTGTGTTATTGCTCCAAAACCCAGGCTATTATACAGACACACAATACAGACATGTAGATAAACTCAGGAGATATGGCAGCCAGGTGTGTGTATGTGTGTGTGTGTGTGTGTACTTCATAATGCATTCAGTCTGACCTTAACAACAAAGCATCTTCACAACAAATGCAAATAAAAACAGATGTAAGAAAAGCAGAGGGCTGTTTGAACGCAGCTAGTTAGATGATGTAAGCCTCATGAGGCCAAGCTTTTATAAAATAAGGCTGCTACCTCCAAGCTGTGACCTGGACAAGGCCTCATGTCTTGTCTGTGACAGACAAGAGAAAGCACAACTCTGTAAATGTCATACAACTAGCAAAACGCAACTGTATACTACGAGTATGCTGTTATATCATACTGACATACAGTGCATTCGTAAAGTATTCAGACCCCTTGACTTTTTACACATTTTGTTACAGACTTATTCTAAAATAGATGTTTTAAATGTTTTATATCTCATCAATCTACACATAATAATCCATAATGACGAAGCAAAAACAGGTTTAGACATTTTTGCAAGTTTTTTCAAATAAATATCAAATTTACATAAGTATTCAGACCCTTTACTCAGTACTTTGTTGAAGATCCTTTGGCAGAGATTATAGCCTCAAGTCTTCTTGGGTATGACGCTACAAGCTTGGCACACCTGTATTTGGGGAGTTTCTCCCATTCTGCTCTGCAGATCCTCTCAAGCTCTGTCAGGTTGGAAGGGTAGTGTCCCTGCACAGCTATTTTCAGGTCTCTCCAGAGATGTTTGATCGGGTTCAAGCCTGGGCTCTGGCTGGGCCCCTCAAGGACATTGACACTTGTCCTGAAGCCACTCCTGCGTTGTCTTGGCTGTGTGCTTAGGGTCGTTGTCCAGTTGGGAGGTGAACTTCTGCCCCAGTCTGAGGTCCTGAGCAGGTTTTCATCAAGGATCTCTCTGTACTTCACTCCGTTCATCTTTCCCTCGATCCTCACTAGTCTCCCAGTCCCTGCCGCTGAAAAACATCCCCACAGGATGATGCGGCCACAACCATGCTTCACCGTAGGGATGGTGCCTGGTTTCCTCCTGACCAATCTTGGTTTCATCAGACCAGAGAATCTTGTTTATGGTCTGAGAAAAAAAAAGACTCCAAGCGGGCTGTCATGTGCCTTTTACTGAGGAGTGGCTTCTGTCTGGCCACTACTATACAGGCCTGATTGGTGGAGTGCTGCAGAGATGGTTGTCCTTCTGGAAGGTTCTCCCATCTCCACAGAGGAACTCTGGAGGTCTGTAAGAGTGACCATCAGGTTCCTGGTAACCTCCCTGACCAAGGCCCTTCTCCCCCGATTGATCAGTTTGGCCAGGCGGCCAGCTCGACAGTAGTAGTCTTGGTGGTTCTAAACTTCTTCGATTTAAGAATGATGGAGGCCACTGTGTTCTTGGGGACCTTCAATGCTGCAGACATTTTTGGTATCCTTCACCAGATCTGTTCCTTGACATAATCATGTCTCGGAGCTCTATGGATAATTCCTTCAATCTCATGGCTTGGTTTTTGCTCTGACATGCATTGTCAACTGTGGGACCTTATATAGACAGGTGTGTGCCTTTCCAAATCATGTGCATTCAATTTAATTTACCACAGGTGGACTCCAATCCAAAAAATAAAACCTGTTTTTGCTTTGTCATTATGGGGCTTAGATTGATGATTGATGATTTGTTTTATCAACTTTAGAAAATAATGCTGTAACTTAACAAAACGTGGAAAAAGTCAAGGGGTCTGAATACTTTCCGAATGCAGGGTGTCACATTCTCAAGCAACTCCATTCTTTGGTAAAAAAAAAAAACTCCATTCCACAAAAAAAGTATTGGTGTTAAGAAGAAAAAAGAAAAACACTTGATATAAAACAATCCCTATACATACTTTATGTAATGGGAACATAAAATGTATGTTGTGGAAAATACCTAATGGTTTAATATGAAGAGCACTGGATCTGGTCCATAAGGACTTAAAGTTATGAAACAGTGAGAGAGAGGAGGGCAATTCATATTCTGCCCACTGGCTTTCACACGGGACAAACGCATGCACCCACACAGACATGTGAATGCATGAACACACACCCACACAAACGGGACAAATACACCTACACTAAAAAACTTTCATATTCCACTGTAGCTTTTATTCCACTCGGGGACAAATATCTCTGACTGATGGGGGGGATGGGGGTGTGTATTTGTAATGGTTTGTAATCAAGCTGGATTTGAACCCATGGACTCATGTCTGTCTCAGATCACTGACTGTTTTTATGAATGAATATTAGTATACCGTGCAACACTAACTCACACACAGACAGATAAACACAGACATATACAAGCATATACTTATACTCTCTCACAGACCGCAATATTCAGTACATAACACCAGTAGAATATGTTTTTTTGGCTCAAGCAAACATTCATACAATGCAAGAGGCTTCCAGTTATTCGGGTGAAAACATTACTGTTGTCTTTATTAGAAACAAGACCTTACCTGTTCACAGGTAGTAGCTTGACACTCCCCGCCCACATTGATTCATGCCACAGCTTTGTGCCTTCACACCTGTCACAAACACGTGAAGATTGTTCATTTAGTACAGTGATATTTAGAGCCTTCTGTTGGATGCATCATCATCATCAAGGTGAATCCTTCCAAGGGATTTTTATTGGATTTCAGAGATCTGAACCAATCATATTGTTACTGTACTGTGGATGGTTCGTTTACAACAAACAGTGAATGAGATCAGTCCAGAGACTTTTAATCATATGGTGACAGACGGTTGCTGAGGCAACAAGCTGCCAAGTCAACATCCATGTAAAATCAGCAGGTTCGCCCGTAAACTCCCAGGAATAAGAAGAATGTTCGCACAATGAACGTCAATCCGCGGCTTCGCCAACAACACTGATTTTAGCGAGCAGACAGTGGGAGGCGGAGCCATGTCATGGCCACTGTCCAGCTGTTGGACTAAGGCTTGATTTGAGAGATCCAGACCCAGTGTTTCTGTTCATTATGCAACCTGGTGGTTCCAAAGACTCAACTAATATACAACACAGAAAAATTCTGCCAGTTTTCTGACAGCTTCAGAAGGATAAAATCCTACTGTCTATTGAACTTATTTGCTTTTAGTTGGTGCTCCACGAAACATTTGAAAGTGAGTAGCGACAGCTCCACACACACAGACATGGAAGTAGACATGAACTACGCACACACCCTACTCTGGTTATTTAACTGTTTTATTGCGCTGGCAGACAGAGATAAGAGCCTGTCAGCATGCATCTTCTTTTATGACTCTCCAGAGAATTGAAGAAAAGAAAAGTCAGCAGATGAGAGACAGCGAGACAGAGTCAGCGAGAGAGAGAGAGAGAGACAGAGAGACAGCAACCTTGGGAAAATCCTCTGCATTATCATTAACAGCAGACTTGTACATTTCCTCAGTGAAAACAATGTACTGTGCAAATGTCATATTGGCTTCTTACCAAATTACCGTACGATAGACCGCATATTCACCCTACACACACTAATTGACAAACAATCAAACCAAAAGAAAGGCAAAATGTCTTCTCTTGTTTTGCTGATTTCAAAAAAGCGGGATGCCTCAATTTGGCATGAGGGACTGCTTTTCAAATGAATGGATAGTGGTTTTGGGGGAAAAACATGACATTCTAAAATCTATGTACACAAACAGGTGTGTGGTTAAAATTGTCAACACAGCTTTCTTTCCACAGGGCCGGAGGGTGAGACAGGGATGTAGCTTAAGCCCCACCCTCTTCAACATATATATCAACGAATTGGCGAGGGCACTTGAACAGTCTGCAGTACCTGGCCTCACCCTACTAGAATCTGAAGTCAAATGTATACTGTTTGCTGATGATCTGGTGCTTCTGTCCCAAACTAAGTAGGGCCAACAGCAGCACCTAGATCTTCTGTACAGATTCTGTCAGACCTGGGCCCTGACAGTAAATCTCAGAATACAGAATACCTGACCACTGTGACTGACCCAAAATTAAGGAATGCTTTGACTATGTACAGACTCAGTGAGCATAGCCTTGCTATTGAGAAAGGCAGCCAAAGGAAGACCTGGCTCTCAAGAGAAGACAGGCTATGTGCACACTGCCCACAAAAAAAGGTGGAAACTGAGCTGCGCTTCCTAACTTCCTGCCAAATGTATGACCATATTAGAGACACATATTTCCCTCAGATTCCACAGACCCACAAATTCAAAAACAAATCCAATTTTGATAAACTCCCATATCTATTGGATGAAATACCACAGTGCGCAATCACAGCAGCAAGATGTGTGACCTGTTGCCACAATCGCAACCAGTAAAGAACAAACACCATCATAAAAACAACCTATTTATGTTTATTGATTTTCCCTTTTGTACTTGATATGCACATCATTACAACACTGTATATAGCCATGATATGACATTTGACATGTTTTTATTCTTTAGGAACTTTGAGTGTAATGTTTATTGTAAATCTTTTATTGTTTATTTCACTAGCTTTAGCAATGTAAACATATGTTTCCCATGCAAATAAAGCCCCTTAAATTGAAATTGAGGGTGACAGAGACACAGAGAGAGACAGAGAGAGCGAAAGAGAGACAGACAGCCAGAGAGAGAAAGAGATCAGCCACAGTGTTTGGTTGCTATTCATGTGTTTAATGGATTGTTTGTTAACTTTTGGATTGCGACAAAAATTCGGATCCATTTTTTATATAATATATATATTCTGTCTCCAGATGTCTATCGCTAGTAACACCATATAACTAAGTACATGTAAAAATAAAAAGGTGATCTGATCAACATTCAGCGTCATTTCAATTTGTCTATTTTCTGATGAATGCATTTCTCACATTTTCTCATTCCTGAAACACACACCACACACACACACACACACACACACAGAATACTTTTGTATTGGTGGACAATAGGGCTCCCGAGTGGCATGGCGGTCTAAGGCACTGCATCTCAGTGCTAGAGACGTCACTACAGACACCCTGGTTCGATTCCAGGCAGTATCACAACCAACCGTGGGAGTCCCATAGGGTGGCATACAATTGGCCCAGCGTCGTCCAGGTTTGGCCGGTGTAGGCCGTCATTGTAAATAAGAATGTGTTCTTAACCGACTGGCCTAGTTAAATAAAGGTTAAATAAATACAAATAAATAAAAATAAAGACATGAGTAACTAGGTTCATTTCACCTTCCGTTGAGAAGATAAAACATAACATACAATATATTCAGTTTAAATTGCATCAGATTACGACGGGTCAAATCACATAAAAACGTCCTGGCCACCATGGCCTGCTATCATCCACTATACTCTTTCCCATGTGATAAGACCTCCATTAAACAGTTTAGTGGGAAATGACTGCAAGGTAGAGCAATGCCAATTTTCTCCACCACACTGATAACAGCATGTACACTACAAGGCCAAAAGTATGTGGACACGCCTTCAAATTAGTGGATCCTGCTATTTCAGCTACAGCCCACAGTTGCTGACAGGTGTATAAAATCAAGCACACAGCCATAGACAAAAATTGGCAGTAGAATGGCCTTACTAAAGAGCTCAGTGACTTTCAACGTGGCATCGTCATTAGGATGCCACCTTTCCAGCAAGTCAGTTGGTCAAATTTCTGCCCTACTAGAGCTGCCACGGTCAACTGTAAGTGCTGTTATTGTGAAGTGGAAACATCTAGGAGCAACAACGGCTCAGCCGCGAAGTGGTGGGCCACACAAGATGAAGATACGATCAAATTTTATGATCAATTTATGCAGAAGTCTAGGTAATTACCCACTACCCTTACGGTCAGATGCCAAGCAGTTGCCATACCGGCAACCAGGCGGTAATGCAACCGGTCAGGATGCTCTCGATGGTGCAGCTGTAGAACGTTTTGAGGATCTGGGGACCAATGCCAAATCTTTTCAGTCTCCTGAGGGGGAAAAAGTGTTGTCGTGCCCTCTTCACGATTGTCTTGGTGTGTTTTGGACCATGATAGTTCGTTGGTGATGTGGACACCGCTCCACTACAGCCCCGTCGATGTTAATGGGGGCCTGTTCGGCCCACCTTTTCCTGTAGTCCAAGATCAGCTCTTTTGTCTTGCTCACATTGAGAGAGAGGTTGTTGTCCTGGCACCACACTGCCAGGTCTCTGACCTCCTCCCTATAGGCTGTCTCATCGTTGTCGGTGATCAAGACTACCACTGCTGTGTCGTCAGCAAACTTAATGATGGCGTTGGAGTCGTGTTGGCCACACAGTGAACAGGGAGTACAGGAGGGGACTAAGTACACACCCCTGAGGGGACCCAGTGTTGAGGATCAGCGTGGCAGACGTGTTGTTGTCTACCCTTACCACCTGATGAGCTTCGTGGGCACTATGGTGTTGAACGCTGAGCTGTAGTCAATGAACAGCATTCTCACATAGGTGTTCCTTTTGTCCAGGTGGGAAAGGGCAGTGTGAAGTGTGGTTGAGATTGAGTCATCTGTAGATCTGGCGGTATGCGAATTGGAGTGGGTCTAGGGTACTAGTTACTGAAAAGGTGACATCCCATTGTCCATCTCAAGTGCTCCTTAAAATGGTTTGATATCCATACCATTATCCATGTCCCTTCATCCATCCTAGTACCCATTCATGACAGCTTTCCTTTGGACTTTTACAGGCTGCTTGTTTTGATCTTTGCGAGTGTTTTGGTCAGCCAGGGTGAGGCTTTGGTTACCCACCAAGGAGCACTGCCAGTGCACCGCTAAGACCTCCTCTATTACACATGATTACAGTAAACACACCAGACATTTGATGCTAATGGCACCCTCAGATTATAACGGCGCAACCAGATTCTAACTTGTTCTATTCTAGGTTCTATTGATCCTGACACAGCTTTGAGGAAACTCAGAGCCAAGTCCAGAACAGGCCTTTACAGCCCCTGGGTCTGCCTAGCCTTCTACTCAGCTAACACCGTCACCCAAAACACAACTTGGCTAACATCTTAACTAAAGCCATCTCAGGGTAAATGGTGCGTCAAACCATAGGATTATACACTTAAACATTCAAAATGCAGAAAATCCACATTCTTCTTCTATCCAATGACAGGTTGAGGTTCCTCCTCTAACTTCCCTACCACTGCACGGTTCACGACCGGTGTCACTAAACAGCTGCTCAATTACCAGCCTGAGCTGGAAGCAGCCAGCCACGACACCAGCCACAATGGAACCATGTAGCATTCAGCAGCAAACATCAGCACAGCCAAATTAGCCATGATCTCATTTGTTGCCAAAACAGCCATTAATCCGAGTGGTCGGCATTGGAATGGGGAACTAAAGTACTAAAGGCCCCAGGGCTCCTACAGGGGTGAGATGACTCAGGTGGAGCGAGGTAGGGGGGAGGGAAGACAATTAAATCTCTTTGTTCCACAACATTTGTTTAGCCTGAACCCTTGAGTCGGTCTGAATATGAGATCTGATGTGAGACAAGGATGACTCGGGTGTGATGGTTGTCTAGAAGGTGGTGACAGTTGTGCATATAAAAAGTATTATTAAGAGATGTTCTGGGTAGCCATTTGATTAGATGTTCAGGAGTCTTATTGTTCCTTCCAATACATTATCGTAATTTCCGGTCACAACTCCTGTGTGGTTTGTTGCTAACTTTTCTTTACTACCTGCCAACTTTGTTTTTTTCTTTTTAATTACCGTTTTATATTTTTCGCCTCGCTCAACTTTTTTCATTAAACTTTTTCACTGCGGACGATTTATCTGGACATGGTTCTACAAGACCTCCACCAGCCGAAGCTTCTTACAATATACAGGAGAACGATCACCTTATGGCGAGGATAGCCGTGTTGCAAGCCCAGCTTCAGACGCAATCGTTAGACAAGGGTAATTTAAGTGTAGGAAAGGATGAAACAGCGTCTGTGCCACCAATAAGTACAGATAGTAGTATAAATCCCCTCGCACAGTCCCCGCAGCTGGATAATTGTCTCATGGCTTCTGGAAGGAACTGCTGTAGGAATGCTCAACCGGTGTCGCTCATTCAGCCGACAGAAACTTTCAACCGGTTCTCCCCATTAAGCAACGAGTCAGTCCTCTCTGGTCTCTCCTCCACCCGTTATGGAGTCTGAGACACCGAAGCCTCCCACCATTAGCTCTGCTCTCATCTTATCTATGAACATAGACAGGGCTCAAACTCCTCTAGCTCCACAATGAGATAGGGTGCAGGCCAGGCAGCAGGCTGATAGCCACCCTGCCAGCTTAGTGGAGTCTGCCACTAGCATAGTCAGCGTAGTCAGTTCAGCTATCCCCATTGAGACTGTGTCTGTGCCTCGATCTAGGTTGGGCCAACTTGGGCAAAACTAAACATGGCGGTTTTCGCCTTAGCAATCTCACTGGAATAAAGACCTCCTCCATTCCTGTCATTATGGAAAGAGATTGTGAAATCTCACATCTCAAAATAGGGCTACTTAAATGTTAGATTCTTCACCTCCAAGGCAGTTAAAGTCAGTGAACTAATCACTGAACATAATCTTGATGTGATTGGCCTGACTGAAACATGGCTTAAACCTGATGAATTTACTGTGTTAAATGAGGCCTCACCGCCTGGTTACACCAGTGACCATATCCCTCGGGCATCCCGCAAAGGCGGAGGTGTTGCTAACATTCAGGATAGCAAATTTCAATTTACAAAACAAAGACTGCATTTTCATCTTTTGAGCTTCTAGTCATGAAATCTACGAAGCCTACTCAATCACTTTTTACAGCTACTGTTTATAGGCCTCCTGGGCTGTATACAGCACTCCTCGCTGAGTTCCTATCGGACCTTGTAGTCATGGCAGATCATATTCAAATTTTTGGTGACTTTAATATTCACATGGAAAAGTCCACAGACCCATTCCAAAAGGCTCTTGGAGCCATCATCGACTCAGTGGGTTTTGTCCAACATGTCTCCGGACCTACTCACTGCCACGGTCCTTCTCTGGACCTATTTTTTTCCTGTGGAATAAATATTGTGGATCTTAATGTTTTTTCTCATAATCCTCAACTATCGGACCACCATTTTATTATGTTTGCAATGACAACAAATAATCTGCTCAGACCCCAACCAAGGACCATCAAAAGCTGTACTATAAATTCTTGGACAACCCAAAGATTCCTAGATGCCCTTCCAAACTCCTTCCACCTACCCAAGGACGTCAGAGTACAAAAATCGGTTAACCACCTAAATGAGGAACTAAAATCAACCTTGCGTAATACCCTAGATGCAGTCGAACCCCTAAAAACATTTGACACAAGAAACTAGCTCCCTGGTATACAGAAAATACCTGAGCCCTGAAGCAAGCTTCCAGAAAATTGGAACGGAAATGGCGCTACACCAAACTGGAAGTCTTCCGACTAGCTTGGAAAGACAGTACCGTGCAGTTTTGAAGAGCCCTCACTGCTGCTCGATCATCATATTTTTCCAACTTAATTGAGGAGAATAAGAATAATCCAAAATGTAACTTTGATACTATAGCTAACTAAAAAGCAGCATTCCCCAAGAGAGGATGGCTTTCACTTCAGCAGTGATAAATTCATGAACTTCTTTGACGAAAAGAACATGATCATTAGAAAGCAAATTACGGACTCCTCTTTAAAGCTGCGAATTTCTCCAAAGCTCAGTTGTCCTGAGTCTGCACAACACTGCCAGGACCTAGGATCAAGGAAGACATTCAAGTTCTTCAACCCTATATCTCTTGACACAACTAAACTACTGAAAGAGCTGCTTCCCGTGCTTGGCCCTCCTATGATGAATATAATAAACTGCTCCCTATCCACCGGATGGGTACCAAACTCACTACAAGTGACAGTAATAAAGCCTGTATTGATAAAGCCAAACCTTGACCCAGAAAAAAAAATATATATATATATATAAAAATATGAATAAAAAAAATTAAACAAATAAATAAAACAGCGTATATTGAATCTCGCATCCATCTCAAAAATCTGAGAAAAAGCTGTTGCGCAGCCTTCCTGAAGACAAACAATGTATACGAAACCATTCAGTCTGGTTTTAGACCCCATCATAGCACTGAGACGGCACTCGTGAAGGTGGTAAATGACCTTTTAATGGCGTCAGACCAAGGCTCTGCATCTGTCCTCGTGCTCCTAGACCTTAGTGCTGCTTCTGATACGATCGATCACCACATTCCTTTGGAGAGATTGGACATCCAAATTGGTCTACACGAACAAGTTCTGGCCTGGTTTAGATCTGTCGGAAAGATATCAGTTTGTCTCTGTGGATGGTTTGTCTTCTGACAAATCAACTGTAAATTTCCGTGTTCCTCAAGGTTACATTTTACGACCACTATTGTTTTCACAATATATTTTACCTCTTGGTGATGTCATTTGGAAACAAATGTTAACTTTCACTGCTATGAGGACGATACACAGCTGTACATTTCAATGAAACATGGTGAAGCTCCAAAATTGCCCTCCCTGGAATGCTGTGTTTCAGACATAAGGAAGTAGAAGGCAGCAAATGTTTTACTTTTAAACTCGGACAAAACAGAGATGCTAGTTATGGGTCCCAAGAAACAAAGTGATCTTCTGTTGGATCTGACAATTAATCTTGATGGTTGTACAGTCATCACAAATAAAACTGAAGGACCTCGGCGTTATTCCGGGCCCTTTTTTCCATCTTCGTAACATTGCAAAATTCAGAAACTTTGTCCAAAAATGATGCAGAAAAATGTATCCATGCTTTTGTCACTTCTAGATTAGACTATTGCAATGCTCTACTTCCCGGCTACCTGGATAAAGCACAAAATAAAACTTCAGTTAGTGCTAAACACGGCTGCTAGAATCTTGACTAGAACCAAAATATTTGATCATATTACTCCAGTGCTAGCCTCTGTACACTGGCTTCCTGTTAAGTGTAGGGCTTTCAAGGTTTTACTGCTAATCTACAAAGCATTACATGGGCTTGCTCCTACCTACCTTTCTGATTTGGTCCTGCCGTACATACCTACACGTACGCTACGATCACAAGACGCAGGCCTCCTTACTGTCCTTACTGTCCAAGCAAACAGCTGGAGGCAGAGCTTTCTGCTATAGAGATCCATTTTTATGGAATGGTCTGCTTATTCATGTGAGAGATGCCGTCTTAATTGAAGACTCACCTCTTCAGTAGGTCCGATGATTGAGTGTAGTCTGGCCCAGGGGTGTGAAGGTAAACGAAAAGGAACTGGAGTGACGAACCTCCCTTGCTGTCTCTGCCTGGCCGGTTCCCCTCTCTCCTCTGGGATTCTCTGCCTCTAACCCTATTACGGGGGCTGAGTCCCTGGCTTACTGGTGCTCTTCCATGCCGTCCCTAGGAGGGGTGCGTCACTTGAGTGGGTTGAGTCATTGACGTGATCTCCCGGTCCGGGTTGGCACCCCCCTCGGGTTTGTGCCGTGGGGGAGATCTTTGTGGGCTATACTCAGCCTTGTCTCAGGGTAGTAGGTTGGTGGTTGAAGATAGCCCTCCAGTGGTGTGGGGGCTGTGCTTTGGCAAAGTGGGTGGGGTTATATCCTGCTTGTTTGGCCCTGTCTGGGGGTATCATCGGACAGGCCACAGTGTCTCCCGACCCCTCATGTCTCAACCTCCAGTATTTATGCTGCAATAGATAATGTGTTGGGGGGCTAGGGTCAGTCTGTTTTATATGGAGTATTCCTCCTGTCTTATCCGGTGTCCTGTGTGAATTTAAGTAATATCTCTCTCTCTGAGGACCTGAGCCCTAGGACCATGCCTCAGGACTACCTGGCCTGATGACTCCTTGCTGTCCCCAGTTCACCTGGTCATACTGCTGCTCCAGTTTCAACTGTTCTGCCTGGGGCTATGGAACCCTGACCTGTTCGCCGGACGTGCTACCTTGTCCCAGACCATGATGCTTTGGACTCGCTCTCTACCGCACCTGCTGTCTCAAACTCTGAATGATCGGCTATGAAAAGTCAACTGACATTTACTCCTGAGGTGCTGACCTGTTGCACCCTCTACAACCACTGTGATTATTATTATTATCTGACCCTGCTGGTCATCTATGAACGTTTGAACATCTTGGCCATGTTCTGTTATAATCTTCACCCGGCACAGCCAGAAGAGGACTGGCCACCCCTCAGCCTGGTTCGTCTAGGTTTCTTCCCAGGTTCCGGCCTTTCTAGGGAGTTTTTCCAAGCCACCATGCTTCTACATCTGCATTGTTTGCTGTTTGGGGTTTTAGGCTGGGTTTCTGTACAGTGCCTTGCGGTAAGAGTCCAAGCAGTTGCCATACCAGGCAGTGATGCAGGATGCTCTCGATGGTGTAGCTGTAAAACCTTTTGAGGATCTGAGGACCCATGCCAAATCTTTTCAGTCTCCTGGGGGGGGGGGGGGGGGGGGGGGGGGACAGACACAGGTTTTCTCGTGCCCTCTTCACGACTGTCTTGGTGTGTTTGGAAAATGATAGTTTGTTGGTGATGTGGACGCCAAGGAACTTGAAGCTCTCAACCTGCTCCACTACAGCCTCGTCAATGAGAAAGGGGGTGTGCACGGTCCTCCTTTTCCTGTAGTCCACAATCATCTCCTTTGTATTGATCACATTGAGGGAGAGGTTGTTGTCCTTGCACCACACGGTCAGGTCACTGTCCTCCTCCCTATAGGCTGTCTCATCGTTGTCGGTGATCAGGCCTACCACTGTTGTGTCATCAGAAAACTTAATGGATGGTGTTGGAGTCATGCCTGGCCGTGCAGTCATGACTAAACAGGGAGTACAGGAGGGGACTGAGCACGCACCCCTAAGGGGCCCCAGTGTTGAGGATCAGCATGGCGGACGTGTTGTCATCTACCCTTACCACCTGGGGGCAGCCCGTCAGGAAGTCCAGGATCAAGTTGCAGAGGGAGATGTTTAGTCCTAAGGTCCTTAGTTTAGGATTAAACACTATGGTGTTGAACGCTGAACTGTAGTCAATGAAAAGCATTCTCATATAGGTGTTCCTTTTGTCCGGGTGGGAAAGGGCAGTGTGGAGTGCAATAGAGAGTGCATAATTTCGGTAGTCATTTAGGCAGGTTACCTTAGTGTTCTTGGGCACAGGGACTATGGTGGTCTGCTTGAAACATGTTGGTATTACAGACTCAGACAGGTAGAGGTTGAAAATGCAAGTGAAGACACTTGCCAGTTGGTCAGCGCATGCTCGGAGTACACACGTCCTGGTAATCCGTCAGGCCAAGCGGCCTTGTGAATGTTGACCTGTTTAAAAGGTCTTACTCACATCGGCTGCGGAAAGCATGATCACAGTCGTCCAGAACAGCTGATGCTCTCATGCATGTTTCAGTTTTACTTGTCTCAAAGTGAGCATAGAAGTTATTTAGCTCGTCTGTTAGGCTTGTGTCACTGAGCAGCTCTCAGCTGTGCTTCCCTTTGTAGTCTGTAATAGTTTGCAAGCCACATCCGATGAGTGTCGGAGCTGGTGTAGTACAATTTGATCTTAGTCCTGTATTGACACTTTGCCTGTTTGATGGTTCTTCGGAGGGCATAGCAGGACTTATAAGCTTCTGGGTTAGAGTCCCGCTCCTTGAAAGCAGCAGCTCTACCCTTTAGTTCAGTGAGAATGTTGCCTGTAATCCGTGGCTTCTGGTTGGGGTATGTACGTACAGTCACTGTGGGGACGATGTCCTCGATGCACTTATTAATAAAGTCAGTGACAGATGTGGTGTACTCCTCAATGCCATCGAAAGAATCCCGGAACATATTGCAGACTGCGATAGCAAAACTGTCCTGTAGTTTAGCATCTGCTTCACATGACCACTTTTTTTGTAGATCGAGTCACTGGTGCTTTCTGTTTTCATTTTTGCTTGTAAGCAGGAATAAGGAGGATAGATTTATGGTCAGATTTGCCAAATGGAGGGCGAGGGAGAGCTTTGTACGCATCTCTGTGTGTGGAGTAAAGGTGGTCTAGAATTTTTTTCCCTCTGGTTGCACATTTAACATGCTGATAGAAATTAGGTAAAACTGATTTAAGTTTCCATGCACTATAAGAGGTTAAAGTCCCCGGCCACTAGGAGCGCCGCCTCTGGATGAGCGTTTTCCTGTTTGCTTATGGCGGAATACAGCTCATCATTTAGTGCCAGGCTGTGTCTGTGGTGCTATGTAGAAAGCTAAGAAAAATACAGATGAAAACTCTCTAGGTAGATAGTGTGGTCTCCAGCTTATCATGAGATTCTTTACCTCAGGCGAGCAAAACCCTGAGACTTCCTTAGATATCGTTCACCAGCTATTGTTTACAAATATGCATAACCCCCGCCCCGTGTCTTACCAGAGGCTGCTGTTCTGTCCTGCCGATAGTGTATAACCCGCCAGCTGTATGTTCTTAATGTCGTTGTTCAGCCACGACTCATGAAACATAAGATATTAGAAAATGTTATCTCCCGTTGGTAGTATATACGTGCTTTCAGTTCGCCCAATTTATTTTCCAGTACTTGAACGTTAGCTAGCAGAACGAAAGGCAAGAGCAGATTAGCCACTCGTCTCTTGATCCTCACAAGGCATTCTGATCTCTTTCCGCAAAACCTACGTTTCCATTTCCAGCGAATCACGGGGATCTGGGCCTGGTCGGGTGTCTGTAGTATATCCCTCGCGTCCAACTCATTGAAGAACTCCATCCAATTTGAGTTAAGTAATCCCAGTTCTGATGTCCAGAAGCTCTTTTCGGTCATAAGAGACGGTAGCAGCAACATCATGTACAAAACAAGTTAGGAACAACGCGAAAAAAAATATAAAAAAAATAGCATGGTTGGTTAAGAGCCGATAAGATGGCAGCCATCCCCTCCTACACCATCTTCAAATGGCCGTCCTAATTTCTATTAGGGGATAAATGAACGATTGTGGCATTTGCACTAAAAGAAAATTACAAATATACAACCAAATATTATAGAGAATAACAGTTGCTTTCTATGATAGTTTGTTATTACATTGTTTCCATAGTGAGACGACTCCTGTGTGTGACCATATGACCAATCCATCTCTCTCTCTGAGCAGATGGAGCATATTCACCTATCCTGGCTGACAACACAGAGGTGGAGCCCAGACAGCAGGCAGACAAGGACCTGGACCATGTCCAACTCCCAACTTCCATGTCTCACTCCCCCCCTTTATTTCTCTCTAAGCTTCCATCGCTCTCTCCCTCCTCTACTTTCTCTCCCCACTCCCTCCCTCTCTCGTCTAACAACAATAAGACGTCATATAACGGTTCATATAATACAGAGTAGACATAGGACATTTCCCGCTAAGCGCTACAAACATCTGGTATTGCAGACAACAGATGACTATGACTTTGTAGGTCTCAAAGTCTAAGTCTAAAAGTAGATACATATTTTTTGTCTTTTGTTTTGAATAGATATGTGTTATATTTGAGATTCTTCAAAGAAGGCACCCTTTGCCTTGACAGCTTTGCACACTATTGGCATTCTCTCAACCAGCTTCATGAGGTAGTCACATGGAATGCATTTCAATTAACAGGTGTGCCTTGTTAAAAGTTAATTTGTGGAATTTATTTCCGTCTTAATGCGTTTGAGCCAATCAGTTGTATTGTGACAAGGTAGGGGTGGAATACAGAAGATAGCCCTATTTGGTTAAAGACCAAGTCTATATTATGGCAAGAACAACTCAAATAAGCAAAGCGAAATGACAGTCAATCATTACTTTAAGACATGAAGGTCATCAATCCGGAAAATGTCAAGAACTGAAAGTTTCAAGTGCAGTCACAAAAACCATCAAGCGCTATGATGAAACTGGCTTTCATGAGGACCGCCACAGGAAAGGAAGACCCAGAGTTACCTCTGCTGCAGAGGACAAGTTCATTCGAGTTAACTGCACCTCAGATTGTAGCCTAAATAAATGCTTCTCAGAGTTCAAGTAACAGACACATCTCAACATCAACTGTTCAGAAAAGACTGTGTGAATCAGGCCTTCATAGTCGAATTGCTGCAAAGAAACCACTACTAAAGGACACCAATAAGATACTTGCTTGGGCCAAGCAATGGACATTAGACCGGTGGAAAGTCCAAATTTGAGATTTTGGGTTCCAACCGCCGTCTCTTTGCAAGACACGGCGGTTGGAAGCTGGTTGAGAGAATGCCAAGAGTGTGCAAAGCTGTCATCAAGGCAAAGGCTGGCTGCTTTGAAGAATCTAAAATATTTGTTTCCTTTTTGGGGGTTAGTACATGATTCCACAACTGTTATTTCATAGTTGATGTCTTCACCATTATTCTACAATGTAGAAAATAGTACAAATATAGAAAAACCTTGGAATTTTTGACTGGTACTGTATGCTTGCCATAAAACTGCCAAGCTTTCTCAAGCAAGCCCTTATTGATCTCTGTCAAGTAACTACACACTAACAGCAAAGTAAATAGCCAAGACATTAGTATTTCCTCCATGTAAACTGTAAGGGAGTTCACCGCTGGAAGGAAGAAAACATGGGGAACCCCACATTAACTAAGCCAGTTGTATTGTTTGTTTACTTGGGACTGGGCTGTCCAACAAACAGATGAGCCCCTCACACCACAGCTCATATAGACATTTGTTTACTTCTGTTGAGAGTAGGTCACTGGTGGGGAATGCAGGCTGTTTAGGGCTGGAAGCTGTTGATGTTTTCTGTGTGTGGCTAGTAGGCCCCGTAGTACTTAAGTTCTATACATGTTTGTACTTCAGGGCCACCGTATGTAAACTCGGTACGAAAACTAATTTAGAAAACATGCGAGGTAAATAAGAAAATGTTGAAATGTTTATGCAAATGTGATTAGTAATCTAATGGTTCTTCGTGTCAACAAATATTGATTGAAAACATCTGGGTGATGTGTGAGCTCACTGCGTTCTTACAGATGGAGCATTTTGCAATACAACACTAGTCCAATCACTCAGAATAACAACCCACTGACAAGGTGGAGATTTGTTTTTAAACAAAGTTATCAGTTAGATTCCAACATATGCCAATGCTGTAGTAGATCAATACAACAAACATACAACAACAACAAATAGTTTGGAAATGTCTATTAAGTTGTGTGGACGGTGTGCGTCGTCATGTAAATTCAGGATTATATTTCCACTATAAACACTAAGTAGTGTTGATTTTAAAGCATTCTTTCAACTAAATATTTACATCTGATAGTGGTGATGTTGTCCATTTAATTTGACCAGATGTTTAGGTACATTCAGTGGTGGAAAATTACACAACTGTCATACTTGAGTAAAAGTAAAGGTACCTTAATAGAAAATGACTCAAGTTAAAGTGAAAGTCACCCAATAAAATACTACCTCAGCAAAAGTTTTAAAGTATGCTTTTAAATATACTGTGCTTAAATATCAAAAGTAAATGTAATTGCTATAATATAATTACTTATAAGTCCAAATCCACCCAAAACCACTCATTCCTTTATTTACAGTGTTACATAACACTAAGATCTGAGAACAATATTTTTGTGACCAAATGTTTAATTTTGTCCTTCTAATACGGTTGTTAGTAACATGTCAAAAATTTGTGTGGAAATCTGTTGCATCTCTATGAGCTGGCTGGCTAGCTAGTAGCTAGCTAGCAAGCAAACGTAGCTACACACAATAATACCAAAATAAATATCAGAATGTAAGTAGCTAGTTAGCTGTAGAATCACCTAAACAAACTGCACTATCAATTTAGGAGTCTACAATCTCACCATGTTCAACCTGACAGATTGATGTGCCTCACAGAGTGGAGTCTGACATTCACAATGGTACCATGCAATGCACCCTGGACTACAGAGGCAGACAAATAGGAAAAACGTGCTAGACCCTCTGTTAAATTACACATTTTTCAAGGTAGGAATATCGCAAAAAAATGATCAATGGCTCATTGAAGAGAAGACAACCTAACGCGTTATGACATCGGCTAGTACTGGAATATGAAATGTATGATAGATGTTTTCACGGACAAAAAGTCGTATTCCTATTAACTTCCAGTGTAGTGAGAGAGACTTTATCACAGTGCTACGTCATACCGGACGGATCTCTGCCTGCTTGAACGCCATAAACTCAGATACAGATGAAATGACCTATGGAATGGATAGAACATCACTCAGAGTTCCACAAAAACAATATAATATAAAAAAATTGGTGAATCTTTACTTTAAGTATCAAAAGTATGAACCATTTTACATTCCTTATATTAAGCAAACCAGAAATTGTATTTATTTACGGATAGCCAGGGGCACACTCCAACATTATTTACAAATGAAGCCTTTGTGTTTAGTGAGTTGACCAGATCTGAGGTAGTAGGGATGACCTGGGATGTTCTCTTGATACGTGCATGAATTGGACCATTTGAAATGTACTTTTGGGTGTCAGGGAAAATGTACATTACATTTTAAAATAAAAAGTACATTATTTTCTTTAGGAATATAGTGGAGTAAAAGTAAATGTAAAAAATATGAATACTAAAGTACAGGAAAAAAACGACTAAAGTTGTACTTTAAAGTATTTTTACACCACTGGATACATTCCACAGCCAATTATTTTAGAACACAACTGTATCAGAGTGAAAGAATAACATACATTTAACAGGGACAGCGCACATGAATCAACGCCAAAGTGCCGGAGTTAGCAACAAAGCAAATTTTCATCTGTAGATATCACATCTCTCTACTCAATCTTACATCATTACAAATGTATAGACAAGAGCCATTTAATCATAACGCCAAATATGCTTTTAGTCACTTACAACCCAGTTCAAATTGTCTGTTTAGTTCTATGGCATTAGAAAGGGTAGACATTTGTTTTTATAAAAGGAAACATAGTTTTTTCTCTCTTTGAGCGAACAATTTCAAAGATGAATCCTTAAGAGGTGCTATAAACATTTAACAGCTTAATGGTATCTTGTTGCTGACATCATTTGTTCACAAGTGTAACGTAGCATGTACTTTACACAAATCTCTGAGGATTTGAAAGAGATATGAAGCCTGAGTTTACTGTCCAATAAAGCAGTAAAAAAAACAACCACAACCATTAGTGGATAACAGAATGCACTTTTACGATGAGGCCTCAAAAGCGATAAAAAAAAAACTTGATTAATTGACGGTTCGTAATCACACAAATATTAAGAATCTCAATCTTCATACACTGAGTATAGGAAAGAACACCTTCCTAATATTGAGTTGCAGCCGCTTCTGCTCTCAGAACAGCCTCAATTCGTCAAGGTATCTTCTAAGCTGTTCGTGCCAATATTTCTAGCATAGTGTTAGCCCTGTGATAGGAATCACCACACAGTGAAGCAGCATCCTAGCATCTGTATGTAATTACTGGGATGTGGTGTATGTGTGTAATATAGAACCATCATTATGGTCTAGATGGTTCGCTCTATCTGGTTTTATGGCCAATCTCCCTGTTGTGCCTTTTTATAGGTCTTGATGATCAGTGGCTAGATCTCGATAAGCCCAATAAAGCTGTATTTATTTCCACAGTTATTTTGTCAGGTTTACTCCAGAGATCTTATCAGCTTTGTGGACAATGTTTACTGATGCTGAACACTGGGGTCAAACAGCTTTGGTGAAACGTGACAACATTGACATGAATGGCAGAATAAATCAAATCAAATTTTCTTTGTCACATACATATTTAGCAGATGTTATTGCAGGTGTAGCAAAATGCTTGTGAACTAGAAGCGAAGCAGCCCACTCTGTCAGCGACATCATACATCTATCGCTAAGATGTTTATGTTGAGTTTAAATACCCTAAGTCTTTGGTATGGGGAGTGATGGAAGACAACCTAAGAGCAGATTTGACACAACATAACCACATGAATCCATCTAGGATTTCTGATAGATGTAATTTACATATTTAGAGACATAAAATACAGCAAAACTCATTATGAAGTGCAATACCATGCAGCTGGCATTGACCATGTACTGTGACTGGTTGGGCTTACTGCAGTTCAGCCCGAGGTAGTTGATCCACTACGGAAGAGAAGGGTAGAGACTGACGGCACCAACATAAAGCCGTCAAATGTCATATTTGGAGCAGTTTACAGTTTATCAATGTACGGGTCAATGGAAGCTGGAACTAACCAAGGGAATGGTGAAATATTCTAACATCTCAGCCCAAACTTGGATTATTTCTCAACTCAAACCCCTTTAAAACCTTGTGACAAAAAAACACAAAAATAATAACCAAATTCAGCTGCAACCTGCAACATTCCATAATGACAACTTAAACCATTTTGCACAAAGTAGCATAATAAACATATTAAAAGTTTGTAAAGATTTTGCTGAACCTGGCAGGAGCCTATGTCTCTACTTCGTGGGCTTTTGAAGCTTATTTTTAAATGTTTCATCCCCCTTATCAAAATACCACATTTTCAATTAAAGTTTATGTCCATATTAGGTACTAAGCTTCTGCTATAAATATTGTAATATTAATCATTTTTATATGAAAAGTGTTAATTACACACCAAATAACTATGCCGATCTCACCTAGAGAATTATGAAAGACAACCCTCGACCATCTACTTTAGTGTGTATTATGACTGGAAATAAACCGATCGTAACCGTAAAACATCATTAAGACATACCTGTAATGTTGCAGCTGAGTCTGGATCCAGCCAGGGTCTCCATCCGAGGACAACAGGGGCAGGCTGACTGTGTATGTGTGTCTTCCAGTCAGACCAGAGTCTGATGCTTGTTCCTCCCCCTCCCTCTCTTTCTCAGATGAACGCGGTCTATTATTTCTTAAGATATTTAAAGTTTAATTAGGTTTGAAAGACAAAGGGTTGGTTCAGGCTGTGGTCTTCTGGTCTCTCTGCTTTAGCGAAGGCTCTTGGACTGCTGGGGCTCCAATCATCAGGATGTCTTCCTCTACCCGAGCACCCCAGAGAGGTCGGTTCTGGACCTGGAGCGATAGCAGTCTCGTTTACAACTCTTTGGTACAGGAGAGACTTCAGTTGACCTCAGAGGTGGCTGCTGCTGAGGAGAAGGAGGGGGTAAATATGTGAATGTGTTTGAAACCGACAGTAAATTGGTGCAATTGTAGTGGTTCCTGTCTTCATCTACACTCAGTAATGCAATTTAGCTGTTTTCTATGGCCACAGAACCGTGCTGCTACTGTGAACGTGTATAACATAGGCTAAGTGAATACATTTAATAAGTCATTTACATAGTAGTCTGGTGTTGCCATAGAATGTAATGTTACTTTCTCTACCATAAGCCATCTCCGTCGTTTTAGATCATTTGACAGAACGTCCAACCGGCCTCACTATTGCAGACCATGTGTATGGCGTCGTGTGGGCGAGTGGTTTGCCGATGACAACGTTGTGAACAGAGTGCCCCATGGTGGCGGTGGAGTTATGGTATTGGTAGGCATAAGCTAGGGACAATGTGTGGGCGAGTGGTTTATCAATGGCAATTTGAATGCACAGAGATACAGTGACAAGATCCTGAGGCCCATTAACGTTCCATTCATCTGCCGCCATCACTTCCTCTTTCAGCATGATAATGCATGTCGCCATGTCGCAAGGATCTGTCGACAATTCCTGGATGCTGAAAATGGCCTAGTTCTCTATGTCCTACATACTCACCAGACTTGTCACCCATTGAGCATGTTTGGGATGCTCTGGATCGACATGTATGACAGTGTTCCAGTGGAACAACATTCCACAGGCCACAATCAACAGCCTGATTAACTCTATGCGAATGAGTTGTGTCGTGCTGCATGAGGCAAATGGTGGTCACACCAGATACTGACTGGTTTTCTGATCCACGCCCCTACCATTTTTTTGTTAAGGTATCTGTGACCAACAGATGAATATCTGTATTCCCAGTCATGTGGAATTCATAGATTAGGGCCTAATGAATTTATTTAAATTGACTCATTATCCTTATATGAACTGTAACTCAGTAAAATCTTTGAATTGAAATTGTTGCATGATGTGTTTATATTTTTGTTCAGTATAATACAAAGAATAACATAAGGTAGAACAAAAACACACAAGAAATAAAGATAAGACATAAGAAGAACAGGAGAAGTAAGTAAGCGATATAAAGGCTCAGTTCCAGTACCATATTTACAATGTGCAGGGATACTGGAGTGACAAGAGGTATATATGTATAGGGGTAAGGTGACTAGGCATCAGGATATATGATAAACATAGTAGCAGCAGTGTTGATTATGATTGTATTTGAGTGGTGTCCATGTGTGTAGAACCTGTACTGAAAATAAATAAAATACAAGGGTCAACTCAGTCGGTGTTGACATTTTGTTAGCTATTAAGTTAGCTATTTCGCAGTCTTATAGCATGGAGATATAATCTGTTCAGGAGCCTGTTGGTATCAGACTTTGATGCACTGGTACTGCTTGCCATGTGGAAGCAGAGAGAACAGTCTATGACTTGGGTGGCTGAAGTCTTTAATGATTTTCTGGGCCTTCCTTTCACACTGCCTGAATGTCCTGAATGTCAGGGAGCTCGGTCTTAGTGGGCTATTCTCACCCCCCTCTGTAGTGCCATGAGGTCGAGGGCGGTGCTTCTGCCATACCAAGCAGTGATGTAGCCAGTCAAGATGCTCTCAATGGTACAGCTGTAGAACTTTGAGGATTTGAGGGCCCACGCCAAACTTTTCCAACTTCCTGAGGGGGAAGAGGCACTGTTGCGCCTTCTTTACGACTGTGCACGTGTGTGTGGACCATTTGAAGTCCTTAGTGATTTGGACACCGAGGAACTTGAAGCTCTCGACCCGACCCACTGTAGTCCCATCGATGTGGATGGGGGCGTCCTCGCCCCCCCCCCCCATTTCCTGTAGTGTAAACATTAGTTCAAGGCACAAACGTAAAAGACAATGAAGTTGTGAACTAAAATAGTCGACAATATATGTATATTCTAATTGAAACATTATTACTATTTTCATATTGATGGTCGGACATTACTTTACATTACTTGCCAGGTCGCAATTGTAAATGAGAACTTGTTCTCAACTTGCCTACCTGGTTAAATAAAGGTGAAATAAATAAATAAATAAAATAAATAAATAAACTTCTATGCTTCCCAAGATAGGCCTACAGCCTATTTGCTAGCCAGTTACTCTCTATCCAACTGGACAGTGGATGTCTAAAGGAAGGGCAAGTGTTAAATGGATCAGTGTCTCTGACAGAAGCCAATGAGAGACAGTTATCAGAGTGTCTCTGACAGAAGCCAACGAGAGACAGTTATCAGTGTCTCTGACAGAAGCCAACGAGAGACAGTTATCAGAGTGTCTCTGACAGAAGCCAACGAGAGACAGTTATCAGAGTGTCTCTGACAGAAGCCAACGAGAGACAGTTATCAGAGTGTCTCTGACAGAAGCCAACGAGAGACAGTTATCAGAGTGTCTCTGACAGAAGCCAACGAGAGACAGTTATCAGAGTGTCTCTGACAGAAGCCAACGAGAGACAGTTATCAGAGTGTCTCTGACAGAAGCCAACGAGAGACAGTTATCAGAGTGTCTCTGACAGAAGCCAACGAGAGACAGTTATCAGAGTGTCTCTGACAGAAGCCAACGAGAGACAGTTATCAGAGTGTCTCTGACAGAAGCCAACGAGAGACAGTTATCAGAGTGTCTCTGACAGAAGCCAACGAGAGACAGTTATCAGTGTCTCTGACAGAAGCCAACGAGAGACAGTTATCAGAGTGTCTCTGACAGAAGCCAACGAGAGACAGTTATCAGAGTGTCTCTGACAGAAGCCAACGAGAGACAGTTATCAGAGTGTCTCTGACAGAAGCCAACGAGAGACAGTTATCAGAGTGTCTCTGACAGAAGCCAACGAGAGACAGTTATCAGAGTGTCTCTGACAGAAGCCAACGAGAGACAGTTATCAGAATGTCTCTGACAGAAGCCAACGAGAGACAGTTATCAGAGTGTCTCTGACAGAAGCCAACTGTCTCTCGTTGGCTTCTGTCAGAGACACTCTGATAACTGTCTCTCGTTGACTTCTGTCAGAGACACTCTAACTATCTCTCGTTGACCTCTTGGCTAACTTAAATGGATACATGGAACTTATCTGCCAGGAAAGTTAGGCCTATTGACAAATTAGAAGATAAAATGGGATGTAGGGTGAAAATGTGAGGTGTGGTGATACTCATAGCAGTGACTGTGTGTATAACCTTGCGTGCCAGTCACAC
The DNA here is from genome assembly GCF_901001165.1 of Salmo trutta. NCBI lineage: Eukaryota > Metazoa > Chordata > Actinopteri > Salmoniformes > Salmonidae > Salmo > Salmo trutta. Next base: position 47,846,043 of record NC_042958.1, read on the forward strand.
TGCTGTGAAAAGACACTACTGTGTACATTTTTCAGATCTTAGCTCCTCCTCCACCAACAGAGACCTCCTGCATGTTTTAATAAAATTGACAGTAGCAGTCTGAGTCATTCTTGTTTATTATTATATATATATATATATATATATATATATATCCAGCTATGTCTCCAATATGATGATCTAGAGACGCTGTGTGACGACAGAGAGAGAGCCCTATGAAACACTAGTGAAGCACTCAGCCTAAGCCTCAAAGACTGAAATGGCATTCACTTCATTTAAATGATCTGTCTGCAAATAAAACGTCTGCGATGTGACTTCTCCTCCATCCAAAGCTGCTTTTATCTGGGGCACAGATAGGGAACATTGAAGTTAACAAAAGCCATGTCCCGCTCCCAAGTATATCCAATATAGAAATGACTCCAGGCCCTGATGGCTTACCTCTCCCAGTGATATTCAGCCTAAATCAAGCCTCTCTTTGGGCTCTGCTGGATTTGAGAGAGGAACACATGAAGCGCAATGATATTGTTACTTCAGTTGAGAGGAATTTGTATGAAATCAAATACAAACCCCAGGAGGAGAAGACTGTCGAAATCAGACAGAGCAACACACACACACATCCTCTCCACTACAGCTCGGCTGTTACCAGCTGACACCAGAGATAGACAGGACCACCACTTGCCAGTGACTTCATTTGTTCATTTAGCAAACAACACAGCTCTTAATCTAGTGACTTTATCAGCCAACACACCTACATTTTTTGCTTTAGTTCGCTTAAAATATTTAGAGTCTCATGGCAAAATGTGTACAACAGCATGAGATTAGCTATACAAAAATCTAATTTTCCTCTCAGCCTCATGGCAAAATGTGTAGAATAGCATGTGTAGGTTTTAGAAATACATTTGTTTTTAAAGACCCCTGCCAAATAATATCAACACATACAGTGCATTCGGAAAGTATTCAGACCCCTGGACTATTTCCACATTTTGTTAAGTTACGGCCTTATTCTAAAATGGATTCAATTGTTTTTCCCCCTCATCAATCTACACACAATACCCCATAATGACAAAACAAAAACAGGTTTTAGAAATTTTAGCAAATGCATTCAAAATATAAAACTAAAATATCACATTTACATAAGTATTCAGACCCCTCTCTCAGTACTTTGTTGAAGCACCTTTGCCAGTGATTACAGCCTTGAGTCTTCTTGGGTATGACGCTACAAACTTGGTACAACTGTATTTGGGGAGTTTCTCCCATTTTTCTCTGCATATCCTCTTAAGCTCTGTCAGGTTGGGAGCATCCACTGCACAGCTATTTTCAGATCTCTCCAGAGGTCTCTTTGCCTCGATTCTGACTAGTCTCCCAGTCCCTGCCGCTGAAAAACATCCCCACAGCATAATGCTTCCACCACCATGCTTCACCGTAGGGATGGTGCCAGATTTCCTCCAGACGTGACGCTTGGCATTCAGGCCAAAGTGTCCAATCTTGGTTTTATCAAACCAGAGAATCTTGTTTCTTATGGTCTGAGCGTCTTCATGTGCCTTTTGGAAAACTCCAAGCGGACTGTCATGTGCCTTTTACTGAGGAGTGACTTTGTCTGGCCACTACCATACAGGCCTGATTGGTGGAGTGCTGCAGAGATGGTTGTCCTTCTGGAAGGTTCTCCCATCTCCACAGAGGAACTCCGGAGGTCTGTAAGAGTGACCATCAGGTTCCTGGTAACCTCCCTGACCAAGGCCCTTCTCACCCTATTGATCAGTTTGGCCAGGCGGCCAGCTTTACAGTAGTAGTTGGTGGTTTCAAACTTCTTCCATTTAAGAATGATGGAGGCCACTGTGTTCTTGGGAACCTTCAATGCTGCAGACATTTTTTGGTACCCTTCCCCAGATCTGTGCATTGACACAATCCTGTCTTGGAGCTCTACTGACAATTCCTTCGACCTCAAGGCTTGGTTTTTGCTCTGACATGCACTGTCAACTGTGGGACCTTATAGACAGGTGTATGCCTTTCCAAATCATGTCCAATCAATTGAATTTAGCACAGGTGGACTCCAATCAGGTTGTAGACACATCTCAAGGATGATCAATGAAAACAGGATGCACCTGAGATCAATTTCGAGTCTCATAGCAAAGGGTCTGAATACTTAGGTAAATAAGGGATTTGTTTATTTTTTTGCAATGAAAATTTAAAACCAGTTTTTGCTTTGTCATTATTGGGTATTGTGTGTAGATTGATGAGGAAATTGTTTTATTTAATCAATTTTAGAATATGGCTGTAACGTAACAAAATGTGGAACGAGTCAAGGGGTCTGAATACTTTCCAAATGCACTGTATATAGTTTGAGAAAGGATTTCCCTTCTGTAATTTTAAGAAACATTGCCTTGTAATTCCGTTAAAACACATTATCTTTATATATAACTTTTTAAACATATTATTTTATGATGAGGCATACAGTGCCTTCAGAAAGTATTCACACCCCCTGACTTTTTCCACATTTTATTGTTAGCCTGAATTAAAAATTGATTCAATTTAGATTGTGTCACTGGCCGACACACAATACCCAAAAATGTCAAAGTGGAATTATTTAAAAAATGTTAACAAATGAATCAAAAAATGAAAAGCTGAAATGTCGAGTCAATAAGTGTTCAACCCTTTTATTATGGCAAGCCTAAATAAGTTCAGGGGTAAAAATGTGCCTAACAAGTTGCATGGACACACTCTGTGTGCAATAATAATGATTAACATGATTTTTTTAATGACTACCTCATCTCTGTACCCCACACATACAATTATCTGTAAGAAACTTCAGTCGAGCAGTGAGTTTCAAACACAGATTCAACCACAAAGACCAGGGAGGTTTTCCAATGCCTAGCAAAGGGCACCTATTGGTAGATAAAAAATTGTCTGGGGCATATCCAATCCAACACATTAATTACTAAGTACCACTCTTCATATTTTCAAGCATGGTGGTGGCTGCTGCATCAAGTTATGGGTATGCTTTCCATCAGTCAAGACTAAGGTTGTTTTTTAGGACAGGCAAAATCCTAGAGGAAAACCAGGTTGTCTGCTTTCCAACAGACACTGGGAGACAAATTTCCTTTCAGCAGGACAATAACCTAAAACAGGCCAAATCTACACTGGAGTTGCTTACCAAGATGACATTGAATGTTCCTGAGTGCGATACGGCCTAAAAATCATATTTCAATTATTATTATATATATATATATATATATTTTTTTTTACTTATGGGCGATTCACCATATAGCTCAATGTTTTTAATGTTATCTAATTAAGGTTTATTGCACAATTAAAAAGGTCAACACACTGCATGTCAAGCAGTCAGGAATAATCAAATGAATTCAGGACATAACCATAAAGACACACTAATAATTAAATTATTTTATATTAGAACAGTTTAACCTGCTTTTTTGATACAATCACTTGTCTGGCTTTCAAGTCTGTCTATGAAAATGCCCGTTTTGTTTCAAATGTAACCAGAATCATGTACAATGCACATCCACTGATAATGACCAACTTCTTGTAGCAGGCGTTATAGACAATTAACACAGGTCTCATAGACAATCTCTCAAGCACAAGCCCACGCGCTACTGAGTAGCCATCTTTCTAGATTACTTGGATCTATTTCTCGCTAACAAAGGTAGAACAGTTGAACTGCTATGAACACACCCTTATGTCCGTCTACAACTGTTTGAACAACATAGTAACATCAAAACAAAGTGAACAAGCTATCTGGATATAAAGACACTAATTTCTCAGAATGAGGTGCCAATTCCTTATATAAATGCATATTTTATGCTCATTGCACATTTATAAAAAACAGACTAGACAGCTAGCATATAACAGTCTGTGGCTAAAATGCTGCTAGCGGTACGTGGTAGGCGCGACAGCATTAATATTCCACAATCATGTTCATTGATAGTCCCATTTCAGTAGTCTGCTTTGTTCTAAAATTTGGCAGTTGGGACAGAAAAAAAAAATGTAAAAAAATAATACCCTTTAGAACTAGATTCTTGCAATCCAGGCTTTTGGAACATTGAGCTAAAACATAAATTTGAATTAATTCTATATAAAATCACCCATCCCTACCCAAGTAGCATAGTTACAGTTTTTACTTATATCAGCTTGAAAATCTATGGCAAGACTTAAAAATGGCTCTCTAGCTAAGATCAACAACCAACTTGACAATTTTTTTTAAAGAATAATGTGCAAACATTGTGCAATCCAGGTGTGAAAACCTCAGAGACTAACCCAGAAAGACTCACAGCTGTAATTGCTGCCAAAGGTGATTCTAACATGTTTACTCAGGGGTGTGAATACTTTGGAAATTAGATATGTGCAAACATGTTTCACTTTGTTATTATGCGATATTATGTGCAGATGGGTGCAATCTTTATAAATATTTAATACATTTTGAATTTAGATTGTAACATGACAACATGTGGAATAAGTCAAGGGGTATTAATACTTCCTGAAGGCACTAATATACATACACGTTTTACCTATATTTGTTTATATTCTAACCCTATATACAGTACCAGTCAACAGTTTGGAAACACCTACTCATTCCAGAGTTTTCATTTTTACTATTTTCTACATTGTAGAATAATAGTGAAGACATCAAATCTATGAAATAATACACATGGAATCATTCGAAACAAAAGGTGTGCTATATTAGAGATTCTTCAAAGTAGCCACCCTATGCCTTGACAGCTTGGCACTCTCTCAACCAGCTTTATGAGGTAGTCACCTGGAATGCCTTTCACTTAACAGGTGTGCCTTGTTAAAAGTTAATTTGTGGAATTTATTTCCTTCTTAATGCGTTTGAGCCAATCAGATATGTTGTGACAAGGTAGGGCTGGTATACAGAAGATGGTCTTTTACCAAAAAGGGCTAAGTCCATATTATCGCAAGAACAGCTCAAATAAGCAAAGACAAATGAGAGTCCATCATTACTTTAAGACACGAAGGTCAGTCAATATGAAACATTTCAAGAATGTTGAACGTTTCTTCAAGTGCAGTTGCAAAAACCATCAAGCGCTATGATGAAACTGGCTCTCATGAGTACCGCAACAGGAAAGGAAGACCCAGAGTTGCCTCTGCTGCAGAGGATAAGTTCATTAGAGTTACCAGCCTCAGATTCCAGTCCAAATAAATGGTTCACAGAGTTGAAGTAACAGACACATCAACATCAACTTTTCAGAAGAGACTGCATGAATCAGGCCTTCATGGTCAAATTGCTGCAGACACCACTACTAATGGACACCAATAAGAAGAAGAGACTTGCTTGGGCCAAGAAATACAAGCAATTAGACCGGTGGAAATCTGTGCTTTGGTCCAAATTTGAGATTTTTGGTTCCAACCGCCGTGTCTTTGTGAGACGCAGAGTAGGTGAACGGATGATCTCTGCATGTGTGGTTCCCACCGTGAAGCATGGAGAAGGAGGCGTGATGGTGCTTTACTGGTGACACTGTCAGTGATTTATTTAGAATTCAAGGCACACTTAACCAGCATGGCTACCACAGCATTTTGCAGTGATACGGCATCCCATCTGAGCTTAGTGGGACTATCATTGTTTTTCAACAGGACAATGACCCAACACATCTCCAGGCTGTGTAAGGGCTATTTGACCAAGAACGAGAGTGAAGGAGTGTTGCATCAGATGACTTGTCCTCCACAATCACACGAACTCAAACCAATTGGGATGGTTTGGGATGAGTTGGACCGCTGAGTGAAGGTAAAGCGGCCAACAAGTGCTCAGCATATGTGGGAACTCCTTCAAGACTGTTGGAAAAGCATTCCAGGTGAAGCTGGTCATTCATATTCCATACACCCAGTTCAATGTAACATTGATAGGTTTAGGCTACTACATGATACTCATATTTTCCCTATACCCATCATGAGGTTGCTACAACCTAGCCTTCAAATTAAAGTTTACAATGTAGATGCACACGGGTCGAGAGACAAATTTGAGGTGACAGACAGTGACATTCAATACCACCTTGTACACTCTTGCCTGCATCTAGCTGATATAGGGTGTAATCATTAGTCCATTGGACAAATTCAGGTATGTTTATTCCTGTTTTGTTCCGTTTAAGAAACTTTTTTTGGACAGAATCGACTTCAAAATGCACAACACATCAGCAGTATGTGACCAGGCGAGAAAAAAAACGTTCCAAGTCAAACCGCTACACACAGCGTAACATCATACAGCATAGCTAATAGAACTAACTGGTTTGGAAACCCGCTACAATTCTGCAGTAATGTTACAGTGTACAGACACCCCATTCTTTCTGCAGGCATCTTTTAATCTTAATTCGTATAAACTCGGAAGGACATTTACACTGAAAAGTTCACAAAAAAAACACATTTACTGGAAGAACTGTGCAGATGCAAAGAGTAATTCTGTGTAAATTGTTCCAAGTAGTCCTCGTGCATAGAGCTGTATGGTTTGTTTAAACTTTAAAAAATCTATGGTTTTTGGTTTGGCATACATTTTACAGTGAGAAATCTGAGTCTCAGTGTAATTCTGTTAGTGTGGAATTACCCAGCATGTAATCCTTGAAACGGATTCTAAATCTGATTACAGAACAATACCCATGGGCCGTAAAGAAGGCTGTTTGAACAAGTCCAGGACACTTCCAAAGCAAAAAAAAAAAAAAAAAAAAAAAACTGTCATTGTTCTAAATTGTGTTTTTCCCATAATAGCAAGTTAACTACTTCTACTTTTTAAGATATGAAAACATCTGAACGCGTTGGGTTAGCTCACATTGCATGGTGCAATCATGTTCCTAGTAGAAGAAAGCAGTTTGTTTGGATATCATATCCCCATGATAATCCAATCCAAATGTTTTGAAATTAAAGTTGATCCAGAACATGACTGGATATATTACAGATTAATTGATTCAGTGTACTCAGAGACAATAAACAGGTGATAAGAGCGAGAGGTGGGTTGTACATGAACACTGTGTGGACCTAGAGAGCCAAGATATCCTATAAACACCCTTGCTGATGTCACAGTAAACACGTGGATGATGATTCAACGAAAGAAAAACGCAAAAGAACATGAACTGCATGTTGTTCTCTAGGCTACAGTACAAAATTAGCATCTCAGCCAAATACTGTAGGCATCGACAGTGTGTGGGTGTACATACACATTTGTAATCATTAACACCCAACATACACATGTCACACAGTAACAGCTAAATATCATGTAGTATAAACCACACACATACTACATCAAACATGCACAGTACATACATCAACATATATACAATTATACATCAATAAAGTACACCTATATGATACCTATGGCAAACATACAGACCTAAACACGTCGCCTCTAGGTTCACAACCCACTATTACAAATGATCGTGAAATAAACAAATTATTTAATGCGAAATTCATGAAAACGACACACATAAAAAAAAGGACATGTCCACCACACAATTTTTAGACAGTGCATTTAAATTCAGATAAAGGCAGGACGTCATTAATACAGAAACGATAGGAGGGAGGTTTGTCGGGCAGAACGGTTGCGCGTATAACGCAGAGGCCAAGCAACCAAAATGTTGCATGTTCGAATCCCATGATGGACAACTTTAACATTTCAGCCAGCCTTGCAACTATTTACTACAGTACTTTTTAACTACTTAGCTAGCATGTTAGCTAACCCTTACCCCTAGTCTAGCTTTAACATAGAAACAACAAATTGAAATTCTTATTAAATAAAATCGTGTAATGGACATGAATGCGTGATGGTGGACACACCTTTAAACAAAACAAAAAATCATTAATTTCAAATAAGTAATTTGCGTCTGATTCAAAATAATCTGTGAGTGTGTCGCAACCAACCTACAGACAAACACATGTAGATCCCTCAGTCTCCACTAGCTTCTAACTCTGTTCTGTTCTTGCGGGGAAATCAAGCAGCTGCTTTTAATCATCAGTAATTGCATTCACTTGTTTGAATTTCGCTCACTACTGTAGCCTTGTTCCATAACTCACAACTCAGAAATATGGTTATCCAACAGCTTTATGTCCAATTTCCTTTTCAGTAATGACCTAAAGAGGAGAGCTGAATAACATTTGAAAGCCTTCACACATGTGCCTACTTTAATTTGACTGACTACTGTCATACCCAGTCCCAGTACCTGGTGACAACATCGCAGGTGTAGAGCAGATCCCTTGCCACACAAAAGCGTTATTCTGACATTTAATGAACCAAGTTTGCCATGATGCCACTGATGTAGTGGCCCAACTGTTCTTTTAAAGCAGTTATACTATTTTGACTGTCCTCTATAGCCACAATATGCCTTGTTCTTTCACAGGCAAATCAGCTAACAATTCAATGTACTCTCTCATATCATCTGTTCTCCAGGGATACTTTCAAAGAGACATGCTATAATAACATTACCTCACACTACAACAACACAAGTCAGACCGATCTCTATGGGTCAGACAGTATAGAATAGCGCTGCTCTATGACTTTGTCTTTCTCAATTGATGTGAGATGCCAGAATTGCACCCGCTTGAGTCGTATTTCATATTCTGAACGTGTATTAAAACGTACATTAATAATAAGCTAACTCGTTAAACTGCAGCAGAGATCACATTTCGCTGAGAATTCACTGCCTACACACTGCTCTTCACTCGCACAGGTACACGTTTGTTTCATTACGCATTCCTTTGAATATTTCTGATAAAGCTGTAACTTTTGTATAAAAAACAAAAAATACCTGTAGGAACCTGATGGTAAGAGGGATACCTCTCTGTTGTATGTTATAGGAGCTGTCGGAAGTGAAGCGACACTGCCATTTTACTTAATTCAAAAGTCCTTGAAGGTGTTTCGATTTCGAAGCGGTACAACTGCTCGACACTTACGGAAACAGCCGAGCCGAGTGTCGGAGTGAAGCCGAGTCATTCAATCTTCAAACCGATGAAAATAGGATTGTGGTGGCAGCCAGTGGTGTAAAAATACTTTAAAGAACTACTTTAGTAGTTTTGGGGGGGTATCTGTACTTTACTCTTTATGTTTTTTACAACTTTTACTCCACTACATTCTTTAAGACATTAATGTACGTTTTACTCAATACATTTTCCCTGACGCCCAAAAGTACTCCTTACATTTTGAATGCTTAACAGGACAGGAAAATTGTCCAATTCACGCACTTACCTACTGTCTCTGATCTGGCGGACTCATAAACAGTTATTGACTCAAGACATTTCAGCTTTTCATTTTTAATTAACTAGTAAAACATTCTTAAAACACAATTCCATTTTGACATAATGGGGGGTATAGCCTATTGACACAAACTAAAAAAAAAATGTGTCAGGCTGTAACACAACAAAGTGTGGAAAAGGTCAAGGGGTGTCACCAGGGGGCATCTTCCCGGGGTGTCTTCCAGGGGCGACAACAAGGGCATCTTGCATGGACTCACTCTATGTGCAATAATTGTGTTTAACATGATTTTTTTCATGACTACCACATCTCTGTACCCCACACATACAATTATCTGTAAGAACCCTCAGTTGAGTAGTGAATTTCAAGCACAGATTCAACCACAAAGACAAGGGAGGTTTTCCAAGGCCTAGCAAAGAAGGGCACCTTTTGGTAGATGGGTAAAAATAAAAAAGCAGTCATTGAATACCCCTTTGAGCATGGTGAAGTTATTAATTACACTTTGGATGGTTTATCAATACACCCAGTCACTACAAGCCTCCTTCCTAACTCAGTTGCTGAAGAGGGATTTCACCATGAGGCAAATGGTGTCTTTAAAACAGATGTGGCTGTGATAGGAGAAAACTGAGGATGGATCAACAACATTGTAGTTTTTAGGGAGTTTTTTTAGGATAAAACAATATATTGAATAGAGCTAAGCACAAATCCTTGAGGAAAACCTGCTTCACTCTGCTTTCCAACAGACACCGTAAGCCAAATTCAGCAGGACAATAACCTAAAACACAAGGCCATATCTACACTGGTGTTGCTTACCAAGATGACAGTGAATATTCCTGAGTGGCCTAGTTACAGTTTTGACTTAAATCGGCATGGAAATCTATGGCAAGATGTGAAAATAGCTGTCTAGCCATGATCAACAACCAACTTGAAAGAGCTTGAAGAATCATTTTAAGAATAATGTGCAAATATCGTACAATCCGGGTGTGCAATGCTCTAAGAGACGTACCTAAAAAGACTCACAGCTCTTAGAGACGTGCCTAGAAAGACTCACAGCTCTTAGAGACGTACCCAGAAAGACTCACAGCTCTTAGAGACGTACCTAGAAAGACTCACAGCTGTTAGAGACATACCTAGAAAGACTCACAGCTCTTAGAGACGTACCTAGAAAGACTCACAGCTCTTAGAGACGTACCTAGAAAGACTCACAGCTCTTAGAGACTTACCCAGAAAGACTCACAGCTCTTAGAGACGTACCTAGAAAGACTCACATTTGTAATCGCTGCCCATTTTCAATAAATGTACAGCAATTTCTAAAAACATGTTTTCACTCTGTCATTCACTCTGTATTGTGTGCAGATAGTTGATATATTTTTTAAATATTTAATACATTTTGAATTCAGGCTGTAACACCATCACATTTTTTTACTTTCTGAAGGCACTGTACAACCAATATTATAACTGAAGCTTGTCCATCAAAGCTTTTAAATTCCAATTTTGCCCCGATGGGCAACATAAAACAAGTGTAATCGAAGTCAACTCATTAACTGTAAATCTTATTCCATAGATAATCGCTGTAGAAAATTACCTGTAGGTAATATAATATATCAAACCCTCTGTTCAAACAAGAAGCAGATTGATATTTAGCAGTGGAGGCTCCTGAGGGGAGGACGGCTCATAATAATGTCTGGAACAGTGTGAGCGGAATGCCATCAAACCCATGGAAACCATGGGTTTGATGTATTTGATACCATTCCACCTATTCCGCTCCAGCCATTACCACGAGCCCGTCCTCCCCAACCTCCTGAGGTATGTAGACTAAGTGACGGTAAGTGAGTTATCCTCTTGATTGGTCAAATCAAATCAATGGTCAATGAACAAGCTAGTTGAATATCAATGCTTTATCGGTACTAGGGGTGAGTAGTATGGACTGACGTCATTGCATACTTCTCATGAGTCATAGGCTGGAGGCTAGAAGGCAGACATAAGAGTTCAGAATGACCTTATGATGTTGTAACTTAATATAGAGCATGTCACTTTTTCTTAAAATAACAGCAGAAATAGCTGCTTCTATTTTGGTTTGCTGTGTTTCTGTTGGATGCTTTTCGTCAAGAGAATGTGTTTTGTATCACGTTCTTTTCCTCAAAGAAAAAGAAAAGAGAGAGCAGCCAAAACCGTTCTCAATCATACTCAATCTGCAAGTAACTACCCACAGAACCATTCTCAATCTGCAGCTAACTACACAGAGAACCATTCTCAATCTGCAGATAACTACCCACAGAACCATTCTCAATCTCCAACCAACTACCCACAGAACCGTTCTCAATCATACTCAATCTGCAGCTAAATACCCACAGAACCGGTCTCAATCATACTCAATCTGCAGCTAACTACCCACAGAACCGTTCTCAATCATACTCAATCTGCAGCTAACTACCCACAGAACCGTTCTCAATCATGCTCAATCTGCAGATAACTACCCACAGAACCATTCTCAATCTGCAGCTAACTACCCACAGAACCATTCTCAATCATACTCAATCTGCAGATAACTACCCACAGAACCATTCTCAATCTGCAGCTAACTACCCACAGAACCATTCTCAATCATACTCAATCTGCAGATAACTACCCACAGAACCATTCTTAATCTGCAGCTAACTACCCACAGAACCATTCTCAATCTGCAGCTAACAACCCACAGAACCATTCTCAATCTGCAGCTAACTACCCAGAGAACCATTCTCAATCTGCAGATAACTACCCACAGAACCATTCTCAATCTGCAGCCAACTACCCACAGAACTGTTCTCAATCATACTCAATCTGCAGCTAACTACCCACAGAACCGTTCTCAATCATAATCAATCTGCAGCTAACTACCCACAGAACCGTTCTCAATCATACTCAATCTGCAGCTAACTACCCACAGAACCGTTATCAATCATACTCAATCTGCAGCTAACTACCCACACAACCGTTCTCAATCTGCAGATAACTACCCACAGAACCGTTCTCAATCTGCAGATAACTACCCACAGAACCATTCTCAATCATACTCAATCTGCAGCTAACTACCCACAGAACCGTTCTCAATCATACTCAATCTGCAGATAACCACCCACAGAACCATTCTCAATCTGCAGCTAACTACCCACAGAAACATTCTCAATCATACTCAATCTGCAGCTAACTACCCACAGAACCGTTCTCAATCATACTCAATCTGCAGATAACTACCCACCGAACCGTTCTCAATCATACTCAATCTGCAGCAAACTACCCACAGAAACATTCTCAATCTGCAGCTAACTACCCACAGAACCATTCTTAATCTGCAGATAACAACCCACAGAACCATTCTCAATCTGCAGCTAACTACCCACATAACCATTCTTAATCTGCAGATAACAACCCACAGAACCATTCTCAATCTGCAGCTAACTACCCACATTACCGTTCTCAATCTGCAGCTAACTACCCATAGAACGGTTCTCAATCATACTCAATCTGCAGGTAACTACCCACAGAACCGTTCTCAATCATACTCAATCTGCAGCTAACTACCCACAGAACCGGTCTCTATCATACTCAATCTGCAGCTAACTACCCACAGAACCGTTCTCAATCTGCAGATAACTACCCACAGAACCGTTCTCAATCTGCAGATAACTACCCACAGAACCATTCTCAATCATACTCAATCTGCAGCTAACTACCCACAGAACCGTTCTCAATCATACTCAATCTGCAGATAACCACCCACAGAACCATTCTCAATCTGCAGCTAACTACCCACAGAAACATTCTCAATCATACTCAATCTGCAGCTAACTACCCACAGAACCGTTCTCAATCATACTCAATCTGCAGATAACTACCCACCGAACCGTTCTCAATCATACTCAATCTGCAGCAAACTACCCACAGAAACATTCTCAATCTGCAGCTAACTACCCACAGAACCATTCTTAATCTGCAGATAACAACCCACAGAACCATTCTCAATCTGCAGCTAACTACCCACATAACCATTCTTAATCTGCAGATAACAACCCACAGAACCATTCTCAATCTGCAGCTAACTACCCACATTACCGTTCTCAATCTGCAGCTAACTACCCATAGAACGGTTCTCAATCATACTCAATCTGCAGGTAACTACCCACAGAACCGTTCTCAATCATACTCAATCTGCAGCTAACTACCCACAGAACCGGTCTCTATCATACTCAATCTGCAGCTAACTACCCACAGAACCATTCTCAATCATACTCAATCTGCAGCTAACTACCCACAGAACCGTTCTCAATCATACTCAATCTGCAGCTAACTACCCACAGAACCGGTCTCTATCATACTTAATCTGCAGCTAACTACCCACAGAACCGTTCTCAATCATACTCAATCTGCAGATAACTACCCACAGAACCATTCTTAATCTGCAGCTAACTACCCACAGAACCATTCTTAATCTGCAGATAACTACCCACAGAACCATTCTCAATCATACTCAATCTGCAGCTAACTACCCACACAACTGTTCTCAATCTGCAGATAACTACCCATAGAACCGTTCTCAATCTGCAGATAACTACCCACAGAACCATTCTCAATCATACTCAATCTGCAGATAACTACCCACACAACCGTTCTCAATCTGCAGATATCTACCCACCGAACCGTTCTCAATCTGCAGCTAACTACCCACACAACCGTTCTCAATCAATCTCAAACTATCCACAGAACAGTTTTTAATCATTCTCAATCTGCAGCTAACTACCCACAGAACTGTTCTCAATCACCCTGAATCTGCAGCTAACTACCCACAGAACCGTTCCCAATCACACTCAATCTTCATTAAACTACCCACAGAACCATTCCCAATCACACTCAATCTGCCGCTAACTACCCACAGAACCATTCTCAATCATACTCAATCTGCAGCTAACTACCCACAGAACCGTTCTCAATCATACTCAATCTGCAGCTAACTACCCACAGAACCGGTCTCAATCATACTCAATCTGCAGCTAACTACCCACAGAACAGTTCTCAATCATACTCAATCTGCAGCTAACTACCCACAGAACCGTTCTCAATCATACTTAATCTGCAGCTAACTACCCACAGAACCATTCTTAATCTGCAGCTAACTACCCACAAAACCATTCTCAATCATACTCAATCTGCAGATAACTACCCACAGAACCATTCTTAATCTGCAGCTAACTACCCACAGAACCATTCTCAATCTGCAGCTAACAACCCACAGAACCATTCTCAATCTGCAGCTAACTACCCAGAGAACCATTCTCAATCTGCAGATAACTACCCACAGAACCATTCTCAATCTGCAGCTAACTACCCACACAACCGTTCTCAATCTGCAGATAACTACCCACAGAACCGTTCTCAATCTGCAGATAACTACCCACAGAACCGTTCTCAATCATACTCAATCTGCAGCTAACTACCCACAGAACAGTTCTCAATCATACTCAATCTGCAGCTAACTACCCACAGAACCGTTCTCAATCATACTCAATCTGCAGATAACTACCCACAGAACCATTCTCAATCTGCAGCTAACTACCCACAGAACCATTCTCAATCATACTCAATCTGCAGATAACTACCCACAGAACCATTCTTAATCTGCAGCTAACTACCCACAGAACCATTCTCAATCTGCAGCTAACAACCCACAGAACCATTCTCAATCTGCAGCTAACTACCCAGAGAACCATTCTCAATCTGCAGATAACTACCCACAGAACCATTCTCAATCTGCAGCTAACTACCCACACAACCGTTCTCAATCTGCAGATAACTACCCACAGAACCGTTCTCAATCTGCAGATAACTACCCACAGAACCGTTCTCAATCATACTCAATCTGCAGATAACTACCCACAGAACCGTTCTCAATCATACTCAATCTGCAGATAGCCACCCACAGAACCATTCTCAATCTGCAGCTAACTACCCACAGAAACATTCTCAATCATACTTAAACTGCAGATAACTACCCACAGAACCATTCTCAATCTGCAGCTAACTACCCACAGAACCATTCTTAATCTGCAGCTAACTACCCACAGAACCATTCTCAATCTGCAGCTAACTACCCACATTACCGTTCTCAATCTGCAGCTAACTACCCACAGAACCGTTCTCAATCTGCAGCTAACTACCCATAGAACGGTTCTCAATCATACTCAATCTGCAGGTAACTACCCACAGAACCGTTCTCAATCATACTCAATCTGCAGCTAACTACCCACAGAACCGGTCTCTATCATACTCAATCTGCAGCTAACTACCCACAGAACCGTTCTCAATCTGCAGATAACTACCCACAGAACCGTTCTCAATCTGCAGATAACTACCCACAGAACCATTCTCAATCATACTCAATCTGCAGCTAACTACCCACAGAACCGTTCTCAATCATACTCAATCTGCAGATAACCACCCACAGAACCATTCTCAATCTGCAGCTAACTACCCACAGAAACATTCTCAATCATACTCAATCTGCAGCTAACTACCCACAGAACCGTTCTCAATCATACTCAATCTGCAGATAACTACCCACCGAACCGTTCTCAATCATACTCAATCTGCAGCAAACTACCCACAGAAACATTCTCAATCTGCAGCTAACTACCCACAGAACCATTCTTAATCTGCAGATAACAACCCACAGAACCATTCTCAATCTGCAGCTAACTACCCACATAACCATTCTTAATCTGCAGATAACAACCCACAGAACCATTCTCAATCTGCAGCTAACTACCCACATTACCGTTCTCAATCTGCAGCTAACTACCCATAGAACGGTTCTCAATCATACTCAATCTGCAGGTAACTACCCACAGAACCGTTCTCAATCATACTCAATCTGCAGCTAACTACCCACAGAACCGGTCTCTATCATACTCAATCTGCAGCTAACTACCCACAGAACCATTCTCAATCATACTCAATCTGCAGCTAACTACCCACAGAACCGTTCTCAATCATACTCAATCTGCAGCTAACTACCCACAGAACCGGTCTCTATCATACTTAATCTGCAGCTAACTACCCACAGAACCGTTCTCAATCATACTCAATCTGCAGATAACTACCCACAGAACCATTCTTAATCTGCAGCTAACTACCCACAGAACCATTCTTAATCTGCAGATAACTACCCACAGAACCATTCTCAATCATACTCAATCTGCAGCTAACTACCCACACAACTGTTCTCAATCTGCAGATAACTACCCATAGAACCGTTCTCAATCTGCAGATAACTACCCACAGAACCATTCTCAATCATACTCAATCTGCAGATAACTACCCACACAACCGTTCTCAATCTGCAGATATCTACCCACCGAACCGTTCTCAATCTGCAGCTAACTACCCACACAACCGTTCTCAATCAATCTCAAACTATCCACAGAACAGTTTTTAATCATTCTCAATCTGCAGCTAACTACCCACAGAACTGTTCTCAATCACCCTGAATCTGCAGCTAACTACCCACAGAACCGTTCCCAATCACACTCAATCTTCATTAAACTACCCACAGAACCATTCCCAATCACACTCAATCTGCCGCTAACTACCCACAGAACCATTCTCAATCATACTCAATCTGCAGCTAACTACCCACAGAACCGTTCTCAATCATACTCAATCTGCAGCTAACTACCCACAGAACCGGTCTCAATCATACTCAATCTGCAGCTAACTACCCACAGAACAGTTCTCAATCATACTCAATCTGCAGCTAACTACCCACAGAACCGTTCTCAATCATACTTAATCTGCAGCTAACTACCCACAGAACCATTCTTAATCTGCAGCTAACTACCCACAAAACCATTCTCAATCATACTCAATCTGCAGATAACTACCCACAGAACCATTCTTAATCTGCAGCTAACTACCCACAGAACCATTCTCAATCTGCAGCTAACAACCCACAGAACCATTCTCAATCTGCAGCTAACTACCCAGAGAACCATTCTCAATCTGCAGATAACTACCCACAGAACCATTCTCAATCTGCAGCTAACTACCCACACAACCGTTCTCAATCTGCAGATAACTACCCACAGAACCGTTCTCAATCTGCAGATAACTACCCACAGAACCGTTCTCAATCATACTCAATCTGCAGCTAACTACCCACAGAACAGTTCTCAATCATACTCAATCTGCAGCTAACTACCCACAGAACCGTTCTCAATCATACTCAATCTGCAGATAACTACCCACAGAACCATTCTCAATCTGCAGCTAACTACCCACAGAACCATTCTCAATCATACTCAATCTGCAGATAACTACCCACAGAACCATTCTTAATCTGCAGCTAACTACCCACAGAACCATTCTCAATCTGCAGCTAACAACCCACAGAACCATTCTCAATCTGCAGCTAACTACCCAGAGAACCATTCTCAATCTGCAGATAACTACCCACAGAACCATTCTCAATCTGCAGCTAACTACCCACACAACCGTTCTCAATCTGCAGATAACTACCCACAGAACCGTTCTCAATCTGCAGATAACTACCCACAGAACCGTTCTCAATCATACTCAATCTGCAGATAACTACCCACAGAACCGTTCTCAATCATACTCAATCTGCAGATAGCCACCCACAGAACCATTCTCAATCTGCAGCTAACTACCCACAGAAACATTCTCAATCATACTTAAACTGCAGATAACTACCCACAGAACCATTCTCAATCTGCAGCTAACTACCCACAGAACCATTCTTAATCTGCAGCTAACTACCCACAGAACCATTCTCAATCTGCAGCTAACTACCCACATTACCGTTCTCAATCTGCAGCTAACTACCCACAGAACCATTCTCAATCTGCAGCTAACTACCCATAGAACGGTTCTCAATCATACTCAATCTGCAGGTAACTACCCACAGAACCGTTCTCAATCATACTCAATCTGCAGCTAACTACCCACAGAACCGGTCTCTATCATACTCAATCTGCAGCTAACTACCCACAGAACCGTTCTCAATCATACTCAATCTGCAGCTAACTACCCACAGAACCGTTCTCAATCATACTCAATCTGCAGATAACTACCCACAGAACCATTCTTAATCTGCAGCTAACTACCCACAGAACCATTCTTAATCTGCAGATAACTACCCACAGAAACATTCTCAATCTGCAGCCAACTACCCACAGAATCGGTCTCAATCATACTCAATCTGCAGCTAACTACCCACAGAACCGTTCTCAATCATACTCAATCTGCAGCTAACTACCCACAGAGCCATTCTCAATCATACTCAATCTGCAGCTAAGTTCTCAATCTGCAGCTAACTACCCACACAACCGTTCTCAATCTGCAGATATCTACCCACATAACCGTTCTCAATCTGCAGCTAACTACCCACAGAACCATTCTCAATCTGCAGCTAACTACCCACAGAACCGTTCTCAATCAATCTCAAACTATCCACAGAACAGTTTTTAATCATTCTCAATCTGCAGCTAACTACCCACAGAACTGTTCTCAATCACCCTGAATCTGCAGCTAACTACCCACAGAACTGTTCTCAATGATTCTCAATCTGCATTAAACTACCCACAGAACCATTCCCTATCACACTCAATCTGCAGCTAACTACCCACAGAACCATTCTCAATCATTCTCAATCTGTAGCTAACTACCCACAGCACCGTTCCCAATCACACTCAATCTGTAGCAAACTACCCACAGAACCGTTCCCAATCACACTCAATCTGCAGATAACTACCCACCGAACCGTTCTCAATCATACTCAATCTGCAGCAAACTACCCACAGAAACATTCTCAATCTGCAGCTAACTACCCACAGAACCATTCTTAATCTGCAGATAACAACCCACAGAACCATTCTCAATCTGCAGCTAACTACCCACATAACCATTCTTAATCTGCAGATAACAACCCACAGAACCATTCTCAATCTGCAGCTAACTACCCACATTACCGTTCTCAATCTGCAGCTAACTACCCATAGAACGGTTCTCAATCATACTCAATCTGCAGGTAACTACCCACAGAACCGTTCTCAATCATACTCAATCTGCAGCTAACTACCCACAGAACCGGTCTCTATCATACTCAATCTGCAGCTAACTACCCACAGAACCATTCTCAATCATACTCAATCTGCAGCTAACTACCCACAGAACCGTTCTCAATCATACTCAATCTGCAGCTAACTACCCACAGAACCGGTCTCTATCATACTTAATCTGCAGCTAACTACCCACAGAACCGTTCTCAATCATACTCAATCTGCAGATAACTACCCACAGAACCATTCTTAATCTGCAGCTAACTACCCACAGAACCATTCTTAATCTGCAGATAACTACCCACAGAACCATTCTCAATCATACTCAATCTGCAGCTAACTACCCACACAACTGTTCTCAATCTGCAGATAACTACCCATAGAACCGTTCTCAATCTGCAGATAACTACCCACAGAACCATTCTCAATCATACTCAATCTGCAGATAACTACCCACACAACCGTTCTCAATCTGCAGATATCTACCCACCGAACCGTTCTCAATCTGCAGCTAACTACCCACACAACCGTTCTCAATCAATCTCAAACTATCCACAGAACAGTTTTTAATCATTCTCAATCTGCAGCTAACTACCCACAGAACTGTTCTCAATCACCCTGAATCTGCAGCTAACTACCCACAGAACCGTTCCCAATCACACTCAATCTTCATTAAACTACCCACAGAACCATTCCCAATCACACTCAATCTGCCGCTAACTACCCACAGAACCATTCTCAATCATACTCAATCTGCAGCTAACTACCCACAGAACCGTTCTCAATCATACTCAATCTGCAGCTAACTACCCACAGAACCGGTCTCAATCATACTCAATCTGCAGCTAACTACCCACAGAACAGTTCTCAATCATACTCAATCTGCAGCTAACTACCCACAGAACCGTTCTCAATCATACTTAATCTGCAGCTAACTACCCACAGAACCATTCTTAATCTGCAGCTAACTACCCACAAAACCATTCTCAATCATACTCAATCTGCAGATAACTACCCACAGAACCATTCTTAATCTGCAGCTAACTACCCACAGAACCATTCTCAATCTGCAGCTAACAACCCACAGAACCATTCTCAATCTGCAGCTAACTACCCAGAGAACCATTCTCAATCTGCAGATAACTACCCACAGAACCATTCTCAATCTGCAGCTAACTACCCACACAACCGTTCTCAATCTGCAGATAACTACCCACAGAACCGTTCTCAATCTGCAGATAACTACCCACAGAACCGTTCTCAATCATACTCAATCTGCAGCTAACTACCCACAGAACAGTTCTCAATCATACTCAATCTGCAGCTAACTACCCACAGAACCGTTCTCAATCATACTCAATCTGCAGATAACTACCCACAGAACCATTCTCAATCTGCAGCTAACTACCCACAGAACCATTCTCAATCATACTCAATCTGCAGATAACTACCCACAGAACCATTCTTAATCTGCAGCTAACTACCCACAGAACCATTCTCAATCTGCAGCTAACAACCCACAGAACCATTCTCAATCTGCAGCTAACTACCCAGAGAACCATTCTCAATCTGCAGATAACTACCCACAGAACCATTCTCAATCTGCAGCTAACTACCCACACAACCGTTCTCAATCTGCAGATAACTACCCACAGAACCGTTCTCAATCTGCAGATAACTACCCACAGAACCGTTCTCAATCATACTCAATCTGCAGATAACTACCCACAGAACCGTTCTCAATCATACTCAATCTGCAGATAGCCACCCACAGAACCATTCTCAATCTGCAGCTAACTACCCACAGAAACATTCTCAATCATACTTAAACTGCAGATAACTACCCACAGAACCATTCTCAATCTGCAGCTAACTACCCACAGAACCATTCTTAATCTGCAGCTAACTACCCACAGAACCATTCTCAATCTGCAGCTAACTACCCACATTACCGTTCTCAATCTGCAGCTAACTACCCACAGAACCATTCTCAATCTGCAGCTAACTACCCATAGAACGGTTCTCAATCATACTCAATCTGCAGGTAACTACCCACAGAACCGTTCTCAATCATACTCAATCTGCAGCTAACTACCCACAGAACCGGTCTCTATCATACTCAATCTGCAGCTAACTACCCACAGAACCGTTCTCAATCATACTCAATCTGCAGCTAACTACCCACAGAACCGTTCTCAATCATACTCAATCTGCAGATAACTACCCACAGAACCATTCTTAATCTGCAGCTAACTACCCACAGAACCATTCTTAATCTGCAGATAACTACCCACAGAAACATTCTCAATCTGCAGCCAACTACCCACAGAATCGGTCTCAATCATACTCAATCTGCAGCTAACTACCCACAGAACCGTTCTCAATCATACTCAATCTGCAGCTAACTACCCACAGAGCCATTCTCAATCATACTCAATCTGCAGCTAAGTTCTCAATCTGCAGCTAACTACCCACACAACCGTTCTCAATCTGCAGATATCTACCCACATAACCGTTCTCAATCTGCAGCTAACTACCCACAGAACCATTCTCAATCTGCAGCTAACTACCCACAGAACCGTTCTCAATCAATCTCAAACTATCCACAGAACAGTTTTTAATCATTCTCAATCTGCAGCTAACTACCCACAGAACTGTTCTCAATCACCCTGAATCTGCAGCTAACTACCCACAGAACTGTTCTCAATGATTCTCAATCTGCATTAAACTACCCACAGAACCATTCCCTATCACACTCAATCTGCAGCTAACTACCCACAGAACCATTCTCAATCATTCTCAATCTGTAGCTAACTACCCACAGCACCGTTCCCAATCACACTCAATCTGTAGCAAACTACCCACAGAACCGTTCCCAATCACACTCAATCTGCAGCTAACTACCCACAGAACCGTTCTCAATCATTCTCAATCTGTAGCAAACTACCCACAGCACCGTTCTTAATCGTTCTCAATCTACAGCAAACTACTCACAATTTTTTTTTTTTATGGACTTCGCACTGGAGTTCAGGACCTTGGCTGCTGGGGCGGGGTGGAACGACAGGGCCCTGGTAGACCATTAACGGTGTAGTTTCCGGGCAGATGTCCGCAGGGAGCTAGCCTGTCGGGACACCGCTCTTTCTCTCGATGAGCTCATCGACATGTCTCTCCGACTGGACAATCTGCTGGCTGTCCGCGGGCGTTCGGAAAGGGTCCTGTCCGTTCCACCTCCGTGCACCCCGCCCCTACTCCTATGGAGTTAGAGGGGGCTGTGCCAAGGGGCACCGGAGGATGTGGCTCCTCCTGCACCAGCTGTGGTCGGAGAGGACACACGGCCGACCGGTGCTGGAGGAGTCAGTCAGGGAGTCGAGAGGGCAGGCAGAACACTTCTCGGTCACCCCAGGTGAGTCAGCACCAAACTCACCCAGAACCCCCTGTTGGTCGCATGTTCTTATTAATTTTGTTTTCTGATTTTTCTCCCTCTTCCCAGCATAGGGCGCTAGTCGATTCAGGCGCAGCTGGGAACTTTATGGATCGCGGACTCGCCATTAAGCTGGGTATTCCGCGAGTGCCGATAGATTCCCCCTTCCCCGTGCACTCCCTAGATAGCCGGCCATTAGGGTCAGGGCTAGTCAGGGAGTCTACGGTTCCACTGGACATGGTAACGCAGGGGAATCATAAGGAACGGATTAGTTTTTTTCTTATCGATTTGCCTGCATTTCCGGTGGTGCTGGGGGTCCCCTGGCTGGCTGATCACAATGCCCGGATTTCGTGGAAACAGGGGGTTCTCCAGGGGTGGTCCGAGGAGTGTTCAGGGAGGTGTCTAGGAGTTTCCATAGGTGCCACGTCGGTGGAGAGTCCAGACCAGGTGTCCACCGTGCGCATTCCCCCTGAATACGCCGATTTGGCGATCGCTTTTTGTAAAAAGAGGGCGACCAAATTACCACCTCATCGATTTTGCGATAGATCTCCAGGTTAATGCTGCGCTTCCCAAGAGTCACGTGTACCCCTTGTCACAAGTGGAGACGGTGGCTATGGAGACAAATATCACGGAATCTCTGGGACAGGGGTACATTCGGCCCTCCATCTCACCCGCCTCCTCGAGTTTCTTTTTTGTGAAGAAAAAGGAGGGAGGTCTGCGTCCGTGCATTGATTACAGAGGTCTAAATGCTATCATGGTGGGGTTTAGTTACCCTCTACCTCTGATCGCTACGGCGGTGGAATCATTTCACGGAGCAAAATTCTTCACAAAACTGGATCTCAGGAGCACGTATAACCTGGTGCGTATTAAGGATGGAGACGAGTGGAAAACTGCATTTAGTACCACATCGGGCCATTATGAGTACCTCATCATGCCGTATGGGTTAAAGAATGCTCTAGCCGTCTTTCAGTCCTTTGTAGACGAGATTCTCAGGGACCTGCACGGACAGGGCGTGATTGTTTATATCGATGATATTCTGATATATTCCGCCACCCGCGCCACGCATGTGTCCCTGGTACGCAAGGTGCTTGGGAGACTGCTGGAGCATGACCTATACGTCAAGGCTGAGAAGTGTGTGTTCTCCAAACGCGCCGTCTCCTTCCTGGGTTATCGCATTTCCACCACGGGGGTGGTGATGGAGTGTGGCCACGTTAAGGCCGTGCGTAATTGGCCGACTCCAACCACGGTAAAGGAGGTGCAGTGGTTCTTTGGGTTTGCCAATTACTACCGGAGGTTTATCCGGGGTTTTGGCCAGGTAGCGGCTCCCATTACCTCACTGCTGAAGGGGGGGCCGGTGCCTTTGCGGTGGTGGACTGAGGCGGACGGAGCCTTCAAGAGGTTGAAAGTGCTGTTCGCCGAAACACCCGTGTTGGAGCACCCGGACCCGTCTCTAGCGTTCATAGTGGAGGTGGGTGCATCCGAGGCTGGGGTGGGTGCTGTGCTATCACAGCGCTCGGGTACGCCACTGAAACTCCGCCCCTGCGCTTTCTTTTCGAAGAAGCTCAGTTCGGCGGAGCGTAACTATGATGTGGGGGACAGGGAGTTGCTAGCAATGGTAAAAGCCTTGAGGGTGTGGCGACACTGGCTTGAGGGGGCAAAGCACCCCTTTCTCATCTGGACCGACCATCGGAATCTGGAGTATATCCGGGCAGCTAGGAGACTGAATCCGCATCAGGCAAGGTGGGCCATGTTCTTCGCCCGTTTTAGGTTCACGATTTCCTATAGACCAGGCTCCCTGAACACGAGGGCCGACGCGCTGTCCCGTCTTTATGACACTGAGCACCGGCCCATCAATCCGACTCCCATCATTCCAGCATCTAGGCTGGTGGCACCGGTGGTATGGGAGGTGGACTCGGACATCGAGCGGGCTTTAGTATTGGAACCTGCACCTTCACAGTGTCCCGTGGGTCGCATGTACGTGCCGCTCGGTGTCCGTGATCAATTGATTCGGTGGGCGCACACTCTACCCTCTTCGGGTCATCCTGGTGTGGCGAGGACAGTGCAGAGTCTCAGGGGGAAGTACTGGTGGCCCACCTTGGCTAAGGACGTGAGGTTCTATGTCTCTTCCTGTTCGGTGTGCGCCCAGAGTAAGGCTCCTAGGCATCTCCCTAGAGGGAAGTTACAGCCCCTCCCCGTTCCACAACGGCCATGGTCGCACCTGTTAGTAGACTTCCTGACAGATCTCCCCCCATCTCAGGGGAGCACTACGATCCTGGTGGTTTTGGATCGGTTTTCAAAGTCCTGCCGTCTCCTCCCGTTGCCCGGTCTCCCTACGGCCCTGCAGACTGCGGAGGCCCTATTTACCCACGTCTTCCGGCACTACGGGGTGCTGGAGGACATTGTCTCTGATCGAGGTTCCCAGTTCACATCCAGGATCTGGAAGGCGTTTATGGAGCGGCTGGGGGTCTCGGTCAGTTTGACCTCCGGTTATCACGCCGAGAGTAATGGGCAGGCGGAGAGGGTGAACCAGGAGGTGGGAAGGTTTCTGAGGTCGTATTGCCAGGACCGGCCAGGAGAGTGGGCGAGGTACATTCCTTGGGCGGAGTTAGCCCAGAACTCACTTCGTCACTCCTCTACTAACCTGTCACCCTTTCAGTGTGTTTTGGGTTACCAGCCGGTCCTGGCACCATGGCACCAGAGCCAGACCGAAGCTCCTGCGGTGGAGGAATGGGTACAGCGCTCCAAGGAGACCTGGAGAGCCGTCCAAGAATTCCTGAAGGAAGCCAGTGGACGTTAGAAGAGGAGTGCTGACCGCCACCGCAGTGAGGCACCCGTGTTTGTACCGGGGGACAGGGTCTGGCTCTCAACCCGGAACCTGCCCCTCTGCTTGCCCTGCCGGAAGCTGGGGCCGCAGTGTGTGGGGCCCTTCAAAGTCCTGAGGAGGATAAATGAGGTGTGTTATCGGTTACAACTCCCTTCCTATTACCGTATTAACCCCTCATTTCATGTGTCTCTCCTCAGGGCGGTGGTAGCTGGTCCCCTACAGGAAGGTGAGGTGCCGGAGTTCCCTCCGCCCCCTCAGGACATCGGTGGATCCCCGGCGTACAGCATACGGGCCATTCTGGACTCGAGAAGCCGGGTGAGGGGCCTGCAGTACCTCGTAGACTAGGAGGGGTACGGTCCGGAGGAGAGGTGCTGGGTGCCGGCGGAGGATGTCTTGGACCCATCCATGTTGAAGGGTTTCCATCGCCTCCGCCCGGATCGCCCTGCGCCTCGCCCTCCGGGTCGCCCTCGAGGCCGGTGTCGGCGCGGTGCTAGAGCCGCACGTTGGGGGGGGGGGGGTACTGTCACGACTCCCTCCTTAGTTGGGTTGATTAGCGGGGCTATATTAGCTAGTTGACCCGCCTCCTCTTTGTGCGGGATTGTTTCTCTGTTGGTTGCTTTGTTACGTGCTGTATTGTATTTAGCGCGTGGGTATACGCTCACTGTGTTTTGTCCCCTGTGTTTGGGGCACTTTGATTTTTGTGTGCGCTGAGTTCGCTATTTGGGGTGGCAGGTGTTTTTGCTGTGTCGCTCATTAAAAGCCATCACCCGTATCGCTGCTTCCTGCGTCTGATTCCTCCTCCACTACGCCTAAGCATTACATAACTGTAATTTAACCTTCATTTAACCTTTATTTAATCTTCATTTAATCTTCATTTAACCTTCATTTAACCTTCATTTAACCTTACCTACCCGTAATTTAACCTTCATTTAACATTTATTTAATCTTCATTTAACCTTCATTTAACCTTTATTTAATCTTCATTTAACCTTCATTTAACCTTACCTACCCTTAATTTAACCTTCATTTAACCTTTATTTAACCTTTATTTATCCAGGTGAGTCAATTAAGAAAACATCCTTATTTACGATGATGGCCTGGGACACCCCATGTCTTCACAGTCTTTCAACACTCCCTTTTCCCTCCCTCAGAACATCTTTCCCTTCTTCCATTTTCTCTCTACACTAATTAATATCTTTGGTGAAATTTAGCCTTATAATTGAAATGTAAAGATATTTTTAACAGTAACACTGTCGTCTGTATAGTACACCATAGCAACGAACCTGTACAGTAATAATACCTTCTTCACATTATATTTTTCATCTACATTCTGAGAAATATTGACGTGGAACCTCATTACCTTGTTCAAATATTACAATCTTGGATGCAGTGCCCTGGCCAGCAGATGTTCAGAGTTCTGATGCCAAGTCAATGAGGAGCTCTTCCATGTCATGATTTGACCACAGAATTAGATTGACTTGAAAGCCAGGATATTTTATGTCTGGATCGCAGCGCCAAGAAGTTCTATAGCCTGACTGAAGTTCTATAGCCTGACTGAAGTTCTATAGCCTGACTGAAGTTCTATTGCCTGACTGAAGTTCTATAGCCTGACTGAAGTTCTATTGCCTGACTGAAGTTCTATAGCCTGACTGAAGTTCTATTGCCTGACTGAAGTTCTATAGCCTGACTGAAGTTCTATAGCCTGACTGAAGTTCTATAGCCTTACTGAAGTTCTATAGCCTGACTGAAGTTCTATAGCCTGACTGAAGTTCTATAGCCTGACTGAAGTTCTATAGCCTGACTGAAGTTCTATTGCCTGACTGAAGTTCTATAGCCTGACTGAAGTTCTATTGCCTGACTGAAGTTCTATAGCCTGACTGAAGTTCTATTGCCTGACTGAAGTTCTATAGCCTGACTGAAGTTCTATTGCCTGACTGAAGTTCTATAGCCTGACTGAAGTTCTATTGCCTGACTGAAGTTCTATAGCCTGACTGAAGTTCTTTAGCCTGACTGAAGTTCTATTGCCTGACTGAAGTTCTATAGCCTGACTGAAGTTCTATAGCCTGACTGAAGTTCTATAGCCTGACTGAAGTTCTATTGCCTGACTGAAGTTCTATAGCCTGACTGAAGTTCTATAGCCTGACTGAAGTTCTTTAGCCTGACTGAAGTTCTATTGCCTGACTGAAGTTCTATTGCCTGACTGAAGTTCTATAGCCTGACTGAAGTTCTATAGCCTGACTGAAGTTCTATAGCCTGACTTGGAGACAATCACTGGGGAATATATAGTGCCATTTTCAGGTCAACTTCCCCTGTAATGTAGAGCTGTAGACATGATTCAAACCTTGTCTGGCTTAGTGGCGTGGCAGTTTCAGCTCTTGTTTGGTTAGGAATAAAGATTGATCATAATAACAGCATTAGTAATGATGAGTGGTGAAAGAGTAGAAACCAATGAGGAGCTACAGTACTGCCTGACCAGACCCCTGTATGATGTCATGTTTCTGGGTGGCAATAGGGCAAGCACTAACACATGAAAGAAGTTGACATTTGGAATTTACAGATTTGACCTGACAAGTGTGTTTCTATGTAGGCTATGTAGTCTTTGTGTGTGTGTGTGTGTGTGTGTGTGTGTGTGTGTACATCTCTCTGTGTGTTCCAACTAGGCAGGTGGCCTTCCCGACTTCAATTCTTCAATTCTGTCTGTGAAACCCACACTAACACAGACAGACCCAGGAGAGTCTTAACGGACAGAGATGCCCCGAGGTGCACCCTACCAGCCTGCCTGCCTCTCTCTGTCAGCCAGCCGAGCCACCAGCCAAGCTCCATAACACACAGATCTCTCTCAATCTCCAGCCATTGCAGTGAGTTTGGCTAGTTGTTTGTAATTAGGGCTCAGCAGATACCTTCCTTCTGAACAGACGTTGCATACCTCCTTCTATAAGCAACCCAACCGTCTGCTTTCTGATCTGACTGGGCCTCGTCGGACACACACACACACACACACACACACACACACACACACACACACACACACACACACTAGGTCTCATTAGACCCAGACCCCCTCTCCGCTGTTCGCCCCGCTCACCCCAGCCAAAACGTCTACGAGTCTTCACCACTCGCTACACTTTTGATTTATAATCTTATTTTGAACATTGGTTGACGTCACAGTGCAAGCATCCCTGAAGTTAACTGTGTGTGCCAGGATAGATCTAAACACAATGTGTCACAGTGAGACTCGCAGAAACGGCAATGCTGTCATTGTTCTGAAACAGCACTCAAGTGCCATTTTGATATTTATTCAACGTGCCATGTATTCGCTCTTGCTCTTCTCTCCTTCTTCTCCTCGTTCTCGTTCTTTCTCTCGTTCTTGTTCTCTCTCTCTCTGTCACTTACTCACTTGCTCCCTCTAAATTCTAAACCGACATGCAATATTTACAAACAGTTCCAAACTTTCCTCTCGCTCTCTCTCTTCCCCTCTCTCTCTTCCTCTATGCCTCTCTCTCTTCCTCTATGCCTCTCTCTCTCTTCCTCTCTCTTTCTTCCTCAATCCCTCTCTCTCTCTCTCCTCCTCTATCCCTCTCTCTCTCTCTTCTTCCTCTCTCTCTCTCTCTCTCTCTCTCTTCCTCTATGCCTCTCTCTCACTCAAATTATTAGGGTGAGGCACAGGGGCTACTAACTGCTTACTACACAACATACACTTAATATTACTTTCTTAGCTACAGTATGCATATCTCCCTGGCATATTACATCATTTATTCAGCAGCATACAAGACATTTTTGGTCTCACCTTGTTGTGCTCACATCCTTCCAAACCATTCGTTGTTGAATTTGCGATTTCCAACTTGTTGTGTAATGTTTATGTCCAATGGCTGATGAGCACCGATACGTTTTATCTATAATTTATCTTCATTATTTATCTTCATATGACAACGATTAAAAAGGATTTGCCAGTAGATTGTTGACTTGATTCATGATGATGACTGCTAGCTAAGATTTGGAAAGTTGACATGATGTTGACATGATCAGTCCAATCAAAGCTATGGTAGATATAACGTGATTTGACCTAATTTTATCTGTGGCCAATGACCTTGAGCACTTCTTGGATGGGCACTTCTAATGTATCTCTATGTTAATACCCAAAGGGCTCTACATTTTTGAGGTCTCCCCTTAGACTTCGCGGTGATGTAGTTTCCCCTTGATTGACAGAACACTGAGCCAATCACGGTGCAATGCTCCGTATTTTCTGCTGGCTTGCCCCACCATTACAGAAAGCACTGAGCTAGGCTGAAACACCTGCATTTTGGAGCTGCCTTACTCAAGAAAACAAAAAAAGAGTCCATGTTTGTATGTAGCTTAATTAACTCAATGATATATATATTTTTTTATATTGTTTGCAAACTGATATGTGACATGTATTAAAGCCAAAATAACATGCAAAACAGGCAAGCCCCCCAAAAATGTTTTATTTATTTTGTATTATAATTGTTTTGCTAAAGATGTGGGGCTCTGCCCCAACTGCCCTGAATGAGGGGTTGCCACTGGATAGAATAGTCCTCACCTCTGCTCCGTCAATAAAACAAAAACAACAATGGTGGGGTGGACAGTGGTGCTCTTTCCCCTACTGTTGTTTCAATGTTTAAAGAAAAAAATGTGGTTCAACTTTGCATTATCACCCTAGCATCTGCAGGGGCTATTACTATCTTCTTAGGTTACCCATCCAAAGCCTACAGTTACAAATCTTAATACACCAGCCTTTGAACCCTGTATCACACAGCATACTTTAGTGAAAAATCTTATAACCCTGTATCACACAGCATACTTTAGTGAAAAATCTTATAACCCTGTATCACACAGCATACTTTACTGAAAAATCTTATAACCCTGTATCACACAGCATACTTTACTGAAAAATCTTATAACCCTGTATCACACGACATACCTTAATGACAAATCTTATAACCCTGTATCACACGACATACTTTAATGAAAAATCTTATAACCCTGTATCACACGACATACCTTAATGACAAATCTTATAACCCTGTATCACACGACATACTTTAGTGAAAAATCTTATAACCCTGTATCACACGACATACTTTAATGAAAAATCTTATAACCCTGTATCACACGACATACCTTAATGACAAATCTTATAACCCTGTATCACACGACATACTTTAGTGAAAAATCTTATAACCCTGTATCACACGACATACTTTAGTGAAAAATCTTATAACCCTGTATCACACGGCATACTTTAATGAAAAATCTTAGAACCCTCTATCACATAGCATACTTCAGTGAAACATCTAAGATCCCTGTATCACACAGAATACTTTAGTGACAAATCTTAGAACATTGTATCACACAGCATACTTTAGTGAAACATCTTAGAACCCTGTATCAAACAGCATACTTCAGTGAAATATCTTCATCCTCTGTCTTCACACATTGATTACTAAATTAGGAGTCAATCAACAAACTTCTACAAGCTTTTGATAATGAGCGAGTCAAGTAACGGACAGCTAGGTTACGAGTCTTTTTATTTCATGATATTTCAAATCAAATCAAATTTTATCAGTCACATACACGTGGTTAGCAGAGTTATTGCAAGTGTAGCGAAATGCTTGTGCTTCTAGTTCCGACAGTGCAGCAATATCTAACAAGTAATCTAACAATTCCACAACAACTACACACAAATTAGTACACACAAATCTAAGTAAAGGAATGGAACAAGAACATATACATGTAAATATATGGATGATATTTATGTTATAAACTCTGTTCTTTTGTATTATTTTATAATAATGACTCTACTAGTGTCACGCCTTGATCTGTTTCAGCTGTCCTTGTGCTTGTCTCCACCCCCCTCCAGGTGTCGCCCATCTTCCCCATTATCCCCTGTGTATTTACACCTGTCTGTCTGTGCCAGTTCGTCTTGTCAAGATAAGATTCAAGGTAAGATTGTCAAGATAAGATTCAAGGTAAGATTGTCAAGGTAAGATTCAAGCTTACCTGCGTTCGTCCTGTCAGCTCCTGTCTTTTTTCATCCTCCTGGTTTTTGACCCTGCCTGTCCTGTACTTGTACCTGCCCCCCTGACCACTCTGCCTGTACCTGAGCCTGCCTGCCATCCTGTACCTTTGTTCTGCCTGTCCCTGACCCTGCCTGCCATCCACTACCTTTGCTCCACCTCTGGGTTACTGAACTCTGCCTCTCCCTGAGCCTGCCAGCCGTCCGCTACCTTTGCTCCATCTCTGGGTTACTGAACTCTGCCTCTCCCTGAGCCTGTCCCTGAGCCTGCCTGCCGTCCGCTACCTTTACTCCACCTCTGGGTTACTGAACTCTGCCTGTCCCTGAGCCTGTCCCTGACCCTGCCTGCCGTCCTGTACCATTGCTCCACCTCTGGATTACTGAACTCTGCCTCTCCCTGAGCCTGTCCCTGACCCTGCCTGCCGTCTGGTACCGTTGCTCCACCTCTTGGTTACTGAACTCTGCCTCTCCCTGAGCCTGCCTGCCTTGACCTGTCGGTTGCCTGCCCCTGGTGTTATAATAAACATTGTTACTTCACCCAGTCTGCACTTGGGTCTTACCTTGTTTCCTGATAACTAGACTGTTGTGATAGATACATCCGTATCACCCCAGACGTATCACCCCGGATGTATCACCCCAAGAGGGTCAACATACTCTAAATACCACGAATTGAGCACAGGCGGTCCATCTCAATTTAGGAGAACTGAAAAAGTGGCATATTGGATTGTTCAATTCAATCCATGAATTGACTTGAACAATATACTGCATTTAATTGTATTTAATTTCAGATAGTTAATACACTTTTACTTCAATTCATGATTTGAATTTAATTCCATTTAAATTCACTCACTAACATGGAGTAACTTGACGTATTGAACCCCCACCCTGCTCCCCAGATGCAAGGCTAGAAGAAAAGACAGTACAGTACAGTGTGATCGTTCAGCAGAAGACCTGTTGCAGTAAAGGAGGGTAATCCTGACCGAAGGTAGGGGTGTCGTCACTCGGCCTTCCCCAGGTTCAGATAGTACTGAAGTGTCGTACTGCTACAGCCTGTTCTGATACTAACTGTGAGTCTATTTATATTCATGAAAATGTTTGTTGTTTGCCCGACCGTATCCGGGGCCTTATCACGGAGCTCGGTTTGAGAGATTGGCGAGGTAATCGTACAGAAGTGATTTCTAGAAAATCAGCTAAGATGACAGGTAATTAATGAGTTCTTTGTACTTTTGTACAAAGATACAAGACAGAAACAATACAACACTTAGACAAACTATTCTGATGTTTTGAGTTTATTCATACTAATGATTTATACAGCACCAGTTAAACGTTTGGACACACCTACTCATTCAAGGGTTTATCTTTATTTTTACTATTTTCTACATTGTAGAATAATAGTGAAGACATCAAAACTATAAAATAACACATATGGAATCATGTTGTAAACCAAAAAGTGTTAAACAAATCAAAATATATTTGAAATTCTTCAAATTTTTCTTCATTTTAAACCCAAACCTTAACCTCACTACTAACCCTAATGCCTAAACCTAACCTTAAATTAAGACCAAAAAGCAAAAACAAATGTCATGAATTTTTACAATATAGCCAATTTTGACTTTGCAGCTGGCCCATCTAGCGGAAATGGCTCAGTTCGGTCTCCAGTGCAAGATTCATGACAATAAATGTCAACCTTCGTTCCATTGGCTTATCTCAAGTTAGGACCATGGAGGCCTTGAGGACAGCAGAGTTCCCATACGATGAGACCCATAGTCTACACCACTGAGGACAAGTACATAAAGTACTACAAAAAGGTCTTAGTAGCATGTGATGATGATGGGTTGCTCCAGAGTGAGAGACTTCCATCACAAACTCTAAATGTTTTTGCAGGGAAAAGGATTGACTTGTATTTCATGTCATTTATTTTTATTTACCATATGAAAGCAGACTGGGGAGGGGGGGGCATGGAATGCAATGTGTTTTATTTCGCAACAAAAACACATTAATGAATGTGATGAACATGAATAGATATTTATGTCAGATATTAGGCTAGACCTGAATGTCTGGTCCACACTGCCCCATATGCCACACCCTTAAAAAAAAGGGTTTCAGAAGGGTTCTGCGCATGTTCCGTAGGGGAACCCTTTTTGGTTTCAGGTGTAACCCTTTTTGGTTTCAGGTGTAACCCTTTTTGGTTCCAGGTGTAACCCTTTTTGGTTCCAGGTCCAACTATTTTGGGTTCCATGTAGAACTCTCTGTGTAAAGGGTTCTACATGTAACCGAAAAGGGTTCCACCAGGAACCAAAATGGGTTTTTCAAAGGGATCCCTATGAGGACAGCCGAATAACCTTTTTGGTTCTAGATAGCAGCCTTTTTTCTAAGAGTGTACAGTACATATCTCTCCCACAGTATTGACTAAACCTTAATGTCTGTTCCACACTCTACATTTATCTCAGTATCAACAGAACAGGTTGATAGACTACAGATGTTCAGACATTAACAACAAATAACACATCGTATTGATTTGATACCAGTTATTTCATTGATACATGGTGTATATATATATATTTAATAGCAGTTAATTGAGGGCAATCAGGCAGTATACATGATGTAACACCATATGTTGCACACTTTTATCAAGAGTACAGTTTAGGGCGGCAGGTAGACTTGTGGTTAAGCACATTGGGCCAGTAACCGAAAAGTCACTGGTTCGAATCCCCAAGCCGACTAGGTAGAAAAATCTATCAACGTGCCTTTGAACAAGGCACTTAACCCGAGTTGCTCTGGATAAAAATGTCTGCTAAAATGATTAAAATGTAAAAGTGGTATTACCTCATATTGATGTGAAAAATGTTCAGACTAAAATGTCGTACTGTGATTTGAAAGGAATATATAACAGGAAACTAGAAGTATGTAAAATAGACTATGTAAAATAGACTATCTCCAGGGGGTGGTTTGTTTTTTGACAGACAGCCTGGTCTCTGGGGAAAAGGGGAGCTGGTTAGAGCCGTGGCAGGTTAGGAGCTCTGTGGGATGCCTACAAGTTAGCTCATCTGATACTCTGTAGAGAAGAGGAGTAATAAGGGTGGCAGGTATCCTAGTGGTTAGAGCGTGGGACTAGTAACTGAAAGGTTGCTAGATCAAATCCCCAAGCTGACAAGGTAAAAATCTGTTGTTCTGCCCCTGAACAAGGCAGTTAACCCACTGTTCCTAGGCTGCCATTGTAAATAAGAATTTGTTCTTAACTGACTTGCCTAGTTAAATAAAGGCTAAATAAATAAAAATATGTTCAAGTCTGTCTGGTAATCACAGGAAACTGGAACAGTAAAGCTCAGGTCAACACTAAAGCATCAAAACAGTCTGAGGTGTAGCTAGTGTGCTGCCGTATCATTTTGATGGTGCGTTTCACCTTGAATGTTTTTAATCATTCATGTAGCCTAAGTGCCTGACTGTTCCTCCTGCATTCGTCAAATCGCAAGGCAGACGATCAAGGCTGAAGACAAAAGGGGGTAAAGCCAAAGCAAAAACAGACTGGCGTCCGGGCTACCTCGCGTGTCATTCCTCTGCTCCAAAGACTCAGCTGTTAAGAAGACAAATGTTCGGTTCAAGGTTTTTTCTTTCTCTATTACAACTGTGCAACATATGATTTAATTCATGAAAAAAATATGAACTAAACCACCACTGATTGATGGAACTGTTACCAGGTCTACCTAACAATCTAATAATTGTCTAAATTTAGACCTGATTCTGTATTGCTGTTCTCCCCCGGTCGGTCTATCTGGCCCGGGACCCAGATATTACCTCAGTTTTAGTCGTTTTGAGTGAGTGCGCTGGAGGTCTGAGCTGAGAGGGTAATGTTATCCAATCGTAACAAAAAACTGTTGGTATGCTGAACCCGACCCAGCATATAATGTCAAAACAAACATG
Source organism: Salmo trutta (assembly GCF_901001165.1). Classification (NCBI taxonomy): domain Eukaryota; kingdom Metazoa; phylum Chordata; class Actinopteri; order Salmoniformes; family Salmonidae; genus Salmo; species Salmo trutta. The sequence goes on from NC_042958.1 coordinate 47,881,551, forward strand.
ATAATTCACATCCAGATATATCATACCTTATCCAGTGCAAACTGAAAACATGCTCATATTAGTGCCTGTCTGTTCACAAAGGGATGTATGGAAGGCCAGAGAAGCCAGAGAAATGGGTTGCCTCGAAGCCCCATTCAAAGTCCTAAAATCTTTATTAACAATTTATTACGTACATTCCTGTCACTGTGGATAAAGACAATGCCTTTTGTGTAGAGGTGGAATAGGTTGATTTTCCGTAAAAAATATGAAAGCAAAAAATAACATCTACTGACAAATTCCTTTACAGAGTAGTTGGCTGAATGCTCCAAGGGGAACCATATAGTCTTATGAAATGTAAATGTTGTTCAGAAATGTGGCATCGAGCCACATAGTTACATTTATCTGTAATCTGATGTACTTAAATAAGTGTCATGACTGTCCTGATCAGGTCAGGGTACAGGAGACCACCACCCTACAGATTATCTCCCAAACCCCCAACAGAGGAGGAGAGATCTAGGGGTCTGAAGATGTGGGGGTTTTATGACACCTCATGCCCATAATACAGAGAAATTCCTTTGTCCTAACAATGGAGAACTGGCCTCAGAACCTTAAACATGCAATAAAGGAACTTTGGAACAATGGCTTCCGTCAGCCACAATGGTGGTTATGACGAAAAGTGGAATATTAAAATGTATGTAACTTTTGTATTGGTTTTTAAAGGTTAAGAGATTACGTTATTATGAAAACATTGTACCTTTAAGAGTTTTCCCAGTATATGCCTGATGTTTATACATTGTACGCTGTTTGGAAAATATCCAAATCAAACAGAATGTTTTGATAAAGATGAAATGTGAAGTTAGTGTCTAAAATCGGATTTTTAGCCAAATCTAAGCCTTGCCCCCTGTACTTGGTCCGCCCAGAGAATCGCCCTAAAGGCTGTTACGCCCACTTCTGACCCGAGGGTATAAGACAGGAGAGTGAAGAATTAACATAGTAGACTATTGACCCCAAGCTGCAGCGAAGGTCTAACAAAGTCGACGAACCCCAAAACGAAACACAAGGTTGAAGACAAAGAAATATTTTTCTACACGAGCTACGGACGAGTAGCTGTGTCTAAGCGGGTGAATTCAAGCCGAACCACCCAGCCTCCACTCTCCATTGAATCGTGGTATCGACACCATTCGAGCCGAAGCTGTGAGCTCTGAGCTACAGAGCTGTCTGTCCTCAGAAGACCCCTTTCCGATCAAGGGTGAGGATCAGACCACTTAGCCAAGAAGGACACTGACATCGTGAGGACAACCAGAGAGTTGCGCCGGAGAACTTCGTCATTTAAAAGCCTAAACGACCCACGCGGAGCTTCCCACCTGAGAACTACAACACGTAATTACATCATTATATTCTGACCCATAAGAGCGGCAGTTCGGGGCAAGGCTAATTTTAAATAAGCATGGCTGACAAATGAACCCAAATGTATATTTCTCTCGTGTACTTCCTTTCTTTCTCTCTCTTTAAAATCCCCATTTTGGGTAACAAGCGCCAGAGTGTGTTGGCCCGTTATACTAAGTCCTAATCAATAGCTAGACTGTGTTTTGTGTATGTGCATTTTTATCATCATTTTAGCTTGCTAGTAAATAAATAATCAACTAAGATTGGTGTGGTAAATTCAGTGGTAAAGCCCGGGTCCGTGCAGATTCCCGGATTATACGACTTTCAGATTATGAGACTGTAGAGGAAACTGATTAATTTAGCGACTGTTGTAATCGATATTCTGATATCCTTTGAGTTAATTTGGGAAATAGAAACTCAATCAAAACAATGTTCCCATGGTGCCCCAGGTTAATGAGTTAATAATTGCTTGATTCATTGCTTAATTCATTTAATCACGTAATTATAAACCGTTAATCATTCGATGAGCAACAGTCGTCACATTAACTAATACAACGTCACGACATATGGCGCCCCGTGTGAGGAATCTAAGATAGGACTAGGCCGCACTGTTGTGTTATTCCATATCAATTGTGTAGCAATATATATACATTCCATTAATAGCTATAGGCAGGACTAGTGCGGGAGAGAAGTGTGTGTGTGTCGTTCCATTTGACCCAGATACTGGTCGGGAGAGAACGACCCCTGTTGTATATCTGATCAAAGCCAGTGTGAAGGGGGTCTACTGAATGCTACGAGCTAGGGCATATGTACCAGCCGATGCAGGCATTCTGAGAAATAATACTAGTTGGGCCTAACGTAGTGTTATTTCTGTCGATCGCTTTCAGGAGTTATCTGACTCGGTCATAAGTAATTCCTAGAGCAGAGGACATATGAGCCAGCCATTACGGAAATTAGAGTAGATATATTCGTTTGACCGAAGCGAAGTTATTATCTCTCTACCTCTCGCGTTGGGTAACGGGGAGAGGTTAAGGGTTGAACGTGAGACGTCACCAAGTAAACCCGTTCCCTTGTTGGAGGGAACATCCCTTGTGCGGCGAGGGGGAAACCCCGCGCAAGGAAAGCTGAGCCTTGCGCCAGATGCTAAGCTAACAAAGGGGAGCCGACATTTTTGTTTTCCTCTTTGTTCATAGTGAATTCCCGCGTTAGACGGGAATCCTGTGTGACCTCAGCTTGGGCTATCCGTAACCTCTGGTGAAGAATCGCCAGTCATTTTTCGTGAAATAAGTCAGGTTACGCTGTAGGATATCAAACCAGTCTTAACTGATTAGATATCATTGTCTTGTTCAATTTTATACATACATTAAATTGATACACTACCTCTCCAGGTTGGTTATGGGAATAATACACACACGAATGTGCCATAACCAATGAGACATGGTTAAACTGTTCCACGTTAACTTAGATATAGCAACTATTTCAGGTTAATTAAAGCTAATTCCTTTAGCCTATACAGGGTTGACTAATCATTCAAATTGATTAATAGATTAAAGCTGTTTTACCAGCTTAATGGTGTTTAGGTAGACTTTTTAACAGTTTTGTAAAATTCTATTTTCACTGGTACCCTGTCGATTTTAGCTTGTGTTAACAGTGACCTCCGGTGGTGAAGAATCACCAGTAATTATTTTTAAATAATTCAGGTTATGCTGTACGATATCTAACCAGTCTCAACTGATTGGATATCATTGTCTCTTTCAATTTAATATACATTAAATTGCTACACTACCGTCCAGGTTGGTTATTGGAATAATACGCAAACTAATGTGTACTAACCCATGAGACATAGTTAAACTTTTCAACGTTAACTTAGAGATAGCAACTCTTTCAGGTGAATTAAAATTAAAATTCCCAAATAGCCGATACAGGTTAGATTTATCATTAAAATCGATTTAATCAATTAAACCTGTTTTGGCAAGTTCAGTAATAACCAACTCACATTACTGACCCAGTCTTGATGATTCATTGACGTTTACAAACTGAGTTAAATCGTGTTTGCAGCCTCCAACTAAAAAACCCAAACATTACGTAAATTGAAATAACTGACAATCATAATAATGAGCAATCCATCAGATGGGTTTCCACCCATTTCCCCTCTAATCAGTGGACCTTCACCCACGGAAAGATTGATCGCGGACCTCAGCAACGATGCAAATCCTAACTATGCCGAGGGGCTGAAAATGTTAGATTTCAATGCCATAAGCGAGAAAAATGCAGACATTGCGACAGACGCTCTTCAAAATAGACCATCAGGCGGAGGCCTTGTGAAGGTTCTCTCCAGTTTAGCCCTCAACTATGCCCACCAGCAGAGATGGACAGTGCACCAGTACCTCAGTGCCCAGCAGAGGCACGAGCAGGAAGCTGGGGAGTTCAAGGTACAGGTGGAGAGAACCAGGGAGCTGGCATCGAAAGCCGAAAAAGATAAGCTACTGCTAGCTGAGGAACTGTGTGTGAGAACAGATAAATTGGAAGATCTGTCTAACACTTATAACAAAGAACGCGAACAATCTCTTGACCAAGTCCGTATTCTAAAAGAACAACTCGGTTTAGCCAAAACTAAATACGATGAAGTCCACGCGAAACTAGATGAATCGGAAGAGCTAGTTAGAAAACGGGGCGAGCAAATTGGTGCCCTACAAACGGTTGTGAATGAAACCACTCAAAGCAATAATGCTCTATTCCAAAAGCTGCAGACCAAAGACGATCAGTTAATGAACACAATGACCAAGTTGGAGGACAAAACAGCAGAACTCATTGAAGTCGCTGATTTAATGAAGGATGAGAAAGACCAGGTGAGAAAGTTGGAAAATGTGACCTCTAAACAAAAGGAGGACATCGCATCACTGGATCTCTCACTCCACACTCGCGACCTCTCCCTGCAAACCATGACAGATAAGTATGAGGCCGAGCGAAAAAAGGGCGACACCTACGTGTCGAAAATAAACACCCTCAACTCCCAGGTGGACTCTGCGATGCAGCATAACACCACCCTTAGGTATCATCTGGAGGAACTCCAGAACAGTCACGCGCTATCGCGGGACAACCAAACCAAGCAACCGAGCTCACATCCGGAGCTAAGAGAACGAGGGAATGTAGATGACAGGAGATTTCGGCCTCTTTCTCTTGGCCATTCGGCCCACAGTGAATTGGGGCCTCCTCGCCAACACAACCACAGCTTGACTTTTCCTCTTGGCCTCTCGGCCCACAATTCTCCACGGGAGAGTGCAGATGCTCCCCGCGCACTTGGCGGGGATCGCCTTGACAAAATCGTCAAAAACTTCCGCCTCTTCGACCCCGTTCCGGGAAAGCCAAACGACACTGAGACATTCTTAGCCGACATAGAGGACGCCTTGGATGGCTACCCAAACGCTACGAATGCAGACAGGCTCTATCTTTTGAAGCGAACGTCCAACAGACACGTGACAAGGTTCATCCGTCTACAAGAGCAACACGTGCAAAACGACTATGCTAAACTTGCCACGGTTTTGAAAATAGAATTCAGTGGTTCTGCGACTCGCAAACACGATAGTTCGTTGGCTAACAATATCAGACAAGCTCGAAATGAACACCCACAAGCCTACTATCACCGGCTTCGTTCAGCTTACTTTGGCATGCTCACTGAAACAGGAATGGAAGACCTATTGCCGTTCAAACAACTTTTTCTGTCAAACATGTCTCCCAACTTCATTAACTACTTGGGCCCTACTGCCCACGTCGGGTTGCCAATCTCGACGCTCCGAGAGCTGGCAAGCACCGCTTTTGAAGCATCAAAAGCAAGCCGGGCTAAGAGCCCGGACACCTCGACTTTCGAGCTTAGGCGGGAACCATCACTCGAAATAGAAGGGGCTGCATCAGGGACATATGCTGTAAAAGAGGACGATCAAAGGGGGTGGCTACCAAGTAACCACCACCCCGACAACCACCGCCGTAACAATAGCTACGATGAACGTCCCCAATCTAACAGGTCCCGTAGAGATCAACCTAGCCGACATGCCCCTCCGCCTAACTCTCACAAAGGGTTAGGACACAAGGGTAATAAGCGTAACAAGGGCAACAAAGTGTTCAACAATGATTTAAACGCTAACCGAAATGATATAGAAGCTCTAATAAAAGATGTACTGCATCGTAAGAAATTTGAGAAAGAGGACAAGGATAAATCATCATGACTAGGCATAAAATCGTTGGAAACAGAGTCCGCCGAAATTCATGCAATTCAAGAGGACGCAAACATTTCCATTACCCCCGCCCCCACTCGAATCCCTGTCCAGGTACCGCCCGTTCTAGACACAAGCCCGCAGGTTTTGTCTACAGACTTGGACACGGAGGTGGAGATGCACGAGATAAGCAGCTTTGTAACAGATGATTCCTCTACCATTCCGATAGAGGACCCACTGGGTCACGTAGGTAACTTATCTGTCTTGGAAATCGACGCAGATTACAAACCGCTCCGTTCTCCCAACCCACTCCATTTTGTGGGGGATATGACGAGAAAAACCAACTCGAACAGGCCATACCTTAGAACAGTCCTGGAGGACTGTGTGACCTGTCACGCTCTGATAGATTCGGGTTCAACAATTTCCCTCATATCCGAAACCTTGCTGGATGAACTAAAAAGGGCAGTGGACCCAACAAAACGTTGGTTGAAAACGGAACATTGCGATACGAATCTTCGAGGTTTCACTCAAGCTACCTCGCCCCTAACCAAACGTCTCCTACTTAAACTCAACTTCGAAAGCGTGTCACTGATACACCCCGTGTATGTGACTAGCATCGAAATCGAACGAATGCTGATTGGGAGTGATTTAATTGACCGTTTGGTACCACTAATGGATTGGAAAACCAATCAAATCTGGTCACAAATACCTATGCCAACTCCGTTGACTTCGCCGCATTCTTCCAAGGCTACCTGCCATACATTGTGCAACGACGTGGGTCCGACGTCAGCATCTGACGCAAACCCTGTGAACTTGGCCATGAGCCCGCCATTTGTGGCAAAGGACAATGTGAGTTCGACTCGGAACTTAACCGAACATGTGGTTTTCTTGTGCGGCTTGGGTGATTCACCAGCCGACACTTACCGCCCTCCTCTGATAGGGGGCGTGTGCCTAAACGGCACTAGGGCTGAGGATACCAGGTTGGCCTCCTGGTCAGAAAAATCCGCAATCAGTTTGGAAATGTTCAACGAAATTTCGAAAACGACTAACTGCCATCCCCTTGTGCCGAAAACGTTTAGATTTCCACTGGGAACGACTCCCCAGACAACACTCACCGCAATAGGGGTGTGTGCGCTATCGATCCGCATTGGAACCAAGGAATTATCCCACTACCTACTGGTTGTCGCGGACCTCCCACATACAGTCTATGTGGGAGCGGACATTTTGGTAAGATTGGGTGTTAAACTTGATACCATACACCAAGTTCTTTGGTCTTTGGCGCAGCCAAACCAACATGCCTTGTCTTTCGACCCGGTGCGAATGGCTTCCGGGCAGACTATTCCTGAAGCTTGCAAGACGATAACTGAGTCCGCCATGTTGATACCGGCAAGAACCACAGAGGTTTCTGTAAGACTGAACCTGGCGCCCGGATACCGGATGGAAGGCACCACTGCGTTCTTCCAACCCTCTCCAAAACTATTAGACTTGGGGCTAACTATCAATGGTAACCCACTGTTGGAACTAACCGCTAGATCCACTTACCTCCTGGTACAAAATCTGACTCAAGCGGATATTTCCATTCCTCGGCACACTCAGCTAGGAACATTGATCGATTACGCCTTCCATGATTTTGAACTAGTTGTTCCTGTGATTGGGCCTCTTCCGTCCTCCCTAGACCTAGATGGCGAGGGAGGTACGCTGTTTACTTGTCAGTCAAAAGCAATAGCACTAACTCCCGTATTGCCACTGGACGACACATCGGCATTCCGGCTGGATGTCGATCCTGACAGCAACCAGTTAATATACTCCATCGTCACGGAGGATGATATTGCGTCTCCTCCTGCATGCGAAGTACACTCTTGTGAGGTAACAACCGATGACTCTTCCAAAAGTGACATGCCGTCACCACCCGATGAAGACCTGTACAATGTCGCCGAACCATATCCTGGTTTCCATGCACAGGTAATACAACTACTGTCGGAGGCTGATGCACTTGTCAATGACACTGAACGCCATCAGTTGAGAGAATTGTTTAACAAACACAGTGAGATCTGGTCGACAGACTCACTGGATTGCGGGGTTACGGGTATCCATGTGGTGCGTATTCCTACGCCACCCGGAGCAACTCCTACGTTCGTTAGACAATACAAAATCCCGCTCGCAGCATACGCAGCAGTACAAGAGATTATCGATTCCTTATTAGCTAAACGGATAATCAGGGAATGTAACAGTACGTACAGCGCTCCCGTGTGGCCCGTTCTGAAACCAACGGGTAAATGGCGTCTTACCATTGACTATAGACAACTCAACAAACTGGTTCCGTTGTCTCGTTGGCCAATGACACAGCTCGACCAAGAGTTGCCAAAGGTGGCAAACGCCAAGTACTTCTCCACAGTCGACGTGGCAAATGGTTTCTGGACCATGACAGTCGACCCGCGTGACCAACACAAGTTGGCTTTCTCTTTCTCGAACAAGCTCTTCACGTTCAATCGTTGCCCATTCGGGTATGCGAACTCCCCCTCAGAGTTCAACATCTTCCTGCACAAGGCGATGCCAGACGCAGCCTCTAGGGGGACGATAATTTACGTGGACGACGTTCTCATGAGAAGTGAGACTTGGTCACATCACCTCAATGAAATGGACCACGTTCTCACCCAACTCGGGACTGCAGGGGCTAAGTTGGCCATCATGAAAGGGCAATGGTGCAGGACCAAGGTAAACTACGTTGGGCTTCTGGTGGGTGCCGAGGGCATCCTGCCACAGTCTAACCGAATCCAAGCAGTCCGCAACATCAAAACACCTACAAACCTTCACGAGGTGCGCAGCTTCTTGGGAGTATGTAATTACTCCCGTCAATTCATCGAAAACTACGCCGACTTGTCAAAACCGTTGACTCACCTTCTTCAGAAAGACACCCCATTCGTTTGGGATGTCACTCACAACGAAGCGGTGGCTTCCTTGAAAAACCTGCTTTGCGAGGCACCCTGCCTGGTATACCCCAACAAAGACAAGACATTCTTTTTGGAAGTCGGTTTCTCAGAGCACTGCCTTAGCGCTGGGTTGTACCAAAAATACGACCAAGACAAACGTGTGGTTGCTTACGCGAGCAAAACACTCAACCCCGCCGAACACAAATACTCAGACTGCGAAAAAGCGCTGCTGTCGACAGTCTGGGCGATCAAACACTTCACCAGTTATGTCGGCGGACAAAAGGTGATCATAGAAACATGTCACCAGCCTGTGACTTTTCTGAAAAGCCAACGAATCCGTGAGGGTGCTGTACACAACAGCAGGATAGCGGCTTGGCTCATGACGCTGCAGAGCCATGATGTAGTAATCAACTACGCAAAAGCAAAGAACCTGCCTTTGGGCAGTGCTTTGGCGGTGTGTCAACACTGTGGTGACGATGAAACCGACTCTGGACCACCCCCCGCGTGACATCGCTCCGCCATTGCCTTCGAACCATCACTATTTCGAAGAGAACGTGTGTCTCGACATGCCGATGGCATTTGTAGATGGCTGTTCTTACCGCCATCTAGACCACTTGCAAGCTGGGGTGGGATTGGTATGGCACAACGACATTCCGTGCAAACCACTTCAATTTCAGCTTGGCAACAAGACCAGCCAGTTTGCAGAAGTGGCTGGCGTGCTGATCACCCTGCAAACAGCGGTGAAACACGGATTGGCAGAACTGGCGATCTGCACCGACTCTAACTACGCGAGACTCACCTTCTTATGCCACTTGCCGTTTTGGAAACAAAAGCACATGACTACTTCAAGTGGTAAAGAGGTGAAAAACAAAGAGCTCATTCTAGCTTGTGATGATCTCATCACCAAACACGACATACAGGTGTATTGGAAGAAAGTCAAGGGACACTCCAAATCACCTGGTCGTGACAAACTTGGCAACGACCATGCTGACAGCATGGCGAAATCTGGTGCAATTCACGGCACCCCTTGGGTGTTTGCTGCTCGAGACGAAAAACCCACTGAGGAAGCTATGGTGTCTGCGGTAACGCGTAGCCATGTAGCACCACGGAAAACGTCGTCGCACAAACATAATGTGTTGCTAACGCATTCATTCATGAATGGCGACCTGGTAGCAATGCAACACCAAGATGAGTCCCTCGCCACTTTGATGGCATTCCTGTCGGATCCTGTCAACCACCCAGTGTCCGAACTGGCTTTGGCAGGTTCACACGACTTGCGTTCGCTGTACGCAACTAAACAGCACCTCACACTTGTAGATGACCTATTGGTGTATGTTTCAGAAACCGACACCGCTCGAAGGTGGGTGGTTCCTAAAACACAGAGGGGGATAATGATAGCTCATGCCCACGACGAGCCATGTGGAGGCCATAGGGGGGTCAAGGCTACATGCGAAACATTGCGACAGGTGGCCCACTGGCCTCACATGGAACAAGACGTGGCACGATACGTGAGGGGGTGTCTAGTTTGCTGCCAGTTTCAACCCACCAAGCCACTTCACAGAGCACCCCTGCAACGCACGGGTGTGTCTTACCCCTGGAGCTCGATCCAGATCGACTGGGTCGGCCCAGTTGCCAGGTCTGCCAGAGGCAACAAGTACCTCCTCACAGTGACTTGCGCATTCACAAAGTGGGTGGAGTGCCTGCCGGCGACCAATGACACAGCGGAAACCACTGCCGTTCTTTTGCTAAACCACGTTTTCAGTCGTTTCGGCCTGCCAGGAGAAACCGTGGACAGCGACAGAGGAACCCACTTTTCGGCAGCTGTAATGACCGAACTGTGGAAGCTCCTGGGAGTCAAAGCTAAACTCCACATCGCGTACCACCCTAGGAGCTCGGGGGGGGGTAGACCAGAGCAAACAATCAATTGTCAGAATCTTGAGGAAATATGTGGCAGCCAACCACAAAGATTGGGACCTCAAACTCCCATTGGTACTGATGGCAATCAGAGCCACACGCAACAAGTCTACGGGAATGACACCCTTTGAGATGATGACGGGCCGGCAAATTACCCTTCCACTGCATCTCCTGTACCAACCGGGAGATGTCGCCGCAGCCACCGCCTACACGGCTCATCAATATGTGACCGACTTGCGGAACCATCTCCAGACTACCTTTGCGTACGCTCAAGGACAATTGGAAAGAAGTGCAGAAGGTGACAAGACCTATTACGACAAAAAAGCCTCACACCAGGTGTTCGAGGTCGGAGATAAGGTGTGGTACTACATATACACCAAACCCGCGGGCGTCGCAAAAAAGTTCCTGCCCCACTGGACGGGGCCACACGAGATTGTGGTGAAGCTATCACCTGTAGCTTACCAGATCAAAATCAGCAAAGGTCGACAAACCGCCACATTAAAGTGGGTCCACCGGAACCAAATCAAGTTGTACACTCCCCCCATGGGAATAGAAGGGGTGCTAGCCAGCACCGAATAGATAAAAACCCTAGCAAAAACCCAGAGGTACTAAGAAAATTCTTAAGTACCCTCAGCTGATCCCTTCCAGGAGACCAGTACGTTGCACCTAATATCTTTTATTCTCTTCCCAGCTACCAGATATACATCTGTTGTCACTAGTGATATCGTCCTGCGCTGTACTGATTAAAAATAAGAAAAACAGAAAAATAGTTGCCAAAACAATTTTTGTTTACGAATACAAATAACTGAAATACTCCAACAATCTCTGATTATGCGTTTCTGTAGGATGGAGTTCCTTTGGATGATCCTGACACTCTGCGCCCTGGTCAAAACCAACCCAGCAGACGTAATCACGAACGGACACCCTACGGGAATCGTTCTCCGCGACGATCCAGGACTCCTCATAACTAACTGCAGAGTACACACGCAGAGGGTATATGTCCGCCTAGATGCAGAGAATGTGTACCGCCAACACATTCCACCTGCGGCGCATTTGAGTTGGGCCGGGGCTGACTGGACCAGCCAGGCAATTAAGCACGCCCAGCTAGACACTGCCCATATGTTGGCCCAACTCCAAAAGTTCACAGTAACCCAGTCAGAACTAGCTGAGCCCAGGCGAGAAAAACGATTCGTCGGGGCGCTACTATCGATAGGGGCAGCCGTAGGGTCACTATTTGCCCTAGGTACCACTGCCGTCAACGCAGTCAGTCTAGCCACAGTCAAGAGGAATGTTAGGGGGATTACTGAAGAGATGCCACTTATCCAGCAGCAGATGAAGGCACAGGCCCTTAGGTTGCAACATGTGGGAAAGTCTCTCCAGGACACTATTCTGGTGGTCAACACACACGCTACTCTCCTGAACAAAACTATCCTGTCTGTAGGAAAGCTAGCAGAGGTCATGAACCATGACTATGCCCATGTCCAATTGGTTCGATTGTTACTGGAGGATTTTCTCCGTGAAGTTAGCTCTTCTATGGACCACTTGGCCATGAATAGAATCCCCTCATATCTAGTGCCCCTCTCAATGGTGCACGACATATTGACCTCAGCTACTTCAACCACACTAAGGCCGTTACAATCACATTTGGCCTATAGTCTGGGGTATCACATTTGGCCTATAGTCTGGGGTCGGCCATCCCAATACACGTTGATGTTGATCGTAATGAAGTGGGTTTTCTACTGACGCTGCCGGTTGTTGAACTGGAGAATATCTATAGATTGAAAACGGTTCTCAATGTAGGATTTTGGCGCGACAGTACCCACGTAAAGATTGCCACGCCCCCAGTTGTAGCTTACCAGGAAAACAACCCAGATTTCTATCTCACCCCTAACCTGCTAATGTGTACTCTAACCAAAGATGTCCACTACCTTTGTCCTAGCAAACCATTTGTCAGGGATAACACTGAGCGTCTTTGTGGTATTAAAGCTATCACCAGCGAAGAACGCTGTAGAGCCAAACTAACAGCCAGGGATGGGACCACCACCACACAAGTGGAGGTGGTAGGGAATCGATGGTTGGTCAACACACCGTTCGCGTCCGCCACTATGACTTACGAACGCCATGACTCCATCACCCAATTAAACCTCCCCAACCAGACTGTTTTTGTTACGGTACCAGAGGGGGCGATTATTCACGTAGACGACCTCGCTCTATACCACCTTCCCGACGACCGGATAGACACAGAGATTGAAATGCCGGACGCTTTTGCTAAACGTTCCCTTGAGTTACCACAAGCCATTCAATACCAAATCCAGTACGAGGGACCCATGACTGTCGATCTTAGCGTACTGGATGAGGCACTGTTAGTCGACCCGACTGACTACAGACCAAAAGATTGGTCTGTCGCCCGCTCTTGGACGGTGCCGGACAGTATCCTGACTGTTACCATGATCCTTGGTCTCATTTCCCTTGGCGTGTGCACCTACTACGTACACAGGCGCACACGTGCAATGGAAGACCTAATGAGGTCTTATACTAGGATCACCCGTGGGACGGAAGCGATCCCGATTTTTGGAAAGGTGGCAATGGATCCGGAAACCCTCTTACAGGGCCCAGTCCCAGCCTCCTCTCCCGAACTCGCTAGGTCAGCCCAGTAATGTCCCTAATGTAAGCTTGGCCTTCAGGGGCCAAGTTTTTCCAAGTGCCTGAACTACCCACCTGCAAGTAGGATCAACCTAGACATGACATTAGAGACAACGCCATGATAGAGCTATTTAGCCAAGGCCTTGGACATATATAGAACATAGTCCATATTAGATGATTAAGGTGTGGTAGACATATTTTGTATACTTTTATGTTTTTATTCCAATTTTTCGTTTCATTACCTTTGACACTTAGGAAGCCTTAGAGCCAAGACACCGCTCCTTTGGGGAGGAAATGTAATGATGTATTGCCTGAGTGTTGTGCGTTATTAACGTCTGCCAAGTTACTGCCTAGGTCCACTAACCGGGATAACCGGACGACGGGCCGGAACACAGAGCCACTGCCAGACCTCCTTGATCCATTCTGGTGGTGATCCACAGCTTGCGGAAAGCCTACCAGGGGGAACCACTAAAAGGGGGGGGGGGGCTGCTCTGATGATCCACAGACCAGGACATCCGATGGTCATTCTTATGGTGGGTTGCAACATGCAGAATCATTCCAAGTTGAACCTACCAGAGGGGGACTGTCATGACTGTCCTGATCAGGTCAGGGTACAGGAGACCACCACCCTACAGATTATCTCCCAAACCCCCAACAGAGGAGGAGAGATCTAGGGGTCTGAAGATGTGGGGGTTTTATGACACCTCATGCCCATAATACAGAGAAATTCCTTTGTCCTAACAATGGAGAACTGGCCTCAGAACCTTAAACATGCAATAAAGGAACTTTGGAACAATGGCTTCCGTCAGCCACAATGGTGGTTATGACGAAAAGTGGAATATTAAAATGTATGTAACTTTTGTATTGGTTTTTAAAGGTTAAGAGATTACGTTATTATGAAAACATTGTACCTTTAAGAGTTTTCCCAGTATATGCCTGATGTTTATACATTGTACGCTGTTTGGAAAATATCCAAATCAAACAGAATGTTTTGATAAAGATTAAATGTGAAGTTAGTGTCTAAAATCGGATTTTTAGCCAAATCTAAGCCTTGCCCCCTGTACTTGGTCCGCCCAGAGAATCGCCCTAAAGGCTGTTACGCCCACTTCTGACCCGAGGGTATAAGACAGGAGAGTGAAGAATTAACATAGTAGACTATTGACCCCAAGCTGCAGCGAAGGTCTAACAAAGTCGACGAACCCCAAAACGAAACACAAGGTTGAAGACAAAGAAATATTTTTCTACACGAGCTACGGACGAGTAGCTGTGTCTAAGCGGGTGAATTCAAGCCGAACCACCCAGCCTCCACTCTCCATTGAATCGTGGTATCGACACCATTCGAGCCGAAGCTGTGAGCTCTGAGCTACAGAGCTGTCTGTCCTCAGAAGACCCCTTTCCGATCAAGGGTGAGGATCAGACCACTTAGCCAAGAAGGACACTGACATCGTGAGGACAACCAGAGAGTTGCGCCGGAGAACTTCGTCATTTAAAAGCCTAAACGACCCACGCGGAGCTTCCCACCTGAGAACTACAACACGTAATTACATCATTATATTCTGACCCATAAGAGCGGCAGTTCGGGGCAAGGCTAATTTTAAATAAGCATGGCTGACAAATGAACCCAAATGTATATTTCTCTCGTGTACTTCCTTTCTTTCTCTCTCTTTAAAATCCCCATTTTGGGTAACAAGCGCCAGAGTGTGTTGGCCCGTTATACTAAGTCCTAATCAATAGCTAGACTGTGTTTTGTGTATGTGCATTTTTATCATCATTTTAGCTTGCTAGTAAATAAATAATCAACTAAGATTGGTGTGGTAAATTCAGTGGTAAAGCCCGGGTCCGTGCAGATTCCCGGATTATACGACTTTCAGATTATGAGACTGTAGAGGAAACTGATTAATTTAGCGACTGTTGTAATCGATATTCTGATATCCTTTGAGTTAATTTGGGAAATAGAAACTCAATCAAAACAATGTTCCCATGGTGCCCCAGGTTAATGAGTTAATAATTGCTTGATTCATTGCTTAATTCATTTAATCACGTAATTATAAACCGTTAATCATTCGATGAGCAACAGTCGTCACATTAACTAATACAACGTCACGACATAAGGCATTGAACAGCTACCAGCTATGGTGGCCAAATGTCTGTTTTCTACAAGCCTGGATGCTTAGGTGAAGGCCCTTAGAGGGGTATTGATCAGACATGTCTTGGTGGGCTACAATTTTTATTTATTTTAATTTTTTATTTAACCATTTAACTAGGCAAGTCAGTTAAGAACAAATTCTTATTTACAATGACGGCCTAGGAACAGTGGGTTAACTGCCTTGTTCAGGGGATTTTTACCTTGCCAGCTCGGGGATTCAATCTAGCAACCTTACGGTTACTGGCCCAACGCTCTAACCACTAGGCTACCCGCCGCCCCTACAAGTAGGGAAGTCTAACTGTACAACATTTGAGAAAAAGTAAAAGAGTTGCAAAACATGCTCTTCAATATTATTAGAACCATTCAGAGGGACTCTTTGGGTTTGGAACACTATAGGTATTACTGTCCTCCAACTGTGACTGAACTACGCTGCCTCCCACAGACTACATCCCAGTAATTACATACAGATGCTAGGATGCTGCTTCACTATGTGGTGATTCTTATCACAAGGCTAAGACTGTACTAGAAATATTGGCACGAACAGCTTAGAAAATGCCTGAGAAGTTCCCTTCTTTCCATATCAACATAATAAACATCAAAAATGTTGAAAGGAGATGGGCTAAATTATCTGTCCTGTTTGGTGGAGTCTTTGTTTTTTGTGTCTGTCTCCCATTGAATCAGATGCAATTTGACTTGTTCCCCCCCTTAAGGAACGAGGCAATGGATCCCAAATGCTGCCATGGTCGTCTTTATTGAACTATATTAATCCTGTATTGAATTACCCCAGTCAGAAACCACCTGACTCCTCCAAAATGTGTTTATAATGTGACGAAGGCACATAACAACTATCTTATGTCAGGGAGTGATGCGTTCAAGCTGTTCAATAGAAAATGCCTTACATGTACTTATGACTTGGTCACACAGGCGGTTTATTCAATAAATCCAAAACATGTATCAAGAGTTTGGAAAGTGTTCACACGCTAAGGCACGAGATTACATTTTATTAACTTTATAATCAACTTCCTTTCAACGTCTCTAGTTGTTTAACGTGTAATTTGTTTGTTCTGCTACACGTTACTGTGTTTTCTTTCCACGGTGTGTGTGTGGTGTCAGTGTGGTGATTAACAGATTTCACCCTGCAAATCACATGTAAGAATAAAATGTTAGTGTATTGGCTGACATCATATATGAAACATATGTTTGTTCTATGTGTGAAATATGTTAACTTTACGGTGCGTTGGTTTGGGAGGCTGAAAACAGAGCATTTCAGAGAAAAGGGGAACCATTTGAGAAATGTTGAATGGTATATTTTCCACAAACAGTTCCTCATAAAGGAATAAAAATTGCCGCAACTAACTTTAAAAGCTATGATGGAGTGAGTCTAAGGCCGTAACTTAACAGGCGTGTGTGTATACATGTATTTAAAGGTTTATGACAAACAGTGACAAATAAAATTGAAATTCTTCTCTCAGCCTTCTCCCAGGTGTCTAAACATCATGTAGTCAGTGACTTTATTAAGTCAAAGGAGTATGAAACATATCCCTTCCTAGCCAACATAAACACCGCTGTTGTTTCTAAATCTACTGGGACATCTCAACACAGACAAGCTAGGTTGCACAGCTTACAGAAGAATCAATGTATTATTTGTTTTCAGTCCTCTACAAAGGTCTTCACTTCAGTAGTTCCATAGCTGATGGAGCACGGTGCTGCACAATGCTGCTGGAATAATGGATGTCTCTCTAACACTATCCAGGTTTATAGGAGTCATAACATAGCTAAGGCTTTTGATATTTGACATTATCCTTTACATTCTTTTAGTTCTTCACATTTTTCATAATTCTTTGATTAACATATTTTTTCTCAGACTCATATAATTTTACGATTAAGATGAATACAATGTATTAGTCATACTAACGAGCAGCGGTCAAAGCCGTGCTGTATTCACCAACACAGGCACACCTATGCCTGCTAACAGTACCATCTGAATTATCACTGCGCCTCCGTAAGAATACCATCATGTTCGTTTTGCTGTCCGAATCATCTCTTGAATTTATCTCAAATCTCACATTATTTCCCCTTTCTTCTAGGCTACCATTTGGTTTGGTACAGTGGAGGTTAACATAAACCTACCATTTGGTTTGGTACAGCGGAGGTTAACATAAACCTACCATTTGGTTTGGTACAGCGGAGGTTAACATAAACCTACCATTTGGTTTGGTACAGCGGAGGTTAACATACAGTGAGGGAAAAAAGTATCTGATCCCCTGCTGATTTTGTACGTTTGCCCACTGACATAGAAATGATCAGTCTATAATTTTAATGGTAGGTTTATTTGAACAGTGAGAGACAGAATAACAACAAAAAAATCCAGAAAAACGCATGCCAAAAATGTTATAAGTTGATTTGCATTTTAATGAAGGAAATAAGTATTTGACCCCCTCTCAATCAGAAAGATTTCTGGCTCCCAGGTGTCTTTTATACTGGTAATGAGCTGAGATTAGGAGCACACTATTAAACTGGAACAACTATCTCAGTAACGGGTGCAATAAATCCAACTACTAACAGATTGGATTAGTTTAGAAAAATGTATGTTATTTAACTTTCTACAGCGTAAGATCAATCAACCAATGTTCATACAAAAACACAGATTTTGAAAAAAACAATTCTAAAAATCAACCTGCAATAAAGCATGCTGGGAAATATGATAATGATGGGCTTGGTATTGAGTGTCTGAGTGTTTTTCTTCAGAGGAAATATGACACAATCACTCTCAACTACAGTTATTAAGACCAACAGGTTATTTGACAACAAAGTGTTCATTTATTTGCTGAATTAATTAACCTCTCATTAATTTTATGGAAAGTGGAATTCCATTCTACCATAAGTATGTTTGTTTCATTGAGACAGTCACAACAGGCAGAGGCAGAAATTGAACCATAGTCTCCTGTGGAAAAGCACACATTAGTGTGTTGCTGGGAGTGTTGCACACTTGACCACAGCTCTGCTCTGCACAATCCTCTCCTTTTTGTAATGAATCTTGTTTTTCGAACATTCACACAGTTGACAACACGATGTGTCAATGTTACATAATGGGTTTTGTTTGAATATTAATTAGCAAATGTGTTTTAGGTGTTTCCCAATCTCATAAAAAAACGTTTGCCGATTATTGAAATAGTTTTAAGAGCTTGGAGCTTTGTTTGCCACAATGTACCAAACCAATTGGCGACAGAACTGTATAACGTACACATCTATAATACAGTCATCACCACCAAGTGGACTAGAGTATTTAGCAATTTCTGCATTATTTGATGCTGTTCATATTAAACAGCTTTAAATTATCTATGATATTCACTAATTGGATTGGCTATATTTAGGAAAATGTTTTACGATTGTATGTTTTGATTTGACAAGTATCTTATTTTATTATTTGACATATTTTAATGTTAAGCTAATTCCACAAATTCCTGAAAGTTTTCAGAATTCAGTGCACATTTCTATGTTTACCAGGAATATTCCCTCTAGGTTTACCAGGAATATTCCTTCTTGGTTTACCAGTAATATTCCCTCTAGGTTTACTAGGAATATGCCCTCTAATTTACCAGGAATATTCCTTCTTAGTTCATTAAAAGGATGCTTGTCTTTGGAGTCTGTCATTAGTAGAGGTAGTTGAGTTTGGAGAGAGAGAGAGAGTTTGGGGAGAGTTTGGAGAGAGAGAGAGAGAGTTTGGGGAGAGTTTGGAGAGAGAGTTTGAGGAGAGAGAGACAGTTTGGGGAGAGTTTGGAGAGAGAGACAGAGTTTGAGGAGAATTTGGAGAGAGAGAGAGAGTTTGGGGAGAGTTTGGAGAGAGAGTTTGAGGAGAGTTTGGAGAGAGAGTTTGAGGAGAGTTTGGAGAGAGAGAGTTTGGGGAGAGTTTGGAGAGAGAGTTTGAGGAGAGTTTGGAGAGAGAGAGTTTGGGGAGAGTTTGGAGAGAGAGAGAGTTTGGGGAGAGTTTGGATAGAGAGACAGAGTTTGAGGAGAATTTGGAGAGAGAGAGAGAGTTTGGGGAGAGTTTGGAGAGAGAGTTTGAGGAGAGTTTGGAGAGAGAGTTTGAGGAGAGTTTGGAGAGAGAGAGTTTGGGGAGAGTTTGGAGAGAGAGAGAGTTTGGGGAGAGTTTGGAGAGAGAGTTTGGAGAGAGTTTGGGGAGAGTTTGGAGAGAGTTTGGAGAGAGTTTGGAGAGAGTTTGGAGAGAGTTTGGAGAGAGTTTGGAGAGAGTTTGGAGAGAGTTTGGAGAGAGTTTGGAGAGAGAGAGAGTTTGGGGAGAGTTTGGATAGAGAGATAGTTTGGGGAGAGTTTGGAGAGAGAGAGAGTTTGGGGAGAGTTTGGAGAGAGAGAGAGTTTGGGGAGAGTTTGGAGAGAGAGAGAGTTTGGGGAGAGTTTGGAGAGAGAGACAGTTTGGGGAGAGTTTGGAGAGAGAGAGTTCGGGGAGAGTTTGGAGAGAGAGAGTTCGGGGAGAGTTTGGAGAGAGAGTGAGAAGAGTTTGCAGAGAGAGTGAGAAGAGTTTGCAGAGAGAGAGAGAGAGAGAGAGAGAAAGAGAGAGAGAGAGATATAAAATGGAAAATTCAAATAAACACCAGTGGGCCTGTTTGGAGGCTGCCCTAGTACAATAACCCAAACAACTGGGCATTAGAGTAATCATTACCAACCATTACTCAGAGCAGTGGCCATTTTAAACAAACAGTACACTTCTAGATACAACTAGGCCCACGTTTACTTTAGGCGAATTACAGAAATCTGTCAGGTACGGGACACTGGACAGCCCTAGGGGCATTGGCATCCCTGAAATGTCACAACACCAACGTTTTAACCGAAGGAAGACCCCCTACCGTTAGAGTAGACAGGAAACAGTGTAGAGTTAGTTGAAGACCAACTACTGCATGTTAGCCTAGTCCAAATCGATGTGACTATCATTATAGTGTGTGAATACACATATTGCATACAAAGTGAAGTATACACAGTGAAGGATACACAGTGAAGTATAGACAGTGACGTATACACAAAGTATACACAGTGAAGTATACACAGTGAAGCATACAAAGTGAATAATACACAGTGAGTAATATACGGTGAAGTATACACGGTGAAGTATACACAGTGAAGTATACACAGTGAAGTATACACCTTCCACGTCTGCACAGCACTCCCCCTTCCCTTATGAACACCGCTCTGCAAGTATAAGCCTATGACCTTCAAATCTGCCCCTTGTTGAAGAGATGGTACAAAGAGCAGAATATTCCCCTTTCTCTCTCTCTCCTTTCTCCTCCCTCAGCTGCTCTATCCCCCTCTCTCTCTCTCCTTTCTCCTCCCTCAGCCACTCTATCCCCCTCTCTCTATCCCTTTCTCCCCCCCTTTCTCTTTCCTTTCCCTCCCTCAGCTGCTCTATCCCCCTCTCTTTCCCTCCCTCAGCCACCCTATCCCCCTCTCTCTTTCTCTCCCTCAGCCACTCTATCCCCCTTTCTCTCTCCCCCTTTCCCTCCCTTAGCTGCTCTATCCCCTTCTATCTTTCCCTCCCTCAGCCACTCTTATCTCCCTTTCTCTCTCCTTTCCCTCCCTCAGCCTCTCTATCCCCCTTTCTCTCTCCTTTCTCTCCCTCAGCCACTCTATCCCCCTCTCTCTATCATTGTCTCTCCCTCAGCCGCTCTATCCCCCTCTCTCTCTCCCTTTCCCCTCCCTCCGCCACTCTATCCCCCTCTCTCTATCCCTTTCTCCCCCCTTTCTCTCTCCTTTCCCTCCCTCAGCCTCTCTATCCCCCTTTCTCTCTCCTTTCTCTCCCTCAGCCACTCTATCCCCCTCTCTCTATCATTGTCTCTCCCTCAGCCGCTCTATCCCCCTCTCTCTCTCCCTTTCCCCTCCCTCCGCCACTCTATCCCCCTCTCTCTATCCCTTTCTCCCCCCCTTTCCCTCCCTCAGCCTCCCCCTTTCTCTATCCTTTTCCATCCCTCAGCCGCTCTATCCCCCTTTCTCTCTCCTTTCTCTCCCTCTCCGCCTCCCCTGCCTTTGCCTCCACCGTCCAAGTCTGAAAGACTTTGTTATAGTTTATAAAAGTGTAAACTGGTGTGTGTCCAGGAACATTCTCCTCGCTGACCTCATGGGTGAATTCTTGAGCTCTAATTGACTCCTAATTGTGGCCTGATTACATGGCCAGTAGACAGAGTTTAGCAGAAACAACATGGCCGACCCCTCGGCGGGCCACAACCCCTTGGCGGGCCTAACTCTGGCCCTCACTGCTGCCATTCCCTTTATATAGTCCAGGTAAGGTGTAATTGTGGGGTTAAAGCCCAGTGGAACCTCTAATGTGACTGGGCGCTCTGTCAGTGTCTGAAAAGTGATGAAGGAGAGGAGGAGAAACAGCACGTACCGTACTCGAGTATGGATGGAGAACATGTTGAAAGGTGATGGTCGCTTTTAGAGGAATCCAATAATTTCTCAGTTTGATGTTAGCCATGCGTGTTGCTTTTGGTGGAGTTTTGTGTAATGTAGTGCTTTTGTGTCTGACTCAAATAGAAAAACAGAAAAAAGTCATAAACATTTTAGTCAACTCAATACCTCAACTACATGTTTCAGTCTTCAGTGGCTGAACAACACAATCCTTTTAAAAGTTAGCCCAGGCTGTGAAAAGAAACCTAACCCTCCTTCACTGGTTCTGCTTTCATACTTCACAATGTTTTGAATGAAAATCATCACTGCCAACATTGATTTCTCCCTGGGTTTAAGTCGTCATCCACAGATCCATTTAAAACAGCAGCTCATCAGCCAAGATGTTTTCTGAAGATCACAGGCCTGTCTAATTAACAGCAGGGTTCTACAAAGGGTTTAACACTCGTAACAACTGGACTGGCCTCTATGAGGTCTCTCTGTACCACGTGTGGGGGAAAAAGCCTCATATTTATGTCATTCAGAGGGTCCCACGGTGGTCATTACTAAGCCAATATCCTGTTGTAGAGTGAGAGCCTCCAGTCTGTTAATCTTGGCCACTCACCAAAACATGACAGTATGAACAGGATCCATCCAGTCACAGAGGAGCACCATCAGTGTTCCTTACTTACACAGACCTGTGTGTGTGTGTGTGTGTGTGTGTGTGTGCGCATATGAGTGTGGACATGGCTCAAACTAGGCCTGGCATTGGCCTGCAATAGTGCCCCCCCCCCACCCCACCATCTCCACCAAACCTCCCCAGGAAAGAGTAACAAGGCTATTTGCAGCTATTTGTAATGCCACATATTTGGATGTGGACCAGCAATTATAGTGGAGAGATAAACACTGTTGACTTCCTCCAGGCTTATTATCAGCTTTCTCACTCACTGCCCTGCACTGTAACACTGCGGCTCTCAGTGTGTTATATCCCACAGGAACACTGCAGGATGGGCCCCACAAACAGCCTGATGTGTTATATCCCATTGGAACACTGCAGGATGGACCCCACAAACAGCCTGATGTGTTAGATCCCACAGGAACACTGCAGGATGGACCCCACAAACAGCCTGATGTGTTAGATCCCACAGGAACACTGCAGGATGGACCCCACAAACAGCCTGATGTGTTATATCCCATTGGAACACTGCAGGATGGGCCCCACAAATAGCCTGATGAGTTATATCCCATTGGAACACTGCAGGATGGACCCCACAAACAGCCTGATGAGTTATATCCCATTGGAACACTGCAGGATGGGCCCCACAAATAGCCTGATGTGTTATATCCCACAGGAACACTGCAGGATGGACCCCACAAACAGCCTGATGAGTTATATCCCATTGGAACACTGCAGGATGGGCCC
Source organism: Salmo trutta (assembly GCF_901001165.1). NCBI lineage: Eukaryota > Metazoa > Chordata > Actinopteri > Salmoniformes > Salmonidae > Salmo > Salmo trutta. Next base: position 47,904,573 of record NC_042958.1, read on the forward strand.
CACAAATAGCCTGATGTGCTATATCCCACAGGAACACTGCAGGATGGACCCCACAAACAGCCTGATGAGTTATATCCCATTGGAACACTGCAGGATGGGCCCCACAAATAGCCTGATGTGTGTGCGTGTGCACTCGCACATGCGTGTTAGGAGGATGTGAGAAAAAAAAAATCATTACACTCATAATAATACACTGTCTCAGTCAACACAGTAGCCCTGAGGATTCCCACTGAGCAACCCAAACACCCCAGACAGCCCTGGGAGAAGCCATTGTACTGTATTGATGACATATTGACCTTAGGATGGATGGTAATACAGCTACGGTGAAACTTTAACTTCCAAATGGTACATCATAGACACACTACATATCTATATATATATATAGGCCTGCAATAGTATATATTTGAAATCCACTGAGTGTATATATATATATATATATACATACACTCAGTGGATTTCAAATCAAATCAACGTTTATTTGTCACGTGCGCCGAATACAACAGGTGCAGACCTTACAGTGAAATGCTAACTTACAAGTCCTAACCAACAGTGCTAATTTTTAATAGGTATTAGGTAAACAATAGATAAGTAAAGAAATAAAAAAAACAGTAAAATGACAGTGAAAATAACAGTAGTGAGACTATATACAGTTGGTACCGGTACAGAGTCAATGTGCGGGAGCACCGTTTAGTCGGGCTAATTGAGCTAATATGTACATGTAGATATAGTTCAAGTGATTATGCATAGTTGATAAACAGAGAGTAGCAGCAGCGCAAAAGAGGATTTTGCTATTTCAGCTAAAGTCCACCAGTTGCTGACAGGTGTATAAAATTGTGCACACAGCCATGCAATCTCCATAGACAAAGAGTAAAATGGCCTTCCTGAAGAGCTCAGTGACTTTCAACATGGCACTGTCATAGGATGCCACCTTTCCAACAAGTCAGTTCGTCAAATTTCTTGCCTGCTAGAGCTGCCCCAGTCAACTGTAAGTGCTGTTATTGTGAAGTGGAAACGTCTAGGAGCAATAATGTCTCAGCCGCGAACTGGTGGGCCACACAAGTTCACAGAATGGGACCGCCGAGTGCTGAAGTGTGTATTGTGTAAAAATCGTCCGTCCTTGGTTGCAACACTCACTACCGAGTTCCAAACTGCCTCTGGAAGCAACATCAGCACAAGAACATGGTTAGCACATGTTAATGCGAGTGTAGCGAAATGCTTGTGCTTCTAGTATCTAACAATTTCACAACAACTACCTTATACACACAAGTGTAAAGGAATTAATAAGAATATGTACTTATAAATAAACTCAGCAAGAAAAGAAATGTCCCTTTTTCAGGACCCTGTCTTTCAAAGATTATTCATAAAAATCCAAATAACTTCACAGATCTTCATTGTAAAGGGTTAAACACTGTTTCACATGCTTGTTGAATGAACCATAAATAATTAATGAACATGGATCTGTGGAACGGTCGTTAAGACACTAACTTACAGACGATAGGCAATTAAGGTCACAATTATGAAAACTTAGGACACTAAAGAGGCCTTTCTACTGACTCTGAAAAACACCAAAAGAAAGATGCCCAGGGACCCTGCTCATCTGCGTGAACGTGGCCTTAGGCATGCTGAAAGTAGGCATGAGGATTGCAGATGTGGCCAGGGCAATAAATTGCAATGTCCGTACTGTGCGACGCCTAAGACAGCGCTACAGAGAGACAGGATGGACAGCTGATCATCCTCGCAGTGGCAGACCACGTGTAACAACACCTGCACAGGATCGGTACATCCGAACATCACACCTCCGGGACAGGTACAGGATGGCAACAACAGCTGCCCGAGTTACACCAGGAACGCACAATCCCTCCATCAGTGCTCAGACTGTCCGCAATAGGCTGAGAGAGGCTGGACTGAGGGCTTGTAGGCCTGTTGTAAGGCAGGTCCTCACCAGACATCACCGGCAACAACATCGCCTATGGGCACTAACCCACCATCGCTGGACCAGATAGGACTGGCAAAAAGTGCTCTTCACTGACGAGTTGCGGTTTTGTCTCACCAGGGGTGATGGTCGGATTTGTGTTTATCGTCGAAGGAATGAGCGTTACACCGAGGCCTGTACTCTGGAGCGGGATCCATTTGGAGGTGGAGGGTCCGTCATGGTCTGGGGCGGTGTGTCACAGTATCATCAGACTGAGCATGTTGTCATTGCTGGCAATCTCAACGCTGTGCATTACAGGGAAGACATCCTCCTCCCTCATGTGGTACCCTTCCTGCAGGCTCATCCTGACATGACCCTCCAGCATGACAATGCCACCAGCCATACTGCTCGTTCTGTGCATGATTTCCTGCAAGACAGGAATGTCAGTGTTCTGCCATGGCCAGCGAAGAGCCCAGATCTCAATCCCATTGAGCACATCTGTGGCCCCGGTATGTTAATGGTGTTTTGAGTTTCCCGTTGCCGGTAACTGTTATTTTTCTTTGAAATCAAATATTTCCTATGTGAGTGTGTAATAACTTGAAAATCAAGTGAGGGTACTGGTTGGGCTTGGCACTAGGCAGTCACAAGTGAGCGCACTGGCTGGGCTTGTGTGCGTGTTTGTGTGCCTGTGTGTGTGTGTATGTGTGTGTGTGTGTGTGTGGGTGTGTGAGGGCTACAGATCTCAGTGAGAAATACTTTAACCCCCTCCTATGGTTACTCATAGTATTGACTGGGCAGTAAACTGTCTCAGTGTACCACTTCAGTCTCCAGCCAACCTTGACATACACAACTTTATATGTACAATACACTTTTGTGGTGCATGAACTATCTCTAGATTCTGTTTGTAATTTCACTGTGTAGTGTAGTGTGTAGTGTGTGAGTGTGTGTAGTGTGTCCATGTGCCTTATAGTAGGTCATGATAATAGTCAACAAATACATAAAATGTTAGAGCAGTGTTGTTAGAAGAGAAATAAAATCATGCCTGAAACACAGCTGGCTACCTGTTGTGATGAACATGTATGTTTGGTGATGGTGCTAGCTTGTTCTCCATCTTTTCTTTTTAAATAGGGAGTGAATTTTTTTCAGCAAGTTTATTTATGCTCTCTCTTGTCCCTCTGCAGCAGACATATGGACAGCAATATGTTTGGAAGATCTAATCTTAATAGAATCACAGTACTGAATCGCAATACATATAGAATCGTGAGAATCGCAATACATATCGTATTGGCACCTAAGTATCGTGATAATATTGTGAGATCCCTGGCAATTCCCGGCCCTACAAAACATGCTGTGGTTTATTCATAATGGTACCTGAATGAAGAAGCATTTTATGAGAGGGCTTGCCCTGTTGTCCATAGAAGCATCCCTTAAAAACATATTTGGGATCGGTGTCCCTTCCACGGGACGGTTGAGCTAACGTAGGCTAATGAGAATAGCATGAGGTTGTAAGAAACACAAAAATTTCCCAGGACACAGACATATCTGATGTTGGTAGAAAGCTTAAATTCTTGTTAATCTAACTGCACTGTCCAATTTACAGAAGCTATTACAGTGAAAGAATACCATGCTATAGTTTGAGGAGTGCACAATTTTGAACATGAAAAGTTATTAATAAACAAATTAGGCACATTTGGGCAGTCTTGATACAACATTTGGAACATAAATGCAATGGTTCATTGAATCAGTCTAAAACACAGGTAACCTAGTGGTTAGAGTGTTGGACTAATAACCGAAAGTTTGCAAGATCAAATCCCTGAGCTGACAAGGTAAAAATCTGTTGTTCTGCCCCTGAACAAGGCAGTTAATCCACTGTTCCTAGACTGTCATTATAAATAATAATGTGTTCTTATTAACTGACTTGCCTAGTTAAATAAAGGTACACGTTTAAATAAATACAAATACACTGCTGCCATCTAGTGGCCAAATTCTAAATTGCGTCTGGGCTGGAATAATACATTATGGCCTTTCTCTTGCATTTCAAAGATGATGGTACAAAAAAAATACTAAATAACGATTGATTTTTTCTTTGTATTATCTTTTACCAGATCTGTTGTGTTATATTCTCATACATTCTTTTCACATTTCCACAAACTTCCAAGTGTTTCCTTTCAAATGGTACCACAAAAATGCCTATCCTTGTTTCAGGGCCTGAGCTACAGGCAGTTAGTTTTGGGTATGTCATTTCAGGCGAAAATTGAAAAAAAGGAGCGGATCCTTAAGAGGATTTATTTTAAGCATGTCTACAAACTTAAAGTAGACTAATAATGCTTGCCAAATATCTTTATAATTTCTCATTGACTCTAATCAAATACACTGACTTATATTAATATACATATGAATATAGCTGAAGATCAGGAATTAGAGTGCATTGCACAGGAAGGTAGAAGTAGCAATGTTATGTTCTTTATTTTATGCTTTATTTTATGAGTGTCATCTTCATGTACTTAGTGAGGAACTGGCAAGAGGCCGTTCCTATTCCGCAAAGTGCTTACAATGAGTGGAAGGGGTACGTGTGATTCACAAAAAGTGTGATTTATCACAATAACACAATGTGACTTCCTGACTCTGGTCTGAGAAGCCCTCCCAGATTAACCCAAAACATTTTAAGGGGAGACTTTGTAGCTCTCTCCCTCTTCTGCTGGGTCTCCTCATCCTCTCACTGGCCTAGTCAGTGGGAGGGTGCATGTTGTTCCCAACCGTTAGAATGATATCCACCAGAAATCAATGTGTCAGGATATTGGTACGTTTAAGAAATATTTTATCCTGTTTTTTGGAAATGTGTAATGTTAATTTAATCACATTGAGGGAAGAGGATAATGCTTTCATATACTGGCATATTATCACTACAAAACTATGTTGCATACTGTACAGTGCAGTGATCAAGGTTGCTCCCTCTCTCTCTCATCATCTTCAGTTTTATTGCATTCCTAAACACGTCTTACATGCATCTGAAAGTAACAAAGGTAAATAGAGAGAAGGAACACAAACATCTGATAGTAAAACAAAGGAATGTTAACGAGTCAATGATGACCTTTTATTTCTCTTTACAATGTTTGATATTGTACGATGCCATTATAAGGTGAACTCAGCAGGGTAAAGTCTGGTCTGTTAGGACAGAAAGTAAACTGATTTGCACATGGCTTCATTCTCGGGTAAATGATAATACCCTATGTTTTCTTTAGCATTTTCTCTGTACTGCTTTTTAATTGAGGCTTGTAGCTAGCTGAGGGTTGGAACATGGCAGTATGTACTCAGTTATATCAACAGTTATTAGTAATCAGTTACTATACAGTATGCTTGAATGTGCTTTGTGACTAATAAAAGGAAATAACCCTATATGCTAACCCTATATATCCAAGATGGCGTAGCAGTCGGTCGTGTGTTGTGTTTGTCTTTGTCATGTCCCGTGTCTTATCCCGTGTAAATATAGGTTTTTTTAAATATTTTCTCGTATACATTTTAACCTCGCTTTCTATCTATGAACTAAATATACTTTCATGCAACCTGCCTCACCCAATGTGGTAAGGATCTGCTATTTTTATTCCTTATAACAGGAACCTCCGTCAGGAGCTAGCCAGCAAACTAGCTACTAGTCTTTGTTAGTCACTTTGTTAGCCACGGCTAGCGGTCTTCACCTTTTAGCTCGGACACCGCCAGCTTTAGCTCGGACAATACATGCCAGTCTGCACTGCGCGATATAAACCCAGAGCATACCGTACTGCTTCTCCCTACCACATCACCTGATTCCTGCCGTTCTGGATCATTACACCCAATCATCTCAGCTAGCTAGCTGCTACCGAGTGGCTACTGTTAGCTAACGCCTCTGTCCCGAAGCAAGTACCACGAGATAGGCCCATATACAAGCTAATTCTAGGCTACAATACCTCTTTTGCCAATTGGACTGGACCCTTTGTTGTCGACAAGGAGCCCCGCCGATCCGTCCCACGCCCCACACATGTGGAGACCTCACCTGGCTTAACTGGTCCCGCCAGAGACGAAACCTCTCTCATCGTCACTCAATGCCTAGGTTTACCTCCACTCTACTCACATCCTACCATACCCTTGTCTGTACAATATGCTTTGCATCTATTCTACCACGCCCAGAAATCTGCTCCTTTTATTCTCTGTCCCCAACGCACTAGACGACCAGTTCTTATAGCCTTTAGCCGTACCCTTATCCTACTCCTCCTCTGCTCCTCTGGTGATGTAGAGGTTAACCCAGGCCCTGTAGACCCCAGTACCACACCTATTCCCCAGACGCTATCATTTGTTGACTTCTGTAACCGTAAAAGCCTTGGTTTCATGCATGTTAACATCAGAAGCCTCCTCCCTAAATTTGTTTTATTCACTGCTTTAGCACACTCCGCCAACCCTGATGTCCTAGCCGTGCCTGAATCCTGGTTTAGGAAGGCCACCAAAAATTCTGAAATTTCCATCCCGAACTACAACATTTTCCACCAAAATAGAACTGCCAAAGGGGGCGGGGTCGCAATCTACTGCAGAGATAGTCTGCAGAGTTCTGTCATGCTATCCATGTCTGTGCCCAAACAGTTTGAGGTTCTACTTCTAAAAATCACCTTTCCAGAAATAAGTCTCTCACTGTTGCCGCTTGCTATAGACCCCCCTCAGCCCCCAGTTGTGCCCTGAGCTCCATATGCAAATTGATTGCCCCCCATTTATCTTCAGAGTTCGTACTGTTTGTTGACATAAACTGGGATATGCTTAACACCCCGGCCGTTCTACAATCTCAGCTAGATGCCCTCAATCTCACACAAATAATCAAGGAACCTACCAGGTACAACCCCAAATCCGTAAACACGGGCACCCTCATAGATATCATCCTGACCAACCTGCCCTCTAACTGCACCTCTGCTGTCTTCAACCAGGATCTCAGCGATCACTGCCTCATTGCCTGCATCCGTAAAGGGTCCGCGGTCAAACGACCACCCTTCATCACTGTCAAACGCTCCCTAAAACACTTCAGCGAACAGGCGTTTCTAATCGACCTGGCCCAGGTATCCTGGAAGGATATTGACCTCATCCCGTCAGCAGAAGATGCCTGGTTATTCTTTGAAAGTGCATTTCTCACCATCTTAAATAAGCATGCCCCATTCAAAAAATGTAGAACTAATAACAGATATAGCCCTTGAATCACTCCAGACTTGACTGTCCTTGACCAGCTCAAAAACATCCTGTGGAGTACTGCATTAGTAACGAATAGCCCCAGCGATATGCTTTTTAGGGAAGGGAAGTTAAGAACCAATATACACAGTCAGTTGCTTCTCCTTCACCCGAATCCAGATAGCTGATGTTCTGAAAGAGCTGCAAAATCTGGACCCCTACAAATCAGCTGGGCTAGACAATCTGGATCCTGTCTTTCTAAAATTATCCGATGCAATTGTTGCAACCCCTATTACTAGCCTGTTCAACCTCTCTTTTGTATCGTCTGAGATCCCTAAAGATTGGAAAGCTGCCGCGGTCATCCCCCTATTCAAAGGGGGAGACACTCTAGACCCAAACTGTTATAGACCTATATCCATCCTGCTCTACCTTTCTAAAGTCTTTGAAAGCCAAGTGAACAAACAGATCACTGACCATTTCGAATCCCACCATACCTTCTCTGCTATGGAATCTAGTTTCTGAGCTGGTCATGGGTGCACCTCAGCCACGCTCAAGGTCCTAAATGATATCATAACCACCATCGATAACAGACAGTACTGTGCAGCCATCTTCATTGACCTGGCCAAGGCTATCGACTCTGTCAATCACAGCATTCTTACCGGCAGACTCAACAGCCTTGGTTTCTTAACCACGGGTTAGCAATGAACCCTGAGACGGGATTGCTAGCAAGGCTGGAAATTCAAAACATCAAAAATCTAATAATTTCAATTTCTCAAACAATCAACTATTTTACACCATTTAAAAGATAAACATCTCCTTAATCTAACCACATTGTCCGATTTTCAAAGAGGCTTTACGGCAAAAGCATAAAGTTAGATTATGTTAGGACAGTACATAGCCACAAAAGTACAAACATCCATTTTCAATTCAAGGTCAGGCGTCACCAAAAGCAGAAACCAGCTAAAATTATGCACCAACCTTTGACAATCTCCATCAGATGACACTCCTAGGACATTATGTTATACAATACATGCATTTTTTGTTCCATCAAGTTCATATTTATATCCAAAAACCGCATTTTACAGTAGCTGTGAAATTCTGATTTTTTTTCTTCTCTGAAATGCTTCCGGTGAACAACGTTACAATTTTCAAAATTACTATTCGAAAACATTGGTAAATTATAATATTGTCATTCAAATAATTATAGTTTAACATTTCGTAAATGTCTTGCCAGATTTCAAAATAACTTTACTGGGAAATCACAAGTTGCAATAAACCAGGTGCTGTGCTAAGAACAATAAGCTAGCCTAATTAGCTTAGCATCATCTTGTAACCATGTAATATCAATAATACTATTGTCAATAATCCATTACCTTTGATTATCTTCATCCATTGGCAGTTCCAGGAATTCCAGGTCCACAACAAATGTGGTTTCTTTTGACAAAGTTCATAATTGATGTCCAAAGAACTCCAAGTTGTTCCATGTTGTTAGCGCTTCGGTGGCTACTAAAAAGTAGCGCGGGGGGGGTGTGTGAAGTCACGGCAAAAAGTTTAAAAAGTTACAAAAATAATCTATTTATGTTTGTTCAAACATGTCAAACGTTGTTTAGCATCAATCTTTAGAGCCATTTTTAACGTGAAACATCAGTAATGTTTCAACCCGACCTCACCTGTGTCTAGAAAAACGTTTTTGAAAAATGTCCCGTGTCTCATGATTGCGCAGGTGCAGGCCATAATGGAAGTGACGACATCCCACGGACGTCAACTTCAATGCATTCTTATTTGCTCCCTGTTAATCATGGAAGCTTCAAACAACTTTATAAAGATCGCTGACATCTAGTGGAATCCGTAGGAGTTGCGAACTGAATCCTTTCTCACTATGGTATCTAATAAACAATGACACTAAATAGTACAGCCACAAAATTCTCATTTTTTTAAATCTATTTTTCTCAGGTTTTTGCCTGCAATATGAGTTTTGTTATACTTACAGACACCATTCAAACTGTTTTAGAAAATTCAGAGTGTTTTCTATCCGAATGTGTTAATAATATGCATATCCTAGCTTCTGAGTTGGTGTAGGAGGCAGTTAAAAATGGGCACGTATTTTTTTCAAAATTCTCAATACTGCCACCGTGGCCCGTAGAGGTTAAATGACTGCCTTGCCTGGTTCACCAACTACTTCTCAGATAGAGTTCAGTGTGTCAAATCTGAGGGCCTGTTGTCCGGACCTCTGGCAGTCTCTATGGGGGTGCCACAGGGTTCAATTCTCGGGCTGACTCTTCTCTGTATATATCAATGATGTCGCTCTTGCTGCTGGTGATTCTCTGATCCACCTCTAAGCAGATGACACCGTTCTGTGTACTTCCGGCCCTTCTTTGGACACTGTGTTAACAAACCTCTAGATGAGCTTCAATGCCATACAACACTCCTTCCGTGGCCTCCAACTGCTCTTAAACTGTCATGACTCCCGCCGAAGTCGGTCCCTCTCCTTGTTCGGGCGGCGTTCGGCGGTTGACGTCACCGGTCTTCTAGCCATCGCCGCTCCACCTTTCATTTTCCATTTGTTTTGTCTTGTTTTCCCGCACACCTGGTTTACATCCCCCTCATTACACTACGTGTATATTATCCTCTGTTCCCCCCCATGTCAGTGTGTGGTATTGTTTTTTCATTACGTGTGTGACGCTTCAGGCTGGTTTTGCGCAGGGTATTGTTATAACCCGTGGTTTGGTTATTTGTACCACTTTGTGTAATTTGTGCGCTATCGCTTTGTTCCTCGGGCCGGAGTGTTGTGACGCAGTTGTGTCCGGCTGTTTTTCCTCTGCCTGAATAAAGTGTGCCTGCTCACTCATCTCTGCTCTCCTGCACCTGACTTCTTTCGACCAGCTGCACACACTGTGACATAAACGCTAGTAAAACTAATGCATGCTTTTCAACCGATCGCTGCCCCACCTACCTGCCCGACTAGCATCACTAGGTGTCTGGTTAGACTGTAAATTCTCCTTCCAGACTCACATTAAGCATCTCCAATCCAAAATGAAATCTTGAATTGGCTGCCTATTTCGCAACAAAGCCTCCTTCACTCATGCTGCTAAACATACCCTCGTAAAACTGACTATCCTATCAATCATTGACTTCGGCGATGTAATTTACAAAATAGCTTCCAACACTCTACTCCGCAAATTAGATGTAGTCTATTACCATGCCATCCATTTTGTCACCAAAGCCCCATATTCTACCCACCACTGCGACCTGTACTCTCTCGTTTGCTGGCCCTCGCTTCATATTCATTGCCAAACCCATTGGCTCCGGGTCATCTATAAGTCTTTGCTATGTAAAGCCCCGCTTTATCTCAGCTCACTGGTCACCATAGCAACACCCACCCGTAGCACGCGCTCCAGCAGGTATATTTCACTGGTCATCCCCAAAGCCAACTCCTCCTTTGGCCGCCTTTCCTTCCAGTTCTCTGCTGCCAATGACTGGAACGAATTGCAAAAATCACTGAAGCTGGAGTCTTATATCTCCCTCACTAACTTTAAGCATCAGCTGTCAGAGCAGCTCACCAATCACTGCACCTGTACACAACCCATCTGTAAATAGCCCACCCAACTACCTCATCCCCATGTTGTTATTTCTTTTTGCTCTTTTGCACCCCAGTATCTCTAATTGCACAACATCATCTGCACATCTATCACTCCAGTGTTAATGCTAAATTGTATTTATTTTGCCGATATGGCCTATTTACTGCCTTACCTCCCTAATCTTACTACATTTGCACACACTGTATATAGATTTTTCTATTGTGTTATTGACTGTAAGTTTGTTTATCCCATGTGTAACTCTGTGTGGTTGTTTTTGTCACACTGCTTTGCTTTATCTTGGCCAGGTCGCAGTTGTAAATGAGAACTTGTTCTCAACTGGCCTACCTGGTTAAATAAAGGTGAAATAAAAATAAAATATGATAACCTTATATGTTAACCCTATATGCTAACTCTATATGCTAACGCTTTGGACACACCGTCTGCGTCATTGATTCACTGCTGCATAACATTTTGCGCTAGGCAACTATACTCATGCAGGTATCTTTTTCAGATGGTCGCATGCGGTTGGACACATGGAGGAGAGAATCATTTTCGCAGTATCCTCAAAACCATGTCTGTTTGACACAACTGCTGACAGCTACAGGGCCATAAACACAAAAAATGCTTATTAGAGACAAGTGTCCACGATAGTAGGATTGACAGGTCAGTTTAGTAGTGAGCTTGTGCTAGATTTGGCTAGTTAGCTAACCTAGCTTGCTAACCTAGCCAATGAGGTGTGTGTGTGAAAGAAAGTAATATAAATTATGCTAGTTACTACCCCTGATAACTTTCCCAAATAATCATGTTTGAAAGAGTGTGAGTGTGTATGTCATAAATAGTAAAAATGGTAGATACTACTGTACCCCTGATAATTTGGTCAGATAACTATGTATGTGTCTGTGTGTATAGTAGGTGACATGTCCATGATAGCTATCTAATAACTATAGTTATGCAAGGTAATGGTTTGGTTTATCATGTTCATGTCTATGTAGAAGACTGTAGGAGGAAGTGGAGAGGACTCAGGGACAGGTATCAGAGAGAGAGAGAAGGGCAGAGAAAGAGAAGAAGAGGTCTGGGTCAGCAGCTTCAGGCCAGCAGCTTTGGTGCTTCTGCCACATTCTTTCTTTTCTGGATCCATTTATTGTGCCTAGGGCAACGAGTGGCAATTTTACAGCCAGACCCTCTACTACGTCATCCACAAGTGTTGTCCCCACCGGTGCATCAAGACCCTCAACGTCATCTACAAGTGCGACCATCGCCTCCACCGGTGCAGCGAGACCCTCTACAACATCTACATCATCCACAAGTATGACCACCACCGGTGCAGCCATGGAAGATGATGAAATGGAGGAAGCACCTCTGGATCTAGGACCACCTGAGATTATTATGAACCTCACGGAAGTGACCACTGAGGACCTCGTTGAACAGGATGTGGCCGTAGAGACGAACGAGGAGAGAAACAGAGAGAGAAACGAAGAGGAACAACGTCACACCAGGCGTCATCGGAGGTACCAGCCCCCAGATCCACTCAACTCATTTCAGCAGAGGCTCCTCCAAGCCGTCGAGAGGGATGCAGCCCAACCTGATGCTCACAGGAAGGAGGATGAAGAGACCCTCTTTGCCATGAGCCTGGTGCCAACACTAAAGAGGCTGCCTCAGCAAAGAAAAGCTGCAGTCAAAGTTAAAATATATCAGCTGCTTTTCGAAGCCGAGTTCAATGGTACGTTTTTTTCCTTCTCCACATCACAGGTAGTGTCATAAGTGTTGCGACAGTGAAGTAAAGTAGGTCATTTTTACAGTATACTCATGTAGGCTAATTGGTATTTCAGACCAAATTATTGATATCAGGCAAATGTATAGCTGTTGTTTCTGGGTTAGAAAATATCCCAAAACAACACTTTGTTTTCTAAATATTTGCCTGTCATATTCATCTTTGGATACAAATTTCATGAGTAAACAGCAAGAATTACCAACTTTACCACACTGTTCCAAAATGTATGTCACTAACTAGACTATACAAGCAGTATTTAGACAACATACATCTCACCTTTTATGGTGTTATATTATGTTAAGCTTGTATGTGTTGTTTTTCTCTTCCCTTCCAGAGATGGAGTCCATGTAGCCGACCAGCTCACAGGAAGGACAGGAAGAGGAGAGGAGTTGTCTGGTTGTTGCTTTGACCTCCCTCATTGTACCTTTCTTTTCACACACGTCAGTTCCCTTTAAATTCAGCCACTCATAAAGTCATTTGTTTATAAAGTCATTATTAGCGTTACATAGATTTATGAATTGACAGAATTGAAACACCAGAGAATTCACAGATGCTCTTGTTGGTCTCTTTCAAGACTAAAGGTGAACATATTTCTTTAATTTAAAACCACTTGAAAACCATGGTGTTGAAACTTTTTCTGAAGTTATGTTCCATCGACTGGTCCATGATATCCAGAGACCATTTGTTTGTTTAGCTGTGTTATGGCTACACATTATTTTCTTTTTTTCAGAGACACACACACACACACACACACACACACGCACACCTACCTCTCCTCCACTCCTCTCTGTACCTCAGATCTCCAGTGCCCTGCCCTCTCTCTCTTTATGACCATGTCTGAAGTTCCCCTACTACGTCTAGGCTTTATGAGTAGTGCCTGTATCTGTCTGCAGTTGTGCCAAAAATACATGCTCTTGTTGTTCTCTTACTGTAATGACCTGGGTTTGGAGACGGAGCGGAGTCAGGCGCAGGACACAGGTTTGAGTGAAAACAGTCTCGTTTACTAAAAAAAAAACACAAGCAAAATCTCCAACAGGAAACAACAGTGTGAGGAGAAACACCTCCAACAACCATTGACAATGAACAATCACGGACAAAACAGAAAGGTAAGCCAGAGGGTTAAATAAGGAACATAATAAGGGAATTGAAACCAGGTGTGTGTAATCAAGACAAAACAAAACGAAAAGGGAAACGTGGTGACTAGAAACAGGTGACGTCGACCGCCGATCGCCGGCCGAACAAGGAGAGGGGCCGACTTCGGCGGAAGTCGTGACAGTACCCCCCCTTGACGCGCGGCTCCAGCAGCGCGCCGACACCGGCCTCGGGGAAGACCCGGGGGACGGGGCGCAGGGCGATCCGGGCGGAAGCGGTGAAACTCCTGTAGTAACGACGGGTCCAGGATGTCCTCCGCCGGTACCCAGCATCGCTCCTCCGGGCCGTACCCCTCCCACTCCACGAGGTACTGAAGGCCCCACGCCCGTCGTCTAGAGTCCATAATGGCTCGTACGGTGTACGCCGGGGCCCCCTCGATGTCCAGAGGGGGCGGAGGAACCTCCCGCACCTCAGACTGCTGGAGCGGACCAGCCACCACCGGCCTGAGGAGAGACACATGGAACGAGGGGTTAATATGATAATCAGGGGGGAGTTGTAACCTATAACAAACCTTGTTCAGTCTCCTCAGGACTTTAAATGGCCCCACAAACCGCGGACCCAGCTTCCGGCAGGGCAGGTGAAGGGGCAGGTTTCAGGTCGAGAGCCAGACCCGATCCCCCGGTGCATACACCGGGGCCTCACTGCGGAGGCTGTCGGCACTCGCCTTTTGCCGCCTGATGGCCCGTTGTAGTCGCACATGGGCAGCGTTCCATGTCTCCTCCGAGTGCCGAAACCATTCATCCACCGCAGGAGCCTCGATCTGGCTCTGATGCCATGGTGCCAGGACCGGCTGATAACCCAGCACACACTGAAAAGGGGTTAGATTAGTAGAAGAGTGGCGGAGGGAGTTTTGGGCCATCTCCACCCAGGGGATAAACGGCGCCCACTCCCCCGGCCGGTCCTGGCAATAGATGTCCGCGTCCACCTCCCATACCACCGGTGCCACCAGGCAAGAAGCTGGAATTATGGGAGTGGGCTCAGTGGACCGCTCCTCTGTATCATACAGCCGGGACAGTGCGTCTGCCCTCACGTTCTGGGAACCTGGTTTGTAGGAGAGGGTGAAAACAAAGCGGGTGAAAAACATGGCTCACCTAGCCTGGCGAGGGTTCAGTCTCCTCGCTGCCCGAATGTACTCCAGCTTTCGGTGGTCAGTCCAAATGAGGAAAGGGTGTCTAGCCCCCTCAAGCCAATGTCTCCACGCATTCAGGGTCCCGACAACAGCCAACAACTCCCTATCCCCCACGTGATAGTTTCGCGCCGCCGGACTCCCGGTAGTTGTTATCCATCCGGGCGATCCTGGCTCCAACCATCTGGAGCAGGTGATCGAACTGGCTTCGGTCCAGACGAAAGTAACTTCGGAATTGCTCTCCAAACAGTCGAAGCTCTTGAATGAGACGGTGGAACTCCCCTGCCTGCTTTCGGGGCTTTAACCATCTCTGGACCCACACAGACCTGCGCTTTCAGCGGGGATGGTCCCGGCCTAACAGCACGATCAAGACCACCTTCCTCAACGTTGGTCTCATTGTTGAAAGAGCCTACTCTGCTATCTTGACTATTTATTGCATTTTGCTCCAAAACTGCATTTTGGAGGGAAATTATATTATAGGCTCTCACAATTAATTTGTGGATGTCATCGAAATAGTAATATACTTGGCAAATAAATGAATAAAAAATGTAAAGAAATTCTAGTCAAACTGTTTTTATTACGTTATCTCACATTTTTGTTCTAGATATATGTGCAACAAAAATCCAACATTCACATTTTGCTACTTTCTGTCAAGTCTATGCACACAATTTGATGCATACGTTCGATAAATCCTATGTATGCACCACACAGAATGCACTGCAACTGCCTCTGCAACGCAATGCTGCATTCCATTGGAAATGAATGTACTTCTGTTGTATCAAAACGCACTACGCAGTCGGTGTGTTCGAAGCGTAACCCAATATGCTAACCCTATTTGCTAACCCTTTACGCTAACCCTATATGCTAACTCTATATGCTAACCCTATATGATATATGTGGATGTCTTCTTTATTTGTTTATATTGTGTTGACGAGTCATCCCGGCTCAAACACACAGGCATTGGTGTTATTGTACCTAACCATGTGAACAGATAGCAAGAGCCCTCTCATATCAGTGATGAAGAGCCTCTTTGATTGTGGAATGGAAAGGTCATTGCCTTTGGTCTGTCATCTTCAAAGAGGGAGAGGAACTGGGACTCCTTGGTAGACGGGTTCCTGGCACACACATGTAGACATTCTCTCTCTCTCTCACTCTCTCTCTCTGTCACTGTCTCTCTCTCTCTCTCATGGAGGTCTATGACGTTTACTCAGTTAGCTTCTTCCTGTTATTTCATCAGAACCATGAATGATAATATACACTTTCTGTTTTCTCCTGCCAAGTCGTACATGTGTATCATAGTGATGTTGGGATTACCGGTGTAAATATGAAAGAAAGAGAGAAAAACACAACCTGTTCCTTGGTGGTTTGACATTTTTATCCAGGAACCGAGAAAAGGCATATATCTCAGATACTGTAGAATACATGTAGGAGTATATCTCAGATACTGTATAATGCATGTAGGAATACATCTCAGATACTGTATAATACATGTAGGAGTATATCTCAGATACTGTATAATGCATGTAGGAGTATATCTCAGATACTGTATAATGCATGTAGGAATACATCTCAGATACTATATAATGCATATAGGAGTACATCTCAGATACTGTATAATGCATGTAGGAGTACATCTCAGATACTGTATAATACATGTAGGAGTATATCTCAGATACTGTATAATGCATGTAGGAATACATCTCAGATACTGTATAATGCATATAGGAGTACATCTCAGATACTGTATAATGCATATAGGAGTACATCTCAGATACTGTATAATACACGTAGCAGTAGTGATTATTTTGTGTTTATGCTCAATGCTGTTAATATGTAGTTTGCTTTTAAATCCATCCGTCTTTACAGACTAAAATTATTATATTCATACTATTTTCACAAGCAGATAGACCTGCTTGATGCATCTGTCTGTGCGTTATCACAATGTTAAAGTAAAAGAAAACGTAACTCCTAAATGAAGTTCCCAGATCAGGTCATGCTTTATTGATGTCAACTGTTGGTTAGGGCCAGCTTTGACCCTCAATAAAGATGTCACTGGAGTTGTTGGATGAGGTTGACTATGTTGCTTTTTTGTACTCCACTGGGGCCACCTTCTGGCAGCTGTTGACCATTGCATGTTTCTGTATAATTCGTGATTGAATAAATTGTCAGTCTATGGGCCTGACGACGTCTTGCTCAACATCACACTTTAAATTGAAATATGAGATAATACAAGGCCTAAGATTGGAGACTGAAATTATTTTCCTTGCTATGGTTGTAGGCTAATCAGCATTTCTTTTTACCACCTGTTGCAGTGTGTCTCATGTAAAGTTAATATTCTCCTCTGTCTTGAGTAGGCACAATGTTTTTCCACATTTTGCTAGGCTACAGCCTTATTCTATAATGTAGAAATCTACGCATGTAATGACAAAGCAAAAACAGTTTTTTCGAAGTCTGTCAGGTTGGATGGGGAGCGTCGCTGCACAGCTATTTTAAGGTCTCTACAGATATGTTAAATCGGGTTCAAGACCAAGCTCTGGCTGGGCCACTCAAAGACATTCACAGACTTGTCCCAGCCTATAGACAGAAACTAAAACAGGAAACGCCCGTGCTCAGGTCTGTTCAATGCTGGTCCGACCAATCGGATTCCATGCTTCAAGATTGCTTCAATCACGTGGACTAGGATATGTTTCTGATAGCCTCAGACAACAACATTGATGTATATGCAGACCCTGGGTCTCGAGCCCGCCCTGTGCAACTGGGTCCTGGACTTTCTGACGGGCAGCCCCCAGGTGGTGAGGGTAGGAAACAACATCTCCACCCCGCTGATCCTCAACACTGGGGCCCCACAAGGGTGCGTTGTCAGCCCTCTCCTGTACTCCCTGTTCACCCATGACTGCGTGGCCATGCACGCCTCCAACTCAGTCATCAAGTTTGCAGACGACACTACAGTGTCACAACACTCACAAACTTTTACAGATGCACAATCGAGAGCATCCTGTCCGGCTGTATCGTACCGCCTGGTACGGCAACTGCTCCGCCCACAACCGTAAGGCTCTCCAAGGGTAGTGAGGTCTGCACAACACATCACCGGGGGCAAACTACCTGCCCTCCAGGACACCTACACCACCCGATGTCACAGGAAGGCCAAAAAAATCCTCAAGGACAACAACCACCCGAGCCACTGCCTGTTCACCCCGCTACCATTCAGAAGGCCAGGTCAATACAGGTGCATCAAAGCTGGGACCAAGAGACTGAAAAACAGCTTCTATCTCAAGGCCATCAAACTGTTAAACAGCCATCACTAACATTGAGTGGCTGCTGCCAACGTACTGACTCAATCTCTAGCCACTTTAATGACCAAAAATTGGATGTAATAAATGTATCACTAGTCACTTTAAACAACGCCACTTTCTATAATGTTTACCTACCCTACATTACTCATTTCATATGTATATACTGTACTGTATACCATCTACTGCATCTTGCCTATGATGCACGGCCATCACTCATCCATATATTTATATGTACATATTCTTATTCATTCCTTTGCACTTGTGTGTATGAGGTAGTTGTTGTGAAATTGTTAGATTACTTGTTAGACATTACTGCATGGTCAGAAACAGAAGCACAAGCATTTTGCAACAATCGCATTAACATCTGCTAACCATGTGTATGTGACCAATACAATTTGATTTGATATGATTTGAATCCTCATTAATCTACACACAATACCCCATAATGACAAAGCAAAAACAGGTTTTTAGAAGTCTGTCAGTTTGGATGGGGAACGTTGCTGCACAGCTATTTTCAGGTCTCTCCAGAGATACTTGATCGTGTTCAAGTCCGAGCTCTGGCTGGGCCACTCAAGGACATTCAGAGACCTGTCCCAAAGCCACTCTTGCGTTGTCTTGGCTGTGTGCTTAGGGTCGTTGTCCTTATGGAAGGTGAACCTTTGCCCCAGTCTGAGGTCCTGAGCGCTCAGGAGCAGGTTTTCATCAAGGGTCTCTCTGTACTTTGCTCTGTTCATCTTTCCCTCGATCCTGAATACTCTCCCAGTCCCTGCCATTGGAAAACATCCCCACAGCATGATGCTGCCACCTCCATGCTTCACCGTAGGGATGATGTTATCCAGGTGATGAGCCGTTCCTGGTTTCCTCCAGACGTGACACTTGGCATTCAGGCCAAGGCGTTCAATCTTGGTTTCATCAGACTAGAGAATCTTGTTTCTCATGGTCTGAGAGTTCTTTAGGTGCCTTTTGGCAAACTTCAAGCGTCATGTGCCTTTTACTGAAGAGTGGCTTCCATCTGGCCATGCTACAATAAATGCCTGATAGGTGGAGTGCTGCAGATGGTTGTCCTTCTGGAAGGTTCTCCCATCTCTACAGAGGAACTCTGGAGCTCTGTCAGAGTGACCATCAGGTTCTTGGTCACCTCCCTGTTTCCTGTTTCCATTAATAATCCTTGAGATGTTTTTACAACTTCATTAGAGTCCACATGTGGTAAATTCAATTGATTGAGGTGACCGACACAATCCTGTCTCGGAGCTCTACGGACAAATCCTTCGACCTCATGGCTTGGTTTTTGCTCTGACATGCACTGTCAACTGTGGGACCGTATATAGACAGGTGTGTGCCTTTTAAAATCATGTCCAATCAATTGAATTTACCACTAGTGGACTCTAATGAAGTTGTAAAAACATCTCAAGGATTATTAATGGAAACAGGATACACCTGAGCTCAGTTTCTAGACTCATAGCAAAGGGTTTTCTGTTTTTTTATGTTTTATAAATTAGCAAACATTTCTACAAACCTGTTCTTGCTCATTATGGGATATTATGTGTAGATTGGTGATGACATTATTTTCTTTAATCCATTTTAGAATAAGGCCGTAATGTAACAAAATGTGGAAAATGTGAAGGGGTCTGAATACATACCAAATTAACTGCAAACCTCCAAATTCAAGGGGTTTTTGGTTTACTAATTATTTTCATTCATCAAAAATGTATTTCCTTTCTAAATTACATTTTTATCACACGAACACAGCAAAAGTAGTGAACTCAAACATTAATTTACAGATATCAGGATATAAAAATAAACACTACGTGTGACTAATAATCTTGGCCGAAATGATATAACCGCCATCAATAAGAAACATTACTGTGCAGCCATCTTCATCGACCTGGCCAAGGCTTTCGACTCTGTCAATCACCACATTCTTATCGGCAGACTAAACAGCCTTGGTTCCTCAAATGATTTAAAAAAAAATGTATTTCACCTTTATTTAACCAGGTAAGCTAGTTGAGAACAAGTTCTCATTTACAACTGTGACCTGGCCAAGATAAAGCAAAGCAGTGTGACAGAAACAACAACACAGAGTTACATGGAATAAACAAGCGTATAGTCAACAAAATAGAAAAAAAAGTAAGTATATATACAGTGTGTGCAAATGGCATGAGGAGGTATGGCAATAAATAGGCCATAGTAGCAAAGTAATTACAATTTAGCAGATTAACACTGGAGTGATAGATGAGCAGATGAGGATGAGCAGATGATGGTGTGTAAGTAGTGATACTGGTGTGCAAAAGAGCAGAAAAGTAAATAAAAACAATATGGGGATGAAGTAGGTAGATTGGATGGGCTATTTACAGATGGACTATGTACAGCTGCAGCAATCGGTTAGCTGCTCAGATAGCTGATGTTTAAGGTCAGTGAGGGAAATGTAAGTCTCCAGCTTCAGCGATTTTTGCAATTCATTCCAGTCACTGGCAGCAGAGAACTGGAAGGAAAGGTGGCCAAAGGAGGTGTTGGCTTTGGGGATGACCAGTGAGATATACTTGCTGGAGCGCGTGCTACGGGTGTGTGTTGTTATCGTGACCAGTGAGCTGAGATAAGGCGGAGCTTAACCTAGCATAGACTTGTAGATGACCTGGAGCCAGTGGGGCTGGTGACGAATATGTAGCGAGGGCCAGCCGACTAGAGCATACAAGTCGCAGTGGTGGGTGGTACAAGGCACTTTGGTAACAAAACGGATGGCACTGTGATAGACTGCATCCAATTTGCTGAGTAGAGTATTGGAAGCTATTATGTAGATTGCTGAGTAGAGTATTGGAAGCTATTATGTAGATGACATCGCCGAAGTCGAGGATCGGTAGGATAGTCAGTTTTACTAGGGTTAGTTTGGCGGCGTGAGTGAAGGAGGCTTTGTTGCGAAATAGAAAACCGATTCTAGATTTGATTTTGGATTGGAGATGTTTGATATGAATCTGGAAGGAGAGTTTACAGTCTAGCCAGACACCTAGGCATTTGTAGTTGTCCACGTATTCTAGGTCAGAACCGTCCAGAGAAGTGATGCTAGTCGGGTGGGCGGGTGCGGGCAGCGAACGTTTGAAAAGCATGCATTTGGTTTTGCTAGCGTTTAAGAGCAGTTGGAGGCCACGGAAGGAGTGTTGTATGGCAATGTTTGCATTCACTACAGTAAGTCGCTCTGGATAAGAGCGTCTGCTAAATGACTAAATGTAAAATGTATACAGAATGGTGTTGTCTGCGTAGAGGTGTATCAGGGAAGCAAGAGCGACATTGTTAATATATACAGAGAAAAGAGTCGGCCCTAGATTTGAACCCTGTGGCACCCCCATAGAGACTGCCAGAGGTCCGGACAACAGGCCCTCCGATTTTACACACTGAACTCTATCTGAGAAGAAGTCTGTGAACCAGGCAAGGCAGTCATTTGAGAAACGAAGGCTATTGAGTCTGCCAATAAGAATACGGTGATTGACAGTGTCGAAAGCCTTCGCCAGGTCGATGAAGATGGCTGCACAGTACTGTCTTTTATCGATGGCGGTTATGATATTGTTTAGTACCTTGAGCGTGGCTGAGGTGCACCCATGACCAGCTCGGAAATCGGATTGCACAGAGGAGAAGGTACGGTGGGATTCGAAATGGTCAGTGATCTGTTTATTCATTTGGCTTTCAAAGACTTTAGAAAGGCAGGGCAGGATGGATATAGGTCTGTAACAGTTTGGGTCTAGTGTCACCCCCTTTGAAGAGGGGGATGACCGCGGCAGCTTTCCAATCTTTAGGGATCTCGGACGAAATGAAAGAGAGGTTGAACAGACTGGTAATAGGGGTTGCAACAATGGCGGCGGATAATTTTAGAAAGAGAGGGTCCAAATTGTCTAGCCCAGCTGATTTGTAGGGGTCCAGGTTTTGTAGCTCTTTCAGAACATCTGCGATCTGGATTTGGGTGAAGGAGAAGCTGGGAAGGCTCGGGCAAGTAGCTGCGAGGGGTGTTGAGCTGTTGGCCGGGTTTGGGGTAGCCAGGAGGAAAGCATGGCCAGCCGTAGAGAAATGCTTATTGAAATGTTTGATTATCATGGATTTATCGGTGGTGACCGTGTCGCCTAGCCTCAGTGCAGTGGGCAGCTGGGAGGAGGTGGTCTTGTTCTCCATGTACTTTACAGTGTCCCAAAACCTTCTGGAGTTAGAGCTACAGGATGCAAATTTCTGTTTGAAAAAGCTAGCCTTTGCTTTCCTGACTGACTGTGTTTGGTTCCTGACTTTCCTGAACAGTTGCATATCGCGGGGACAATTTGATGGTATTGCAGTCCGCCACAGGATGATTTTGTGCTGGTCAAGGGCAGTCAGGTCTGGAGTAAACCAAGGGCTATATCTGTTATTAGTTCAAAATTTTTTGAAAGGGGCATGCTTATTTAAGATGGTGTGGAAATTACTTTTAAAGAATGACCAGGCATCCTCGACTGATGGGATGAGGTCAATATCCTTCCAGGATACCTGGGCCAGGTCGATTAGAAAGGCCTGCTCGCAGAAGTGTTTTAGGGAGCGTTTGACAGTGATGAGGGTTGGTCGTTTGACCGCGGACCCATAGCAGATGCAGGCAATGAGGCAGTGATTGCTGAGATCCTGATTGAAAACAGCAGAGGTGTATTTGGAGGGCAAGTTGGTCAGGATAATATCTATGAGGGTGCTCGTGTTTACGGATTTAGGGTTGTACCTGGTAGTTTCCTTGATAATTTGTGTGAGATTAAGGGCATCTAGCTTAGATTGTAGGACTGCTGGGGTGTTAAGCATATCCCAGTTTAGGACACCTAACAGAACAAACTGAAGATAGATGGGGGGAAATCAATTCACATATGGTGTCCAGGGCACAGCTGGGAGCTGAGGGGGGTCTATAATAGGCGGCAACAGTGAGAGACTTATTTCTGGAGAGATTACTTTTTAAAATTAGAAGCTCGAACTGTTTGGGCATAGACCTGGAAAGTATGACAGAACTTTGCAAGCTATCTCTGCAGTAGATTGCAACTCCTCCCCCTTTGGCAGTTCTATCTGGACAAAAATGTTGTAGTTGGGTATGGAAATCTCAGAATTTTTGGTGGCCTTCCTAAGTCAGGATTCAGACACGGCAAGGACATCGGGGTTGGCGGAGTGTGCTAAAGCAGTGAGTAAAACAAACTTCTGATGTTAACATGCATGAAACCAAGGCTTTTTCGATTACAGAAGTCAACAAATGAGTGCATGGGGACACGCAGGGCCTGGGTTAGCCTCCACATCACCCGAGGAACAGAGGAGGAGTAGGATGAGGGTACGTCTAAAGGCTAGCAAAACTGGTCATCTGGTGCGTTGGGGACAGAGAGTAAAAGGAGTAGATTTCTGGGTGTGGTAGAATAGATTCAGGGCATAATGTGCAGACAGAGGTATGGTGGGGTGCGGGTACAGTGGAGGTAAGCCCAGGCACTGAGTGATGATGAGAGGTTGCATCTCTGGACATGCTGGTTACACTGGGTGAGGTCACCGCATGTGTGGGAGGTGGGACAAAGGAAGTATCTAAGGCATGTACAGTGGGACTAGGGGCTCCGCAGTAAACTAAAACAATGATAATTATCCTAAACAACAGTATACAAGGCATATTGACATTTGAGAGAGACATAAAGCGAGGCATAAAGCAATCACAGGTGTTGATTGGGAGAGCTATCTAAGTCAACAACGGGTAAGACAACAACAGCTAATCAGCTAAGTTAACAACAACAGGTAAAATGGCGATGAATGGGCAGAGAGGGTCGGTTAACTACACATAGGGCCTGAGTTCGGGGCTAGGGCCGACAGATAAACAAAGGTAAACAAAGTGGAGTACGGTGATAAATGAACAGTCTGGCATGCATCAGCTATGTAACCAAGTGATCATAGGGTACAGCAATAGATGAAACAGGGAAGCCGCTAGGTAGTCGTTACTACGCTAGCACGCGGGAGACACTGCGTTTAAAGTTAGCAGTCCGGGGTAAGTAGAAGCGTCTGCTCCGTCGTCCGGCAAGGGCCTGTTGAAGGCACAGCTGATGGAATTACGTCTGCGGGCCAGTCGTGGTGGTACGGAGGGGCGCCGTGTCGACGAAGGGAATGGGCCAGATGGCGAAAGAGGTATTGTAGTTGTGGGAATTGTGTTTGCTAGCCGGGAGATGCGCCTAGCTCAGGGCTAGCTTCGGGGCTGGGTCACTCAGATAGCTAGCTGTGGTCGACAGGAATCTGCCGTTGTAGTGGAGAAAAACAGTCCGAGGCTAGCAGGTATTATCCAGGCTAAAAAAAACGGCTGGTGCCTGAGCACAGGGTAAAGGCCGCTAGCAGTGGCTAACAATGACTAAATGGCTAGTAACTTAGCTAATAAGCTGGCTACCTTCTGATGAACGTTTTGGCTATAGGTCTAAAAAAATTGCGGAGCCGTATCACATTGAGTTACTGGAAGGTATATTTAATTTAAAAATGGAAAAAGAGATTGAAAAATAAATTGGAATATATACAAAAAAAGACGAAAAATACAAAAAGTAAACGAGAGGACAACAAACCATGTCTGCACTGCTACGCCATCTTTGATACATTGCCTCGTCTGGTTCACCAACTACTTCTCAGATAGAGTTCAATGTGTCAAACCGGAGGGCCTGTAGTCCGGACCTCTGGCACTCTCTATGGGGGTGCCACAGGGTTCAATTCTCGGGCCGACTCTCTTCTCTGTATACATCAATGATGTCGCTCTTGCTGCTGGTGATTCTCTGATCCAACTCTACGCATACGACACCATTCTGTATACTTCTGGCCCTTCTTTGGACACTGTGTTAACTAACCTCCAGACGAGCTTCAATGCCATACAGTTCTTCTTCCGTGGCCTCCAACTCCCCCCCCCCCCCCCCCTCCAGCATCACTACTCTGGACGGCTCCGACTTAGAATATGTGGATAACTACAAATACCTAGGTGTCCGGTTAGACTGTAAACTCTCCTTCCAGACTCACATTAAACATCTCCAATCCAAAATTACATCTAGAATCGGCTTCCTATTTCGCAACAAAGCATCCTTCACTCATGCTGCCAAACATACCCTCGTAAAACTGACCATCCTACCGATCCTCGACTTCGGCAATGTCATTTATAAAATAGCCTCCAACACTCTACTCAACAAATTGGATGCAGTCTATCACAGTGCCATCCGTTTTGTCACCAAAGCCCCATATACTACTGTAACGCCCTGGCCATAGAGAGGGGTTTTTGTTCTTTATTTTGGTTAGGCCAGGGTGTTACATTGGGTGGGCATTCTATGTTCTTTTTCTATGTTTTTTGTATTTCTTTGTTTTGGGCCGTGTGGCTCCCAATCGGGCACAGCTGAAGTTCGTTGTTGTTGATTGGGAGTCACACATAAGGAGCATGTTTTTCCTTTGGGTTTTGTGGGTAATTGTTTCTGTTTAGTGTTTTGCACCTGACAGGACTGTTTGGCTGTCGGTTTTCTTGTTTTGTTTTTGTATAGTGTTCTTTATTAAATTAAAATTCAAGATGAACACTAACTCCACTGCACCTTGGTCTACTCTCTCTTCAGACAGCCGTTACAACTACACACCACTGCAACCTGTACGCTCTCGTTGGCTGGCCCTCGCTTCATACTCGTCGCCAAACCCACTGGCTCCAGGTCATCTACAAGTCTCTGCTAGGTAAAGCCCCGCCTTATCTCAGCTCACTGGTCACCATAGCAGCACCCACTCGTAGCACGCGCTCCAGCAGGTATATCTCACTGGTCACCCCCAAAGCCAATTCCTCCTTTGGCCGCCTTTCCTTCCAGTTCTCTGCTGCCAATGACTGGAACGAACTGCAAAAATCACTGAAGCTGGAGACTCATATCTCCCTCTCTAGCTTTAAGCACCAGCTGTCAGAGCAGCTCACAGATCACTGCACCTGTACATAGCCCATCTGTAAATAGCCCATCCAACTACCTCATCCCCATACTGTATTTATTTATTTATCTTTCTCCTTTGCACCCCAGTATCTCTACTTGCACATTCATCTTCTGCACATCTACCATTCCAGTGTTTAATTGCTATATTGTAATTACTTCGCCACCATGGCCTATTTATTGCCTAAACTTCCTTAACTTACCTCATTTGCACTCACTGTATATAGACATTTTGTTTTCTTTTTTTTCTACTGTATTATTAACTGTATGTTTTGTTTATTCCATGTGTAACTCTGCGTTGTTGTATGTGTCGAACTGCTATGCTTTATCTTGGCCAGGTCGCAGTTGCAAATGAGAACTTGTTCTCAACTAGCCTACCTGGTTAAATAAAAGTAAAATAAAAATATAACATTATAAATACTGAGTTTGTGTCCCTCTCTCTCTCTGCGTAGGATGTCCTGCTGACAGCGTCAGACCTGTTGAAGTTGGAGAAGGTGGAGTTTGGAGGCATCAGAGCCAGCAGCCAGCAGGTCCAGTGGCCCCACCAGGAGTTCCTGGACACCTACAAGTTATTCAATGAGAAGCCCTAAGTCTGCAACGACGTCAACAATACGCTACATTATAATGAAGAAGGAATATGGGAACAAGGGTCAGTTGTATGGACCCAGATGAAGTAAAACATTTTCAACTGTAAAAGCAGATATGTTCAATATTTGAAGCAAACTGAAGCAATGACTTTGTGGGCTGTAAAAAAGGGCTTTCAAAAAGGGCTTGAAAGGGGTGTCTATCTATCTGACAGTGTGTGTGTCCCAATGCAGGAGTTTGAGGCATACGAGTTCAAATATAAGGCTGAGGATACAGACTGTCTTCTGGGCGCAATCTTCTGTCAAGCCTTTGATGATGCCTCTCGACTGGAGCAATTCTTCAAGGTGAGTAGAGGCCACACGCGCGCACACACACACACATTGATACATTCTTGTCCTCCCTGCAGGTGCTGGATATGTTTGGCAACCTGTTAGAGCGCCCCCTCGTGGCTGCTGATCCTCCGGACAGATACTGTCTCCTCATCAGCCTGTTTGGCTAGACTGCTGCAAACTGCTCTTCAACAAACACACACAGCTGAGGAACTGGGTATGATACCTCACTTTTAATCCATACCGAATTATGTCATAATTTTGTACCTAAATAATACATGTAAACATTATCATTGTTTTGAGGTATATGTTTGACTGTTTACTAGTACATAAAAACACATACAATTGCTGCCGTGTGCCACATTGTCCCCTATATAAACTTTACATTACTAGTTATGTGTATTTTCTATCTCCCAGGTTGTGCCCCTGTGTATAAAATCATGTCAGCGGTAGCAGGGGGTCTGATGTGGGCTCACTAACTACAGGAGTGAATCCAGATCCCCTTCCCCAAGTTCAAATACATTGCCTACTTGTCGTTCTCATCTCTCTCCCTGTCACTACTTCTGCCGAAGTCAATGCCCCTCCTTGCTCGGCGGTGCTCGGCAGTCGACGTCACCGGTCTTCTAGCCATCATTGATCAGTTTTTCATTTTCCATTGTTTTTGTCTTGTCTTCCTACACACCTGTTTCCAATCCAATTAATGATGTTGTGTATTTAACCCTCTGTTTCCCCTCATGTCCTTGTCGGTGATTGTTTTTGATGTTATGTTACGTGGGTTTGTGTATCGGGGTGTGACGGGTAATTTTACCCATTTATTTTGTCATTTGGTTTTGGAGTTGGTTTTGTTATTAAATACTCCATGTTAACCAACTTGGTTTCTCCTGAGCCTGACTTCCCTGCCACCTACATACAAGAACATGACACACCCTGCATCTCTACTTTAGCCATTCGATTCTGCTGCTGGTGGTTGTACCAGGATTATCATGTGTGGAACCTCAGGGAGATGTATGAAACATTTTTATGCAATTTCAATGTTGTTTAAGTTTCTTTGTGTGTCACCAAATTAGCTTGAGATGACTTCTCTGCAACACTGCTCACTGCATCCAAGTTCCTTGACCTAGGCGTTTTCAAAGCGCTGTCAGTCAAGGTGAGCTCATGAATATAAGCACTCCGCACACTCAGTCTTTTCAAACTTTCTGGTAGTTAGCCATGAAAGAAAAAGTACTTATTCAAAAAAATATATATGTTATGGGTTATATTTGAGTCACTCTTAAGGCTATTTAAATGGGAATCAGAATGACTGTTCAGTAGCTTTAAGGCCTCTAGAAGTGCAAGTGATATAAAACACCAAATATTAATTAATAAATTGTAATGTGTAAACACTTTAGATAGCAGCCAACCTGCTTGTACCAATCCTTTGTAACTATACTAAAATACAGTGAAATACAAACCCCTCCCCCCTATAATTTCATTCATTCATCCATCCACCAGCCATAGATTCATCCATTCATTCATCCATCCATCCATTCATCCATCAATTAGTTTAGTCATTCATTCATCCATCCATCCATTCATCATCCATTCATCCATTCAGCCATCAATTCATTCAGTCATTCACTCATCCATTCATTCATCCATCCATTCATTCCAATTACAGTTGCATTTACATTTTTTTTAATATTTTTTTTACATTATAATATAGTACATTTTAATCTATTTTACTGTGTGTCCTTACACAGTACTTGCTTTGATACCATTGTCAGATCCACTCTAAATAGCAGGAGGGTGAAGTCAGGTGCAGGAGACCGATGTACGTGAAACACACGTTTAATGAGTAGGTCCACAATAGCCAAAACAAGGCAGGGTAACAAAACTCCAAAACAACAGGAACAATGAATCCTGGAAAGAGTTGGGACGCAGCCCAGCAACCCTAATGCCCAAAATAACAGTGGCAGAGAAAAACCCAAATCCCCAACCTACTAAAAGGACGACACGAAGATAATCCCTCACAAACCCCAACAAAAACAGACAGACTAAATACCCCACTAATGACCTAATGCAAAACCAGTGCTAACCGAAACAGACATAACCAATTGACACAGAAACAGAGATCGGTGGCAGCTAGTAGGCCAGCGACGACGACCGCCGAGCGCCGGCCGACCGGGGAGAGGCACCATCTTCTGTGGACGTTGTGACAACCGTATATATAGTAGGTCGACTAATATGAAATACATAATTTTACTCGCCACTGAGCTGCCTGTAAACCACTGAAATTCACAGTTTATTTTTTGACATTTGTTTCACCTTTATTTAAACCAGGTAAGCTAGTTGAGAACAAGTTCTCATTTACAACTGCGACCTGGCCAAGATAAAGCAAAGCAGTGCGACAAAAACAACAACACAGAGTTACACATGGAATAAACAAGCGTACAGTCAATAACACAATAGAAAAAAAGAAAGTCTATATACAGTGTGTGCAACCCCTTTACAGTAACCCCTTTACAGTTTAGTCTAAATCAGCGTAGTGGATTACGTGTATGAAAGGGAAAGGGAAAGGGGGATACCTAGTCAGTTGTACAACTGAATGCCTTCACTGAAATGTTTCTTCCACATTTAACCCCTCTGAGTCAGGGCCTCAGTGTAATAGCATGGAGACATGATGCTCCAGATTTATGTTCTCTTTATGGCAGCAGTGCTGATCTGTAGATTATTTCCCAGAGCTCTCATAATCTTATATGCTCTGTCTCTTCTCACCAATGTGCTCTGTGAGCAATGGCCCTACAAAAAATATCCAACATAGAAACCTGCAAGACAAAGCATCCTATTGGGTTTAAATTATGTTCTGTGTGTGTGTGTGTGTTGGTTCTTCTATCCTTGTGCGGGCATACAATCCCCAAGTCCCCACAAGGATAGTAAAACAAAGAACATTCTCCCTGGTGGGGTCATTTCCCACGTCCCCATGAAGACAAAGACTATTTTAAGTTTAGGGGTTAGGTTTAGGGTTACAATTAGGGTTAGAATTAGGGTTAGAGTAAGGGTAAGGGTAACGGGTTACAGATTAAGGTTAGGGAAAGGGTTAGGGTAAGGTTTAGGGGTTAAGGAAAATAGGATATTAAATGGAAATGAATTTTAGATCTGTCACATTTTAGATCTGTCACTCAAGTCCGTGTTCACGGACTTGAGTCTCCTGCGTCTGACTTCGACCCTCCTGTTTCCTGGTGAACACTGACAAGAACCCCATAAGGATAGAAGAACACAGTGTGTGTGTGTGTGTGTGTTTGCGCACGTGTAGTTTGTGTGTGCATGCTGTATTGTTACATTCCTGTGCGTCAAATGCTTCATTATTGTCCCTGCACCCAATCTAAT
This sequence comes from Salmo trutta, assembly GCF_901001165.1. Taxonomy (NCBI): domain Eukaryota; kingdom Metazoa; phylum Chordata; class Actinopteri; order Salmoniformes; family Salmonidae; genus Salmo; species Salmo trutta. Next base: position 47,934,794 of record NC_042958.1, read on the forward strand.
ACGATAATGAACAACACGTGTCCGCTCTCTCCACTCACCCAATCTAATACGATAATGAACAACAGATGTCCCCTCTCTCCACTCACCCAATCTAATACGATAATGAACAACACGTGTCCGCTCTCTCCACTCACCCAATCTAATACGATAATGAACAACACGTGTCCGCTCTCTCCACTCACCCAATCTAAAACGATAATGAACAACAGATGTCCCCTCTCTCCACTCACCCAATCTAATACGATAATGAACAACAGATGTCCCCTCTCTCCACTCACCCAATCTAATACGATAATGAACAACACGTGTCCGCTCTCTCCACTCACCCAATCTAATACGATAATGAACAACACGTGTCCGCTCTCTCCACTCACCCAATCTAATACGATAATGAACAACAGATGTCCCCTCTCTCCACTCACCCAATCTAATACGATAATGAACAACACGTGTCCGCTCTCTCCACTCACCCAATCTAATACGATAATGAACAACACGTGTCCGCTCTCTCCACTCACCCAATCTAATACGATAATGAACAACAGATATCCCCTCTCTCCACTCACCCAATCTAATACGATAATAACAACATACGTCCCCTCTCTCCACTCACCCAATCTTACACGATAATAACAACATACCTCCCCTCTCTCCACTCACCCAATCTTACACGATAATAACAAAATACATCCCCTCTCTCCACTCACCCAATTTAATATGATAATGAACAACACGTGTCCCCTCTCTCCACTCACCCAATCTAATACAATAATAACAAAATATGTACCCTCTCTCCACTCACCCAATCTTACACGATAATAACAAAATACGTCCCCTCTCTCCACTTACCCAATCTAATATGATAAAGAACAACACGTGTACCCTCTCTCCACTCACCCAATCTAATATGATAATGAACATGTCTACTTTACTTGACTGACTTCACCAGGAAAGAGATTGATGAGGGAAATATGTGGGGAATGGTACTGCTTGACCTACAGAAGGCCTTTGATACAGTTAACCACTGTCTCCTAGTCTCCAAACTGGAGGCACTGGGGTTAAGCAGTGTCCCTCTAGGCTGGGTAAAGTCCTATTTATCAGGAAGGGAGCAAGTAGTAGAGGTTAATGGTTCACTGTCTCAGGCAAAACCAATGATGTGTGGCATTCTGCAGGGGAGCGTGCTTGGGCTGTTTTTTATTGTATATTAATGATATGAAAGATTCTTGTTCTTGCCGTCTTTTTCTTTATGCGGATGACTGTACACTTCTGGTGTCTCACAAAAATAAAACTATGTTGGAGAGCATACTTAGCACATAGCTTACTAACATTAGCAAATGGCTTGGAGATAATATGCTATCTCTGCACTTAGGGAAAACTGAAGCAATTATTTTTGGATCCAGACCTAAATTGTGCAGGTCGTCTGAAATCAGAGTGGAGTTAGGGGGGAGGTGCTTACTTCTAAAACCTCTGTTAGCTACTTGGGATGTATCCTTGATGGAAGCTTGGGAGATGTGAGCATGGCCAATAAGGTGCTAGGGAAGGTTAATGACAGGACTAAGTGTTTGGCTAGAAAGTCCAAGCTGCTTGATAAGGACTAAATGAAAGTGCTAGCTACTGCCCTCATTCAATGCCATTTTGACTATGCTAGTACTTCCTGGTTTGGGGGCTTATCTAAACTTATGAAGGGGAAGCTCCAGATAGCCCAGAATAAGCTGATCAGAGTAGTATTGACGTTGAGTCCACGTGCTCACATAGGCAGGAGCTGCTTTCAGGAACTAAACTGGCTGCCTGTTGAGGCTAGGGTGTCCCAGATTAGACTAGGTTTGGTTTACAGGAGTATTTATGGTCCTGCGCCCAGATATCTAAATGTTACTTTCCTTGTGTTAGGGATGCACACAATCACAGCACCAGATCAGGTGTTCCTGATGCGTGCTTATACAGGTTCAGGAGTAATACTGGGAAAGGTACTTTCTTGTATACTGGAGCCTCAGAATGGAATGAGTTGCCTCTGCACATAAAAACAACGTCCTCTCTGGGCAGCTTTAAAAATAAAGAAAAATATGTTTGATGTCTTCTGTGCCCATATGAATAACCCTTAAGATGTAACTGGAATGATGAGATAGATGTTCTTCTTCTGTTTTTGTTTTATTATTTCACTGCCATACTGTGCTGGATCTTGTCTAGCTATCTTGGCTCAAGAGGACCACAATGGAAATACGTCCCAGACTTTATTGTGTGTTATCATCAATGATTTTATTCATGTGCATGTATGGCTTTTTCAAGTTTTATGTGTGCTTGTTTTTTAAAATGGTCAAACTAATAAACTGAAACTAAACTAAACAACACGTTTCCCCTCTCTCCACTCACCCAATCTAATACGATAATAACAACATACGTCCCCTCTCTCCACTCACCCAATCTAATATGATAATGAACAACACGTGTCCCCTCTCTCCACTCACCCAATCTAATACGATAATGAACAACAGATGTCCCCTCTCTCCACTCACCCAATCTAATACGATAATAACAAAATACGTCCCCTCTCTCCACTCACCCAATCTAATATGATAATGAACAACACGTGTCCCCTCTCTCCACTCACCCAATCTAATATGATAATGAACAACACGTGTCCCCTCTCTCCACTCACCCAATCTAATATGATAATGAACAACAGATGTCCCCTCTCTCCATTAACCCAATCTAATACGATAATGAACAACACGTGTCCCCTCTCTCCACTCACCCAATCTAATATGATAATGAACAACATGTGTCCCCTCTTCCACTCACCCAATCTAATACGATAATGAACAACACGTGTCCACTCTCTCCACTCACCCAATCTAATACGATAATGAACAACACGTGTCCCCTCTCTCTACTCACCCAATCTAATACGATAATGAACAACACATGTCCCCTCTCTCCACTCACCCAATCTAATACGATAATAACAAAATACGTCCCCTTTCTCCACTCACACAATGTAAGGTATGTGTAACTGGCTGCAGGGAAGTCAGGCGCAGGAGAGCAGAACTTGGGTAGCAAATGGAGCCTTTTATTACAGCGAACAAACACACGGCACTAAGAGCGCTAAACAAATACGGGTTGACATAACCCGGCGCAAACCAGTCTAATGTGCACATACACGTAACAACAAACAATTCCACACAGACATGGGGGGAACAGAGTGTAAACCAGGTGTGTGGGAAAACAAGACAAAACAAATGGAAAAATGAAAGGTGGATTGGCGATGGCTAGTCGACCGATGACGTCGACCGCCAAACGCCACCCGAACAAGGAGATGAACTGACTTCGGCGGAAGTCGTGACAGTACCCCCCCCCTGACGCGCGGCTCCAGCAGTGCGCCGACACGGTCGTGGAAAATTGTCTTAAGAATATAATACTCTTACAAGAACTTATGATTTCAATATTGGCTTTAATACAAAGTAGCAAAAGCCGAGGTGGTCTGCGGGACATCTGCCTTCCCTGAGCACCGGCTCTGCTTTTATACACATACAGCATATGGATACATCCCATATGGGGCTAGGGGGCAGTATTTGCACGGCCAGATAAAAAACGTACCCGATTTAATCTGGTTACTACTCCTGCCCAGTAACTAGAATATGCATATAATTAGTAGATTTGGATAGAAAACTGTTTGAATGGTGTCTGTGAGTATAACAGAACTCATATGGCAGGCCAAAACCTGAGAAGATTCCATGCAGGAAGTGGAAATCTGATTTGTGGAATCACCTTCAACACTTTGCCTATGAAACACACCATGAGTTAGGATTCATTTAGTCTTTACAGAGTGGTTTGAGTCTTCTCCGGTAGAAACTGACTGAAAGAGAGGCTTGGAAAGTTGGTCATAGAGGGAGGGCCATTACTACTATGACGCGGGCGCCCATGGGTACCCTTTAATTCCGAAACATTTAGTAAGACAATGCAATCGTCCGCCTTGAATATTATTGAAGCTCTGATTGAAAAAGGCCCTAAAGATTTATGTTATACAACGTTTGACATGTTTGAACGAACGTAAATATATTTTTTTGCACATTCGTGACGACAAGTCCCGTGCGCATCGTACATTATGAGTAGCCTTCGGAACGCGCTAACAAGAAGGAGCTATTGGGACATAAATTATTCACTTTTTCGAACAAAACTACATTTGTTGTGGACCTGGGATTCCTGGAAGTGCCTTCTGATGAAGATAATCAAAGGTAAGGGAATATTTACAATAGTATATTTGATTTTAGATGGTTCCAAGATGGCGCTAGTCTGTATCGCCTAGCCTATTTTTCTGAGCATACCACCTCGTTTATTGCAAAGTGTGATTTCCCAGTAAAGTTATTTTTAAATCTGGCAATGCGGTTGCATTCACGAGATGTTAATCTATAATTCTTGAATGACAATATTACATTTTAGCAATGTTTTCGAATAGTAATTTTGTAAATTGTAGCGCTGATTCACCGGAAGCATTTGAGGGAAAATATTTTCTGAACGTCACGCGCCGATGTAAAATGCTGTTTTTATATATAAATATGAACTTTATCGAACAAAAAAATACATGTATTGTGTACATGATGTCCTAGGAGTGTCATCTGATGAAGATTGTCAAAGGTTAGTGTTGCATTTAGCTGTGTTTTGGGTATTTGTGATGCATGCTAGTTGCTTTGAAAATGGCAGTGTGATTTTTTTTCTAACATAATCTAATGTTTTGCTTTTGCTGTAAAGCCTTTTTGAAATCGGACAATGTGGTTCGATTCAGGAGAGGTGTAAATATAAAATGGTGTAAAATAGTCATATGTTTGAGAAATTGAAGTTATAGCATTTATGAGGTATTTGTATTTCGCGCGACGCGATTCCACTGGCTGTTGACTAGGTGCAAGCGTCCCAGGTTCCCAGACAGGTTAACTTCTTGGGGCTATGTGGGACGCTAGCGTGCCACCCGTGGCGCACCCTATCAACAGCAGGTGCATTTCAAGAGCGGCAAATTTGAAACCAAATAAATGTCAAAATTCAAATTTCTCAAACATACAACTAAGTTACACCCTTTGAAAGATAAAAATCTCCTTAATCTAACCACGTTGTCCGATTTCAAAAAGGTTTTACGGCGAAAGCATAAAGTTAGGTTATGTTAGGAGAGTACATTGACAATAGCTGTGTGTAATGTATTGTCAATTCAAAGACAGGCGTCACCAAAACCATAAAATCAGCTAAAATTATGCACTAACCTTTTACAATCTCCATCAGATGACACTCCTAGGACATTATGTTAGACAATGCATGCATTTTTAGTTCTATCAAGTTCATATTTATATCCAAAAACAGCATTTTACTATGGCGTTGATGTTCAGGAAATCGTTTCCCTCCAATACCGCCAGTCAAGTCATCACAACAAAATAATTAATTAATATTAGAAAACATTGGTAAAATATTATATTGTCATTCAAAGAATTATAGATTTACATCTCTTGAACGCAATCGACTTGCCAGATTTAAAAATAACCTTACTGGGAAATCACACTTTGCAATAATCTGAGCACTGCGCCCAGAAAAATACGCTTTGCGATACAGACTAACCGCCATGTTGGAGAGATCTAAAATCGAAAATACTATGTAAATAATCCATTACCTTTTGATTGTCTTCATCAGATGTCACTTCCAGGAATCCCAGGTCCATAACGAATGTAGTTTTGTTCAAAAAAGCTCATCATTTATGTCCAAAAAGCTCCGTGTTGTTAGCACATGATCTAAGCCAGCCGGACTTCACTTCACGAACGGAAAAAATATATTTACGTTCGTTCAAAATGTCAAACGTTGTATCGCATAAATCATTAGTGCCTTTTTTAACCAGAAAATGAATAAAATTCAAAACGGACGATTGGGTTCTCTTTTAAAACGTATTGAAACGAGAGTACCCAACATCAACTCGCGCGCCAGGTGTCTAATGGGCCATCACCGTTCCAAGGCTCTTGTTCGGTCAGATCTCACAGTATAAGACTCAAAACACTTTGTAAAGGCTGGTGACATCTAGTGGAAGCAATAGGAAGTGCCAAAACATTCCTCAGACCCTTTGTTTTTCAATGGCATAGGCTTAAAGTCAATTCAACACATCAGGTATCCACTTCCTGTCAGAATCTGTCTCAGGGTTTTGCCTGCCAAATGAGTTCTGTTATACTCACAGACACCATTCAAACAGTTTTAGAAACTTTAGGGTGTTTTCTATCCATATATAATAAGTATATGCATATTCTAGTTACTGGGTAGGATTAGTAACCAGATTAAATCGGGTAAATGTTTTTATCCAGCTGTGAAAATACTGCCCCCTATACCATAACAGGTTAATGAAATTACTCCCCTTAGTCTTCCCGCCACCATTATCTTCCAACCCGAGTTCCTTGCTTGTTTACGCCTGATGACGCCCACATCTGTTCCGGTTTGGATTACAATGGTGGCAGAACCCTCTAGCTCATACAACAAATAATATATTTATTGCATATGGTTTACATGTTGGTCAATTTGCCTCCATCCTTACTCCTGCTTCCTCCTGACATTGGTACGTCAGAAGGCAGAAATGTATCTATGTTCTCAGCTAATGCAATCTTTGGCATGACATCCTATTCAGAGATGGCAATTGTATTGCATGCCCCCACCTCTCTATCCGGTCAATGTACTCATTGTCTACATTAGTGGCTTAGCATATCATCTGCCCCCACCTCTCTATCCGGTCAATTTACTCATTGTCTACATTAGTGGCTCAGCATATCAGCTGCCCCTAGTTACATTACATTAACTCCCACAACACCGGCCTCGGGGGCGACCCGGAGGACGAGGTGCAGGGCGATCCGGACAGAGACGGTGGAACTCCCACAGCATTGAAGGGTCCAACACGTCCTCCACCGGAACCCAGCATCTCTCCTCTGGACGTACCCCTCCCACTCCACGAGGTACTGAAGGCCCCTCGCCCGACGCCTAGAATCCAGCATGGAGCGAACGGCGTACGCCGGGGCCCCCTCGATGTCCAGAGGGGGTGGAGGAACTTCCCGCACCTCAGACTCCTGGAGCGGACCAGCCACCACCGGCCTGAGAAGAGACACATGGAATGAGGGGTTAATACAGTAATCGAGGGGGGGAGCTGTAACACACCTCGTTCAGTCTCCTCAGGACTTTGAACGGCCCCACAAACCGCGGAACCAGCTTCCGGCAGGGCAGGCGGAGGGGCAGGTTTCGGGTCGAGAGCCAGACCCGGCTTCACTGCGGTGACGGTCTGCGCTGGCTTTCCGGCGCCGGAACCAGTCGTCCACCACAGGAGCCTCGGTCTGACTCTGATGGCAAGGAGCCAGAACCGGCTGATACCCCAGTACGTACTGGAAGGGGGAGAGGTTAGTGGAGGAGTGGCGAAGCGAGTTCTGTGCCATCTCTGCCCAGGGCACGAACGCCGCCTACTCCCCCGGCCGGTCCTGGCAATAAGACCACAGAAACCTACCCACATCCTGGTTAACCTCTCTAGGACCGGCGGGACAAATTCGGCCCACCTACGTAACAGCCAGTTGAATCCTGTGGCGCGATTTTCAAAACCTTTGAAATGCTATTACTTAAATTTCTCAAACATATGACTATTTTACAGCTATAATCAGACACCCATTTTTCAAGCTAGCATATAATGTCACAAAAACCCAGAAGACAGCTAAATGCAGCACTAACCTTTGATGATCTTCATCAGATGACACACCTAGGACATTATGTTATACAATACATGCATGTTTTGTTCAATCAAGTTCATATTTATATCAAAAACCAGCTTTTTACATTAGCATGTGACGTTCAGAACTAGCATACCCCCCGCAAACTTCCGGGGAATTTACTAACAATTTACTAAATTACTCACAATAAACGTTCACAAAAAGCATAACAATTATTTTAAGAATTATAGATACAGAACTCCTCTATGCACTCGATATGTCCGATTTTAAAATAGCTTTTCGGATGAAGCACATTTTGCAATATTCTGAGTAGATAGCCCGGCATCACAGGGCTAGCTATTTAGACACCCGGCAAGTTTAGCCTTCACCAAAATCACATTTACTATAAGAAAAATGGTCTTACCTTTCCTGTTCTTCGTCAGAATGCACTCCCAGGACTTCTACTTCAATAACAAATGTAGGTTTGGTCCAAAATAATGCATAGTTATGTTCCAACAGCGACGTTTTGTCCGTGCGTTCTAGACACTATCCCAATGGTAAATAACGGTCAAGCGCACGGCGCATTTCGTGACAAAAGATTTCTAAATATTTCATTACCGTACTTTGAAGCATGTCAACCGCTGTTTAAAATCAATTTTTATGCCATTATTATCGTAAAAAAGCGATAATATTCCGACCGGGAATCTGCAATTAGCTAAACAGCCGAAGGAAAATACTGCACGGGGTCGAATCGGGCACGCGCCTAATTCCATTGTCCTCTGATGGGCCACTTGGAAAAGGCGATAATGTGTTTCAGCCTGAGGCTGCCTCGACATCGTTCAGGTTTTTCCCGGGCTCTGAGAGCCGTAGGAAGTGTCACGTTACAGCTAAGATCCTGACTCTTCAATAAACAGAAGCAAGAACAACAACACCTTGTCAGACAGGCCACTTCCTGCATGAAATCTTCTCAGGTTTTTGCCTGCCATAGGAGTTCTGTTATACTCACAGACACCATTCAAACAGTTTTAGAAACTTTAGGGTGTTTTCTATCCAAAGCCAATAATTATATGCATATTCTAGTTACTGGGCAGGAGTCGTAACCAGATTAAATCGGGTACGTTTTTTATCCGGATGTGAAAATACTGCCCCCTAGCCCAAAGAAGTTAACTCTCTTCACCTGCCCGTTACTCTCGGGGTGAAAACCCAAGGTAAGGCTGATCGAGACCCACAGACGTTCTATGAACGCCCTCCAGACCCTCGAGGTGAACTGGGGACCCCGATCAGACACAATATCCTCAGGCACCTCGTAGTGCCGGAAGACATGTGTAAACAAGGCCTCCGCAGTCTGTAGGGCCGTAGGGAGACCGGCCAGAGGGAGGAGACGGCAGGACTTGGAAAAACGGTCCACAACGACCAGGATTGTGGTGTTACCCTTTGAGGGAGGAAGATCGGTAAGGAAATCGACCTACAGGTGTGACCAAGGCCGTTGTGGAACGGGTAAAGGGTGTAGCTTACCTCTGGGCAGGTGCCTAGGAGCCTTACACTGGGCGCACACCGAGCAGGAGGAAATATAAACTCTCACATCCTTAGCCAAAGTGGGCCAACAGTACTTCCCACTCAGACAGCGCACCGTCCAACCGATGCCTGGATGACCAGAGGAGGGTGACGTGTAAGCCCAATAGATCAGCCGGTCACGGACAGCAGACAGAACGTACAGACGCCCAGAGGGACACTGGAGGGGAGCGGGCTCTGCACGTAACGCCCGCTCAATGTCCGCACTACCGGCGCCACCAGGCAGGAGGCCGGGAGTATGGGGGTGGGATCCACGGGCCGCTCCTCTGTGTCATACAGCCAGACAGTGCATCTGCCTTCACATTCTGGGAACCTGGTCTGTAAGAAAGAGTGAAAACAAAACAGGTGAAAACATGGCCCACCTTGCCTGGCGAGGGTTCAGTCTCCTCGCTGCCCGGATGTACTCCAGATTGTGGTGGTCAGTCCAGATGAGAAAAGGGTGTTTAGCCCCCATCAAGCCAATGTCTCCACGCCTTGAAAGCCTTGACGACAGCCAACAGCTCCCGGTACCCCACGTCATAGTTTCGCTCCACCGGGCTGAGCTTCCTCGAGAAGAAGGCACAGGGGCGGAGCTTTGGTGGCGTACCCGAGCGCTGAGAGAGCACGGCTCCTATCCCAGCCTTGGACGGGTCCACCTCCACTATGAACACCAAAGAGGGATCCGGATGAGCCAGCACGGGAGCCGAGGTAAACAGAGCCCTCAGGTGACCAAAAGCCCTGTCCGCCTCAGCCGACCACTGCAAACATACCGGACCCCCCTTCAGCAGTGAGGTAATGGGAGCCGCTACCTGACCAAAACCCCGGATAAACCTCCGGTAGTAATTGGCAAACCCTAGAAACCGCTGCACCTCCTTTACTGTGGTGGGAGTCGGCCAATTACGCACGGCTGAAATGCACTCACTCTCCATCTCCACCCCTGAGGTAGAAATGCGGTACCCTAGGAAGGAGATGGACTGCTCGAAGAACAGGCATTTCTCAGCCTTGACGTACAAGCCATGCTCCAACAGTCGACCAAGCACCCGGCGCACCAGGCACACATGCTCGGCGCGTGCAGCGGAGTATATCAGAATGTCATCAATATACACCACTACACCCTTCCCGTGCAGGTCCCTGAAAATCTCGTCTACAAAGGCTGAGAAGACTGATGGAGCATTCATCAACCCGTACGGAATGACGAGGTACTCATAATGACCTGAGGTAGTACTGAACGCCGTCTTCCACTCGTCTCCATCCCGGATACGCACCAGGTTGTAAGCGCTCCTGAGATCTAGTTTGGTGAAGAAGCGCGCCCTGTGCATTGACTCAATCGCTGTGGCTATGAGAGGTAGCGGGTAACTGTACCTCACAGTGATCTGGTTTAGGCCTCGATAGTCAATACACGGGCGCAGACCTCCCTCCTTCTTCTTCACAAAAAAATAAACTAGAGGAGGCGGGTGAAGTAGAGGACCGAATGGACCCCTGACGCAGGGATTCGGAGACATATGTTTCCATAGCCGCCGTCTCCGCCTGTGACAGGGGATACACGTGACTTCTCGGAAGTGCAGCGTCTACCAGGAGATTTATCGCACAATCCCCCCAACGATGGGGTGGTAATTGAGTCGCCTTCTTTTTGGAGAAGGCGAGAGGCAAATCGGCATATTCGGGGGGAATGCGCGCGGTGGATACCTGGTCTGGACTTTCCACCGTAGTAGCACTAACGGAAACCCCTAAACACCTCCCCGAGCACTCTCGCGACCACCCCTTGAGAGCCCTACGTTGCCAAGAAACAGTGGGGTCATGACAGGTTAACCAGGGTAGGCCTAGCACCACGGGAAATGCAGGAGAGTCAATGAGGAAGAGACTGATTCTCTCCTTGTGACCCCCCTGCGTCACCATGCCCACGGGAGCTGTGGCTTCTCTAATCAACCCTGACCCTAATGGTCGACTGTCTAAGGCGTGAACTGAAAAGGGCATAGCCACTGGAACAATGTGGATCCCTAAACTATGGGCGAATGATTTGTCTATGAAATTCCCAGCCGCGCCTGAATCGACAAGCGCCTTATGCTGGGAATGTGGGGAAAACTCAGGAAAAGTAACATACAAAAACATGTGTGCAACAGAGGACTCTGGGTGAGAATGGTGCCGGCTCACCTGGGGTGATGCCAGCACCGACCGGCAGTGTGACCTCTGCGGCCACAGATGGTGCACGAGAAGGAACCTCCTCCGGTCTCCCTGAGCGCAGCAGCTCCCAGCTCCATGGGCATCGGAGCGGTGGTGCTGGGGGATGGAACCGACAGACCCCGCCCTGAACGTCCGCCGGTAGCCAGCAGGTTATCCAGCCGAATGGACAGGTCCACCAGCTGGTCGAAGGTGAGGGTGGTGTCCCTGCAGGCCAACTCCCGACGGACGTCCTTGCGCAATCTGCAGCGATAGTGGTTGATCAGGGCCCTGTCGTTCCATCCCGCGCCGGCGGCCAGGGTCCGAAAGTCCATCGCAAACTCCTGCACGCTCCTCAACCCCTGTCTCAGGTGGAAGAGACGTTCACCCGCCGCTCTACCCATGGGCGGGTGGTCGAAGACTGCCCAGAAGCAGTGGGTGAAATCCTGGAAGTGATCCAGCGCCGCATCTCCTTCTTTCGACACAGCGTTAGCCCACTCCAGGGCTTTCCCCGAGAGGCACGAGACGAGGGCGGACACCCTCTCACGGCCTGAGGGAGCCGGGTGGACGGTCGCCAGATATAAATCCAACTGCAACAGGAAACCCTGGCAGCGTGCGGCCGTCCCATCGTACTCCCTGGGAAGTGCAAGACGAATCCAACTGGAACCGGGTGTGGAGGGGGTGAGTCGTGGAGACCCCGGTGGTGCTGGTGGGGGCGCTGGAGGGACCCTCTGTCTCTCCCAGTGGTCCATCGTCTGGACGACGCGGTACATGGCGGTGCCGAGATGGTGAATCAACGCTATGTGCTCCCGGACGCGCTCCTCGACTCCGCTACCAGAGGTACCTGCTCCTGCTGACTCCACACTCGGGTGTGGAATTCTGTAAGGTATGCGTAACTGGCTGCAGGGAAGTCAGGCGCAGGAGAGCAGAACTTGGGTAGCAAACGGAGCCTTTTATTACGGCGAACAAACACACGGCACTAAGAGCACTAAACAAATACGGTTGACATAACCCGGCGCAAACCAGTCTAACATGCACATTCACGTTACAACAAACTATTCCACACACAGACATGGGGGTAACAGAGGGTTATATACACGTCAAATAATGATGGAATGTAAACCAGGTGTGTGGGAAAACAAGACAAAACAAATGGAAAAATGAAAGGTGAATCGGCGATGGCTAGAAGACTGGTGACGTCGAGCGTTGAACGTTGCCCGAACAAGGAGAGGAACGACTTCGGCGGAAGTCGTGACACCCAATCTAATACGATAATAACAAAATACGTCCCCTCTCTCCACTCACCCAATCTAATATGATAATAACAAAATACCTCCCCTCTCTCTACTCACCCAATCTAATACGATAATAACAACATACGTCCCCTCTCTCCACTCACCCAATCTAATACGATAATAACAAAATATGTCCCCTCTCTCCACTCACCCAATCTAATACGATAATGAACAACACGTGTACCCTCTCTCCACTCACTCAATCTAATACTTAGGTGAACAACACACACACACAAACACACACACACATTCATACTAAACACTGTGATTGATAGTTCTAGCCCAGGTGGTTGATTGCTTTAGGGTCTGCTGTGCCACACAGGATATGAACCTTCAGCAAGAATCTAATAAGGACCTCAGTGCTCTAAAGCCCTCATCACAATGGGCCCTAGTTACAGATTGATACAGCTGTCCAGGAGCCTGTTGTCTGTTCTCTGTTGTGGATGAATGCATTTTAGTCGTCCCTACTGTATGTTTCTCCTCCTTAACTAGACTGTCTGTGAAGGTGAGAGATCTGTGAAGGTGAGAGATTCACTGTGTCTGTGTCAATCCCAGCCTCTGGAGATTGACTGCAATTTTGGTTTCAGTTGCTTTAAAATGTGTCATGATATGGGGGACATGCGTCAGCTGCTGATGTAAGCTGTGAAGGCTGTTATCGCAACTAGTTGTGAGTTCCGGAACTCTCTGGCGCACTACACATACCTGTACTGTACGTTGACGACAGGATGGAGTTTTTGCGTCAGTTCCTGTTGTACAGCCACATGCTGACCAGGCATGAGATAGAGCCACAGAGAATCTACCTACACTGAAGCAGTTTAGAGAGCAGGTAGATGGATAAGGGAGGAGTGTGACTCTTTGTCTTTGTGGGGGTGGGTTTGTGTGTGTAATAATTTGGTGGGTGCTTATATTTGTCTTATTCTACGCATGTACAGGTGTGTATTAATACATGTGTGAATTGGAAATGTGTTTTTTTTGCAATTAGGCCCTGCTCAAGGGCATATCAACAGATCTTTCACCTTGTCAGTGCATGGATTTGAATTAGCGATCTTCGGTTACTGGACCAACGCTCTGACCGCCAAGCTACCTGCCGTGTGTGTGTGTGTGTGTGTGTGTGTGTGTGTGTGTGTGTGTGTGTGTGTGTGTGTGTGTATAGACATGATGACTGTGTGTTTGTATAACCCCAGGTATGAGCATATCCATGAGGAGGTGTAGGGTCTGGAGTCAGTGTGTTTTCCAGGGATGGATGAGGGTAGATGGATGGGCCTTTAAGAGCGCCCGCTCAATATCGCCAGGAAGTGGAGTCTCATGTTCAAACAACACTTCATAGACCACCTCAGTCACTGCAGTCACGTCCACAGTTTCCAGCTGGTATAAAAGGTGCAGTCACATCCACAGTTTCCAGCAGGTATAAAAGGTGCAGTCACGTCCACAGTTTCCAGCTGGTATAAAAGGTGCAGTCACATCCACAGTTTCCAGCAGGTGTAAAAGGTGCAGTCACCTCCACAGTTTCCAGCAGGTATAAAAGGTGCAGTCACGTCCACAGTTTCCAGCAGGTATAAAAGGTGCAGTCACGTCCACAGTTTCCAGCAGGTATAAAAGGTGCAGTCACGTCCACAGTTTCCAGCAGGTATAAAAGGTGCAGTCAAAAATAACAAGTAATGGAAGTGGTAGTATGCATAGTAATAATAAACTGGATTTACAAATGTAAAGTTGGCAGTGGAATCAGCAGTGTTGACTGTGTGTGTGTGTATGTATGTGTGTGTGTCTGCCCGTGCGTGTGTGTGTTTGTGTGTAAGGGTTGAATGTGTTGATAGTGAGTGCAATAATCTCTGACCTGCAGATAGTCTCTAAAGTGCAGATAGTATCTGAGCTGCAGACAGTCTCTAAAGTGCAGATAGTATCTCAGCTGCAGATAGTCTCTAAAGTGCAGATAGTATCTGAGGTGCAGATAATCTCTAAAGTAAAAGAAAATAAGAAAAAAAAGTGTTTACTAAAAGTGTTGTCTGTGGACATATATAGACACCGGAACAGTGTTAAATTAAGACACTGCTCATTAAATAATGCTGTTCCACACTTTGAAAATATAATAATTTATCAAGCCTGCAAGCAATACAAGACTATTATTATGGTGGGCGATTATAATACGGTTTTAAATACCTCAATGGATCGTAAAGGAAATCACACTACAGTATCACCCTTATGCACTTAAGGAAATCACGAAAATCATGGAGATATTGGAACTAGTGGATATATGAAGGCTTAAATATCCTGACTTAGTGAGATATACATGGAGGAGGCTAAATCAAGCTAGTCATCTTGATTACTTTCTTATATCATTCTCTATGGCACCAATTCTCTATGGCAGTCTATCACAGTGCCATCCGTTTTGTCACCAAAGCCCCATATACAACCCACCACTGCGACCTGTATGCTCTCGTTGGCTGGCCTTCACTTCATCATCGTCGCCAAACACATTGGCTCCAGGTCATCTACAAGACCCTGCTAGGTAAAGTCCCCCCTTATCTCCGCTCACTGGTCACCATAGCAGCACCCACCTGTAGCACGCGCTCCAGCAGGTATATCTCTCTGGTCACCCCTAAAGCCAACTCCTCCTTTGGTCGTCTCTCCTTCCAGTTCTCAGCTGCCAATGATTGGAACGAACTACAAAAATCTCTAAAACTGGAAACACTTATCTCCCTCACTAGCTTTAAGCACCAGCTGTCAGAGCAGCTCACAGATCTCTGCACCTGTACATAGCCCATCTTTAATTGAGCCCAAACTACTACCTTTTCCCCTACTGTATTTATTTATTTTATTTATTTTGCTCCTTTGCACCATATTATTTATATTTTAACTTTTAACTTTCTTCAAACTACAAATCTACCATTCCAGTGTTTTTTCTTGCCATACTTTATTTACTTTGCCACCATGGCATTTTTTTGCCTTTACCTCCATTATCTCACATCATTTGCTCACATTGTATATAGTCTTATTTTTTTCTACTGCATCATTGATTGTATGTTGTTTTACTCCATGTGTAACTCTGTGTTTTTGTATGTTGTCGAACTGCTTTGCTTTATCTTGGCCAGGTCGCAATTGTAAATGAGAACTTGTTCTCAACTTGCCTACCTGGTTAAATAAAGGTGAAATAAATAAATAAAAAAAAGTTTAAGAAGTGTTGATAGAAGGTGTGCCAAGCTTGCGGTGTCATACCCAAGAAGACTTGAGGCTATAATCATTGCTAAAGGTGCTTCAACAAAGTCATGAGTAAAAGGTCTGAATACATATGTAAATGTGATATTTCAGTTTTTATATTTTTAATACATTTCAAAAATGTTCTAAAAACCTGTTTTTGCTTTGACATTATGGGGTAGTGTGTGTAGATTGATGAGGGGAAAAAACGATTTAATCCATTTTAGAATACGGTGTAACGTAACAAAATGTGTAAAAAGTCAAGGGGTCTGAAGACTTTCCGAATGTTTTATTTTTATATTTTTATTTCATCTTTATTTAACCAGGTAGGCAAGTTGAGGACAAGTTCTCATTTACAATTGCGACCTGGCCAAGATAAAGCAAAGCAGTTCGACACATACAACAACACAGAGTTACACATGGAGTAAAACAAACATACAGTCAATTATACAGTAGAAAAATAACTCTATATACAATGTGAGCAAATGAGGTGAGATAAGGGAGGTAAAGGCAAAAAAGGCCATGGTTGCAAAGTAAATACAATATAGCAAGTAAAACAGTGGAATGGTAGATTCCGGGTTTGGAGCGAGTAGTCGTGCTGCACCCCGCTCCGCAGGTAATATTACATTTCATTACATTACAACGGTTTGATTTGTTTGATCTGAGCAATTCTTTAGCTAGCTACATAGCTGTCTTTGTATCAAAGATAATTGTGTAGTTTAGAGTAATTATCGAGGTTAGCTAGCCAGCTATTTTCGTCCGCCGTGACGCCGTTCTCCAAACTTAGTCAACACTGCTAGCTAGCCAACTTCTACCGACTAGCAGCACTGTAGAAACTAATACATTACAACGGAACGATTTGATTAGTGTAGTGTTAGCTAGCTACATAGTTGTCTTTGTCATAGTTTGATAATTGTGTAGTTTAGAGTAATTATCGAGGTTAGCTAGCCAGCTATTTTTGTCCCCCACGACGCCATTTTCCAAACCTAGCCAACTATTACCGACGAGCAGCATTGTAGAAACTAAATACATTACAAAGGAACGTCTTGATTAGTGTTATGTTAGCTAGCTACATAGTTGCCTTTGTATCATGATAAAGGTGTAGTACTGAAACTATCGAGGTTACCTAGCCAGCTACACTTTCAAACAAAGTCAACAATGCAGCCACTGCTAGCTAGCCTACTTCACCAGCAGGCAGTACTGTATAATTTTAGTAATTTTAGTCAATAAGATTTTTGCAACGTAAGCTTAACTTTCTGAACATTCGAGACGTGTAGTCCACTTGTCATTCCAATCTCCTTTGCATTAGCGTAGCCTCTTCTGTAGCCTGTCAACTATGTGTCTGTCTATCCCTGTTCTCTCCCCTCTGCACAGGCCATACAAATGCTTCACACCACGTGGTCGCTGCCACTCTAACCTGGTGGTCCCAGCGCGCACGACCCACGTGGAGTTCCAGGTCTCCGGCAGCCTCTGGAACTGCCGGTCTGCGGCCAACAAGGCAGAGTTCATCTCAGCCTATGCTACCCTCCAGTCCCTTGACTTCTTGGCGCTGACGGAAACATGGATTACCACAGATAACACTGCTACTCCTACTGCTCTCTCCTCGTCTGCTCACATGTTCTCGCATACCCCGAGAGCATCTGGCCAGTGGGGTGGTGGCACTGGAATCCTCATCTCTCCCAAGTGGACATTCTCTCTTTCTCCCCTGACCCATCTGTCTATCGCCTCCTTTGAATTCCATGCTGTCACAGTTACCAGCCCTTTCAAGCTTAACATCCTTATCATTTATCGCCCTCCAGGTTCCCTTGGAGAGTTCATCAATGAGCTTGACGCCTTGATAAGTTCCTTTCCTGAGGATGGCTCACCTCTCACAGTTCTGGGTGACTTTAACCTCCCCACGTCTACCTTTGACTCATTCCTCTCTGCCTCCTTCTTTCCACTCCTCTCCTCTTTTGACCTCACCCTCTCACCTTCCCCCCTACTCACAAGGCAGGCAATACGCTTGACCTCATCTTTACTAGATGCTGTTCTTCCACTAATCTCATTGCAACTCCCCTCCTAGGTCTCCGACCACTACCTTGTATCCTTTTCCCTCTCGCTCTCCTCCAACACTTCTCACTCTGCCCCTACTCGGATGGTATTGCGCCGTCGCAACCTTCGCTCTCTCTCTCCCGCTACTCTCTCCTCTTCCATCCTATCATCTCTTCCCTCTGCTCAAACCTTCTCCAACCTATCTCCTGATTCTGCCTCCTCAACCCTCCTCTCCTCCCTTTCTGCATCCTTTGACTCTATGTCCCCTATCCTCCAGGCCGGCTCGGTTCTCCCCTCCTGCTCCGTGGCTCGACGACTCATTGCGAGCTCACAGAACAGGGCTCCGGACAGCCGAGCGGAAATGGAGGAAAACTCGCCTCCCTGCGGACCTGGCATCCTTTCACTCCCTCCTCTCTACATTTTCCTCTTCTGTTTCTGCTGCTAAAGCCACTTTCTACCACTCTAAATTCCAAGCATCTGCCTCTAACCCTAGGAAGCTCTTTGCCACCTTCTCCTCCCCCTGAATCCTCCTCCCCCCCCTCCTCCCTTTCTGCGGATGACTTCGTCAACCATTTTGAAAAGAAGGTCGACGACATCCGATCCTCGTTTGTTAAGTCAAACGACACCGCTGGTCCTGCTCACACTGCCCTACCCTGTGCTTTGACCTCTTTCTCCCCTCTGTCTCCAGATGAAATCTCGCGTCTTGTGACAGCCGGCCGCCCAACAACCTGCCCGCTTGACCCTATCCCCTCCTCTCTTCTCCAGACCATTTCCGGAGACCTTCTCCCTTACCTCACCTCGCTCATCAACTCATCCTTGACCGCTGGCTACGTCCCTTTCGTCTTCAAGAGAGCGAGAGTTGCACCCCTTCTGAAAAAACCTACACTCGATCCCTCCGATGTCAACAACTACAGACCAGTATCCCTTCTTTCTTTTCTCTACAAAACTCTTGAACGTGCCGTCCTTGGCCAGCTCTCTTGCTATCTCTCTCAGAATGACCTTCTTGATCCAAATCAGTCAGGTTTCAAGACTGGTCATTCAACTGAGACTGCTCTTCTCTGTGTCACGGAGGCTCTCCGCACTGCTACAGCTAACTCTCTCTCCTCTGCTCTCATCCTTCTAGACCTATCTGCTGCCTTTGATACTGTGAACCACCAGATCCTCCTGTCCACCCTCTCCGAGTTGGGCATCTCCGGCGCAGCCCACGCTTGGATTGCGTCCTTCCTGACAGGTCGCTCCTACCAGGTGGTGTGGCGAGAATCTGTCTCCGCACCACGTGCTCTCACCACTGGTGTCCCCCAGGGCTCTGTTCTAGGCCCTCTCCTATTCTCGCTATACGCCAAGTCACTTGGCTCTGTCATATCCTCACATGGTCTCTCCTATCATTGCTATGCAGACGACACACAATTAATCTTCTCCTTTCCCCCTTCTGATAACCAGGTGGCGAATCGCATCTCTGCATGTCTGGCAGACATATCAGTGTGGATGACGGATCACCACCTAAAGCTGAACCTCGGCAAGACGGAGCTGCTCTTCCTCCCGGGAAGGACTGCCCGTTCCATGATCTCGCCATCACGGTTGACAGCTCCATTGTGTCCTCCTCCCAGAGTGCTAAGAACCTTGGCGTGACCCTGGACAACACCCTGTCATTCTCCACTAACATCAAGGCGGTGACCCGATCCTGTAGGTTCATGCTTTACAACATTCGCAGAGTACGACCCTGCCTCACACAGAAAGCGGCGCAGGTCCTAATCCAGGCACTTGTCATCTCCCGTCTGGATTACTGCAACTCGCTGTTGGCTGGGCTCCCTGCCTGTGCCATTAAACCCCTACAACTCATCCAGAACGCCGCAGCCCGTCTGGTGTTCAAACTTCCCAAGTTCTCTCACGTCACCCCGCTCCTCCGCTCTCTCCACTGGCTTCCAGTTGAAGCTCGCATCCGCTACAAGACCATGGTGCTTGCCTACGGAACCGTGAGGGGAACGGCACCTCCGTACCTTCAGGCTCTGATCAGTCCCTACACCCAAACGAGGGCACTGCGCTCATCCACCTCTGGCCTGCTGGCCCCCCTACCTCTGAGGAAGCACAGTTCCCGCTCAGCCCAGTCAAAACTGTTCGCTGCTCTGGCACCCCTATGGTGGAACAAGCTCCCTCACGACGCCAGGACAGCGGAGTCAATCACCACCTTCCGGAGACACCTGAAACCCCACCTCTTTAAGGAATACCTAGGATAGGATAAAGTAAAACTTCTAACCCCCCCCCCCTAAAAGATTTAGATGCACTATTGTAAAGTGGTTTTTCCACTGGATATCATAAGGTGAATGCACCAATTTTGTAAGTCGCTCTGGAGAAGAATGTCTGCTAAATTACTTAAATGTAAATGTAGATTTGTAGTAGAAGAAAGTGCAAAGTAGAAATATAAATAATGGGGTGCAAAGGAGCAAAATAAATAAATACAGTAGGGGAAGAGGTAGTTGTTTGGGCTAAATTATAGATGGGCTATGTACAGGTGCAGTGATCTGTGAGCTGTTCTGACAGCTGGTGCTTAAAGCTAGTGAGGGAGATAAGTGTTACCAGTTTCAGAGATTTTTATAGTTCGTTCCAGTCATTGGCAGCGGAGGACTTGGCTTTGGGGTGACCAGAGAGATATACCTGCTGGAGCGCGTGCTACAGGTGGGTGCTGCTATGGTGACCAGTGAGCTGAGATAAGGGGGGACTTTACCAAGCAGGGTCTTGACGATGACCTGGAGCCAGTGGGTTTGGCGACGAGTATGAAGCGAGGGCCAGCCAATGAGGTCGCAGTGGTGGGTAGTATATGGGGCTTTGGTGACAAAACGGATGGCACTGTGATAGAATGCATCCAGTTTATTGAGTAGGGTATTGGAGGCTATTTTGTAAATTACATCGCCGAAGTCGAGGATCGGTAGGATGGTCAGTTTTACAAGGGTATGTTCAGCAGCATGAGTGAAGGATGCTTTGTTGTGAAATAGGAAGCCAATTCTAGATTTAACTTTAGATTGGAGATGTTTGATGTGAGTCTGGAAGGAGAGCTTACAGTCTAACCAGACACCTAGGTATTTGTAGTTGTCCACATATTCTAAGTAAGAACCGTCCAGAGTAGTGATGCTGGACGGGCGGGCATGTGCGGGCAGCAATCGGTTGAAGAGCATGCATTTAGTTTTACTTATATTTAAGAGCAGTTGGAGGCTACGGAAGGAGAGTTGTATGGCATTGAAGCTCGTCTGGAGGGTTGTTAACACAGTGTCCAAAGAAGGGCCAGAAGTGTACAGAATGCACTGCATATTGTACAGTTACCACAATGACTGTATTTGATAGTGACACAGACATGGTTGTTGCATTCATCCATTGCATTCATCCACCAAGTGAGATCTGAAGAAAATATATTATCAAAAAAATATATATTTTTATCACAATTTCACAACGTTTTTCTTAGGCCTCATTTTAAATGCCTAGATTTACCCAAATACAGCGGCTTTAAACTCATACACATCACTTTGAACTAAAACCACGCCCCTCATTATCATATTTCCCAGCTTGCTCTATTGCAGGTTGATTTTTTAAATTGTTTGTTTCAATATCTAAGTTCCATAAAGCATCAAAAAGGGTTCCCCAAGCCTAAGAACTCTTAAGTAGAACTATATAGAACTATTTGTTTTTGGTGTGTTCAAAAAAAGTAGGGTTCCTTAAGGGTTCTTTGGGAAGGGGGATGGTTCTGTGGAACCATACTGACCCAAATAACCCATTGAGCCCTTCAATGGTTCTTTGCAGTTAACCACAAAAAGTCAAAGGATAGTTTTAAGGTGGTCATACCATGGATCAGTTAGCTATTTTATCTTGAATTTTATGACACCTATAGTTATTTTTAAAAAAGTATAAAAAAGTATTTGCAAAATATTTGATAAAATATTGAATTTGGCCTTTACTACTATAGCCCATAGAGATGCATTGAATAAGACATTCATACATGGCAAAGCAGACAGCCAAAAATAAACGATAAGGAATAAGGTTTTGAAGTGTCTTTCCTATATCTAGGTGATACATGAAAGTTTTTTTTTGGTTGGCACATTGCTTACACCCATCCGTAAGCAAGCCACGTTTTTTTCGTCATGGGCAACCATTGTGAAGATCACAGACAATTGTTCCCTCCTGTCACCCCACTACAGCTATCAGTCTATAATTGTGCTGTGAACAATTAACAGCACAACGCTCATGCATTAGAAAAGCATAATTGAATCTTTGCATATGCTAATTAACCCACAGGTAGGGGTGCTTCATCATGCTGTCTAATTAACAGATTAATTATGCGCTTAATCGTTTCTCTGTAACAACATGATGATTATTTTCTCATTACCGTCATGGATGTCTGGGTTGATAATTAACTGTGTGTGGTGTCGGCCTGGTGTCGGCCCAACCACCATGCCAAACATGACTTGACATGCCATAACAGTAACAGATTGGCTCTCAGGCTGGTGTGCTGTAGGGTTGTCAGTAAAAAGCCTTTACATCCAAGCCTATTTTCTCCCTGGTAGAAATTGATCATGTCAGGTTAACTTAATATCAGTGTGTGGTTTCTCTGTGTTTTTGTAGGTTTGACAGTGAGATAGGCTCTGAGGACATCTGCTCGCAGCTGCCCGAGGATCAGACACACAGACACACACACACTCGCATGCAGGCACACGCACACGAACAAACACACACACAGACACATACACTCCCATTTCACAAGTTTGCTTTATATCCTTCATAAGGCCTCTGACTGTATGTACCACTTTCATGCATGTTAATTAAGAAATCATTAATGGTCTCAACTTTCCTTAATTAAGTGCTAGTCTTAATCCAGATGTTTGTAGTTAATATCTCGCTTTGTGATTCTCTGGGAACTCCTATCCCCTGGCCGGGCTCCCGCAATGCAACACTCCCCAGGACTCCAACCGCTTTGAATGGATTGATGGTGATTTCAAAGAGCTGGCAAACGCAGCCCATAAAACGCTCAACGTGGTGGAGGCCACCAATAAAGCAGGCCTGTTTGGCAAACTGGGATCCATTCCGAGCAGGCAAGAGAGGGATTATGTAGTGGTGGTGGTGTAGTGGGAATTTCTTTCTCACAATGATAAAGAATGTTTTGGAGTGAAATGCGTGTCAGAGAGAAGAGCATGTTAGTATTATCAATGGATAAAAGGCAACACAAACACGTCAGAACATACCCATGTATGTATTTATACACTTGTACGTAGTAAAACCAGTGACGGCTCATATTAATGTCTGGACCCGAGCGAATGGAATGGCATCAAACCATGTGTTTGATGTTCTTGATACCATTTCACCTATTCCGCTCCAGCCATTACCACGAGCCTGTCCTCCCGTAATTAAGGTGCCACCAACCTCCTGTGTGTCACACACACAATTCACTGATCATGTTTGTGTGTATCCCTGTGTAGACTGTCTCTGTGTGAGAAGGCGTCTGGCCTTTCTACTTTATCTCCTCTGTTGACATGCTGGACATCCTGTCCAAAGGAACCAACGCACTCCAGGTAGGAACCTACACCTGTAAGGTTAAATAGGGCCCCTATCCACAAAGCGTCTCAGAGTAGAAAATTGGTCCTAAGTGCTGAGAATAGAGATATTTTACTCCTATACGAAGGGGTAAAAAAAGCTATGCATGAAGCCTCTTTAGTTATGAGTCACACCTAGTCGACAGATATGAAAAAAAAGAAAAAAAAACATTAAATACATTTTTTTTTTTTATAATAAAATATATATATATATATATATATATATATATATATATAATTAAAGAGCAACACTAAAATAACAGTAGCGAGACTATATACAGGGGGTACTCGTACATAGTCAATTTGTGGGGGCACCGGTTAGTCCAGGTAATTTAGGTAATATGTACATGTAGGTAGAGGTAAAGTGAGTAAGCATGGATAATAAACAGAGAGTAGCAGCAGCGTAAAAATGTGGGGTGGGGGGGACAATGTAAATTGTCAGGGTGGCCATTTGATTAGCTGTTCAGGAGTCTTATGACTTGGGACTGGAAGCTGTTCAGAAGCCTTTTGGACCTAGACTTGGCACTCTGGGACCACTTGCCGTGCGGTAGCAGAGAGAACAGTCTATGACTAGGATGGAGTCTTTGTCAATTTTTTGGGCCTTCCTCTGACACCACCTGCTATAGAGATCCTAGGTGGCAGGAAGCCTGGCCTTAGTGATGTACTGGGTCGTACGCACTTCCAGCATATACTGTATGTCTAAATTGGGCAATCATATAAAATGGGCAATTGAAGGTAGCTAGAGCTTTGTTTGTGTTCGATAAAAATGATAGACCTTTCAAACTTGTCGGGTTTACCAGCTGAGATAACTTTTATGAGTTGATTTAACTCCTGGCTTAGAGTTCGTATGGGCAGTGTTTTATCATCCTAAACCCAACTCAGAGCTGAGAGTTTTTGTTGTTGTCTTAAAACAAGTTTTAACAGGATTCCTATGACCTTTTCTGAGGTGCATTGTGCATATGGGACCAGGGCCTGTAGTTATCAAGTGTCTCAGAGTAGGAAATCGGTCCTAACTTCCCAAAAATGATGATTGATGCAAATTTGGTCCTACTTTTACACATAGGAGTAAAGCATGTTATCAACATTCCTATGACTTAAAAGTTCTCATACCTCAGGGTGTGTTTAAGAGAACTCGAGAACTACCAGTTACGTTATCTTTGTTTTTACATGATCGCATGCCGCATAATGTGACATGTTGTGTTGAAAAGGGATTGGTAGTTCTATGTAAAAAGGGTAACGTGAAAAAGACGTTCCTAATGTTCTCTCAAACTAATTGGGTGAGTTAGATTAGCCTCTCTCTCACCACAGTGCCAACCTTTCATGCACCAGTGTGCCTGTGAGTATTATTTAACCTAAATAGGCATACTAACCAATTTTACAATTGTCCGACACCATTATGATTATATTTTATGATGATTACATTTTAATATAACAATAAAAACTAGACATATCTAGTAGCCTACAAAACAAATATCATAACGATATGTTGATAGGCCTGTAATTGGATGGACATTAATGTTGCTTAAAGTGGCAATCAGCAGTTGAAACAATAACAAAGCGCCTCTCGGTTTCGGTAAAAAGCTGAGGGATATGGCTGGAGAACTGTAACCACTCTCTCAAATTGATAGACACAGCTATTGATGCAAGGATTGACCATCATGATATCAAAATTATAGTTTTAAAGCTGGGGGGGTGTTGTTCTTCTAAGCTTTGTGGAATTGTTTTAAGAAGGTCATACCAAGAATCATGTAGCTATGTGATTTAGAATTTTAAGCCTTTAAGTATAAAAACAACAATATTTGGGGCCTTACTGCTATTAGCCCATACTAATGCATTGAATAACAAATTCACTGCAACGAATAACAGAAAGTCACCCCCAATAATCTAAAGGAATTTTGTTCTGAAGTGTCTGGCCTATATCTGAGAGATATCAGAAAGATCAGGAAACATGTTTTTTTTGTGCATGTATTTAACACCATATTTTTGGCACAAAAATGTTGTGTCCATAAATACTTCCATTCATTTTTTCGACTGGTACTGGGACACCTTCAGATGAGTCTGGAGCAAAACAACTGACATGTACGCGTTTGTGAGAGTGTCACCTTTCCACAGATGGATATTAGTGTGTAGCCCAAACTGTTCAGATGCTTTAGACAGAAGTTGGCAGATCGGCTGTACCGACTTCAGACGAATCCGCTTGTGGGGGTCATAAAGCAAAACAAAGAACACCATCATGTTTGTGAGAGACTCATATTTCCATAGAGGGGTCATAATAGATGGTAGCCAAACCTTTCGGACGCTACAGACGATTTTGTGAGAAGACCAATTTTCAGGATGTCTCATTTTCTGACACACACTGCCCTAGCTCTGTCACCTTTCACCGCAAATGCGAAAGTGTTACATAGGCGGATGCGGTGGATATCAGATATCTCTAGCTTAAATTTCTGGATATCTATGGGGGATTTTTAAAATTATGCAAATAAGATTTCCGCTGGGGGAACGGACATCGACCTTAGGGGTTAACCATGTTTTGAGGCTATATAGTTTGTTTACATTTACTTTGTTTACAAACATTTCAGTGAAACAAGCTCATACTAAGCTCATGGGGCATTTATACGTTACATTCTTCAAGAATCAATGGTCCCATTTCAATAATCAAGTCCAGAAATTGATGAACTGCAGATTGTCCCTTTCCATGTTGTTTTTGGAAATGTGGAATCACACTTTCACACTTTCACTCTTCTCATGTCATAAAAACATGCTGAGGTCAACTCATAAAACAAACTCCTAATAATCACTGAGAGTAAGGTAGAGACGCTTGATAGCTGCCTTTTATATCACAGTCATACTTTTAGCACGATTCTTAGGAGTAATTCTGAGATGCTTGATAACTACAGGCCCAGGGCCTATATCCGCAAAGCATCTCAGAGTAGGAGTACTGATCTAAGATATGTTTTTGCTTTTTAGATCATAATGAACAAGATTATATGGACAGGTTTGGTCTCTATGAATACTTATGAGTGTTTTGATCATATCTGTAGGACCCTGAGTCTCCACAAGAGAGCAATGTTGGTCATAGTTTGCAAGACTCTTTACACCTCATCCTGAGAATAAAAAAAAAAACGAAACACTTTTCTACTCTGTTGAAGGATAGTTAAACAACAACTTTGTTTAAACCTGTCAATAAATATTGGTTCTTATTTTTCCTGTTATTAATCCTTCCTTTTCCTGCTCCGTACCTAGGTCCAGAGGCATCTATCCAACACAGCTAAGATGCAGTTTGAGACGAACACAGAGGGGAACCCTACTAAGACAGGTCTGGACATGCTCAGTAGGGAGGAGGAGTATGTCCCCTTTAATCAGCCCTAATAAGAAGAGGGAGTTACCATTATCATGGTGAGCAATGCCCCATGGTTCTAAAGTGACAAACACATTAATGGTATGTATGTGTACTATGTCATCATTATGTGTGTGGTTGCCTTCTGGTGGAGGTGTGATTGCACTGTGTACTATGTCATCATTATGTGTGTGGTTGAACCGTGTACTATGTCATCATTATGTGTGTGGTTGCGCTGTGTTCCATGTCATAATTGTGGGTGTTGTTGAACTGCGTTTTGGACACCGTGCCGTCAAAGGTGCGTAATGCGATAACCAAGTCAGTGATGGCCTACGAGAACAAACCCAGAGGACAGTGTCTGTTGTACTACCCCGCTCAGGTACTATCTTACATTAGAATTAGAAGGTGCTTTAGAGCAAGCCTGTAGCAAAAGCCTGCACACCCAGTAGCTCTCCAGGAGGAGGGTTCACCTCCTGCCTTGACCTGTATCTTTTTATCCATCTGACCTGTCCTCAGATCTGTACTTTCTAACCTCAAACCTAAATCTTTCACTGACCTTTGACCTCTAACTTCTAACCATGTATGTGTATGCGTATCTTTCCCTCTAGGTGGCCCTGACGGGTACTCAGATCTGGTGGACGTCAGATGTGGGCATGGCCGTCTCCAGTCTGGAGGAGGGATATGAGAATATCAGAATTGTCGGAGTAGAGGAACTTGTGCATTTCAGGTAAAGTATCAAACCAATGTTTATATCCCAGGACAAATTAGCTTGCAACAGCAAGCTAGCTAGCTAAATTTCCAAGAATGTTTCATGCTTTTCGACCTGTCCCGAAATTAATATAGTTGGTTCAGAGTTAATTTTGATATTTAAACCTGCGTGCCCTGATAATTCTTTACGCAATGAGGCTGACGTAACAGATCAGAACATTTAGCTTAAAATGTTGATAAACTGTTAGGCTATTTCTTCACATTATAAGTGCAGCAATGCGCACATGGCATAATAAGGGCGAATGTTCCATTAGCAGGAAAACACCATTATCAGTGACCGCAAATGTAATTATGCATGTATGCTTTTATTATAAAGGTGCATTTTTATGGTGAAAATTCTTCCCTAAACTTCAAACTCACGCGTTGCGCGGATTTATGCAAGTTAGGCTTTACAGCCGTTGTAAAACTGATTAATGTGCTTAATTGTAAGAAGTTATTTGGCCACTTTAGTTGTGATACAAACTTTATCAAAACATATAGCCCAATGGGCTAGTCTACGCGACTATGATTTGAAAAAGTCCCCAAAAAAAGGTACGCATTGTTTCTTGACTTATGCTGGGCATCATTCACAAGTGATAGGCTAATATTGTCACCCATCAGACTATTCTTGATTTAATCTTGTAATGTATGTGTGAAATTTGTTTGGATTTAGAATGGACCATTATCATACACCTGTCTCGAAACAGGGGCAGTGGAAAAGATACATGTTATCTATGCACTTAAATAGCGAATTGAGGACGCTTTTCCTGTGGTTAATTTTCATTCCAGCCATGTAGTCTATACTCCTGTTAAAGTTGAGAAATAAATATTGTAGGCCTAGCCTATAGAAAGCCGATGGGATCTTCCTCTTTTTAATAGAGGCCATCTAAACTCTGTTTTCTCACGCAATAGCATAGAAATGTTATGCAACATGAGCTCATGGGCTCTCATGAAGTGTTTGATTTTTGATTTCATTTGCATTGACGTCAGAGTGATTAGAGGGACAATAGAGTGCTGAGTACCAGGCAGTTAGCAAGTTTAGTAGGCTACTAATGACCATCAGCAGCATCAGAGCTTGGAGAAGCCTTACCCTGACTAAATGGTCACGTGGAATTTGATATGAGAACTAAAGGAAAATATGAGAACTATAGGAAGATATGAGAACGACAGGAAAATATGAGAACTACAGGAAGGCCTACTACAGGAAGATATGAGAACGACAGGAAGGCCTACTACATCAAGATATGAGAACTACAGGAAGGCCTACTACAGGAAGATATGAGAACTACAGGATGATATGAGCACTACAGGAAGGACTACTACATGAAGATATGAGAACAACAGAGGGCCTACTACATGAAGATGTGAGAACTACAGGACGATATGAGAACTACAGGAAGATGTGAGAACTA
Source organism: Salmo trutta (assembly GCF_901001165.1). Lineage (NCBI taxonomy): Eukaryota > Metazoa > Chordata > Actinopteri > Salmoniformes > Salmonidae > Salmo > Salmo trutta. Next base: position 47,963,783 of record NC_042958.1, read on the forward strand.
CAGGAAGGGCTTCTTCAGGAAGATATGAGAACTACAGTAAGATATGAGAAATACAGGAAGATATGAGAACTACAGGAAGGCCTACTAAATGAATATGAGAACTACATGAAGGACTACTACAGGAAGTAGATATGAGAACTACAGGAAGGACTACTAAATTAAGATGTGAGAACTACAGGAAGGCCTACTACAGGAAGATATGAGAACTACAGAAAGATATGAGAAGAACAGGAAGATATGAGAACTACAGGACGATATGAGAACTACAGGAAGGACTACTACACGAAGATATGAGAACTACAGAAAGGACAATTACTGGAAGATATGAGAACTACAGGACTACTACAGGAAGATATGAAAACTACAGGACGATATGAGAACTACAGGATGATATGAGAACTACAGGAAGATGTGAGAACTACAGGAAGGACTACTACATGAAGATATGAGAACTACAGGAAGGACTACAAAATGAATATGTGAAACTACAGGAAGGACTACTACAGGAAGATATGAGAACTACAGGAAGATATGAGAAGTACAGGAAGATATGAGAACTACAAGACGATATGAGAACTACAGGAAGGACTACAACAGGAAGATATGAGAACTACAGGACAATATGAGAACTACAGGACGATATGAGAACTACAGGATGATATGAGAACTACAGGAAGATGTGAGAACTACAGGAAGGACTACTACATGAAGATATGAGAACTACAGGAAGGACTACTAAATGAATATGTGAAACTACAGGAAGGACTACTACAGGAAGATATGAGAACTACAGGAAGATATGAGAAGTACAGGAAGATATGAGAACTACAAGACGATATGAGAACTACAGGAAGGACTACAACAGGAAGATATGAGAACTACAGGACAATATGAGAACTACAGGACGATATGAGAACTACAGGATGATATGAGAACTACAGGAAGGACTACTACAGGACAATATGAGAACTACAGGAAGGACTACTACAGGAAGATGAGAACTACAGGAAGGTATGAGAACTACAGGACAATATGAGAACAACAGGAAGGAGTCCTACATTAAGATATGAGAACTACAGGAAAGAGAACTACAGAAAGATATGAAAACTATAGGAAGGAGTACTACAGGAAGATATGAGAACTACAGAAAGCAGATTGTCCAGTTTAACACACTCATCTCCAAGCTGATTGGACAGCTGTCGCAGGGTGACCGCCAGAAGGTCATGACCATCCGCACCATAGATATGCACACCAGAGACGTGGTTGCTAAAATCATCGCTCAGAAGATACTGTACCAAGGAAGATTATTTAATCACATTAGTTTTATTTCGTTTTCAAACCTTTTCTCAATTAGGAAATTAACATATTTATAAAGGCTTTTTAAAAATGACTTGAGGAATGTCTTGCAACTTCACCCCCCCAATTTTTTTTTAACTTATCGCTGTTTTTAGTGTTCTTCCCATTCCCTCTCGCTTTCCATTACATTTTCTCTTTCTGTCAACATCCCCTCATCCCTCCATCACAAGATGGAGAACTCTCAGGCATTTCTATAGTTGTCTGAGCTGCTTCATCACTGGGATGAGAAGGAGAGACACTGGGCATGTTCAAGCGGATCACTTTTGTGGCCCAAAGCTCTGAACACAAATATGATTTCAGTTTGTGTGTGTAATATGGGGGTTGGAGATAAGTTTATTTCGACATTATAAATAAACCTTTTATAAACAATGGTAACACTGCCATGTTACACTAAGCCTTGCTATTGGAAAACCACACCAGTGTCTAATTTTCAGCTGTCACAGATGCACCTCCCCTGACTTCACTCCTCGACTTTCGTCTACAGTCAGTTACTTTCGCCTTACCACTCAAACAAGCCCATTGGCCGTGTTCAAGAGCATCAAATACACTGCTCAAAAAATAAAGGGAACACTTAAACAACACAATGTAACTCCAAGTCAATCACACTTCTGTGAAATCAAACTGTCCACTTAGGAAGAACATTGATTGACAATAAATTTCACATGCTGTTGTGCAAATGAAGTAGAAAACAGGTGGAAATTATAGGCAATTAGCAAGACACCCCCAATAAAGGAGTGGTTCGGCAGGTGGGGACCACAGACCACTTCTCAGTTCCTATGCTTCCTGGCTGATGTTTTGGTCACTTTTGAATGCTGGCGGTGCTTTCACTCTAGTGGTAGCATGAGACGGAGTCTACAACCCACACAAGTGGCTCAGGTAGTGCAGCTCATCCAGGATGGCACATCAATGCGAGCTGTGGCAAGAAGGTTTGCTGTGTCTGTCAGCGTAGTGTCCAGAGCATGGAGGCGCTACCAGGAGACAGGCCAGTACATCAGGAGACGTGGAGGAGGCCGTAGGAGGGCAACAACCCAGCAGCAGGACCGCTACCTCCGCCTTTGTGCAAGGAGGAGCAGGAGAAGCACTGCCAGAGCCCTGCAAAATGACCTCCAGCAGGCCACAAATGTGCATGTGTCTGCTGAAACGGTCAGAAACAGACTCCATGAGGGTGGTAATGAGGGCCCGACGTCCACAGGTGGGGGTTGTGCTTACAGCCCAACACTGTGCAGGACGTTTGGCATTTGCCAGAGAACACCAAGATTGGCAAATTCGCCACTGGCGCCCTGTGCTCTTCACAGATGAAAGCAGGTTCACACTGAGCACGTGACAGACGTGACAGAGTCTGGAGACGCCGTGTAGAACGTTCTGCTGCCTACAACATCCTCCAGCAGGACCGGTTTGGCGGTGGGTCAGTCATGGTGTGGGGTGGCATTTCTTTGGGGGGCCGCACAGCCCTCCATGTGCTCGCCAGAGGTAGCCTGACTGCCATTAGGTACCGAGATGAGATCCTCAGACCCCTTGTGAGACCATATGCTGGTGCGGTTGGCCCTGGGCTCCTCCTAATGCAAGACAATGCTAGACCTCATGTGGCTGGAGTGTGTCAGCAGTTCCTGCAAGAGGAAGGCATTGATGCTATGGACTGGCCCGCCCGTTCCCCAGACCTAAATCCAATTGAGGACATCTGGGACATCATGTCTCGCGCCATCCACCAACGCCACGTTGCACCACAGACTGTCCAGGAGTTGGCGGATGCTTTAGTCCAGGTCTGGGAGGAGATCCCTCAGGAGACCATCCGCCACCTCATCAGGAGCATGCCCAGGCGTTGTAGGGAGGTCATACAGGCACGTGGAGGCCACACACACTACTGAGCCTCATTTTGACTTGTTTTAGGACATTAGGACAGGTTAGGACATTACATCAAAGTTGGATCAGCCTGTAGTGTGGTTTTCCACTTTAATTTTGAGTGTGACTCCAAATCCAGACCTCCATGGGTTGATAAATTGGATTTCCATTGATTATTTTTGTGTGATTTTGTTGTCATCACATTCAACTATGTAAAGAAAAAAGTATTTAATAAGATTATTCATTCAGATCTAGGATGTGTTGTTTAAGTGTTCACTTTATGTTTTGAGCAGTATATATGATGCATTGTCGGTTAAATGTCATTCAAGTTATTGTGATGTCTTTTAGTCACCATACAGAATTTACCTTGCCTGACCTGAATCTGTAATGATTCTTGCATAAGGTTTCCATTGCTACAATATTGTTGCCAATAAACGTGAACGTTTTATGTAAAGATCAGTTTGCAGTCATTATTTCTTGTTATTGAACCACCGTAATTTCTTGATTTGCGGGGGATTGATTGAATTCCTTGTAACCCAGTTGAAGTAAGTTCAATTGGGTAGTTCAAGGTAGTTCAAAAGTGAAAAATGTACTTGGAGCAAGATAAAAAAAAAAAGGATTATATTTACAGGAAATATTACATTGGATTCGTTATTCAGTATGTTTAACCAAAGGGGGTAATTAAGTTGAGTGTAGAAGTAAATAGGTTGCACCAACTGGAAATATAGGTGTCACGTCCTGACCAGCAGAGGGAGTAGTTTAGTATTGTGGTCAGGACGTGGCAGAAGTACTGGGTATGTGTTTGTCTAGTATTTCTGTTTCTATGTTGGTCTGTGTGGCTCCCGATCAGGGACAGTTGGTTATCGTTGTTCCTGATTGGGAGTCATATATTAGGAGTGTGTTTGTCACCTGCTTTTTGTGGGTTGTTTTATTTCGCACTGCTGTATGTAAGTTCATAGCCTGTGAAACTGTCTAGTCATTCATGTTTATTGTTTTCCCGTGTATGCTTTATTCTAAAGTAATTAAAAGATGAGCATTCATATCCCGGCTGCGATTTGGTCTATTCAACACGGCTACACCTGTGACAATAGGTTTGGTAATAAAAAAATTAAACATTTGGCATTGAATCCTATGTTTGGTTTCAACAAATGTATTATTTGTAACCAGTTGAAGACATTTTGACATTTCTTTATTTTTTTCAGTGCACTCACAGATAAGTAACACTATGGTTGGTTACGTTATTTATAGACAGGTTATGGTAGGCATATACCTTAAAAGGTCATGAACAGTCATACTGATTCCCATGTAAAATAGCTTTTGAGAGAATAAAATTGTCACGTCCTGACCAGTAAAGGGGTTATTTGTTATTGTAGTTTGGTCAGGACGTGGCAGGGGTGTGTTTGTTTAGAGTGTTTCAGGGTTTGTTGGGCTATGTTCTATGTTAGTATATTTCTATGTTTATCTAGGATGTCTAGTTCTATGTTTAGTTCATGGGGTTGACCTTCAATTGGAAACAGCTGCTCCTAGTTGCTTCTAATTGAAGGTCATATTTAAGAGGGGTGTTTTTCTGTGGGATTTTGGTGGGTAGTTGTTCCTTGTTTAGTGTTTGTGCACCTGACAGGACTGTTTCGTTTTGTTCTTTTTTTGTATACGTATTTATTTGTTTCTCCTTCTTCAAAATAAAAGAAGATGAGTATACATATACAGCTGCGTTTTGGTCTGATCCTTACGACAACCGTGACAGAACTACCCACCAACAAAGGACCAAGCAGCGGGGTAAGGAGCACGATGAAGAAGGATGGACATGGGCGGAGATGAGGATGAGCATATCCAGGGCTATGGAGGAGTTAAGGGAGCCTGAGAGGCAGCCCCCCCAAAAAATTGTGGGGGGGGCACACGGGTAGTTTGGCTAGGCCAGGGTTGAGCCCTAAGCCAACTCCCCGTGCTTACCGGAGGCAGTGTGGTACTGGTCAGGCCCCGTGCTATGGGGTGATGCGCACGGCGTTGAGGCCGAGCATCCACAGGCCGGTGTGCCAGCGTCCCGCATTTGCCGGGGGGAAGCGGCACCCAGCCAGTACGGGTGGTGCCAGTCCTGCGCTCGAGACCGCCAGTGCGCCTCCACGGCCCAGTGCATCCCTTTCCCGCTCCCCGCACTAGCCCTGAGGTGCGTGTCTCCAGTCTGGCGTCTCCAAAGCCAGCACCACGCACCAGGCTTCCAGTGCGTCAGCCCAGTCTAGTACGTCCTGTTCCCGCTCCTCGCACTAGCCTTGGGGTGCATGTCTCCAGTCTGGTACCTCTACTACCAGCCCCATGCACCAGGCATCCAGTGCGTCAGCCCAGTCCAGCTCGTCCTGCTCCTCGCACTAGCCCTGTGGTGCGTGTCCCTAGTCTGGCGCTTCTAAGCCAGCCCCACGCATTAAGCCTTCAGTGCGCAGTCCCCGTCCAGAGCTTCCGGCAACAGTGCCTCGTCCGGAGTGTCCAGCAACAGTGCCTCGTCCAGAGTGTCCGGCAACAGTGCCTCGTCCAGAGTGTCCGGCAACAGTGCCTCGTCAAGAGTGTCTGGCAACAGTGCCTCGTCCAGAGTGTCTGGCAACAGTGCCTCGTCCAGAGTGTCTGGCAACAGTGCCTCGTCCAGAGCTTCCGGCGACAGTGCCCCGTAGAGAGACGGCCCACAGTCCGGAAACGAGAGAGACGGCCCACAGTCCGGAACCGAGAGAGATGGCCCACAGTCCAGAACCGAGAGAGACGGCCCACAGTCCGGAACCGAGAGAGACGGCCCACAGTCCGGAACCAAGAGAGACGGCCCACAGTCCGGAACCGAGAGAGTCGCCCTACAGTCCGGAATTGGCGCAGCCAGAGTCTCCCTACAGTCCGGAATCGGCGCAGCCAGAGTCGCCCTACAGTCCGGAGCTCCCAGAGTCGCCCTTCAGCACGAGGTCTCCAGCGACGCGCATCAGCCCGAGGTCTCCAGCGATGCACATCAGCCCGAGGTCTTCAGCGATGCGCCATAGCCCAGAGCCTTCGGGAGGGGTAGTATTTAATAAGTATTTAGCGGGGGTGGACAGGTTAGGTTGGGGAGTAAGGCCGGAGCCTGAGCCACCTCCGTAGGATGAGGTTGGGGAGGGGGGGTGTAGCACAAGAACCATCGGTGACGGTGGCCACCCTCCCTTCCCTCCCTTTAGGTTGGGATTATTTTTGTTTTGGGGTTTATTTTTTTTGTGTTTATTTTTTGTTTGAGGTGCATCCGGATGCATCCGGTCTGCACCTTTGGGGGGGTACTGTCACATCCTGACCAGTAAAGGGGATATTTGTTACTGTAGTTTGGTCAGGACGTGGCAGGGGTGTGTTTGTTTAGAGTGTTTCAGGGTTTGTTGGGCTATGTTCTATGTTAGTATATTTCTATGTTTATCTAGTATGTTTAGTTTATGGGGTTGACCTTCAATTGTAAGCAGCTGCTCCTAGTTTCTTGTAATTGAAGGGCCTATTTAAGAGGGGTGTTTTTGTGTGGGATTTTGGTGGGTAGTTGTTCCTTGTTTAGTGTTTGTTCACCTGACAGGACTGTTTCGTATTGTTCTTTTTTTGTATACGTATTTATTTGTTTCTCCTTCTTCAAAATAAGAAGGTGAGTATACACATTCCCGCTGCGTCTTGGTCTGATACTTACGACAACCATGACAAAAATATAACACATATTATTTTTAGAGGGATAGAAATGCTCCAAAAAATGTTTAAGTATTTTCTCTCTCATGGCTAACTACCAGGAAGTTTTAAATGACAGGCTGAGTGGGCGGGGACCTTATATGCATGAGATCGCCTTGACTGACAGCTCTTTGAAACCGCCTATGTCAAGAAACTTGGATGCAGTGAGCAGTATTGTAATAGAGTTTTTAACGACGGCCTTCTGATCCCTGCTGGCTAAAGACCTAGCTAGCCAGGAACTAGCTAACACCAGACACAGATGAAGACCTAGCTAGCCAGGAACTAGCTAACACAAGACACAGATGAAGACCTAGTTAGACAGTAACTAGCTAACACCTGACACAGATGAAGACCTAGCTAGACAGTAACTAGCTAACACCAGGCACAGATGAAGACCTAGCTAGCCAGGAACTAGCTAACACCAGACACAGATGAAGACCTAGTTAGACAGTAACTAGCTAACACCTGACACAGATGAATACCTAGCTAGCCAGTAACTAGCTAACACCAGACACAGATGAAGATCTAGCTAGCCAGTAACTAGCTAACACCAGACACAGATGAAGACCTAGCTAGCCAGTAACTAGCTAACACCAGACACAGATGAAGACCTAGCTAACCAGTAACTAGCTAACACCAGACACAGATGAAGACCTAGCTAGCCAGTAACTAGCTAACACCAGACACAGATGACGACCTAGCTAGACAGTAACTAGCTAACACCAGGCACAGATGAAGACCTAGCTAGCCAGTAACTAGTTAACACCAGACACAGATGAAGACCTAGCTAGACAGTAACTAGCTAACACCAGACACAGATGAAGACCAAGTTAGCCAGTAACTAGCTAACACCAGACACAGATGAAGACCTAGCTAGACAGTAACTAGCTAACACTAGACACAGACATAATGGGAAACATATATGTATATGTATTCATCTTTGCCATAGATGAATCGTGCGAACTTTTAATTATATTTGGTGACACCTACAATCACATTTTGGCACAAGTAGAGTAGCTATCTAGCTATATAAATCACACCCGCTGCAAATATGAAATGCCAACTGTATGTTAAACAACTTGGATGCAGCGAGCAGTGTTGCAGTAAAATCATCTCAAGCTAATTTGGTGGTAAACAAAGCAACTCAAACAATATTGAAATTGTATCAATGATATATTTTAGTTATTGTTGACATATCCTGTTTGGCATGTCTCTTGTGATGCAGTTCACAGCAGCACTGATGGATGTGTTGACTTGACAACTGAGTCAGAATTTTTATGATGTTTTCTGACACCCTACAGTCAACAGTAATCCCGGCTCCTGAATCCAAGTGTTTGACATGGGGGAGGGGACCAGTAACTTTATGATCAAACTTTATCAATGTAGACGCAACAGTCATTTTACATACTTTGATCTAGTTTCATCCAAATACCATCCAATTTCATGAAAAACATGATTTTGACCTTTAAGTAATATTCTCTTGGGTTAGTAAAAGAATGATAATAAACATGATTTGTTGTTTAGCACCTTTCATACAAGCAATTGCAGCTCAAACTGGGTTACTGAATTACAGCCTTCCCTGTAGCTCAGTTGGTAGAGCATGGTGTTTGCAACACCAGGGTTGTGGGTTCAATTCCCACGGGGGGCCAGCAAAAAAATAAATAAATAAATAAATAAAAAATGTATGAAATTGTATGAAATGTATGCATTCACTACTGTAAGTCGCTCTGGATAAGAGCGTCTGCTAAATGACTAAAATGTAAAATATAATTGTGGGAAACATCACAGATAAAGTTTAAATATAAAAAGCAGATTGATGACCTGTTTCTGTTGTGTGGCTGTGGAACTGACAAGTACCCTATTTCCTTTGAAGGTGTAACAAAGACAATAGTTTTTGAAAGCTGGAACAGTGATTAGTGGCCATAGAGGCAGCATTATGGCCAGAGGTAGTCATCTCTCTCTATCGATCTCTGTCTGTCAAACTGCTGACCACAGACCCACTGACATTTATCCATACTGGTGTCTGAGGGGAAGTTGCTATAGGTTATCATTCACATCATAGATGGCCACTGGCCAACTTAGAGAGTTTGATCTGTTATGTATCCCAGATGTGTGGCAGTGTTTAGATTTCAGTCACATAGTTCTGGAAGCGAAGATGTTTTTAGGTCTTTGTGCATTTTAGATATTCAGAACCAGCACATTTGTAGCCACCCAGACAATTGATGTGTGATATTTGGCCATATTTTAAAAGCTATAAAAACTCTGGATGGCACAGATGGGGTTGTTTGTCTTCCGGGAAGCTTGCGTATCTCATTAACACACACACACACACACAAACAGCTGTGTTTTTGGGAAATGTTTGTGCAGTATTGCCACATTCAGATTGTTGTTGGATTTAAATGCCTGGTTATTATTTGACGAGTTAATCTATAACAGAAGTGAAGTTGTTATTTCTATGGAAGGAGATGTGTGTGCCTGTTCTTAATACAGAGACCACCAAAGATCTGGGCCGAGCCCTCTGCATCATGGTCTATGTATTCAACTGCTCCTAGCAGATGGACTACAAGGTGGGCTTACACTCCCTCTACAGGCTATGAATCATCAAGTCGTGCCTCTCCAACTCTACTGGGAATGGCTATCTGACAGGAGATGAAAGGACAGGAGGGTAAAGAGAGATCCCTCTCTATCTTTCTGTCTTCTCCTCCTCTCTCGCCCTCTCTCCTTGAAGGAAGAACAGAGTAGCTAAACCCTCCATGCATACAAACACACCCAGTGCATGTGGAGTGGTCGATAGAGACGCATGCATAATCTCTTCATACAGCTTGTTGCTGACAGGAGAATCATTACTGCTCTCCCCACTCTACACAGAACAGTTAAACCCTCCACAAACACACACACACACACACACACATATACATACATACATACATATTTACACACACACACACACACACACACACACACACACACACACACACACACACACACACACACACAGATCAAACCTGCAGTCAGGTGTTGTTAGTGTCAGGGCTCTGCCCTATAATTGGAAGGAAGACTGGGATCCTTCCTCTCTCCTTCCTAGTGAATCTCAGGAGGCTGTTTCACCTGCTCAGAAGTTTGGATTCAGTGTCTGTGGAGAAAACTGAATCGACAGTCGGCAAAAAAAAATGTCTAACGTTTAGGCAAGAAAGTACAGGCCCCTGCTACTGTGGTAAGTCTATGTCAATTTCACTTTCAATGTTACTCTGTATTAAAAACATATATACTGTGTATATATATTTCTCTTTCCCTCCCTCCCTCCTCCAGTTGTGTGGGAACATCTATAAAGGCCTGGCCTAGACAGTAGAGTATGGCTGCTTTGATCAATTTAACAGGATCTCTGTGGAGGTGATGTCTGTGGTTACTGTGCATTTAAGCTGTCCCTGGGCTTATTGCCAGGGTACATACATGCAGGGCCTTCAGAAAGTATTCACACCCTTTAACTTTTTCAACATTTTGTTGTGTTACAGCCTGAATTAAAAAATTATACAATTTAGATTTGTTGTTGCTGGCCTACACACAATACCCCATCATGTCAAAGTGTAATTATGTTTTTTTTTTTTTTTATGTTTACAAATTAATAAAAAATGAAAAGCTGAAATGTCTTGAGTCAATAAGTGTTCAACTCCTTTGTTATCGTAAGTTCAGGAGTAAAAATGTGCTTAATTAACAAGTCACATAATAAGTTGCATGGACTCACTCTGTGTGCAATAATTGTGTTTAACATGATTTTTGAATGGCTACCTCATCTCTGTACCCCATACATACAATTATCTGAAAGTTGAGCAATGAATTTCAAACACAGATTCAACCCCAAAGACCAGGGAAGTTTTCCAATGCCTCACAAAGAAGTGCACCTATTGGTAGATGGGTAAACAATTTAAAAAAGCAGTCACTGAATATCCCTTTGAGCATGGTGAAGTTATTAATTACACTTTGGATGGTGTATCAATACACCCAGTCACTACAAAGATACAGGCATCCTTCCTAACTCAGTTGCCGGAGAGGAAGGAAACCACTCAGGGATTTCACCATGAGAAAATGGTGACTTTAACCTCTTGACGGTCGCCTAGGATAGGGGGCGCTACAGCGATTTTTGAAAAAAATATGTGCCCATTTTAAACGGCCTCCTACTCAAACTCAGAAGCTAGGATATGCATATAATTAATAGATGTGGATAGAAAACACCCTAAACTTTCTAAAACTGTTTGAATGGTGTCTGTGAGTATAACAGAACTCATATGGCAGTCAAAACCCCGAGACAGATCGTAACAGGATGTGGAATTCTGAATTGCGGACTCAACTTCAGCACCTATAAATCACACCGTGAGCTATGGTTCATTGAGCACTTCCTATTGCTTCCACTAGATGTCCCCAGTCTTTACAAAGTGGTTTGAGTCTTCTACTGTGGAAACTGACTGAATAACAGGCTGTTGATTTTGGTCACATGGGGAGAGCCATCACCATTATGACGTCGGCGCCCCTGGCTACCCTCCCCTTTCGAAACGTTTTGAAAGACAATGCAACCACCACTGGTAAAAAGGAAGAAGACCTTGGAAAAGACTTGCAGAGAACATCAAAATGGTACTGATGCCTCCCGCCAGCGGTAGCACTTTCTTCTTCTAATTCTTCTTCTTCTTCTTCCTTTTCTGTGCTCCAATCAGAACACCCGGGTTGTGTTCATTACAGCACGCAACAGAAAATATTTTAAACCGTTTTGCAATGGATAAACAAAATTAGGGTTTCTCATTGAACAAGTCCAGGTGCCTAATTAACACAAACCACTAGTCTTCTCCATTGGCAAACGTCGGAGGAAGGTGTACGATAATCCATTGTGTTTAAGGCGAGAGCACATGACATAACGTAGCTGCAGTTTGTGGGTGCGTTCGCAGGACCATTTTTCAAGGTAAAGTAGAGGGAAACACACAAACCACTGTATGGAAACAAATAAGTTCAATTCAGACCTTATTTTCTCTTCAACACAACTATTTACTGTTGAATTGTTTGCAAAATACCAGACTGGATTATGAATACTGCCTGTGTCTGTGTTAGTGTGTTTGTGCGTGTGTGTGTGTTTTGTGTTTGCGTGCATGGGTCCATATGTCTGTGTTAGTGTGTGCGTGTGTGCGTGCGTGTGTGTGTGTGTGTGTGTGTGTGTGTGTGTGTGTGTGTGAGGGTGTGTGTGCGTGCACTGGCCCGTGAAGAGCTGTTCCTGCTGCTGCAGTGCTCCTATCTTTATTCAGATATTTTATATTCATAAAGGCCAGTGTTTACAGAGTGTCTTGGGTTCAGACAAGGACAGAGCTCTTATTCCACTACAGTTGTACGACGTATTATATGACACTTAAGTAGTGTTGCCGTTTAACAATTTCAGTAAACCCTAGCCGATAGCTTTTAAAAGAAAAGTCTGTAAAATGCTTGCCGGAAAACAAATGTGACACACTTTCACAGATGCATCCATGGAAATATCTATACAGAGTCTGAATACCATTACCGTCTGTGTTTGTTGGTGACTGAATACCAGTGGTACAGTAGTATCTTACATGACCACATACCTATTTTATGTACACTAAACACTCAAATCAAATGGTTGTATATGGTTCTAGATAAGGGTTCTTTGGCTATAATCCCAGCTGGTATTAGATAGAACGTCGCGGTGTTGCCGCCTGTGGGGAAAACAACCTGTGGTTACCTAGGAAACCACATTGGCTCACAGCAAAAATGTAACATTTTTCAAATGCAATTTTCTTGTTGTTTGCTTGTTTTAGTCAATTACAAAACTATATTTAAGAAAAGTACAACCCGTCTACAAATTCAAATTCTTCAGTGTTACATTTAACACTGAGAGTGTGGACCCTTATAGACAGTGAACAGTTAAAGGTCCTGAACAGTCATTCTTAAAAGTACTTTTTCTCTCATGGCTAACTACCAGGAGTGGGTGGGGGAGCTTAAATTTATGAGCTAGCCTTGACTGACAGCTCTTTGAAACGTCTATGTCAACCTACTAAGATGCAGTGAGCAGTGTTGCAGAAATATCAGCGCAAATGTGGTGATACACAAAGCAACTCAAACAACATTGAAATTGCATAAATGACATATTATATATATATATATCTCCCGTTTGGCATGTCTCTTGTGATGCGGTTCACAGCAGCACTGACGGATGTGTTGACTTGAGTTTTAATTATATTTGCTAACACCCTGCAGTCAAATTTTGGCACCAGTAGAGTAGCTATCTACCTACAGTATATAAACCACGACTCTCTGCAAGCACGCCTTCTCCGATGTTGGTGACAAGGCGATACTTACAGTCGTGGCCAAAAGTATTGGCACCCTTGCACTTTTGTCAAATAATGCACCATTTATTACAGAAAACTGTTGAAATTAAAAAATATTTTGGATTCCACATAAATATGTCTTTGGTTTGTAGTTGAACAAAACAAAAACATCTCAATAATCTTATTCCACAAAGAAATCCTAAAATGACGCGGACAATATTATTGGCACCTTCTAGAAGTAGTTTGAAAGAATTACATTTGAAGCAGGTGATTCTCATTTACTTTGGAATTGAACTCACTTGTGGTAAGTTGCAGGTGCCTGCAATATAAAATCACTCATTCAACCAGTTTGAATAGAGAAAATAACTAATTCTCCTGTTTTGTGTCACTGTGTGTACCGCAATGAACATGGAGACGAGAAATCAGAGAATTATCTAAGGAGGTCAGACACAAGATTGTAGCCAAGCATGGACAATCTCAAGGCTATAAGTCCATCTCCAGAGACCTTGATGTTCCTGTTTCCACCGTACATAATGTTATCAACAAGTTTAAGGCCAATGCCACTGTAGCCAGCCTCACAGGACGTGGCCGCAAGAGAAAACTTGATGGAAGATTGCAACGAAGGATTGTTCGAATGGTGGAGAAAGCACCTCAGTCAACTGCCACACATTCAAGCTGACCTTCAAACACATAGTTTGAACTTATACCATCGCCAACTCAATGAAAGGGGGTTATATGGTTGGAGACCCAGGAGGACCCAACTGCTGATAGAGATATAAGAAATCCTAACTGCAATTTGCCAGACATGCTGAACATGCCAATATCCTTCTGGGAGAATACCCTGTGGACAGATGAGACCACATTAGAGCTTTTTGGTAAAGCGCACCATCTCTATGTTTACAGAAAACAAAATGAAGCCTTCAAAGAAAATAACACCTTCCCTACAGTCAAACATGGAGGTGGTTCAGTGGTTCAGTTTTGTGGTTGCTTTGTTGCCTCTGACACTGGGTTTGAATGTGTGCATAGCATCATGAAATCAGGAGAATACCAAGGCATTTTAGAGCGCAATGTCGGACCCAGTGTCAGAAAGCTGGGTCTCCGTTGAAGGTCATGGGTCTTCCAGCTGGACAATGACCCCAAACACACTTCAGAAATCACCCAGGAATGGTTCAAGACAAATCGCTGGACTGTTCTGAAGTGGCCAGCATTGAGTCCAGATCTAAATCACATTGAAAACCTTTGGAGAGATCTGAAAACAGCAGTTGGGAGAAGGCACCCTTCTAATCTGGGAGAACTGGAGCAGTTTGTATAGGAGGAGTGGGCCAAACTGCCAGTACAGAGGTGCAGGATGTTCATCAATGGCTATAGGAAGCGCTTGATTGCAGTTATTTTGACCAAAGGCTGTGCTACAAAATATTAATTCTAAGGTGTCAATAATTTTGTCAATGCTGTTTCTGTTTATTTTCTGATTTAAATTAATATATTAAGTTGTGAATCAAAAACAAAGGTTCTGTAATTAATCCCGCCTCCTGAATCCAAGTGTTTGAGGAGGTGACCTGTAACTTTATGATCAAAGTGTAGAAGCAACAGTCATTTGTCATACTTTGGTCATCATAGTTTGATCTGATTTAATCAAAATATCATCAAATTTCATGAAAAACATGATTTTGACTATTCATGACCTTTAAGAATTGTTTGTTTCAATATCTATGTTTTTGCATATACTGTACATTGATTGATTAATTCATCTTATGCTTCTAAAATATAAATGACATACATTACAACGGAACGATTTGACTAGTGCAGTGTTAGCTAGCTAGCTACATAGCTGTCTTTGTCATAGCTTGATAATTGTGTCGTTTAGTAATAGCTAGGTTAGCTAGCCAGCTATTTCCGTCCCCCGCGACGCCATTGTTCCATACCCAGCCAACTATTACCGACGAGCAGCATTGTAGAAACTAAATACATTACAAAGGAACGTCTTGATTAGTGTTATGTTATGTTAGCTAGCTACAAAGTTGCTTTTGTACAATAGCCAACCTCTACCGACTAGCAGCACTGTAGAAACTATTACATTACAACGGAACGACTTGATTAGTGTAGTGTTGTGTTAGTTAGCTAGCATTTTCGTCATTTTAGTCAATAAGATTTTCGCAACGTAAGCTTAACTCTCTGAACATTCGAGACGTGTAGTCCACTTGTCATTCCAATCTCCTTTGCATTAGCGTAGCCTCTTCTGTAGCTTGTCAACTATGTGTCTGGCTATCCCTGTTCTCTCCCCTCTGCACAGGCCATACAAACGCTTCACACCGTGTGGCCACTGCCACTCTAACCTGGTGGTCCCAGCGCGCACGACCCACGTGGAGTTCCAGGTCTCCGGCAGCCTCTGGAACTGCCGGTCTGCGGCCAACAAGGCAGAGTTCATCTCAGCCTATGCTACCCTCCAGTCCCTAGACTTCCTGGCGCTGACGGAAACATGGATTACCACAGATAACACTGCTACTCCTACTGCTCTCTCCTCGTCTGCCTACGTGTTCTCGCATACCCCTAGAGCATCGAGCCAGCGGGGTGGTGGCACTGGAATCCTCATCTCTCCCAAGTGGACATTCTCTCTTTCTCCCCTGACCCATCTGTCTATCGCCTCCTTTGAATTCCATGCTGTCACAGTTACCAGCCCTTTCAAGCTTAACATCCTTATCATTTATCGCCCTCCAGGTTCCCTTGGAGAGTTCATCAATGAGCTTGATGCCTTGATAAGTTCCTTCCCTGAGGATGGCTCACCTCTCACAGTTCTGGGTGACTTTAACCTCCCCACGTCTACCTTTGACTCATTCCTCTCTGCCTCCTTCTTTCCACTCCTCTCCTCCTTTGACCTCACCCTCTCACCTTCCCCCCCTACTCACAAGGCAGGCAATACGCTTGACCTCATCTTTACTAGATGCTGTTCTTCCACTAATCTCATTGCAACTCCCCTCCAAGTCTCCGACCACTACCTTGTATCCTTTTCCCTCTCGCTCTCATCCAACACTTCTCACTCTGCCCCTACTCGGATGGTATTGCGCCGTCCCAACCTTCGCTCTCTCTCTCCCGCTACTCTCTCCATCCTATCATCTCTTCCCTCTGCTCAAACCTTCTCCAACCTATCTCCTGATTCTGCCTCCTCAACCCTCCTCTCCTCCCTTTCTGCATCCTTCGATTTTCTCTGTCCCCTATCCTCCAGGCCGGCTCGGTCCTCCACTCCTGCGCCGTGGCTCGACGACTCACTGCGAGCTCACAGAACAGGGCTCCGGGCAGCCGAGCGGAAATGGAGGAAAACTCGCCTCCCTGCGGATCTGGCATCCTTTCACGCCCTCCTCTCTACATTTTCCTCTTCTGTCTCTGCTGCTAAAGCCACTTTCTACCACTCTAAATTCCAAGCATCTGCCTCTAACCCTAGGAAGCTCTTTGCTACCTTCTCCTCCCTCCTGAATCCTCCTCCCCCTCCCCCCCTCCTCTCTCTGCGGATGACTTCATCAACCATTTTGAAAAGAAGGCTGATGACATCCGATCCTCGTTTGCTAAGCCAAACGACACCGCTGGTCCTGCTCACACTGCCCTACCCTGTGCTTTGACCTCTTTCTCCCCTCTCTCTCCAGATGAAGTCTCGCGTCTCGTGACGGCCGGCCGCCCAACAACCTGCCCACTTGACCCTATACCCTCCTCTCTTCTCCAGACCATTTCCGGAGACCTTCTCCCCTACCTCACCTCGCTCATCAACTCATCCTTGACCGCTGGCTACGTCCCTTCCGTCTTCAAGAGAGCGAGAGTTGCACCCCTTCTGAAAAAACCTACACTCGATCCCTCCGATATCAACAACTACAGACCAGTATCCCTTCTTTCTTTTCTCTCCAAAACTCTTGAACGTGCCGTCCTTGGCCAGCTCTCCTGCTATCTCTCTCAGAATGACCTTCTTGATCCTAATCAGTCAGGTTTCAAGACTGGGCATTCAACTGAGACTGCTCTTCTCTGTGTCACGGAGGCTCTCCGCACTGCTAAAGCTAACTCTCTCTCCTCTGCTCTCATCCTTCTAGACCTATCTGCTGCCTTTGATACCGTGAACCATCAGATCCTCCTCTCCACCCTCTCCGAGCTGGGCATCTCCGGCGCGGCCCACGCTTGGATTGCGTCCTACCTGACAGGTCGCTCCTACCAGGTGGCGTGGCGAGAATCTGTCTTCGCACCACGTGCTCTCACCACTGGTGTCCCCCAGGGCTCTGTTCTAGGCCCTCTCCTATTCTCACTATACACCAAGTCACTTGGCTCGGTCATATCCTCACATGGTCTCTCCTATCATTGCTACGCAGACGACACACAATTAATCTTCTCCTTTCCCCCTTCTGATAACCAGGTGGCGAATCACATCTCTGCATGTCTGGCAGACATATCAGTGTGGATGACGGCTCACCACCTCAAGCTGAACCTCGGCAAGACGGAGCTGCTCCTCCTCCCAGGGAAGGACTGCCCGTTCCATGATCTCGCCATCACGGTTGACAACTCCCTTGTGTCCTCCTCCCAGAGTGCTAAGAACCTTGGCGTGACCCTGGACAACACCCTGTCGTTCTCCACTAACATCAAGGCGGTGACCCGATCCTGTAGGTTCATGCTCTACAACATTCGGAGAGTACGACCCTGCCTCACACAGGAAGCGGCGCAGGTCCTAGTCCAGGCACTTGTCATCTCCCGTCTGGATTACTGCAACTCGCTGTTGGCTGGGCTCCCTGCCTGTGCCATTAAACCCCTACAACTCATCCAGAACGCCGCAGCCCGTCTGGTGTTCAACCTTCCCAAGATCTCTCACGTCACCCCGCTCCTCCGCTCTCTCCACTGGCTTCCAGTTGAAGCTCGCATCCGCTACAAGTCCATGGTGCTTGCCTACGGAGCTGTGAGGGGAACGGCACCTCCGTACCTTCAGGCTCTGATCAGGCCCTACACCCAAACAAGGGCACAGCGTTCATCCACCTCTGGCCTGCTCGCCTCCCTACCTCTGAGGAAGCACAGTTCCCGCTCAGCCCAGTCAAAACTGTTCGCTGCTCTGGCACCCCAATGGTGGAACAATCTCCCTCACGATGCCAGGACAGCGGAGTCAATCACCACCTTCCGGAGACACCTGAAACCCCACCTCTTTAAGGAATACCTGGGATAGGATAAAGTAATCCTTCTAACCCCCCCCCCCCTTTAAAAGATTTAGATGCACTATTGTAAAGTGGTTGTTCTACTGGATATTATAGGTGAATGCACCAATTTGTAAGTCGCTCTGGATAAGAGCGTCTGCTAAATGACTTAAATGTAATGTAAATGTTAAATATGGCATCCAATTAGAAGCAACGACAACCAGCTGCTTCTAATTGGAGGTCGTTCCCAAAACTAACATAGAAATAGACAAACTAGAAAACCCACATAGAAATAGAAAACATAGAACATAAACCAAAAACCCCGAAACACACAAAACAAACACACCTCTGCCACGTCCTGACCAACTACAATAACAAAATGGCCCCTTACTGGTCAGGACGTGACAGATGTTAAGTTTGTACACTGCAACGTTACATTTTCCTTGAATATTATTGGAGATGACATATTCTAATTTAACATTATTAACATAAGTATTTCACATATTACAACAAAGAGGTTACTCTCCCATGGGGGATACAGTATCACATTGGAATTAGTCTTTTAAGGACATCATATGCTTCTAAAAGTTTCATTAAAGATACAAAAGTGTTTTTGTTTGACCAAATCAATTCAAAATCAAATTTTATGCGCCAGACACAACAGGTGAAATGCTTACTTTACAAGCCCTTAACCAACAATGCAGTTTAAAAAATAAAATGTTTCAAAAATACCTTAAAAAAATAAGAATAAGAAATAAAAGTAACAAATAATTAAAGATCAGCAGTAAAATAACAATAGTGAGGCTATATACAAGCAGTACCAGTACAGCGTCAAAGTGCAGGGGCACCGGTTAGTCGAGGTAATTGAGGTAATATGTACATGTAGATAGAGTTATTAAAGTGACTATGCATAGATAATAAACAGAGAGTAGCAGCAGTATAAAAGAGGGGTGGCAATGCACATAGTCTGGGTAGCCATTTGATTAGATGTTCAGGAGTCTTATGGCTTGGGGGTAATAAGCTGTTTAGAAGCCTCTTGGACCTAGACTTGGCACTCCGGTACTGCTTGCCGTGCGGTAGCAGAGAGAACACTCTATGACTAGGGTGGCTGGAGTCTTTGACAATTTTTAGGTCCGTCCTCTGACATAGAGGTCCTGGATGCCAGAAAGATTGATTCCAGTGATGTACTGAGGCATTCGCACTACCCTCTGTAGTGCCTTGCGATCGGAGGCCGAGCAGTTGCCGTACCAGGCAATGATACAACCAGTCAGGATGCTCTCAATGGTGCAGCTGTAGAACCTTTTTAGGATCTGAGGACCCATGCCAAGACTTTTCAGTCTCCTGTGGCGGAATAGGTTTTGTCGTGCCCTCTTCACGACCATAACATATAATAACTATTCAACCGAACAGGATTGACATTTAATCTCATGAGTGGCCAAAAATAACTTCCTGAAAGCCACGCCCCTACCAAGCCAAGCCCCCAGTCTTCTGAGCTGACCTGCTGGGTAATATCTCAATAACCCAGCATCAACAAACCAACCCAGCTCTTTTTTAAAAACAAAACAACTAAGTGACCCAATGTCTTCAACCCAGCAGTTGGGTCATTCAAACAACCCAGTATTTTTGGGTGATAGCCCTTAAAATAAGGCCTTATTAAATACATATTGTATTGTGTTAAATAGTAACATTTTAATTATCATGTGGTGGAAATTCAACACTGGTGGACCGTTTTGATAAACACAGGAAACTGTTGAGTGTGAAAAACCCAGCAGCATTGCAGTTCTTGACACACTCAAACCGGTGCATCTGGCACCTACTACCATACCCCTTTCAAAGGCACTTAAATATTTTGTCATGCACATTCACCCTCTGAATGGCAAACATACACAATGTCTCAAAGCTTAAATATCCTTATTTAATTAACCTGTCTCCTCCCTTTCATTTACACTGATTGAAGTGGTTTTAACATCAATAGGTGACATCGATAAGGGATCATAGCTTTCACCTGGTCAGTGTATGTCATGGTAAGAGAAGGTGGTCCTAATGTTTTATACACTCAGTGTACAATTCACCTGAAAGGCACTCTGGGAAATAATGCAAATAAAGCTTTACAGTAAGCAGTGTGTTAGTAATTCAACACTGTCCATTATCTATACGGGTCCACACTTTGTGTTAATTTAACACTGGGGAATTTGCCGTGCAAAGACTAATTTTCAACATGGCCTGCTCCCAAGCGTACTCACTACTTTGAAAAACATAATATTGTAGGGCTTTCTGCCTCTTTTCATGGCGGTGCTAGCAGCCAAGTGCGTGAGTGAGTGAGTGAGTGAGTGAGTGAGTGAGTGAGTGAGTGACTGCTAGCTAGCTACCATTTTGTGGGCGTGGTTGAGGGGGAATTCCTTCTTAGGAAATGACTATCGACTATCGATATGGAACCATATATGGAACCATTTTTTTAAGGTCCAATAAAGAACAATAAGGTTTTAAATGGAACCTGTGCGGTGCTATAAATAACCCTTTCCTAAGGTTCTACAAAGAACCATTTAAAAAAGGTTCTATATAGCACAATAAAAGGGTTCCGCTATGGTTACAACCCTATGGGGCTATATAGCTATATACCATTTTATGGTTCTTTACTAAATCTTTATGGAGAATGGTTTTATAAAGAAAATGTTCAATCTCAAAAGTTCTTTGTAGAAATATACAGGGCTTTTTATTCTGGTTTCATATTGATATTAATTTGTTCAAATTCATTAGGTTTTATTATTGTGTTTATTGACAAGTTTAATCAGGTGTGCTAGCTCTAGAAGAGTTGAGGAGAGAATTGAGAACTACTGACTTAGTCAAGACTTCTCAATTAACACAAGGCCATATCTGAGTCTTTCACAAGACACCATCACTGGCCATAGTCATATATAACATGTCATCTTCTTCTTCGTGTGGCTTTCATGTGGCTTTCTGGCAGAATAGGCGCTATGTTGCGTATTGCTGCCTTTCACAGTTTGGAAAGGGGAAATGGAGACAAAAGGAAATGGCATCTAACCCTACAGTATAGACAGTATATACTACTATCCCCATCCCACTCCTTTGGCCCCAACAGATCCTACACCAGGCTGTTGGGCTGGGAGCCTGGAACCCCTTCCCATCTAACCCTACAGTATATACTACTATCCCCATCCCACTACTTTGGCCCCAACAGATCCTACACCATGCCGTTTAGCTGGGAGGCTGGAACCCCTTCCCATCTAACCCTACATACAGTATATTCTACTATTCCCATCCCACTACTTTGGCCCCAACATATTCTACACCAGGCCCTCGGCTGAGATAGCTGGAACCCCTTCTCTCAAAACCCCCTGTAGTTCTTATTTTTGATACTGTCGCAAAACTAACTAAAAACCAGCATTCGCAAATGGAGGATGGCTTTCACTTCAGCAGTAATACATTTATGAACTTCTTTGAGGAAAAGATCATGATCATTAGAAAGCAAATTACGGACTCCTCTTTAAATCTGGGTATTCCTCCAAAGCTCCATTGTCTTGAGTCTGCACAACTCTGCCAGGACCTTGGCTCAAGGGAGATACTAAAGTGTTTTAGTACTATATCTCTTGACACAATGATGAAAATAATCATGGCCTCCAAACCCTCAAGCTGCATACTGGACCCTATTCCAACTAAACAACTGAAAGAGCTGCTTCCTGTGCTTGGCCCTCCTATGTTGAACATAATAAACGGCTCTCTATCCACCGGATGTGTACCAAGCTCACTAAAAGTGGCAGTAATAAAGCCTCTCTTGAAAAAGCCGAATCTTGACCCAGAAATTATAAAAAACTATCGGCCTATATCGAATCTTCCATTCCTCTCAAACATTTTTGAAAAAGCTGTTGCACAGCAACTCACTGCCTTCCTGAAGACAAACAATGTATACGAAACGCTTCAGTCTGGTTTTAGACCCCATCATAGCACTGAGACTGCACTTGTGAAGGTGGTAAATGACCTTTTAATGGCGTCAGACCGAGGCTCTGCATCTGTCCTCGTGCTCCTAGATCTTAGTGCCGCTTTTGATACCATCGATCACCACATTCTTTTGGAGAGATTGGAAACCCAAATTGGTCTACATGGACAAGTTCTGGCCTGGTTTAGATCTTATCTGTCGGAAAGATATCAGTTTGTCTCTGTGAATGGTTTGTCCTCTGACAAATCAATTGTAAATTTCGGTATTCCTCAAGGTTCCGTTTTAGGACCACTATTGTTTTCACTATATATTTTACCTCTTGGGGATGTCATTTGAAAACATAATGTTAAATTTCACTGCTATGCGGACGACACACAGCTGTACATTTCAATGAAACATGGTGAAGCTCCAAAATTGCCCTCGCTAGAAGCCTGTGTTTCAGACATAAGGAAGTGGATGGCTGCAAACTTTCTACTTTTAAACTCGGACAAAACAGAGATGCTTGTTCTAGGTCCCAAGAAACAAAGAGATCTTCTGTTCAATCTGACAATTAATCTGGATGGTTGTACAGTCGTCTCAAATAAAACTGTGAAGGACCTCTGTGTTACTCTGGACCCTGATCTCTCTTTTCAAGAACATATCAAGACTGTTTCAAGGACAGCTTTTTTCCATCTACGTAACATTGCAAAAATCAGAAACTTTCTGTCCAAAAATGACGCAGAAAAATGTATCCATGCTTTTGTTACTTCTAGGCTGGACTACTGCAATGCTCTACTTTCCGGCTACCCGGATAAAGCACTAAACAAACTTCAGTTAGTGCTAAATACGGCTGCTAGAATCCTGACTAGAACCAAAAAATTTGATCATATTACTCCAGTGCTAGCCTCCCTACACTGGCTTCCTGTTAAGGCAAGGGCTGATTTCAAGGTTTTACTGCTAACCTACAAAGCATTACATGGGCTTGCTCCTACCTATCTTTCCGATTTGGTCCTGCCGTACACGTACGCTACGGTCACAAGACGCAGGCCTCCTAATTGTCCCTAGAATTTCTAAGCAAACGGCTGGAGGTAGGGCTTTCTCCTATAGAGCTCCATTTTTATGGAATGGTCTGCCTACCCATGTGAGAGACGCAGACTCAGTCTCAACCTTTAAGTCTTTACTGAAGACTTATCTCTTCAGTAGGTCCTATGATTAAGTGTAGTCTGGCCCAGGAGTGTGAAGGTGAACGGAAAGGCTGGAGCAACGAACCGCCCTTGCTGTCTCTGCCTTGCCGGTTCCCCTCTTTCCACTGGGATTCTCTGCCTCTAACCCTATTACAGGGGCTGAGTCACTGACTTACTGGTGTTCTTCCATGCCGTCCATGGGAGGGGTGCGTCACTTGAGTGGGTTGAGTCACTGACGTGGTCTTCCTGTCTGGGTTGGCGCCCCCCCCTTGGGTTGTGCCATGGCGGAGATTTTTGTGGGCTATACTCGGCCTTGTCTTCGGATGGTAAGTTGGTGGTTGTAGACATCCCTCTAGTGGTGTGGGGGCTGTGCTTTGGCAAAGTGGGTGGGGTTATATCCTGCCTGTTTGGCCCTGTCCGGGGGTATCATCGGATGGGGCCACAGTGTCTTCTGATCCCTCCTGTCTCAGCCTCCAGTTTTTATGCTGCAGTAGTTTATGTGCCGGGGGGCTAGGGTCAGTCTGTTTCATCTGGAGTATTCTCTTGTCTTATCCGGTGTCCTGTGTGAATTTAAATATGCTCTCTCTAATTCTCTCTTTCTTTCTTTCTTTCTCTCGGAGGACCTGAGCCCTAGGACCATGCCTCGGGACTACCTGGCATGATGACTCCTTGCTGTCCCCAGTCCACCTGGCCATGCTGCTGCTCCAGTTTCAACTGTTCTGCCTGCGGCTACGGAACCCTGACCTGTTCACCGGACGTGCTTGTTGCACCCTCGACAACTACAATGATTATTATTATTTGACCATGCTGGTCACTTATGAACATTTTAACATCTTGACCATGTTCTGTTATAATATCCACCCGGCACAGCCAGAAGAGGACTGGCCACCCCTCATAGCCTGGTTCCTCTCTAGGTTTCTTCCTAGGTTTTTGGCCTTTCTAGGGAGTTTTTCCTAGGGAGTTTTTCCTAGCCACCGTGCCTCTTTCACATGCATTGCTTGCTGTTTGGGGTTTTAGGCTGGGTTTCTGTACAGCACTTTGAGATTTCAGCTGATATATACGAAGGGCTATATAAATACAATTTGATTTGATTTGATTTACACTAAAATCTCTGATACCCAAAAACTGCTCTGCAGATGCTCCGACCAATTCAGTCATCTGGGTTTTCCTTTCCATCTGTGTGTTACAATTAATAACCATGTCAATAAACGCCAAGAAACCAACCTTACCAAAGCATAAACGGTTGGTGTCACTCGGTACAGGCCTACTACTCACAGGGACACTCTCAGACTCAAAGGGACCCTCTCGGACTCAAAGTGACCCTCTCAGGCTCAACCTTAGTCCACCATCCTCTACTTTCCTCAATGTCTCAACATGACACTTCCTGCACTGCTCTTACAATGGAAACTTCAACCTGTCTCACTGTCTCAGCATGACACTTCCTGCACTGCTCTTACCATGGAAACTTCAACCTGTCTCACTGTCTCAGCATGACACTTCCTGCACTGCTCTCACCATGGAAACGTCCACCTTAACACCCATAGAGTGGCGCACAATTGGCCCAGCATTGTCTGGGTTAGGGAAGGGTTTGGTCGGGGTAGGCCGTCATTGTAAATAAGAATTTGTTCTTAACTGACTTGCCTAGTTAAATAAAGGTTCGATATTTTTAATTTTTTAAAGTCTCACTCGAACAGTTTTGATCCAACATGGCCACCGCCACAATTGAAACACTCCACTTTTTCCCCTGAAACTCCACAATATTTTGTCCCATGCCCTCCTGCAAACTTCGCACACCTCGGAATCTCCCTCCTATATACTGCTGCAACATGACAAATAGAATTGGCACCTGAAACACTGTAGTGGGTTCGGAACAAAAGCTCTTGCGGGATAACTTATGTACCCATGACATTATCCCACAAACACTCTATATCACAACTCAAAAGGACAGACAGGGTTTCCTAAATTTCTCATTCTTCGCACCAAATGGCGTGCATTACAGACACCAGAGATCCCCATCTTCAGTTGATCTACTTTAACACTCAACCCCACCCCAGTTATCACGCCTTTCAGCTGCGCTCTGCTACAGAGAGCAAAGCAGAACAGCACTTCCGTCCCAAGTTATAACATGTGCATAACACAAAAGATTAGATAAACTGTAATGAAACTCTCGCTCATGATTGCACAAAAAGAGCTGTGCTCAAACTATGCCCCAAAATATTCCAATGAGCCTCCACCGCTACTTTTTAATTATCCCTAAAACAGAAAAGGAACCTTTTCTGAACAACAAAGAACCATTGAGGGGCTTAAAGGGTTCTTTGGGTCAGTAGTGTTATACATAGAACCATCACCCTTCCCAAACAACCCTTGAGGAACAATATGCAGCTTTGTTATCTGACTGAACATAGTTTGCATGTCTTATATTTCTTTATCTCTTAGTATAAATGTCCTGTCCAAGTGAAAAGCATCCAGGACGCCATCTGAGCCATGAAGCAGAGGTTTAACTTCATGGGAAAGGAGGTGAATCTGTTCTTTTCTGTAGGCGTCTTCATCACTATGAACCCAGGTTACGCTGGCAGGACCGAACTACCTGAAACCTCAAGGCCCTGTTTAGGTAACACATCAACAAATGACAATGAACATTATCATTATGGCATGACATGGGAGTTTGCAAGACAGCACAAACTGATCTGGGACCAGGCTAGCTCCATTATCTCCATATTGGTGATCACACAAAAATGGCTTGATATAGAGGAAAAACTATAGCTCACTACAGAATCTGATTGATCTGAATAACTAGCTAGGTTTCCATCCAATTGGTGACAGATTTCACTGTGGTGACAGATTCCACTGTGGTTACAGATTTCACTGTGGTGACAGATTTCATTGCATAAAAACAATATGCACATTTTCCCACCAGAGATGTGTTTCCATTCAATTGACTTGTTGCGGATAAAAGGATGTGTGTGATGATGTAGTGCACATAAAAATAAATGTTGCAGTTAAATTCCCATGTAGCGAATAAAAAATACAAGTTAAATGGGTTTTCCATCGCATCTTCAACTCTACTCATGGTTTTCTCACAATTTTTTTTGTGATAAATAGCGAGTGTGCCCACTCTGATATTGGCACGTGCACTCCATCCAACAGCTGGCAGATACAGCGCAATTATAGCCTACACAATGAGATTATTACGTACAAAGGAGCGAGATTATTTTTATTTGTCAAACGGCAGCCAAGCATCGATGATGATGTCACCAGAATATATATTTCTTGGAAAGGAGCATCAAGCTCATCCCGTGCACTTTCACCACCCTGTGAAGTTCATCTTATTTCATCTGTAACCTCATATACTGCATGCTTTTCCCAGCGAGTCATAGTGGGAGGAACACACAACATGTTTACTTCCATATGATGGTTATTTTGTCAATATTTGCGCATAAAAGTATTTCCACAGACATTTCTCGCCTAATTAATTTTAAGGACAAAAAAAATCCACCTTGTCCAGAGTATTTTGTTCTGTCGACATTTGGACACTTTACCGACAAATGTTCTGTTTCCATCAGGCCTGTCATGATATTTTTTATCCGACGTACTTTACTCACATAAGAAGGTTGGATGGAAAGCTGGTTAGTAAGTGGACGAGCATTACACTTGATACTCTGCATGCCCTGTGTGACATGGATGTCACCCTTACAAAAAAATATTACAGTCAGAGTGCAGTACAACTGCATGTTAGACTGCATGTTAGAGTGCAGTATAACTGCAGTATGTTGCAATTACTGCATCCAAAATACCACCGTCGACTGCAGTTACTGCACATTTACTGCAGTTTCAAACTGCAATATTTTTAAGTCAATAAGTATTACGGAACATGTTTTTGACACTGAGTAAAGGTAGCTACAGCTAGAGTTGCCCACCAGCTAAACGTTTCTTCATCTCACATCTGAACTCCATTTCTGGTCCTGGAAGGGAGTAACTTCTTTCTTTGAATGAAAATTACATTTGAAGACATCTTATTAAATATAATTTTTGTTTAATAAAAAAGGGTTGTTTTTGTCAAAGTTTGCTAGCATTATCGATTCGGTAGCTATGAACTAAGAAGATAATGAACAGACTGTAACGATCGTCTGTGGAAGAAGGAGTAGACCAAAGCGCAGCGTGGTACGTGTTCATGATGTTTATTATAACTGAACACTGAAACAAAAAACAAAGTGGAACAAAACGCAACAGCTCTGTCAGGTGAACACACTAAACAGAAAACAACTACCCACACCAACCCTGTGGGAAAAGGCTACCTAAGTATGGTTCCCAATCAGAGACAATGATAGACAGCTGTCCCTGATTGAGAACCATACCCAGCCAAAACAAAGAAATACCAAAACGTAGAAAAAAGGACATAGAATGCCCACCCTTGTCACACCCTGGCCTAACCAAAATAGAGATACAAAACCTCTCTATGGCCAGGGCGTGACACAGACTGTAATGGAAGCAATATTCTTAATGGCTGAAACTGCAAATCAATGAAAGGAATAACAAGTGTTTGATTATCTAATAGTGGATTGGATTATGCTGGTGCTACATTCTTTGTCCTCCTAGTATCACGAGATTACTTACAGTGAGGGAAAAAAGTATTTGATCCCATGCTGATTTTGTATGTTTGCCCACTTACAAAGAAATGATCAGTCTATCATTTTAATGGTAGGTTTATTTGCACAGTGAGAGTGTCACGTCCTGACCAGGTAAAGAGGTCATTTGCCATAGTAATATGGTCAGGGCGTGGCAGTGGGTTGTTTTGTGTGGGTATTTGGGTTTTCTGTTTCTATGTGGGAGTGTTCTAGTTTTCTATTTCTATGTGTTGGTTTTCATGTTCGGCCTGGTATGGTTTCCAGTCAGAGGCAGGTGTCTTTCGTTGTCTCTGATTGGAAGCCATACTTAGGCAGCCTGTTTTTCCTTTAGGGTTGTGGTTAGTTGTTTTCCGTTTTAGTCGTAAGTACCTGACGGGACTGTTGTTGGTCGTTTTTTCTTGTTTTGCTGTTGAAGTGTTTTCATTAAACAATTAAGAATGAGCACTATCCACGCTGCGTCTTGGTCTCCATTCCACGACCCCTGTGACAGAGACAGAATAACAACAAAAAAATCCAGAAACGCATGTCAAAAATGTTATAAAATTATTTGCATTTTAATGAGGGAAATAAGTATTTGACCCCTCTGCAAAACATGACTTAGTGCTTGGTGGCAAAACCCTTGTTGGCAATCACAGAGGTCAGACGTTTCTTGTAGTAGGCCACCAGGTTTGCAAACATCTCAGGAGGGATTTTTGTCTCACTCCTCTTTGCAGATCTTCTCCAAGTCATTAGGGTTTCGAGGCTGACGTTTGGCAACTCGAACCTTCAGCTCCCTCCACAGATTTTCTATGGGATTAAGGTCTGGAGACTGGCTAGGCCACTCCAGGACCTTAATGTGCTTCTTCTTGAGCGACTCCTTTGTTGCCTTGGCCGTGTGTTTTGGGTCATTGGCATGCTGGAATACCAATTGTTTTCTTGGTGACTATGGTCCCAGCTGCCTTGAGATCATTGACAAGATCCTCCCGTGGAGTTCTGGGCTGATTCCTCACCGTTCTCATGATCATTGCAACTCCACGAGGTGAGATCTTGCATGGAGCCCCAGGCCGAGGGATATTGACAGTTCTTTTGTGTTTCTTCCATTTGCAAATAATCGCACCAACTGTTGTCACCTTCTCACCAAGCTGCTTGGCGATGGTCTTGTAGCCCATTCCAGCCTTGTGTAGGTCTACAATCTTGTCCCTGACATCCTTGGAGAGCTCTTTGGTCTTGGCCATGGTGGAGAGTTTGGAATCTGATTGATTGATTGCTTCTGTGGACAGGTGTCTTTTATACAGGTAACAAACTGAGATTAGGAGCACTCCCTTTAAGAGTGTGCTCCTAACCTCAGCTCGTTACCTGTATAAAAGACCTGGGAGCCAGAAATCTTTCTGATTGAGAGGGGGTCAAATACTTATTTCCCTCATTAAAATGCAAATCAATTTATAACATTTTTGACATGCGTTTTTCTGGATTTTGTTGTTGTTATTCTGTCTCTCAAAGTTCAAATAAACCTACCATTAAAATTATAGACTGATCATTTCTTTGTCAGTGGGCAAACGTGCAAAATCAGCAGGGGATCAAATATTTTTTTCCCTCACTGTACCTTGTGCAAACTTGTAATATAGGTCATGTTTGACATATCTTGTTTGACCACTTCTCCTCGTCTTAACTTCAAAATATGTTCTGCTGAAACCATAGGAAAAGGACACAATTCTGTTTGACATTTCAAAACAACAAAGACTACTAGCGCCAGAACTTTGTCAGTCTAATAAATAAGCACTTTGGGAAACGCTTCATACAAAACTATTTGAAACAGTGGAAACTCTTTATACAAAACTGTTTGTAACAGTGGAAACTCTTCAGACAAAACCCTTTGTAACAGTGGAAACTCCTCAGACAAACCCTTTGTAACAGTGGAAACTCTTCAGACTAAACTCTTTGTAACAGTGGAAACTCTTTATACAAAACTCATTGTAACAATGGAAACTCTTGATACAAAACTCTTTGAAACAGTGTGCAGATTTTGCTGCAGAGAGGCAGAATCATTAGATCATTTGTTTTGGTACTGTCAATATGTACAGTAGCTTGTTTTTGGTCACAGGTCCAGGAATCGCCTTTCCTTCCAGTTCTCTGAAAGATGACCAAAGTAGGAATTGGCTTTAGGGGTGACCAGTGAGATATACCTGCTGGAGCGCGTACTATGAGTGGGTGCTGCTATGGTGACCAGCGAGCTGAGATAAGGTGGGGCTTTACCTAGCAGAGACTTGTAGATAACCTGTACCCAGTTGGTTTGGCGACGAGTATGAAGCGAGGGCCAGCCAACGAGAGCGTATAGGTCGCAGTGGTGGGTAGTGTATGGGGCTTTGGTGACGAAACGGATGGCACTGTGATAGACAGTGTCCAGTTTGTTGAGTAGAGTGTTGGAGGCTATTTTATAGATGACATCGCCGAAGTCGAGGATCGGTAGGATGGTCAGTTTTACGAGGGTATGTTTGGCAGCATGAGTGAAGGATGCTTTGTTGCGAAATATGAAGCCGATTCTAGATTTAACTTTGGATTGGAGATGCTTAATGTGAGTCTGGAAGGAGAGTTTACAGTCTAACCAGACACCTAGGTGTTTGAGGTTATCCACGTATTCTAAGTCAGAGCTGTCCAGAGTAGTGATGCTGGATGGGTGGGCAGGTGCGGGCAATGATCGGTTGAATAGCATGCATTTAGTTTTATTTGCGTTTAAGAGCAGTTGGAGGCCACGGAAGGAGAGTTGTATGGCATTGAAGCCCGTCTGGAGGTTAGTTAACACAGTGTCCAAAGAATACTGTAATATCCTTCAACACTGTCAGAGAAAAGAAACCACACTTCAAGATTGGTATTTAACATTATTATAACAACTATTTCAGCTCCAGCATTTTTCTGCTACTGGTTCACTGTAGTTTATCAGTGGTAAACACACATTAGTGTCAGAGCAGTCTGGGTTGTGGATGAATCGGACAAATATACCAAACCTGTAATAGTGTCCCAGGTGGAAAGGTTCATTCTCCTCATTGTAGTCATTATGCTGCGTTTACACACACACACACACACACACACACACACACACACACACACACACACACACACACACACACACACACACACACACACACACACACACAAACACACACACACTCACACACACACACACGTCAGACGCAGAGGAAAGCAGAGCTAGGGGAAATGAGTGCAATCTGTAGCAGGTCAAATCGGCACGGTAACAAGGTAATGACACTCCATCACACCGCTGTACCACGAGAGCAGCACATAACCCTGCCACTGTCACAGACACCATACCGACATGAATATAAACATGGAGGAATCAGGCTGATGAGACCACGGCAGGTCAATAATGATCCCCCTCTATCATCTGAACCAGACACTGTCTGTTTCTCAAACAGTTTCCCAAATTAACCTTTATTATAGTGCACCACTAGTCTGTTGGTCAGTTTATTGGAGTGAAAGGGGGACGTCCAGAGGTGAATGGATTTATCTGCCTTTAGCTTTAGCCTCTTGTAGTGTTAGCCTCTTGTAGCCTTAGCCTCTTGTAGCGTTAGCCTCTTGTAGCGTTAGCCTCTTGTAGCGTTAGACTTGTGGCGTTAGCCTTTCGTAGTCTTCCCCACACATCAAAGCTGTAATCATTGAGGGTCTTTCAGATGGAAACACTATGCCGAGGTTGAATAGCTTGAGTCAATTGCATTGATTGAGCATGCCATCAGGGAGTTTCACAGTTAAAGGAAAGGATTTTCTCTCTCTCTCTCTCTCTCTCTCTCCCTTTTACAGTTTCAAGGATATTTATCACTCTGTAAAGGGTTCTGTGATTTTCTCAAGTTCCTGTCACATCCACCACTAAAGTTGTTAATATTATTTCACACAGTCATAATTGTGTATCAAAGTGTTGATGAAATTAATGAGGTAAATGTGATCATTTACATTACACAGATGAGCCGGTGTTAAAATGTCTGTGTTCTGTCCTCACTTTTTGCAGTAAGCAGTAAATACTGCTCTTTCACTGAGTATTGAGCTATTCTGCTGCATTGCGGTGCACCCTATAGCAATTCATACATTCCCATGTCTCTCTCTCTCCATTTTTCTCTATTTCCCTCCCACCCTCCCGCCTTCCTCCTGCCTTCCATCCCTCCCTCATTTCTCCCCTCCCTCATTCCCTCCCTCCCTTCCACTCTATTTCTCTCTATTTCCCTCTCTCCCTCCTCCGTCCATCCCTTGCTCCTCCCCCTCCCTCCTCCATCCACCCACCCGCCCTCCCTCCCTCCCTCGCTCCTCCCCCTCCCTCCCTCCCTCCCTCCTCCCAGTCTATGACTTAGGTGGCTGGAGTCTTAGAAGATGTTTAGGCCTTCCTCTGACACCGCCTGGTATAGAGGTCCTAGATGGCAGGGAGCTCGGCCCCAGTGGTATACCGGGCTTTAAGCAATACCCTCTGTAGCGCCTTGCCGTCAGATGCCAAGCAGTTGCCCTACCAAGCGATGATGCAGCCAGTCAAGAGGCTCTCAATGGTGCAGATGCATAACTTTTTGAGGATCTGAGGGCCCATCCCGCAAATATTCAGCCTCTTGAGGGGGAAGAGGTGTTTTCCTTCCTTCTTCATGACTGTGTTGGTGTGTATGGACCAAGTAAATTCATTAGTGATGTAGACATATAGGAACTTGACGCTACCAACCCGCTCACTACAGCCCTGTCGATGTAGATGGGGGCATGCTTGGCCCTCCGTTTCCTGTAGTCCACGATCAACTCCTATATCTTGCTAACGTTGAGGTTCTTGTCCTGGGACCACAATGCTAGGTCACTGACCTCCTCCCTATAGGCTGTCTCATCGTTGTCGGTGATCAGGCCTACCATCGTCGGCAAACCTAATGATGATGTTGGAGTTGTGCGCAGCCACGCAGTCATGGATGAACAGGGAGTACAGGAGGGGACTAAGCACACACCCCTGAGGGTCAGCGTGGTGTATGTGTTGTTGCCTACCCTCACCACCTGGGGGTGGCCTGTCAGGAAGTCCAGCATCCAGTTGCAGAGGGAGGTGTTTAGTGATAAGCTTGGAGGGCACTGGTGTTGAATTCTGAGCTGTAGTCAATGAACAGCCTTACATACTGTAGGTGTTCCACTTGTCCAGGTGGGAGAGGGCAGTGTGGAGTGCAATAGAGATTGTGTCATCAGGGTGGGTCCAGGGTGTTTGGGGTGATGGTGTGGATGTGAGTCATGGCCAGCCTTTCAAAGCATTTCATGGCTACAGATGTGTGCTACGGGGCGATAGTCATTTAGACTGGTTACCTTAGTGTTCCACAGGGACTATGGTGGTGAAACATGTTGGTATTACTCAGTCAGTGACAAGTTGAAAATGTCAGTGAAAACACTTGCCTGCTGGTCAGTGCATGCTCCGAGTACGCGTCCTGCGACCTTGTGAATGTGAAGTTTTTTTAAAGGTCTTATTCACATTGGCTACAGAGAGCGAGATCACACAGTTGTCCGGAAGAGCTTGTGCTCTCATGCATGGTCCAGTGTTGCTAGTCTCGAAGCGAGCATAGAAGGCATTTAGCCCGTCTGGTAGGGTCGCGTCACTGTGCAGCTCGCAGCTGGGTGTTCCTTTGTAATCCGTGATAGTTTCAAGCCCTGCCATACTGTATGTGACGAGCATCAGAGTCGGAAGAGTAGGATTCAATCTTAGTCTGGTATTGACACTGCCTGTTAATGGCTCGTCTGAGGTCATAGAGGGATTTCTTATAAGCATCTGGATTAGTGTCCCACTCCTTGACAGCGGTAGCTTTAGCCTTCAGCTCAGTGCGGATGTTGCCTGTAATCCATGGCTTCTGATTGGGATATGTACGTATGGTCAACGTGGGGACGTTGTTGATTCATTTAGCCGGTGACTAATGTGGTAAACTCCTCAAAGTTATCGGATTAATCCAGGAACATACTCCAGTCTGTGCTAGCGAAACAGTCCTGTAGCTTAGCATCCGCTCCATCACACCACTTCCATATTGAGTGAATTACTGGTACTTCCTGTTTGAGTTTTTGATTGTAAGCAACAATCAGGAGGATAGAGTTATGGTCAGATTTGCCAAAGGGCGAGGGAGAGCCTTGTATGCATTTCTGTGTGTGTGAGTAAAGGTGATCTAGAGTTTTGTTGCTTCTAGTTGCACAAGTGACATGCTGGTAAAATGTTTTATTTGTGGTGGTATATAAACAGCTAAAAAAATATATAAATGGAAACTCACTTGGTAAATAGCATGGTCCGCAGCTTATCATGAGGTATTCCAACTCAGGCGAGCAAAAACTAGAGACTTCCTTAACATTAGAGATCACACACCAGCTGTTATTAACAAAGAGACACACCTTCTTCAGGTTCCGTTGATAGGATAGTCTCAAACAGAGCTCTTCCAGTGTATTCTCTAGTGTCTGTACGTTCACCAGTAGAACAGAGATCAGAGGCAGTTTATTTTATCGCCAACATAGTCTCGTCAGGATGCCGGCTCGTCTAACTATTTTCCGCTGTCACTTCCTCTTTCGAGTCCCATGGTTTAGCACCTTGTCCAGAATAAGCGGAACGTCCAGAGCTGCCAACTCATTGAAGTAGAAATTGTAGTATAACTTGAGGTTAGTTATCGCGAAATCGAGGTTAGTTATCGCCCAAAGAAACGGCTGCTGTCCACTGCAGCGCCATCTCACACATTGTGTCCACATTCAACTGGTACAAGTTGCTTTTGACATGATAAAAAAAAAAAAAAAAATATTAGGGTGTGGTGTTCCAGGGTGTGGTGCTCCAGGGTGTGGTGCCTGGCCTTAAGAAGATCATTCCAGTCCCAGAGCAGAGTATGGTTCAGATGCTGTGCCACCTGTTGGAGTGTCTGTTGACCCCAGAACGCCCCTCCAGACTGCCCTAAGGAACTCTACAGACTCTGTCTTTGTCTGGGCCTTCGGAGGGACCATGTTCCAGGACCAGGATGGTTGAATGATTCATATGGTTGTGAGAATATGTGTCTAATCATTCAAACGCTGGGACCCATAATTCTCACCTGGTTATAGAGAATAAGTGAGTCAAAGTGTAAAATAGATTGCTTCATAAAAAGTGGTATACTTTTATCACAGGTGTAAAAGCTATACTAAACCAAATTATAAATCCAACATGTAAAGTGTTGGTCCCATGTTTCATGAGTTGAAATGAAAGATTCAAAAAAAATTCCATATGCACAAAAAGATTACTTCTCTCAAATGTTGTGCACAAATTTGTTTACATCCCGGTTACTGAGAATTTCTCCTTTGCCTAGATAATCCATTCACCTGACTGGTGTGGCATATCAATAAGCTGATTAAACAACATGATCATTACACAGGTTCACCCTGTGCTGGGGACAATTAAAGGCCACTCTAAAATGTGCAGTTTTGTCACAGAGCACAATGCCACAGATGTCTCAAGTTTGAGGGAGTGTGCAATTGACATGTTGACTGCAGGAAAGTCCACCAGAGCTGTTGCCAGAGAATTAGTTTTACTGAATTTGGCAGTACGTCAAACCTGCCTCACATCCGCAGACCATGTAAACTCACGCCAGCCCAGGACCTCCACATCCGGTTTCTTCACCTGTGGGATCGTCTTAGACCAGCCACCCAGACAACTGATGAAACTGAGGAGTATTTCTGTCTGTAATAAAGCCATTTTGTGGGGAAAAATTCACTCTGATTGGCTGAGCCTGGCTCCCCAGTTGGTGGGTCTATGCCCCCCACCCCAGGCCCACACATGGCTGTGCGCCATGCCCAGTCGTGAAATCCATAGATTAGGGCCTAATGAATTTATTTAAATTGACCGATTTCCTTATATGAAATGTAACTCAGTAAAATCGTTGAAACTGTTGCATGTTGCGTTTCTATTTCTATTCAGTATAGTTCGCGCTCCAACCCCTCAAAGCTTCAGAGGATGAGAATGTATTCACAGATATTTCAGTGAAGTATGATGGTTTTCAATTCAAGGACTCCAGATTAATCTCCAATGCTAAGCGTATTCCACTCAATGTCCTAAACACTTTTAGACGGCTGAATTGTTAACTAATGGGGGGGGAGCATTGTGACGAGCGGTTGCTAGGCAACCCAGCCGTCTCCTTACAGTAACCACGTCCATCTAAGTTATGGGATAAAACAGTCTCTCTTGGTGTACCAATGTGCTCCACTTTATTTCCCCATTTACACTGCATTTATATGCTAACTGGGTTTATTGACTGTAGCGCAGAGCCTGACCACCGTAGACAGCCTGAAGAGAAGAGGAAAGGAGACAGGGCAAATAACTGCTCAGGTAAACTTTCTTTTACTGGGTGAAATGATAGATAGATGGATAGGAGTGTCTTTGTGTTTCATTTGATTGTGTTTTAATGTAGGCAGAAAGTGTGGGCGCATCTCAATAAACCATGACTTCATCTCCAATACTTATTTCCTTTGTCTGTGTTCATATCAGTAGCAGAAACATGGAGAGAAAACCTCTTTAGACTACCGAAATTCGCAATATGTTTCTCTCTCCGTGTGTGTGTGTGTGTGTGTGTGTGTGTGTGTGTGTGTGTGTGTGTGTGTGTGTGTGTGTGTGTGTGTGTGTGTGTGTGTGTGTGTGTGTGTGTGTGTGTGTGTGTGTGTGTGTGTGTGTGTGTGTGTGTGTGTGTGTGTGTGTGTGTGTGTGTGTGTGTGTGTGTGTGTGTGTGTGTGTGTGTGTGTGTGTGTGTGTGTGTGTGTGTGTGTGTGTGTGTGTGTGTGTGTGTGTGTGTGTGTGTGTGTGTGTAGAGAGTTCCCTTAGTGGTGGGTGACAGAGTAGAAGACCATCGATTTCCCCTCCTAGGGGATTGTGTTTGGCTGCTAAATAGACCCTGACACCAAGAACTTTGATCCCTGGTCCAAGATGGTTGCTGATATTCCTCTACAGGTACATTAGTCTTGTGTTATTGCTGTGGTACATTAATTTCACTTCTATAGTGACATTATGTCATCCATTAGCGTCTCCAAAGCACTTCTATGGAATTGTCTATGGCACAGGGTAAGATACCTTCTCATTACATATTCTTTACAGTTGAGTATTTTACCAGATGCTGTTCTCCAGAGCAACTTACAATAAGTGAACATCAGAGGCATTGATACTGCACAACATCCGTCTTGAAGGACCACAAAAAGTAATGGTTAAGGTTGTATTTAGAGTTAGATAATCTGATACTAGATCTGCAGGGATACTCTGAACTGTACACTAAGGTGCTTAGTAGAACCATGTTGTAAGGGAACAAGGCGAGACCCAGATGCAGACACGGGAGACAGATTGTTGGAGTTTTGATATTTATTAATCAATCCAAAAGGGGTAGGCAAGAGAATGGTCGTGAACAGGCAAAAGGTCAAAACCAGTTCAGAGTCCAGGAGGTACAGAGCGGCAGGCAGGCTCGAGGTCAGGGCAGGCAGAATAGTCAGGCAGGTGGGTATGGAGTCCAGAAAACAGGCAAGGGTCAAAACTTGGAGGACAAGCAAAAAAGAGAAAAGAAGCAGGAGTACGGGAAAACATGCTGGTTGGCTTGAAAGACATACAAGACGAACTGGCACAGAGAGACAGGAAACACAGGGATAAATACACTGGGGAAAATAAGCGACACCTGGAGGGGGTGGAGACAATCACAAGGACAGGTGAAACAGATCAGGGTGTGACACGTGGGGTTCTTTGGTTTGTCCCCATAGGGAACAGGTGTCAAACTCATTCCATGGATGGCCAAGTGTTTGCGGGTTTTCGCTCCTACCTTGTCCTAGATTGATGAATTAGTAAGGAATTCCCCACACCTATTTGTCTCGGGCTTGATTGAAAGGAAAATACTAAAACCTGGAGACACTTGACCTGCCATGGAATGAGTTTGACACACTATGGGGACAAACCAAAGAACCCTACATGTGTCACACCCTTGTTGGTGCTAGATCAGGGATGGGCAACTCCAGCCCTATTGGTGTCACACTGTGCCCCAGCCCCAGTTAACACACCTGCCTCCAATAATAAACCAATCATGATCTTCAGATTACAATCAATTAGTTTAATCAGCTGTGTTTATTAGGGATGGGGAGAAGTGCGGCCCCGATGACTGGAGATGCCCATGCAGAGGGTTTTATCTAGAACCCTCTTTGTAGGGTTCTTCATAGAACTCCCTGTAAATGGATCTACCTAGAACTCTCTATGAGGGGTTATGCCTAGAACACTAACAAGAACCCTTAAGTCTTTGAAAGGCTCTTCCTAGAACCCTCTATGAATGGTTTCACCAGTCTTATTAGGCTTTAAAAGTATAGTATATTTGATAATACATTACATACAGAATATCATAAGGCTTTTCTTTGAGAGCCTAGTTATACCCTATCACAGTGATTTTAGGAAACTTCTGGTTGGCAAAGTGATGTTGATTTTCCTATTGGAATCCAGTCGGAGTTAGGATATCCAACAAGTGGAATTTGTTAATCACCTGCATTCAGAATGACTGCCAGGGTAGGGAAAATGTTATACTGAGACTACCTCAATCATCTAAACTGGAACAACCATCTCATTAACAGGTGCAATAAGTCCAACTACTAACAGATTAGATTAGTTTAGAAAAATGTATGCCATTTTTTTGTGTAGCATAAAATGTATATATCAATGTACATGCAAAAACACAGTAGATATTAAAACAAACAACTCTGAAAATCTGAAAATCATGTTTTATATGGTTCTATGTAGAACCCTTCTTGTCTTCCAAAGAATCATCAAATAACCCCTTTCTTCCAAAAATGGTTCTAAGGATGTTCTAGGTAGAACCATTTGACTTATGAAGAACCCTTGTCTTCCAAAAACTATTCTTCTGATCAAAGAACCCTATCACTCCGCAAATAATACTTTTGGAACCCTTTTTTCTAGGAGTGTAGAGTGTTTCTACTGTCGAGCAGATATCTGTTCCCCATCTCCCTCTCCCCAGGCATGTCTGGTCCACACTACAGACACCATCCTCTCCCCATGCATGTCTGGTCCACACTACAGACACCATCCTCTCCCCATGCATGTCTGGTCCACACTACAGACACCATCCTCTCCCCAGGCATGTCTGGTCCACACTACAGACACCATCCTCTCCCCATGCATGTCTGGTCCACACTACAGACACCATCCTCTCCCCAGGCATGTCTGGTCCACACTACAGACACCATCCTCTCCCCATGCATGTCTGGTCCACACTACAGACACCATCCTCTCCCCATGCATGTCTGGTCCACACTACAGACACCATCCTCTCCCCAGGCATGTCTGGTCCACACTACAGACACCATCCTCTCCCCAGGCATGTCTGGTCCACACTACAGACACCATCCTCTCCCCAGGCATGTCTGGTCCACACTACAGACACCATCCTCTCCCCATGCATGTCTGGTCCACACTACAGACACCATCCTCTCCCCATGCATGTCTGGTCCACACTACAAACACCATCCTCTCCCCAGGCATGTCTGGTCCACACTACAGACACCATCCTCTCCCCAGGCATGTCTGGTCCACACTACAGACACCATCCTCTCCCCATGCATGTCTGGTCCACACTACAGACACCATCCTCTCCCCAGGCATGTCTGGTCCACACTACAGACACCATCCTCTCCCCATGCATGTCTGGTCCATACTACAGACACCATCCTCTCCCCAGGCATGTCTGGTCCACACTACAGACACCATCCTCTCCCCAGGCATGTCTGGTCCACACTACAGACACCATCCTCTCCCCAGGCATGTCTGGTCCACACTACAGACACCATCCTCTCCCCAGGCATGTCTGGTCCATACTACAGACACCATCCTCTCCCCAGGCATGTCTGGTCCACACTACAGACACCATCCTCTCCCCAGGCATGTCTGGTCCACACTACAGACACCATCCTCTCCCCATGCATGTCTGGTCCACACTACAGACACCATCCTCTCCCCATGCATGTCTGGTCCACACTACAGACACCATCCTCTCCCCAGGCATGTCTGGTCCACACTACAGACACCATTCTCTCCCCAGGCATGTCTGGTCCACACTACAGACACCATCCTCTCCCCAGGCATGTCTGGTCCACACTACAGACACCATCCTCTCCCCATGCATGTCTGGTCCACACTACAGACACCATCCTCTCCCCAGGCATGTCTGGTCCACACTACAGACACCATCCTCTCCCCAGGCATGTCTGGTCCACACTACAGACACCATCCTCTCCCCAGGCATGTCTGGTCCACACTACAGACACCATCCTCTCCCCAGGCATGTCTGGTCCACACTACAGACACCATCCTCTCCCCATGCATGTCTGGTCCACACTACAGACACCATCCTCTCCCCAGCCATGTCTGGTCCACACTACAGACACCATCCTCTCCCCAGGCATGTCTGGTCCACACTACAGACACCATCCTCTCCCCAGGCATGTCTGGTCCACACTACAGACACCATCCTCTCCCCATGCATGTCTGGTCCATACTACAGACACCATCCTCTCCCCAGGCATGTCTGGTCCACACTACAGACACCATCCTCTCCCCAGGCATGTCTGGTCCACACTACAGACACCATCCTCTCCCCAGGCATGTCTGGTCCACACTACAGACACCATCCTCTCCCCAGGCATGTCTGGTCCACACTACAGACACCATCCTCTCCCCAGGCATGTCTGGTCCACACTACAGACACCATCCTCTCCCCATGCATGTCTGGTCCACACTACAGACACCATCCTCTCCCCAGCCATGTCTGGTCCACACTACAGACACCATCCTCTCCCCAGGCATGTCTGGTCCACACTACAGACACCATCCTCTCCCCAGGCATGTCTGGTCCACACTACAGACACCATCCTCTCCCCATGCATGTCTGGTCCATACTACAGACACCATCCTCTCCCCAGGCATGTCTGGTCCACACTACAGACACCATCCTCTCCCCAGGCATGTCTGGTCCACACTACAGAGACTATATTTGCCCTTTACTTCATGGATTGTCTCCCGGAATGTCGCCGGCCCATCATGCTGATTGGGAATGCTGGTACCGGGGAGTCTGTTCTGGTCGGAGACACACTGGGATCAATGGAGAAATTCATGATAAAAATGTCCCCTTCAACTATTACACAATCTCTGCCATGCTACAGGGTAGGGAATGGTCTGTTACAGAGTAGGGAATGGTCTGCTACAGGGTAGGGAATGATCTGCTACAGGGTAGAGAATGGTCTGCTACAGGGTAGAGAATGGTCTGCTACAGGGTAGGGTATGGTCTGCTACAGGGTAGGGAATGGTCTGCTACAGAGTAGAGAATGGTCTGCTACAGGGTAGGGTATGGTCTGCTACAGGGTAGGGAATGGTCTGCTACAGAGTAGAGAATGGTCTGCTACAGGGTAGGGAATGATCTGCTACAGAGTAGAGAATGGTCTGCTACAGGGTAGGGCATTGGTCTGCTACAGAGTAGGGAATGGTCTGCTACAGAGTAGGGAATGGTCTGCTACAGGGTAGGGAATGGTCTGCTACAGAGTAGAGAATGGTCTGCTACAGAGTAGGGAATGGTCTGCTACAGGGTAGGGATGGTCTGCTACAGAGTAGGGAATGGTCTGCTACAGGGTAGGGAATGGTCTGCTACAGAGTAGAGAATGGTCTGCTACAGAGTAGGGAATGTTCTGCTACAGGGTAGGGAATGGTCTGCTACAGGGTAGAGAATGGTCTGCTACAGAGTAGGGAATGGTCTGCCACAGAGTAAAGAATGGTCTGCTACAGGGTAGGGAATGGTCTGCTACAGGGTAGGGTATGGTCTGCTACAGGGTAGGGAATGGTCTGCTACAGAGTAGGGAATGGTCTGCTACAGAGTAGGGAATGGTCTGCTACAGAGTAGGGAATGGTCTGCTACAGAGTAGGGAATGGTCTGCTACAGAGTAGGGAATGGTCTGCTACAGAGTAGGGAATGGTCTGCTACAGGGTAGGGTGGGGTCTGCTACAGGGTGGGTCTGTCTACACCTCATCCTCCATTCCCTCTGTCTGCACTCATCCTCCATTCATCTGTTTTTCCACTCAACCTCCTCATCCCTTTCTCTTTCCTTCCCTCTGTCCTGTGCAGTGGTGTTGGACGAGCCCCTGGAGAATAAGGCAGGTAACTATGTCCTCCAGGCAGCAGGAGGTTGGTTTACTTCATAGACGACATGAACATGTCAGAGTTGACGCCTAAGGCACCGTGCAGCCACACACACTCATACGACAACACCTGGACTACAACCACGAGTGAGAACTAGCACACACACGCGCACACATACACACATTGTCGGTATATGGATCACCGCAAATAGATTTCACATGTGAGCCCCCTTCACCTCCACCCTTATACAGACAGCCTAGGTGCTGTTGATGAATGGAACCTCAAGTCATCATGGGTGTCACGACTTCCGCCGAAGTTGGTCCCTCTCCTTGTTCGGGCGGCGTTCGGCGGTTGTCGTCACCGGTTTTCTAGTTGCCACCGATGCACGTTTTCTTTTTCCATTTGTTTTGTCTTCATTACACATACTTGTTTTCCATTTCTTAATTATTGTTCCCTATTTAACCCTCTGGTTTCCCCATTGGTTTTGTACATGTTTGTTCCGTGTTAAGCTGTGGCGTATTTGTGAGCTGAGTTTGTTTCCCTACGTGGAATATTTTGTTGTTTTGTTGAGTAAAGACCTTTATTACTCATTCTCGGTGTCCTGCGCCTGACTCCATCCCACCTGCTGCACACTGACTCTTGACAATGGGTAATATACTGTCATACAGTAGATGAATGGAACCTCAAGACATCATGGGTAATATACTGACATACAGTAGATGAATGGAACCTCAAGTCATCATGGGTAATATACTGACATACAGTAGATGAATACTTCACGTTCTATGCACAGTACAACAATGTATTTTTATCACCGACGGAACTTGACACTTATTTTATGGAAAAGAACGATGTTCCATTGGTTCCAAGCTACTGTACACAGTTATTTTCAAGAGGGTACTGCCTGGCTAAACTCACTAGAGCAAACCTACTGCAGTGAGTTAGTCCAATAATTGTTCTGTCATTCAGTTCAACTGGCTCACTGCAGAGCATTTCTTCAGTCACAGAGGTTTGTGTGTGTTTTAGATACAGTCACAGAGGTTTGTGTGTGTGTTTTAGATACAGTCACAGAGGTTTGTGTGTGTTTTAGATATAGTCACAGAGGTTTGTGTGTGTTTTAGATATAGTCACAGAGGTTTGTGTGTGTTTTAGATACAGTCACAGAGGTTTGTGTGTGTTTTAGATATAGTCACAGAGGTTTGTGTGTTTTTTAGATATAGTCACAGAGGTTTGTGTGTGTTTTAGATATAGTCACAGAGGTTTGTGTTTAAGACACGGTCACAGAGGTGTGTGTGTTTAAAACACGGTCACAGAGGTGTGTGTGTGTGTTTAAAACACGGTCACAGAGGTGTGTGTGTGTTTAAAACACGGTCACAGAGGTGTGTGTGTGTGTGTTTAAAACACGGTCACAGAGGTGTGTGTGTTTAAAACACGGTCACAGAGGTGTGTGTGTTTAAAACACGGTCACAGAGGTGTGTGTGTGTTTAAAACACGGTCACAGAGCTGTGTGTGTGTGTGTTTAAAACACGGTCACAGAGGTGTGTGTGTGTGTGTTTAAAACACGGTCACAGAGGTGTGTGTGTGTTTAAGGCACGGTCACAGAGGTGTGTGTGTGTTTAAGGCACGGTCACAGAGGTGTGTGTGTGTGTGTGTGTTTAAGGCACGGTCACAGAGGTGTGTGTGTGTTTAAGGCACGTCACAGAGGTGTGTGTGTGTGTGTTTAAGGCACGGTCACAGAGGTGTGTGTGTGTGTTTAAGGCACGGTCACAGAGGTGTGTGTGTTTAAGGCACGGTCACAGAGGTGTGTGTGTTTAAGGCACGGTCACAGAGGTGTGTGTGTTTAAGGCACGGTCACAGAGGTGTGTGTGTTGTTGACACGTCATTCAGTGGAGATATGGAGGGTATCTCAGGTATGAAATTTAGAGTAATAAGGTAACCAGGCTATTCTGGCTGAAGAGAGAGCTGAGGTGTGTGTGTGTGTGTGTGTGTGTGTGTGTGTGTGTGTGTGTGTGTGTGTGTGTGTGTGTGTGTGTGTGTGTGTCCTCAGGTATGACAGGAGTAAGCTGCTGCTTAAGGAGGTCCACAGTGTTCTAACTTACAACTGCAGGTACACACACACACACACACACACACACACACACTATCCATCTCTGGAGTGGAGGGTGCTCTCTCCTTACCTGGAGTGGAGGGTGCTCTCTCCTTACCTGGAGTGGAGGGTGCTCTCTCCTTACCTGGAGTGGAGGGTGCTCTCTCCTTGCCTGTCAAGTTCCACTACATCTTCAACCTCAGAGACCTCTCCAACAGGTAGAAATACATATGGATTAATGTTGAATGCTGGTAGAGAAGCATTGACGATCCATTACATGCCTGTTGTGAATAATTATAATAATAACCAGTTAGGTGTGCTAAAAACTTCATTTTCTCCTTCATTCATGGA
Source organism: Salmo trutta (assembly GCF_901001165.1). NCBI lineage: Eukaryota > Metazoa > Chordata > Actinopteri > Salmoniformes > Salmonidae > Salmo > Salmo trutta. Next base: position 48,008,462 of record NC_042958.1, read on the forward strand.
TCGTTCCATTAAAATTCCAGCAGTCAAACTGTTTGTCATGTGCACTCAAAACCCATCTCTAATACTTTTTTAATATACTCTATCAAAGTTTGTATTCTGAGAATTTTGTTGCACCCCAGGCAGTAAAAATCAAAGTACTGTAACTAATTTCTCATCTAAATGATTATTGATTTAGTAAGGTGGGCCTAATGTTGAGAAATAAGGTTGAAATTAGCAGAAAATGGAGAAGAGTGGATTTGCTCTCCGGGGTTTTCGTAGTGATTTAATCTATTTAAATGAATATTATATTATACTGTAACCTCTACAGCTGTCAGGAGAGAGAAGCTATGGGCCATATTTCAGTCAGGATCCTCAGGGGTTCCAGGAGGGCAAAGACTCTCATTTAACACACCACTAATACTCTAACACATTCAACCATGGTACTTTAGTTTTCAGAATTCCTCCAAGCTTTGGAACTGTTTCAAGTCACACTCCTATTCTTTTATGAAATGTGCATACAGAACGTTGGACTGTACAGTAAGCCATACTTCAAAAGAACAGCTTCTCAGTGATTCATCATTATCAGCCTTATAATGAGTTGAAGATTAGCAATTATGAGTTATTCTAGCCACACCTTTAACAATGAGGGACTACAGATTCAACACTGGAGAGATTATTATTATATATAATTACACAGCCTGGACTCCAGCCATGGTGACCCCTTTTAAGACCTTTGATAAACGTGGACGACAGTACAGCGTTGATTTCAATAGCAGGGGCCTTACGGGGCTAGAAATCATTGAACTTTTTGAACTTTGAAGAGTCTCCTTGCTGTGTGTTTAGTTGAAGTCTGCATTTGTTCTTAAGGGTTTGAAGTCTGCGTTCTGTTCTAAAGGGTTTGAAGTCTGCGTTCTCTTCCGAAGGGTCTACGTAGTGTTAAGCGGGTAGAGGGAGAGAGGTGAAAGAGAGAGAGCGGAGGATGACTCTTCTTTGTTGTTTTTCAGTCAAGGTAATAAGGAGAATGTCAGAGATGTCTCAGATACAGCCCCGAGTTCTCTTTTGAACTTTTCCCTCCGTAAATTTTGACTATTCAGCTGAAAGCTAGCGCCAGGGCCAGAGGGTTGCTAGCTAGCGCCAGGGCCAGAGGGTTGCTAGCTAGCGCCAGGGCCAGAGGGTTGCTAGCTAGCGCCAGGTCCAGAGGATTGCTAGCTAGATCCAGGGCCAGAGGATTGCTAGCTAGCTATGTTGACTTCTGTAACTGTAAAAGCCTTGGTTTCATGCATGTTAACATTAGAAGCCTCCTCCCTAAGTTTGTTTTATTCACTGCTTTAGCACACTCTGCCAACCCGGATGTCCTAGCCGTGTCTGAATCCTGGCTTAGGAAGACCACCAAAAACCCTGATATTTCCATCCCTAACTACAACATCTTCTGACAAGATAGAACTGCCAAAGGGGGCGGTGTTGCAATCTACTGCAGAGAGAGCCTGCAGAGTTCTGTCTTACTATCCAGGTCTGTACCCAAACAATTCGAGCTTCTACTTTTAAAAAGCCACCTTTCACGAAAAACAAGTCTCTCACAGTTGCCGCTTGCTATAGACCACCCTCTGCCCCCAGCTGTGCCCTGGACACCATATGTGAATTGATTGCCCCCATCTATCTTCAGAGCTCGTGCTGCTAGGTGACCTAAACTGGGACATGCTTAACACCCCGGCTCCTACAATCTAAGCTTGATGCCCTCAATCTCACACAAATTATCAATGAACCCACCAGGTACAACCCTAAATCCGTAAACACGGATTTGTACACCCTCATAGATATCATCCTAACCAACTTGCCCTCCAAATACACCTCTGCTGTTTTCAACCAAGATCTCAGCGATCACTGCCTCATTGCCTGCATCCGTAATGGGTCTGCGGTCAAACGACCACCCCTCATCACTGTCAAACACTCCCTAAAACACTTCTGTGAGCAGGCCTTTCTTATCGACCTGGCCCAGGTATCCTGGAAGGATATTGAACTCATCCCGTCAGTAGAGGATGCCTGGTTAATCTTTAAAAGTGCCTCCATCACCATCTTAAATAAGCATGCCCCTTTCAAATTATGGAGAACCAGGAACAGATATAGGGCTTGGTTCTCTTCAGACCTGACTGCTCTTGACCAGCACAAAAACATCCTGTGGCGTTCTGTATTAGCATCGAAAAGCCCCCGTGATATGAAACTTTTCAAGGAAGTTAGGAACCAATATACACAGTCAGTTAGGAAAGGCTAGCTTTTTCAAGCAGAAATTTTCCTCCTGTAGCACAAAACTCAAAAAAGTTCTGGGACACTGTAAAGTCCATGGAGAATAAGAGGACCTCCTCCCAGCTGCCCACTGTACTGAGGCTAGGAAACACTGTCACCACCAATAAATCCACTATAATTGAGAATTTCAATAAGCATTTTCTACGGCTGGCCATGCTTTCCACCTGGCTACCCCTACCCCGATCAACAGCCCTGCACCTCCCACAGCAACTTGCCCAAGCCTCCCCCATTTCTCCTTCACCCAAATCCAGATAGCTGATGTTCTGAAAGAGCTGCAAAATTTGGACCCCTACAAATCAGCCGGGCTAGACAATCTGGAACCTCTCTTTCTAAAATGATCTGCCAAAATTGTTGCAACCCCTATTACTAGTCTGTTCAACCTCTCTTTCGTATTGTCTGAGATTCCCAAAGATTGGAAAGCTGCCGCGGTCATCCCCCTCTTCAAAGGGGGAGACAGTCTAGACCCAAACTGCTATAGACCTATATCTATCCTACCCTGCCTTTCTAAGGTCTTTGAAAGCCAAGTTAACAAACAGATTACCAACCATTACGAATCCCACCTTACCTTCTCCACTATGCAATCTTGTTTCAGAGCTGGTCATGGGTGCACCTCAGCCACGCTCAAGGTCCTAAACGATATCGTAACCACCATCGATAACAGACATTACTGTGCAGCCATATTCATCGACCTGGCCAAGGCTTTCTTTTGTAAATCACATTCTTATCGGCAGACTCCAACTACTTCTCTGATAGAGTTCAGTGTGTCAGATTGGAGGGCCTGTTGTCCGGACCTCTGGCAGCCTCTTTGGGGGTGCCACAGGGTTCAATTATTGGGCCGACTCTCTTCTCAGTATACATCAATGATGTCGCTATTGCTGCTGGTGATTCTCTGATCCACCTCTACGCAGATGACACCATTCTGTATACCTGTGGCCCTTCTTTGGACACTGTGTTAACCTGTTGGGCATAGGGGGCAGTATTTGCACGGCCGGATAAAAAACGTACCCGATTTAATCTGGTTACTACTCCTGCCCAGTAACTAGAATATGCATATAATTGTTTGATTTGGATAGAAAACACCCTAAAGTTTCTAAAACTGTTTGAATGGTGTCTGTGAGTATAACAGAGCTCATTTGGCAGGCCAAAACCTGAGAAGATTCCAAACAGGAAGCGCTCTCTCTGACTTTTTCTTGGCCTTCTTGATCATCTCTAACCATAACAGGGGATCTCTGGCATAACGTGACATTTTCTAACGCTCCCATAGGCTCTCAGAAGGCGCCAGAACAATGAATGGTGGCTTTGCAGGCCCTGGATGAAAAACATTAGCGCATTTTGTAAATGGTCGATCTGAGGACAATGAGACTGGAGGCGAGTGCTCGAGCCGACACCATGTTTACTTTCTCTCTCTTTGAACGAAAACAACGACTCCCGGTCGGAATATTATCGCTTTTTTATGAGAAAAATAGCATAAAAATTGATTTTAAACAGCGTTTGACATGCTTCGAAGTACGGTAATGGAATATTTTGAATTTTTTTGTCACGAAACGCGTCGGACGCGTCACCCTTCTTTACCCTTCGGATAGTGTCTTGAACGCACGAACAAAACGCCGCTATTTGGATATAACTATGGATTATTTTGAACCAAACCAACATTTGTTATTGAAGTAAAAGTCCTGGGAGTGCATTCTGACGAAGAACAGCAAAGATAATCAAACTTTTCTAATAGTAAATTGGAGTTTGGTGAGTACCACACTTGGTGGGTGTCAAAATAGCTAGCCTGTGATGGCCGGGCTATCTACTCAGAACATAGCGAGTGCATAAAGGAGTTCTGTATCTATAATTCTTAAAATAATTGTTATGTTTTTTGTGAACGTTTATCGTGAGTAATTTAGTAAATTCACCGGAAGTGTTCGGTGGGAATGCTAGTCACATGCTAGTCACATGCTAATGTAAAAAGCTGTTTTTTTTATATAAATATGAACTTGATTGAACAAAACATGCATGTATTGTATAACATAATGTCCTAGGATTGTCATCTGATGAAGATCATCAAAGGTTAGTGCTGCATTTAGCTGTGGTTTGGGTTTATGTGACATTATATGCTAGCTTGAAAAATGGGTGTCTGATTATTTCTGGCTGGGTACTCTGCTGACATAATCTAATGTTTTGCTTTCGTTGTAAAGCCTTTTTGAAATCGGACAGTGTGGTTAGATTAACGAGAGTCTTGTCTTTAAAATGGTGTAAAATAGTCATATGTTTGAGAAATTGAAGTAATAGCATTTCTAAGGTATTTGAATATCGCGCCATGGGATTACACTGGCTGTTGAGTAGGTGGGACGCAAGCGTCCCACTGGCCCAGAGAGGTTAACTAACCTCCAGTGGAGCTTCAATGCCATACAACTCTCCTTCCATGGCCTCCAACTGCTCTTAAATGCAAGTAAAACTAAATGCATGCTATTCAACCGATCGCTGCCCGCTCCTGCCCACCCGCCTGTCCTGCATCACTACTCTGGATGGTTCTGACTTAGAATATGTGGACAACTACAAATACCTAGGTGTCCTGTTAGACTGTACACTCTCCTTACAGACTCACATTAAGAATCTCCAATCCAAAATTAAATCTAGAATCGGCTTCCTATTTCGCAACAAAGCATCCTTCACTCATGCTGCCAAACATACCCTCGTAAAACTGACCATCTTACCGATCCTTGACTTCAGCGATGTCATTTACAAAATAGCCTCCAACTCTCTTCTCAACAACTTGGATGCAGTCTATCACAGTGCCATCCATTTTGTTACCAAAGCCCCATATTCTACCCATCACTGCGACATGTACGCTCTCATTGGCTGGCCCTCGCTTCATACTCGTCGCCAAACCAACTGGCTCCAGGTCATCTACAAGACCCTGCTAGGTAAAGTTCCCCCTTATCTCAGCTCACTGGTCACCATAGCAGCACCCACCTGTAGCATGCGCTCCAGCAGGTATATCTCACTGGTCACCCCCAAAGCCTTTCCTTCCAGTTCTCTGCTGCCAATGACTGGAATGAACTGAAAAAAATCACTGAAGCTGGAGACTCATATCTCCCTCACTAGGTTTAAGCACCAGCTGTCAGAGCAGCTCACAGATCACTGCACCTGTACATAGCCCATCTGTAAATAGCCCATCAAACTACCTCATCCCCATACTGTATTTATTTATTTATCTTGCTCCTTTGCAACCCAGTATCTCTACTTGCACATTCATCTTCTGCACATCTACCGTTCCAGTGTTTAATTGCTATATTGTAATTACTTCGCCACCATGGCCTGCTTATTGCCTTACCTCCCTTATCCTACCTCATTTGCACACACTGTATATAGACTTTGTTCTACTGTATTATTGACTGTATGTTTATTCCATGTGTAACTCTGTGTTGTTGTATGTGTCGAACTGCTTTACTTTATCTTGGCCAGGTCGCAGTTGTAAATGAGAATTTGTTCTCAACTAGCCTACCTGGTTAACCTCTCTGGCGCAGGTGGGACGAATTCGTCCCACCTGCGTAACAGCCACTTAAATCCAGTGGCGCGATTTTTGAAACGTTTGAAATACTATTACTTCAATTTCTCAAACATATGACTATTTTACAGCTATTTAAAGACAAGACTCTCGTTAATCTAACCACACTGTCCGATTTCAAAAAGGCTTTACAACGAAAGCAAAACATTAGATTATGTCAGGAGAGTGCCCAGCCAGAAATAATCAGACACCCATTTTTCAAGCTAGCATATGATGTCACAAAAACCCAAATCACAGCTAAATGCAGCACTAACCTTTGATGATCTTCATCAGATGACACACCTAGGACATTATGTTATACAATACATGCATGTCTGTTCAATCAAGTTCATATTTATATCAAAAACCAGCTTTTTACATTAGCATGTGACGTTCAGAAAAAGCATACCCCCCGCAAACTTCCGGGGAATTTACTAACAGTTTGCTAAATTACTCACGATAAACGTTCACAAAAAGCATAACAAATATTTTAAGAATTATAGATACATTACTCCTCTATGCACTCGATATGTCCGATTTTAAAATAGCTTTTCGGATGAAGCACATTTTGCAATATTCTAAGTACATAGCCCAGCCATCACGGGCTAGCTATTTAGACACCCGGCAAGATTAGCCTTCACCAAAATCACATTTCCTATAAGAAAAATGTTATTACCTTTCCTGTTCTTCGTCAGAATGCACTCCCAGGACTTCTACTTCAATAACAAATGTAGGTTTGGTCCCAAATAATCCATCGTTATGTTCCATCAGCGACGTTTTGTTCATGCGTTCTAGACACTATCAGAATACTAAATCACGGTCATGAGCATGGCGCATGGCGTGACAAAAAATGTGTAAATACTCCATTACCGTACTTCGAAGCATGTCAACCGCTGTTTAAAATCAATTTTTATGCCATTTATCTCGTAGAAAAGCGATAATATTCCGACCGGGAATCTGCAATAAGCTAAACAGCCGAATGAAATTTCTCCACGGGGGCGAATCGCGCACGCGCCTCATTGCATTGTCACCTAATGGGACACTTGGAAAAGGCGATAATCTGTTTCAGCCTGAGGCTGCCTCGTCATCGTTCCTGTTTTTCCCGGGCTCTGAGAGCCTATTGGAGCCCTAGGAATTGTCATGTTAGAGCTAAGATCCTTAATCTTCAATAAACAGAGGCAAGAAGAACGACTCCTTGTCAGACAGGCCACTTCCTGCATGAAACCTTCTCAGATTTTTGCCTGCATAGGAGTTCTGTTATACTCACAGACACCATTCAAAGAGTTTTAGAAACTTTAGGGTGTTTTCTATCCAAACCTGAACAATAATATGCATATTCTAGCTTCTGAGTTGTTGTAGGAGGCAGTTAAAAATGGGCACATATTTTTTCCAAAATTCTCAATACTGCCCCTAGCCCAAACAGGTTAAATAAAGGTGAAATAAATAAATAAAAAACAGTGTTGAAGAGACATGTTGCTAACTCACATATCCAGTTCACAGTCAATCGTATCTGTTTGTCCTCTGTTTTAAGAAGGGAAAGTTCTTTATGTGATGAAGATATCGGTCCTGAAAAGTTTAAGAATCGTTTGATGGGGCATTTTCACCTGAGACTTAGCCCACAGTAGTATGTATGTAATGAAAGCTCTAGTGTTATTTTTTGGGAACTGTTTGCAATAGGAGTGTGACACTAAAGACTTGGGGTGAGTAGAATCAACAACCTCTGCATCATCAACAAAATTGCTTTGTGAGAAGGTGTTAACCATGGGATGTGTTAAACCACGTTCACAGTTAGCCATTGTTATGTAAATGTAACTCAAAAGTCCCAGTGGCCTGTCATTGGCTCCAAGACAGAGCAGGTCCACTGGAGCCATGCTGTTGGGGTGGGAACACAAAAGTCTGAGACTTTTTGGTAAAACACCAGGGTAAGTCTCAGGAGAAAATTCAACCATTATTGTTCTCTGACATTTAGTGTTTCACTTAATGAGTTGACAAATGCCTAGCAAGTTGGGACTAGTGAGTATTTCAGCTCAAAAGACAGGAAGGTCCAACCATTGCAATGCCAAACATTACAGCTTAGTATGTATTCTATGGCAATGATGTTCACCTCTCCTGTCAAAAACACAGTTGGGCGACTTTTAATGAAGCAGCAGTTATTTTAGTTTCTTTGTAAACGCTGGAACCACCGGTACACTCAGCCCAAGGTGAATGCTGCCTCATTATCATCAGCGTGAATGAGCAAAACCAGGCTGAGCAACCTGAAAAGACAGCTGTTCAGACAACATTCAAGCATTTCTTCTCTTCACTACAGATCTTTATATTTTCCAGTAGTGACATTCCTCAAGGTAGTTGTCAAAAGGTTGTATTGATGAGGTTCCGCTAAGAAATTAGCAGTTGATTTCTCCGATATCCTCCCTCCTCTCTGTCACTTTGGTTTGTCTTTGTGTCTTATTGATTGAAATACAACCACAAGTCTATCAATAAATACTTTCATCATGTTTTTCTACATTGTCATAGTTACCTCCCTGACAACAACTCAAAACCAGATCTAGCTTAGTATTATGACAGATACAAACCATCTTCCTATTGGGACATGATGATGTTTGATAGTTAACTGGATGCCAGTAGCCACATCCCTCATAATAGGACAAGACAATCACACTGTGGTCCTATAGGGAGGTGTTGTCAGAGCTGCGTTCCCCAGCACTGGCCCGTTAGACAGCGTTCGTTTCTATCGTTTGTTTTTCTGACGTACGAGGCCGGCGGGCATAATAGGGATCTGTCTAGCGAACTTCACTGTAAACGAGCTCTGGAAGAACAGAAGGAGAGGGGGAATGAGGGAGGGGAAGAGCGATGGGTGGGGGAGGAGGGAAGGAGAACAGGAGAGAGGAGAGAAAGTTATTTCAGCATGGGCAGGAGGGAAAACTGAATTGTACTGTCTGCCCAGAGGAGGACATGCAGCCGTATCAGTTAGCAATGGAGGAGGAGAGGCATTATCTGTCTAGAGGAGGACAACAGCTGAATCAGTTAGCAATGGAGGAGGAGAGGCATTATCTGTCTAGAGGAGGACAACAGCTGAATCAGTTAGCAATGGAGGAGGAGAGGCATTATCTGTCTAGAGGAGGACATGCAGCCGTATCATTTAGTTAGGGAGGAGGAGAGGCATTATCCTCTCTGGGCTAGGTGGCACCAAATCGTCCCACCTACGTAACAGCCAGTTGAATCCTGTGGCGCGAATTTCAAAACCTTTGAAATGCTATTACTTCAATTTCTCAAACATATTACTATTTTACAGCTATTTAAAGACAAGACTCTCGTTAATCTAACCACACTGTCCGATTTCAAAAAGGCTTTACAACGAAAGCAAAACATTAGATTATGTCAGCAGAGTACCCAGCCAGAAATAATCAGACACCCATTTTTCAAGCTAGCATATAATGTCACATAAACCCAGAAGACAGCTAAATGCAGCACTAACCTTTGATGATCTTCATCAGATGACACACCTAGGACATTATGTTATACAATACATGCATGTTTTGTTCAATCAAGTTCATATTTATATCAAAAAACAGCTTTTTACATTAGCATGTGACGTTCAGAAAAAGCATACCCCCCGCAAACTTCCGGGGAATTTACTAACAATTTACTAAATTACTCACGATAAACGTTCACAAAAAGCATAACAATTATTTTAAGAATTATAGATACAGAACTCCTCTATGCACTCGATATGTCCGATTTTAAAATAGCTTTTCGGATGAAGCACATTTTGCAATATTCTAAGTACATAGCCCAGCCATCACGGGCTAGCTATTTAGACACCCGGCAAGTTTAGCCTTCACCAAAATCATATTTACTATAAGAAAAATGGTCTTACCTTTCCTGTTCTTCGTCAGAATGCACTCCCAGGACTTCTACTTCAATAACAAATGTAGGTTTGGTCCCAAATAATCCATCGTTATATTCCATCAGCGACGTTTTGTTCGTGAGTTCTAGACACTATCCCAATGGTAAATCACGGTCGTGCGCATGGCGCATAACGTGACAAAAAATTTCTAAATATTCCATTACCGTACTTCGAAGCATGTCAACCGCTGTTTAAAATCAATTTTTATGCAATTTATCTCGTAGAAAAGCGATAATATTCCGACCAGGAATCTGCCTGTCTGTAAATAGAGGGAAAAACAGAAAGGCGGGGGCGGCCAGTGCCCGCGCCTAAGCCCTTTGTCCTCTGATAGACCACTTAGCAAAAGCGCTCGTGTGTTTCAGCCAGGGCTTTGAATTACGTCATTCAGGTTTTTCCCGGGCTCTGAGAGCCCATTGGAGCCGTGGGAAGTGTCACGTAACAGCAGAGATCCTTAGTTTTTGGAAGAGATGTCAAAGAAAGCAAATAAATGGTCAGACAGGCCACTCCCTGTAAAGGAATCTCTCAGGTTTTTGCCTGCCAAATGAGTTCTGTTATACTCACAGACACCATTCAAACAGTTTTAGAAACTTTAGGGTGTTTTCTATCCATATATAATAAGTATATGCATATTCTAGTTACTGGGTAGGATTAGTAACCAGATTAAATCGGGTACATTTTTTATCCGGCCGTGTAAATACTGCCCCTAGCCCCAACAGGTTAACTGTCTAGAGGAGGACATGCAGCCGCATCATTTAGTTAGGGAGGAGGAGAGGCATTATCTGTCTAGAGGAGGACAACAGCTGAATCAGTTAGATAGGGAGGAGGAGAGGCATTATTTGTAATCCAGAGCGGCTGGCTATCAGAGAGGAGTGAAAACAAGCCACCAGTCCAGACATTTCTCTCACATACCCATCCCAGGAAACAAGCATCAAACCAGACCCGTCCAGACATCTCTGACTCATATACCCATCCCAGGAAACAAGCATCAAACCAGACCAGTCTTGACAGCTGTCTCATATACCCATCCCAGGAAACAAGCATCAAACCAGACTAGTCTAGACAGCTGTCTCAAATACCCATCCCTCTCCTCAGGATAATGAAAGGGGGGAGAAAAATACAGGGGGGACTGGAGGGAAAGGAGAGGAAGTCATTTCACACACACACCCCCCTTCAACCAACCAGATTCAGCAGACAGTTGTCTTGATCTGGTCCAATATGCTGACAGATTGGATTCAGTTGGCTGTAACACGTTAGGTGATGATGACCACTTTGATTGTTTCATACGTCGTCCTGCTGCCTGGAACACTCAACATCTGTTCGTTTTTGTGCTTCCTCCCACAGGCACGGGGCACAGAGAGGGACAAACAGAGCCAGGGCGTCACCAGGCCCATTTCTCATGCCAAGGCAGCTGCTGGGAGAGGAGATGGGATTACACTGAGATATGGATGACTTGGCAGGGTGACTATCTCCTTCTGTGGCACAATGTTAGTGTTTAGCTCCTCCAGAGCAAATCACATCTTCTTAGATTAGTTAGTCATTCATCTGTTGGAGGGTATTGGCTGATTGCTCTGAAGATGATGTGATGTTTGTTCATTTGGGAGGGTGTAGGAGATGCCAAGGTTTAGTTTGTGAAAAGCAAAGTGTGATAAATAGTCATACTTTTATGAACTATTTTTCTCTTAACAGTCTTCAGTCATTCCATAGAATATATAATTTGAAATCAAACCAAGTCCCATTGAAATAGAGTTTTTTATAAATGGATTTATAAAAATCCCTGATCTCACTTTCTCCCACTCCCTTTCTACCAGCATCTCGACCCAACAGTGTCTGACTTACCCAGCTCTATCTTACAGAATCTGACCCCTAAGGTATACATTTACTTTATCTGGCTTCCAATTTATATCTCCTCTCCTCTCCTGTCCTGTCGTGGATATTCTGTTCTGTACCAGTGTGTCTGAGGGCTTACAGAGACAATATGCTGAAGATCAACTTCCACGTGTCCAACCACGTCGACAGAGACAACATCGTGAATATCTACCTCCATGAATCCAACCAGGTCTACAGAGACACAATGGTGAAGATCTTCTTCCATGAGTCAAACCGTGTCCACACCAGTGGCTGTCGGTGACGTTTACGATGAGGGAGGACAATACATTTTATTATGAGCATGGCCTTATTTCTATTCACCCAGTTCAATGTAACATTGATAGGCTACTACATGATAATCTAATTTCCCCTATACCCATCATGAGGTTGCTACAACCTAGCCAATAAATTAAAGTTTACAACGTAGGTGCACACAGGCCGAGAGTAAAATTTGAGGTGACAGACATGGTGACAGACAGTGACACATTCAATAATGCCTTGCACACTCTTGCCTGCATCTAGCTGATATAGGGTGTACAGTGCATTCAGACCCCTTGACTTTTTCCACATTTTGGTAAGTTAAGGCTTTATTCTAAAATTAATTAAATGAATGTTTTCTTCATAAATCTACACACAATACCCCATAATGACAAAACGAAAACAGGTTTTTAAATTTTTTTGCAATTGTATAAAAAATAAAACAGAAATACATATTCAGACCCTTTGCTATGAGACTCGAAATTGAGCTCAGGTGCATCCTGTTTCCATTTATCATCCTTGAGATGTTTCTACAACTTGATTGGAGTCCACTTGTGGTAAATTCAATTGATTGGACATGATTTTGAAAGGCACACACCTGTCTATATAAGGTCCCACAGTTGACAGTGCATGATAGAGCAAAAACCAAGCCATGAGGTTGAAGGAATTGTCCGTAGAGGTCCGAGACAAGATTGTGCCAAGGCACAGATCTGGGGAAGGGTACCAAAAAATGTCTGCAGCATTGAAGGTCCCCAAGAACACAGTGGCCTCCATCATTCTTACATGGAAGAATTATGGAACCACCAAGACTCTTCCTAGATCTGGCTGCCCGGCCAAACTGAGCAATCGGGGGAGAAGGGCCTTGGTCAGGGAGGTGACCAAGAACCCGATGGTCACTCTGACAGAGATCCAGAGTTCTTCTATACCCGAGATAGAAGAACCTTCCAGAAGGACAACCATCTCCAGAGCACTCCACCATACAGGCCTTTATGGTAGAGTGGCCAGACGGAAGCCACTCCTGGCCAGATGGAAGCCACTCTGGCTCAAATAGCCGACCAATCAGCCTGTTACCAACTCTTAATAAACTTGTGGAAAAAATGGTGTTTGACCAGAGACAATGCTATTCCACAGTAAACAAATTGACAACAGATTTTCAGCACGCTTATAGGGAAGGACACTCAACAATCACAGCACTTACACAAATTACTGATGATTGGCTGAGAGAAATTGATGATAAAATGATTGTGGGGGCTGTCTTGTTAGACTTCAGTGCAGCTTTTGACATAGTCGATCATAGTCTGCTGCTGGGAAAACTTACGTGTTATGGCTTTACACCCCCTGCTATAATGTGGATAAAGAGTTACTTGTCTAACAGAACACAGAGGGTATTCTTTAATGGAAGCCTCTCAAACATAATCCAGGTATAATCAGGAATTCCCCAGGGTAGCTGTTAAGGCCCCTTGTTTTTTCAATTTTTACTAACAACATGCCACTGACTTTGAGTAAAGCCAAGGTGTCTATGTATGCGAATGACTCAACACTACACACGTCAGCACCTACAGTGTCTGAAATGACTGCAACACTTAACAAAGAGCTGCAGTTAGTTTCAGAGTGGGTGGCAAGGAATAAGTTAGCCGTAAATATTTCTAAAATTAAAAGCATTGTATTTGGGACAAAACATTCACTAAACCCTAAACCTCAACTAAATCTTGTAATAAATAATGTGGAAGTTGAGCAAGTTGAGAAGACTAAACTGCTTGGAGTAACCCTAGATTGTAAACTGTCATGGTCAAAACATATTGATACAGTAGCTAAGAGGGGGAGAAGTCTGTCCATAATAAAGCAATGCTCTGCCTTAACAACACTATCAACAAGGCAGGTCCTACAGGCCCTAGTTTTGTCACACCTTGACTACTGTTCAGTCGTGTGGTCAGGTGCCACAAAAAAGGAAAATTGCAATTGGCTCAGAACAGGGCAGCACGGCTGGCCCTTGGATGTAAACAGAGAGCTAACATAAATAATATGCATGTCAATCTCTCCTGGCTCAAAGTGGAGGAGAGATTGACTTCATCACTACTTGTATTTATGAGAGGTTTTGAAATGTTGAATGCACCAAGCTGTCTGTCTAAACTACTGGCACATGCATACCCCACAAGACAAGCCACAAGAGGTCTCTTTTCAGTCCCCAAGTCCAGAACAGACTATGGGAGGCGTACAGTACTACATGGAACTCTATTCCACATGAAGTAAATGATGCAAGCAGTAAAATTAGATTTAAAAAAACGGATAAAAACACCTTATGGATTCTCTGGTCTGATGTAAACAATATTGAACTCTTTGGCCTGAATGACAAGTGCACGTCTGGAGGAAGCCTGGCACCATCCCTATGGTGAAGGATGGTGGTGGCAGCATCATGCTGTAAGGTTATTTTTCAGCGGCAGGGGACTGGGAGACTAGTGAGGGTCGAGGGAAAGATGAACGAATCAAAGTACAAAGTGATGAAAACCTGCTCCAGAGTGCTCAGGACCTCAGACTGGGGCGAAAGTTCACCTTCCAACAGGACAACGACCCTAAGCACACAGCCAAGACAACGCAGGAGCGGCTTTGGGACAAGTCTCTGAATGTCCTTGACTGGCCCAGCCAGAGCCCGGACTGGAACCCGATCAAACATCTCAGGAGAGACCTGAAAATAGCTGAGCAGCAACACACCCCATCCAACCTGACAAAGCTTGAGAGGATCTGCAGAGAAGAATGGGAGAAACTCCCCAAATACAGGTGTGCCAAGCTTGTAGCATTATACCCAAGAATATTTGGTGCTATTATCACTGCCAAAGGTGCTTCAACAAAGTACTGAGTAAAGGGTCTAAATATTTATGTAAATGTGATATTTCAATTTTTTATAAATGTAATAAAAAATTAAAATAACTGTTTTTCCTTTGTTATTATGAGGTTTTGTGTGTAACTTGATGAGGGGGAAAAAAACATTTAATCCATTCTGTAACGTAACAACATGTGGAAAAAGTCAAGGGGTCTGAATACTTTCCGAATGCACTGTAATCATTAGTCCAACAGTTGCGAACAAGAGTTTCTATTGGACAAATTAAGGTATGTTTATCCCCATTTTGTTCCATTTGCTTCCATTTACAAAAGGTTTTTCAATGGAATCGGCAGAATGAATATACCCCTGAGCACATGTAAACACAGTTCCCTTTCATAGCAGCCACGTTGTATTCCTTCTCGCGGCTATGCACTCTCCTTCTCTCACCTTTTTCGCTTCGCTTGTAGACTTAAATGCACAACACATCAGCTGTCTCTGATCAGGCAACAACAAAAAAACGTTCTAAGCCAAACCAATCATAACCGCTACACACAGCCTACATCGCTGTCGCCATATTAACTAAAGTAACATCATAGTCAACATAGCTAATAGAACTAATGCGTTAGTGAACCCGCTACAATCAGCAGTAACATTACAGTGTACAGTCAGTAAGCAGTTACAACGGCGGGCCCCAGTGGCAATACGTTTGTAAAACCAACAGTTTACCTTGACTTAGAAGAGTTTCAGTGTTGGATAGTTATGGCCAGCTAGCTAACATAGCATCCCTCTGTTTGAGCCGCGTGTTTGAGTAGGCTAAACTAGCTAGCTGCATTTGCTAGCTAAGTGAAAGTGAAAAAAAATATGAAGTATCTCTCTCTCTCTCTTCTCCTTCATTTTTTTAAAATCAAATTTGTTCAAAGCTGTTCAACTATTGTCTTTCTCTCTGTTTGAGTCAACTCCTCACCACATTTAATGCACTGCAGTGCTAGCTAGCTGTAGCTTATGCTTTGAGTACTAGATTCATCCTCTGATCCTTTGATTGGGTGGATAACGGGTCAGTTCATACTGCAATAGCTCTGATAGGTTGGATGACATCCTCCGGAAGTTGTCATAATTACTGTGTAAGTCTATGGAAGGGAGTGAGAACCATGAGCCTCCTAGGGTTTGCATTAAAGTTAATGAACCCAGAGGAGGACAGAAGCTAGCTGTCCTCTGGCCACACCATGGTCCTACCCTACAGAGTACTGTTTAGGCTACTGTAGGCCTTCATTGCAAAACAGTGTTTTAATACATTATTTGGTGACGTGAATATATTTAGTATAGTTTTATCTAAAAAGGATCACTTTTGAGATCACTTTTGAAACTATTTTCTTAAAAAATGTAATTCACTGAGGAGGATGGTCCTCCCCTTTCTCCTCTGAGCCTCCACTTCTCTACAGAGATAACATGTTGGAGGACAAAGACACACAGGCCTTTGATAAGCTGCAGGCAGACACCGTGAAAAGTTGTATGAGGTGAGGGGAGTTTTACAAAGTTACACACAGAGAAATGGGACACGCACAGGCACGCACGTGGATGTACACTCACACACACCCACATACACACACAGGCACGGGCACACACACACACTGTTGAGGACAGAGTTTTACAAAGTTCAGCGGAGTAAGACAGAGCAGGATGTGGAGAGGGAAAGTCATTAGGTAGCCTGCCAGTCTGAGGCTGGACATCAGTGGCTAGCACAGCAAGAAGAGGGAGGAGAGAAGGAGGAGGGGGGAGGAGAGGAGATGGAGATGGAAGGACAGGAAAGGAAAGGAGAGGACAGGAGAGGTGAAGGAGGGGGAGGAGAGGAGATAGAGAGGAGAGGACAGGAATGGAGAGGACAGGAGAGGAGAGGAAACAAAAGGAGAGGAGAGAATACTAATCAGTAGAGGGGTCTAATTGTAACATTTTAATGGTTTTCTGTCTGCTGTGCCCTGACTCCCTACCCCCCTGAGTTTATCAGAAAAACACTGTTCATGCTTACCGCCAGGGAACTGACACCTACACACACAGGGGAACCCACACAGACACACACACAGGCACTTGTTTACTGTCTGTCCGTCCATCCCCCACTCTCTCTCTCTCTCTCTCTCTCACTGGGGTCTCTCTCTATCCCTGAGATCTCTCTCGCTCTGTATGAGATCTCTCTCTCTATCTCTGAGATCTCTCTCTCTTTCTTGCTCAGTCTCTGTCTCTCTCTCCTCCTCCCCTCCCATCCCCCTTCTACATCCAACTAACCTGGCATCCCTCTACATCAAAGCAAAGCTGGCGTGAAGAATTTTGGAACTGTGCTGCTGATGAGTAATGCCCAGGAGGCAGATGAGAAGTTCTTTGTTCTGGTCAACTAACTTTTGGCATCAGGTACGATTGAGAGCGGGACATTGGGGAGGGGAGAGGAGAGGAAGGGGGTTGGCATTGGGGTTGGGACATTTGGAAAGAAGGCTATGTGTCATTATTTTGGCATCAGGTAAGGCTGGGACATTGGGTATAGAATTGTTACATGTCACTCTGTTGGCATCAGGTAAGGCTGGGGAAGCCCGAGCTATATATAAAGATAGTGTTTGTTCTCTGAGGTTTCAGTCTAGCAAAGCCCAAAGCTTCCTGTGTAGCTGAATGAGAGGGAAATTCTCTCTGTCACAAAGAGGAGCATCCAGTCACCATGGCATTATGGGAGTATACTACACATTACCACTGCATCACCGTTTACTGTGGAGGTGATGCCAAAGCCAGATTTCAACCTCTGTAAATGACATGTATGAGGATATCACATCAAATGAAGACCTAGAGAAACAAAGGATAGTCACGATCAGAGCTGCACCGTAGTGAAAAACAGTATTATGAGTCATCCAGTCACCATGGTCCTCACCTGTCAGTAGTACCTCCCTTTTACATACCTTAACCTCATCTGACAGTTCTATTGTAGGTGAGCTCCCTATTGGTTTAGCCCTGAGTGGTCTGTCATCGGTATAATCCTTATTGGTTTAGCCCTGAATGGTCTGTCATTGGTGAGCTCCCTTTTGGTTTAGCCCTGCATGGTCTACGAACGGTGAGATCCGTTTTGGTTTAGCCCTGAATGGTCTGTCATCAGTGAGCTCCCTTTTGGTTTAGCCTGGAATGTTCTATGAACAGTGAGATAGATCCCTTTTGTTTTAGCCCTGAATGGTCTGTCATCGGTGAGCTCCGTATTGGTTTAGCCCTGCATGGTCTATGAACGGTGAGATCCCTATTGGTTTAGCCCTGAATGGTCTATGAACGGTGAGATGCCTATTGGTTTAGCCATGAATGGTCTGTCATAAGTGAGCTCCCTATCGGTTTAGCCCTGAATGGTCTATGATTGGTGAGATCCCTATTGGTTTGTGATCCAATATTTTACACTGTAGTTGGGGTATACATCCACACAACTTTTGCTAGGTATTAATGCACTGTTGGAGCTAGAAACACAAGCATATTGCTAGGTATTACTGTTGGAGCTAGAAACACAAGCATATTGCTGGGTATTACTGCAGTGTTGGAGCTAGAAACACAAGCATATTGGTAGGTATTACTGTGCTGTTGGAGCTAGAAACACAAGCATGTTGCTAGGTATTTCTGCACTGTTGGAGTTTGAAACACAAACATATTGTCACGGCTGTCTGAAGAATGGGACCAAAGCGCAACGTGTGTATCGTTCTACATTTTATTTAAACTGTGAAACTATGCAAGACATATAAATAAACTCATAAACAAACCAACAAACCATGACAAAGAGGTTCAACATACACTTACTCAAAATAATCTCCCACAAAACCTAGTGGGAAAAACAACAACTTAAATATGATCCCCAATTAGAGACAACGATGACCAGCTGCCTCTAATTGGAGATCATCCCCCCCCAAAAAACATAGAAATACAAAAACTAGAACCCCACATAGAAATACATAAACTAGACAAAAAAACCAACATAGAAAAAATAAACTAGAACCAACATAGACATAAATAAACTAGACAAAACCTCTGTCATGCCCTGACCTTCTCTACCTTAGAAAAATAAAAGCTTTCTATGATCAGGACGTGACACATATGCAAGGTATTACTGCACTGTTGGTGCTGGAAACACAAGCATATTGGTAGGTATTACTGTTGGAGAAAGAAACGCAAGCATATTGCTAGGTATGAATTCACTGTTGGAGCTAGAAACACAAGCATATTGTTAGGTATTACTGCACTGTTGGTGCTGGAAACACAAGCATATTGCTAGATATTACTGTTAGAGCTAGAAACTCAAGCATATAGCTAACTATTACAGCACTGTTGGAGCAAGAAACACAAGCATATTGTTAGGTATTACTGCACTGTTTGTGCTGGAAACACAAGCATATTGTTAGGTATTACTGTTGGAGCAAGAAACGCAAACATATTGCTAGGTATGAATTCACTGTTGGAGCTAGAAACACAAGCCTATGGCTTGGTATTACTGTTGGTGCTAGAAACACAAGCATATTGCTTGGTATTACTGCACTATTGAAGCTAGAAACACAAGCATATTGGTAGGTATTACTGTTGGAGCTAGAAACACAAGCATATTGCTAACTATTACAGCACTGTTGGAGCAAGAAACACAAGCATATTGTTAGGTATTACTGTTGGAGCAAGAAACACAAGCATATTGTTAGGTATTACTGTTGGAGCAAGAAACACAAGCATATTGTTAGGTATTACTTGCACTGTTGGAGAGAGAAACACAAGCATATTGCTAGGTATGAATTCACTGTTGGACCTAGAAACACAAGCATATTGCTAGGTATTAATTCACTGTTGGAGCTAGAAACACAAGGATATTACTCAGTATTACTGGAATTTTGGAGCTGGAAACACAAGCATATTGCTAGGTATTACTGCACTGATGGAGCGAGAAACACAAGCATATTGCTAGGTATTACTGTTGGAGAGAGAAACGCAAGCATATTGCTAGGTATTACTGCACTGTTGGAGCTAGAAACACAAGCATATTGCTAGGTATTACTGTTGGAGAGAGAAACACAAGCATATTGCTAGGTATTACTGCACTGTTGGAGCTAGAAACACAAGCATATTGCTAGGTATTACTGTTGGAGAGAGAAACGCAAGCATATTGCTAGGTATTACTGCACTGTTGGAGCTAGAAAAACAAGCATATTGCTAGGTATTACTGTTGGAGAGAGAAACACAAGCATATTGCTAGGTATTACTGCACTGTTGGAGCTAGAAACACAAGCATATTGCTAGGTATTACTGTACTGTTGAAGCTAGAAACACAATCCTTTTGCTGGGTATTACTGTGGTGTTGGAGCTAGAAACAGAAGCATATTGCTACACCTGTGATAACATCTGCAAATCTGTGTATGCAAACAATACACTTATTTGATTTATAAACTGTAGACCAGCCTCTTTTCTATATGTGACTACATTACTGATGTGCAACCACTATACTCTGTTCTCTCAGGGAAGGCAGGCTGCCCAGGGATTAGCTGTACTATGCTGCTGATGATGGGTGCCTCTTGACTCTCCTTCCTAGTTGAGCTGAGCTTTCTGGGGTTTGGGACAGAGTAAACGAGGGTAATATATTCCTATGGGTCGGTGCCTTGAGAGGCTGGATCACGCACACGCACACGCACACACACACACACACATACAGGCGCACAGCGCAGACACACACACACACACAGACACACACATTCCTCATCCTTGTGGTACAGTATGCATGTGGCTCTGTGTTTCTCCCCTGGGGGCAGTAGGCTGACGCCCCTGTGTGTGTGTGTGTGTGTGTGTGTGTGTGTGTGTGTGTGTGTGTGTGTGTGTGTGTGTGTGTGTGTGTGTGTGGGTGTGTGTGTGTGTGTGTGTGGGTGGCCCTGTATTTCTTTCCGCTGGGCAGTATGCTGCGGGTGCGTAGAAGGAAATTTCCAGCCATCGACTGGTTCAATGCTTGGCCACAGGAGGCGCTGGAGTCTGTTCCTACAGAAGGTCGACAACATCGAGACGATGCGCACACACAGGCACACAAAAACAGAAACACACAATCACTAATTTCCCAGGAATGACAGAGTCAGTGGGAACATACTGTACTCCTCACGTCCTCTCTCCTCGCGTCCTCTCTCCTCACGTACTCGCTCCTCTCTCCTCGCCTCCTTCTCACAACCCATTGGAGGAGAAGGGCAATGAGAAGAGAGAGAGTAGGTTGGAGCATAGATCAGCTGATACCACAGGATGTATCTGGGAAAAGATCAGAGCTGCTGAGTTCTTGTGTTATACGCACACGTGTGTGTGTATGTGTATGTGTGTGTGTGTGGCTCCTAGACCTTCCTGTGTCAGTGTAGAGTTGCGTGGGCGAACAATGCTGTTATACTTTTTACAATGAACCCACACACACACACCTCCTCTTCTCTTGTCTCTCTGACACTAATCTCTGTGGGAGACTACACTCTTACAAAAAGGGTTCAAAAAGGGTTCTTCGGCTGTCCCCATAGGAGAACCCATTTTGGTTCCAGGTATAACCTTTTTGGTTTCAGGTAGAATCATTTGAAGATTCCATGTAGAACTCTCTGTGGAAAGTGTTCTACATGGAACCCTTAAAGGGTTTTACCTGGAACCAAAGGGGTTCTGCCTGGAACCAATAAGGGTTCTTCAAAGGGTTCTTCTATGGGGACAGCCAAAGAACCCTTTTAGGTTCTAGATAGAGCCTTTTTGTTCTAAGAGTGTACTGTCTGGTGACCAGCTGTGTAAATGTGAGGGTTTTAGTGTCGTCTCTACCTGACAGGGAGCTGGATAAACGTCTCCTCTACCTGACAGGGAGCTGGATAAACGTCTCCTCTACCTGACAGGGAACCGGATAACCGTCTCCTCTACCTGACAGGGAACCGGATAAATATCCCCTCTACCTGACAGGGAGCTGGATAAACGTTCCCTCTACCTGACAGGGAGCTGGATAAACATCCCCTCTACCTGACAGGGAGCTGGATAAACGTTCCCTCTACCTGACAGGGAGCTGGATAAACGTCCCCTCTACCTGACAGGGAGCTGAATAAACGTTCCCTCTACCTGACAGGGAACCGGATAAACATCCCCTCTACCTGACAGGGAGCTGGATAAACGTTCCCTCTACCTGACAGGGAGCTGGATAAACATCCCCTCTACCTGACAGCGAGCTGGATAGACATCTCCTCTACCTGACAGGGAGCTGGATAAACGTATCCTCTACCTGACAGGGAGCTGGATAAACATCTCCTCTACCTGACAGGGAGCTGGATAAACGTTCCCTCTACCTGACAGGGAGCTGGATAAACATCCCCTCTACCTGACATGGAGCTGGATAAACGTCTCCTCTACCTGACAGGGAGCTGGATAAACGTCTCCTCTACCTGACAGGGAGCTGGATAAACGTCCCCTCTACCTGACAGGGAGCTGGATAAACGTCCCCTCTACCTGACAGGGAGCTGGATAAACGTTCCCTCTACCTGACAGGGAGCTGGATAAACATCCCCTCTACCTGACAGGGAGCTGGATAAACGTCTCCTCTACCTGACTGGGAGCTGGATAAACGTCTCCTCTACCTGACAGGGAGCTGGATAAACGTCCCCTCTACCTGACAGGGAGCTGGATAAACGTCCCCTCTACCTGACAGGGAGCTGGATAAACATTCCCTCTACCTGACAGGGAGCTGGATAAACATCCCCTCTACCTGACAGGGAGCTGGATAAACGTCTCCTCTACCTGACAGGAAACCGGATAAACATCCCCTCTACCTGACAGGGAGCTGGATAAACGTCCCCTCTACCTGACAGGGAGCTGGATAAACGTTCCCTCTGCCTGACAGGGAGCTGGATAAACATCCCCTCTACCTGACAGGGAGCTGGATAAACGTTCCCTCTACCTGACAGGGAACTGGATAAACGTCTCCTCTACCTGACAGGGAGCTGGATAAACGTTCCCTCTACCTGACAGGGAGCTGGATAAACATCTCCTCTACCTGACAGGGAGCTGGATAAACGTCCCCTCTACCTGACAGGGAGCTGGATAAACGTTCCCTCTACCTGACAGGGAACCGGATAAACATCTCCTCTACCTGACAGGGAGCTGGATAAACATCTCCTCTACCTGACAGGGAGCTGGATAAACGTCCCCTCTACCTGACAGGGAGCTGGATAAACACCCCCTCTACCTGACAGGGAGCTGGATAAACGTTCCCTCTACCTGACAGGGAGCTGGATAAACGTCTCCTCTACCTGACAGGGAGCTGGATAAACGTCTCCTCTACCTGACAGGGAGCTGGATAAACGTCTCCTCTACCTGACAGGGAGCTGGATAAATGTCCCCTCTACCTGACAGGGAGCTGGATAAACATCTCCTCTACCTGACAGGGAACCGGATAAAATAAAAAAAGCAGGTTCTATTTTTCTTAATGGATGATGAAGGGAAAATAGTTAAGCTTTTAAAGCCAAATGTTTCTATATTGTGACAACATGATTTGATTGAGTTCTAGTGTGCTAGTGTTCTAGTGTGCTAGTATTCTATTGTGCTAGTGTTCTAGTGTGATAGTGTTCTATTGTGCTATTGTGCTAGTGTTCTAGTGTGCTAGTGTTCTATTGTGCTAGTGTGCTAGTGTTCTAGTGTGCTAGTGTTCTATTGTGCTAGTGTGCTAGTGTTCTAGTGTGCTAGTGTTCTAGTGTGATAGTGTTCTATTGTGCTATTGTGCTAGTGTTCTAGTGGTGTAGTGTTCTAGTGTGCTAGTGTGCTAGTGGTCTATTGTGCTAGTGTGCTAGTGTTCTAGTGTGCTAGTGTTCTATTGTGCTAGTGTGCTAGTGTTCTAGTGGTGTAGTGTTCTAGTGTGCTAGTGTTCTAGTGTGCTAATGTTCTATTGTGCTAGTGTTCTAGTGGTGTAGTGTTCTAGTGTGCTAGTGTTCTATTGTGCTAGTGTGCTAGTGTTCTAGTGTTCTAGTGTGCTAGTGTTCTAGTGTTCTAGTGTATCTGTCCCAGATTCCTAGACTCCTAGACTCCCAGCCCTATGAACTAGGGGAAAACACCTGCTCTCCTGTAAATGAGATCTTGGAAATAACTTTAGGTTTGTTTAGCACAACATGGACTCATCTTCCATAAATGGAGGGAGGGGAGGTATTTATCAGGATTTTAATTGATAAAGACAACATACCTTGTCTAGAAGCTAGGATATCATGTGTGGGTAGGTGGTAGCCTTATACACAATGGTACATGTATACAGAGAGCTGTCCAGATGTAGAGGAATTGCACTGTTTACCTCACAAACACTCTCCCTCTCTCTCGCCATCCCTCTCCGTCTTGCACATTGTCTCTCTTTCTCTCCCTCTCTATTCCTCCTCCACACTTTCTCTCTCCTCCCTCTCTCTGCTCCCCCTCCATCTCGCTCTGTGTATCCACCCCACCCATCACTGAAGGTTCACTTGGTCGTCATCTGGTTCTGTCTGGGTTGATTTAGTAGGCATCAGGACCCAACAGAGACATCTTCTACACAACACTGCTCAGTTCTCTCACGTCATGTTTAGTTAACTAGCTCACAGAAAAACAAAAATCACTCTGTGTTTTATTTCCCCTGTGCAACGTTTTGATGAAATCAGACAGGAAAGTAGAAACACGTACGCTTTCTGTGGGAATTGTAAGTGGTTTGGTGTGTTTCAGGTGGTAGAGCATGGCACTTGCAATGGCAGGGTTGTCTGGGTTCGATTCCCACGGGGGACCAATAAGAAAAAAAGTATGAAAATGTCTGCACTCACTACTGTAAGTTGCTCTGGATAAGAGCATCTGCTAAATAACTAAAATGTAAAATAACTTTTCTAGAGCTAAGGCTATTAATTATGAATAGTTATTTCTCCATTCCTTTTTTGTCGATTTTTTTCCTGCTTTGACTGCTTTTCAGTGTAATGGATCAAAAGGCTATTAATGATAGAATGATGTCAGTTCTGAGGGTTGGATTTTTAAAGGTTTGGTCCTGTAAAAACATTTATTTAAACTCATCTATTTATCTTCTTTCTTCGTCACTTTCGGAGAGATTTTTTTATTTTTAAAAATTAAATTATCATTGTGTTTCAATGATAGTAAAACTAATATGATCAAACAAAGGGACACCAACCGAAACAAATTAGCTGTCACTCAAACCTGCTGGAGAGATTCTATTGGTCAATAACAGATTCATTATGTGTGTGTAATATGCACATTGATTTCTACAGCCTTCTCTCTTTTCATCACAGATGTCATATAAGATGTCATGCTCCACTTGTAACAATCACAGATAGAAGAATCAACCAAACCTCAACCCTGACCTCTGTGACCTTTGCCATGACTTCTGCCCACTCCTATTCTTTCCTGCGATAGGTGGACAGCCTGAAGGCCCAGCTGGCCGCCCAGGAGTTGGAGTTGAAAGAAAGGAACGCTGGTAGTTTCAGTGATGGAGGCGAATCATGTAAGTAGATACTAAAGTGCCCAAAGAGTTTTGTCATGTTATGTTGCTAGTAGATGATAAAAAAACACTAAGATAGCAAGCTATCTAAGTGCACCAGGCCATGCAAAAAGAACTAGCCCACTCTGATCTAGCATTGTGTTGGAATAAGCTAGCAAGCTACAACAACTCCAACAAGACTGCATGTTTTGCAGAAATGAATAGTCAAATACCAATCAAATGAATGTCATTGTTTATTTCAAGACATGTATTTATTTTTGCTGAACTGCCTTATCTTTATTAGCCAATATAACTTGCAGGATGTCATGGTAGCCAATGGCTGTATAATTATCTGTTTGGCTGCATTGTACTCACCGCTATGCAATGCAAATGCACATGAGGTCTTAAACGCAATTTAGAAGCTTTCATTCAATAAAAAAAAAATCACATTGATCTGTCAAATTTGTTACTTGATTTCAGACAAAGGTTGAATGAACCAAAACATAACTTTGGATCATATCAATCATCAAAAACACTTCAGATGAACAACTGTAAGTCTGTGGCAGATGAGGAGGAACAGAAGTCTGAACTATACAGATGTAAGATCTTAATACGGCCCATTTCATCACAGGGGGAAAATAATCCTGCAGCAGGACGATTTCAATGTATGTTTGTAGGCTATACAAGACTGGTGTTTGTAGGCTATACAAGACTGGTGTTTGTAGGCTATACAAGACTGGTGTTTGTAGGCTATACAAGACTGCAGTTCAAGTAGCCTATGTAAGCTACATGCAGGCTACAGCACGTCTCGTGTGAATTCTTATGTGGATTCTAATACATTGACAATATTTTGGGGGGGAAGATGTATTTTTCATTTCGTTTTATTTGATAATTGTTTTATTTTATGTTAAAGACAAGCAATACGCAGCATACATTAATGGTTGTCTTAGTGCCTGTGTGGTCCAGTGGTTATAGCTGCTGACCTTGGCACTCACATGCCAGAGTCTGCATGGGTTTGAATCCAGACCATTAATGCCCTTTACATTTTTGGAGGAACTAGTACTTTTCTAGTTACGCTCTATCGGCTGTACTTGTACTCTTACTCAAGTCATTTCTGAAGGAAGTAACTTACTCTTTACTTCGTTACATTTTAGCAAATCACTTCAGTTACATAGAATTATGTCGTCTCTGTCGGATGAAAACCTAACTCCAAAATTTGTGATTATAATTTTTTTATATGAATCAATAATATTGGTTCCCTTTTAAGTCTGTATTAAAATTTCACGACCCCTTGACCAATTACATGTATTCAAAATTGCTTTTCATCAAAACTCTTAAGTCCATTGGCTCTCAAAGTTGTCTGTCAAACCTCGTATCTCCACCATGGCTCTTGAAGTGAACACACATCTTCACTCCTGACGATATTTTTGTTCTTGGGTTCTTAGCCATAATAAGAGAAAAGTTGCACTTTAATTACCTCCTGCCTTTGTAATATTATATATTTCTGGAGTTGGATAAGTATTTCTAAGATATAATTATGCTGTTGAAATTGTGTTTTGAGGGTGAGTGCAAATCAAATAGCTAGGTAGCTAACTAGCTAGCTAGTTCGGGTTTGGCTAACCCAGAATCTGATAAAATTTTATCTCCTGTTTTAGCTCCCCATAACGCATTACCGGGGGCAAACTACCTGCCCTCCATGACACCTACAGCACCCGATGTCACAGGAAGGCCAAAAATATCATCAAGGATATCAACCATCCGAGCCACTGCTTGTTCACCCCGCTATCATCCAGAAGGTGAGGTCAGTACAGGTGCATCAAAGCTGGGACTGAGAGACTGAAAAACAGCTTCTATCTCAAGGCCATCAGACTGCTAAACAGCAATCACTAACTCAGAGAGGCTGCTGCCTACATTGAGACCCAATCACTGGCCACTTTAATAAATGGATCACTAGTCACTTTATACAATGCCCTCTAAATAATGCCACTTTAATAATGTTCACATACCTTACATTACTCATACCACATGTATATACTGTATTTTATACCGTCTATTGCACCTTCGCCATCACTCATCAATAGACTTACATGTACATATTCTCATTCACCCCTTTAGATTTGTGTGCATTAGGTAGTTGTTGGGGAATTGCTAGGTTACTTGTTAGATATTACCGGTAGATATTATTGTTAGATATTGCTGCACTGTCGGAACTAGAATTACAAGCATTTCGCTAGTGAGTGAACAGATTAATCAGATGTGCGTGGCAATAGCTAACTAGCTATCACATTAGGTTGCCACTAGATAAGCTGGCTAAGCTATCTAGCTAGCTGCAGTGTCAACCATGTAGTTAGCTAAAGTTAGCTAGATCAGCGGGTCAGTCCACCGCAGCATCCTCCCACGAGTTGCTCTCTCTCACACTCTGTGCGTCTAAATGTCATTCTGTTTTTATGACAAGGCCTATAAGGACATTGTATTATAGTCAGTGTATCATCTTAGAAAGCTTTTTGTGCCATATACTGCAAATCAAGTGTTTTTAAATACAAACTATATTTATCTATCTTTGCTGGATATCTATTTGCACGTTGTTACAACTCTCTACAAACCAGTAATATAACATTTGAAATGTCTATATTGCTCTTAAACTTTTGTGTGTATAACGTTTACTGTTCATTTCTGACTGTGTCACGACTTCTACTGAAGTTGATGCCCCTCCTTGTTCGGGTGGTGTTCGGCGTTCGACGTCACCGGTCTTCTAGCCACCATTGATCCGTTTTTCATTTTCCATTGGTTTTGTCTGGTCTCTTTACACACCTGTTTCATATCCCAGTAATTATATGTTGTGTATTTAACCCCCTGCTTCCCTTCATTTCTCTGTCGGTGATTGTTTGTTTGTTATGTACGTGTTGTTTATGTATCGGTGTGCGACGGGTTATTGTTAACCCAGATTATTTTTCTACGTGGATTTTGGAGTTAATTTTGGAAATAAATACTCCATTTTTTAACCACTCTGTTTTCTCCTGCGCCTGACTTCCCTGCCACCTACATACACAGACTATGACAGAATCACCGACCAATTTTTTGAAGTCAGCAGGAGAAGATATCCCGGACAAGGAGGTGGAGGAGCGCTTCCAGAAGAATGCAGAGAGACTATTACATCTATGCGCTGCTATGGATCGCGCTGTTCAGCCGATTCCCCGCTTGGAGAGACGGGAGATTCAGCCAGCGCCTCCACCAGCCCAACCGGGGTCGATCCAAAACGCCCCTTGTCAACCTGAACCGGGTGGTATCCGTCTAGCCATGCCTCGGGGTTACGACGGAAGTACTGCCAACTGCCGGGGTTTGCTGCTCCAATTAGAACTTTATCTGGCCACGGTCCACCCAGTTCCATCAGACCGTGAGAAGATTTTCGCCCTCGTCTCGTGCCTCACCGGGAGAGCCCTGGAATGGGCCAGCGCTATGGTTGAAGGAGGAGATACGGCGTTGGACCGATATGAGGAGTTCAACCGCCGTTTCCGGGCAGTCTTCGACCACCCACCCGAGGGCAGAGAGGAGGGTGAGCGCCTCTACCATCTGAGGCAGGAGACGAGGAGCGCCCAGGATTTCGCATTGGAGTTCAGGACCCTGGCAGCCGGTGCAGGATGGAATCACGGGGCCTTGATAGATCATTATTGCTGCAGTCTGCGGGAGGACGTCCGTCGGGAGCTGGCCTGTAGAGACACCACCCTAACCTTCGACCAGCTGGTGGATCTGTCCATCCGGTTGGACAACTGACTGGCTGCTCGCGGACGTCCAGATCGGGGTCTGGTGGTTTCATCCTCCCGCACCCCCTCTCCTATAACCATGGAGCCAGGAGAGAGGGTGCACAGGGAGACCGGAGGGAGTTCCCGCTCGTGTACCATTGGTGACCGCAGAGGACACACTGCTGGTCGGTGCCGGGTAGGTTCTTCTGGGAATCGAGGTAACAGGCAGGGCGCTCTGGCGCCACCCCAGGTGAGTAGGCACCATTCTCATCCAGAGCCCTCTGTTGCTCATATATTTGTGTCTGTCACTTTTCCTGATTTTTTTCCCCTCATTCCCAGCATAAGGCACTAGTAGATTCAGGCGCGGCTGGGAACTTTATTGATCAGACATTGGCTCATAGTTTAGGGATCCCTATTGTACCGGTGAAAGTACCTTTTCCCATTCACACCTTAGATAGTCGACCATTAGGGTCAGGGTTGATTAGGGAGGCCACGGCTCCATTGACTATGGTGACACAGGGGGGTCACAAGGAGAAAATGTGTATTTTCCTTATTGACACTCCTGCGGATCCAGTGGTGCTGGGTCTACCCTGGTTAACTAGTCATAAACCCATAAACCTTTTTCTTGGCCACAGGGGGCTCTTACGGGGTGGTCGCGAGAGTGCTCAGGTAGGTGTGTAGGGGTTTCCGTTGGTGCTATTACGGTGGAAAGTCCAGACCAGGTCTCCACCGTGCGCATTCCCCCTGAATATGCCGATTTGGCTCTCGCCTTCTGTAAAAGGAAGGCGACTCAATTACCACCTCATCGACAGGGGGATTGTGCGATAAATCTCATGGCAGACGCTACACTTCCCAAGAGTCACGTGTATCCCCTGTCGCAAGCGGAGACGGTGGCTATGGAGACATATTTCCGAATCCCTGCGTCAGGGATACATTAGGCCCTCCATCTCACCCGTCTCCTCAAGTTTCTTTTTTGTGAAGAAGAAGGATGGGGGTCTGCGACCGTGCATTGATTATCGAGGTCTTAATAAAATTACAGTGGGGTACAGTTACCCGCTACCTCTGATCGCCCCGGTGATTGAATTAATGCACGGCGTGCGCTTCTTCACAAAACTGGATCTCAGGAGTGCGTTCAACTTGGTGCGTATCCGAGATGGAGACGAGTGGAAGACAGCATTTAGTACCACCTCAGGGCATTATGAGTATCTTGTCATGCCGTACGGGTTAAAAAATGCACCATCAGTCTTCCAATCTTTTGTCGATGAGATTTTCAGGGACCTGCACGGGCAGGGAGTAGTGGTGTATATCGATGACATTCTGATTTACTCCGCTACACGCACCGAGTATGTGTCCCTGGTGCGCAAAGTGCTTGGTCGCCTGTTGGAGCATGACATGTATGTCAAGGCTGAGAAATGCTTGTTCTTTAAACAGTCCGTCTCTTTCTTAGGATATCGCCTATCTACGTCAGGAGTGGAGATGGAGAGTGACCGTATTACAGCCGTGCGTAATTGGCTGACTCCCACCACGGTAAAGGAAGTGCAGCGATTTTTAGGGTTTGCCAATTACTACCGGAGATTTATCCGGGGTTTTACCTCAGTGCTGAAGGGGGGTCCGGTGCGCTTGCAGTGGTCGGCTGGGGCGGATAGGGCGTTTAGGAAACTGAAGGCTCTGTTTACCTCGGTTCCTGTGTTGGCTCATCCGGATCCTTTACTGCAATTCATAGTGGAGGTGGACGCATCTGAGGCTGGGATAGGAGCTGTGCTCTCTCAGCATTCGGGTATGCCACCTAAGCTCCGCCTCTGTGCCTTCTTCTCTAAGAAGCTCAGCCCGGCGGAGCAAAACTATGATGTGGGGACAGGGAGCTGTTGGCTATCGTCAAGGCTCTGAAGGTGTGGAGACACTGGCTTGAGGGGGCTAAACACCCTTTTCTCATCTGGACTGACCACCGCAATCTGGAGTACATCCGGGAGGCGAGGAGACTAAATCCTCGCCAGGCAAGGTGGGCAATGTTTTTCACCCGTTTTGTGTTTACCCTCTCTTATAGACCAGGTTCCCAGAACGTCAAGGCAGACGCATTGTCCCGGCTGTATGACACAGAGGAGTGGTCCATGGATCCCACTCCCATCATCCCAGCCTCTTGTTTGGTGGCACCGGTAGTATGGGAGCTGGATGCGGATATTGAACGGGTGTCACGTGCAGAGCCCGTTCCCCCTCAGTGTCCAGCTGGGCGTCTGTACGTTCCGTCCGCTGTCCGCGACCGATTGATCTACTGGGCTCACACGTCACCCTCCTCTGGTCATCCTGGGATTGGTCGGACAATGCACTGTCTTAGTGGGAGGTACTGGTGGCCCACCTTAGCTAAGGACGTGAGGGTTTATGTTTCCTCCTGCTCAGTGTGCGCCCAGTGCAAGGCTCCTAGACACCTACCCAGGGGTAAGTTACAACCCTTACCCATTCCACAACGGCCGTGGTCGCACTTGTCGGTGGATTTCATAACCGATCTTCCACCATCACAAAGTAACACCACGATTCTGGTTGTTGTGGATCGCTTTTCTAAGTCCTGTCGTCTCCTCCCTTTGCCCGGTCTCCCTACGGCCCTACAGATGGCGGAGGCTCTGTTAACACACGTCTTTCGGCACTACAGGGTGCCTGAGGATATAGTGTCTGATCGAGGGCCCCAGTTCACGTCAAGGGTTTGGAAGGCGTTCATGGAACGTCTGGGGGTCTCGGTTAGCCTTACCTCGGGTTTTCACCCCGAAAGTAACGGGCAGGTGGAGAGAGTTAATCTGGATGTGGGTAGGTTTCTGAGGTCTTATTGCCGGGATCGGCCGGGGGAGTGGGCGACGTTTGTGCCCTGGGCAGAGATGGCTCAGAACTCGCTCCGCCACTCCTCCACTAACCTCACTCAATTTCAGTGTGTGTTGGGTTATCAGCCGGTTCTGGCCTCTTGGCATCAGAGTCAGACCGAGGCTCCTGCAGTGGACCACTGGTTCCGGCGCACAGAGGAGACCCAGGACGCAGCTCACGTCCGCCTTCAGCGCGCCGTACGACGTCAAAAATCTGGTGCAGACCATCGCTGCAGTGAGGCAGGGTCTGGCTCTCGACCCGAAACCTGCCCCTCCGCCTGCCCTGCCGGAAGCTGAGTCCGCGGTTTGTGGGGCCATTTAAAGTCCTGAGGGGGTTGAACGAGGTATGTTATAGGTTAAAGCTTCCCCCCAATTACCGCATTAACCCCTCGTTCCATGTGTCTCTCCTCGGGCCGGTGGTGGCTGGCCCGCTCCAGGAGGCCGAGGTGCGGGAGGTTCCTCCGCCCCCTCTGGACATTGAGGGGGCCCCGGCGTACTCCGTTCGATCCATCCTGGATTCGAGACGTCGGGCGAGGGGTCTTCAGTACCTCGTGGACTGGGAGGGGTACGGTCCGGAGGAGAGATGCTGGGTTCCGGTGGAGGACGTGTTAGATCCTTCCATGCTGAGCGAGTTCCATCGTCTCCATCCGGATCGCCCTGCGCCTCGTCCTCCGGGTCGTCCCCGAGGCCGGTGTCGCCGCACTGCTGGAGCCGCGTGTGGGGGGGGGGGGTACTGTCACGACTTCTACTGAAGTTGATGCCCCTCCTTGTTCGGGTGGTGTTCGGCGATCGACGTCACCAGTCTTCTAGCCACCATTGATCAGTTTTTCATTTTCCATTGGTTTTGTCTGGTCTCTTTACACACCTGTTTCATATCCCAGTAATTATATGTTGTGTATTTAACCCCCTGCTTCCCCTCATTTCTCTGTCGGTGATTGTTTGTTTGTTATGTACGTGTTGTTTATGTATCGGTGTGTGACGGGTTATTGTTAACCCAGATTATTTTTGGAGTTAATTTTGGAAATAAATACTCCATTTTTTTAACCACTCTGTTTTCTCCTGCGCCTGACTTCCCTGCCACCTACATACACGGACTATGACAGAATGTTTATTTCACTTTTGTTTATGATCCATTTCACTTGCTTTGGAACTTGTCATGCCAATAAAGCCCCGAATTGATCTGTATTTAATGACGAGATGTTCATGTCTCTGCCCTAATAATGGTAGTTGTCCCAAAGGCAGGAAGTCAGGCGAACAGTTTATGTCTGCATATTAATCACATAGAAAGCCATTGGACTTATTCTGGTGAGAGTGAGCCCTCTCACTTTGCCTCTTTGTCTCTGACTTAGTCCTGCTTGCAGCCAAAGTCTTTAAAGATATGTTCGCACCCTGGTTGGTGTTGTCACAGGAACAGTGAAGTTGTTTTTGGACAGGCTAAGGGCGATGTATATGTTTGACAAGCATTCCGTACAATAGAAATTATGTATTTCCTCGTTTACCAAGGTAAATCTACTGTGGCAATTTACCCAACAATTTGTTTGAATGGACACTAATTCTGGTGTAGCCAACTGACTGTTATTATTTTATTAATTATGTTATCCAAAAGTGTCTGGTATGGTAATTTCTTAACAAGGATTGTCCATATTTGAAATGTTTAACTACATCAAGTCAATCAGGGGGATTTAGTTATTTGTGCCAGAAGGGCATGGGCCAGAATCAAACCCACAGCGACAATGTAGGCCTCTATGTGCACACTGAATGTAGCAGCCCTAAAAGCTAGACCAGCCCTAAAAGCTAGACCACCCCAGGCCACAACTGAACTCCATTTTGACAGTTCATTCGAAACCATAGTTATAAACTCAGCAAAAGAAAAAACATCCTCTCGCTGTCAACTGCGATTATTTTCAGCAAACTTAACGTGTAAATATTTGTATGAACATAACAAGATTCAACAACTGAGACATAAACTGAACAGGTTCCACAGACATGTGACTAACAGAAATTGAATAACGTTTCTCTGAACAAAGGGGGGTCAAAATCAAAAGTAAAAGTCAGTATCTGGTGTGGCCACCAGCTGCATTAACCTCACTAGGGTAGGGGTTAATGCAGGGGTAGGGGTTATTTTCACCTCCGGATGAAAAGCGTGCCCAAAGTAAACTGCCTGCTACTCAGGCCCAGAAGCTAGGATATGCATATAATTATATTTGGATAGAAAACACTCCAAAGTTTCTAAAACTGTTAAAATAATGTCTGTGAGTATAACAGAACTGAAATGGTAGGCGAAAACCTGAGTAAAATCCATCCAGGAAGTGCCATTATTTTGAAATGGCTGTTTTTCCATTGAAAACCTATCCACCATTTAAAGGGATAGGACCCAGATTCCGTTCCCTATGGCTTCCACTAGTTGTGAACAATCTTTAGACATTATTTCAGGCTTTTATTCTGAAAAATGAGGGAGATTGACCAGTTTCAATGAGTGGATAGTGGGATGTCCCCAGAGCTCTTTGCTGGGCGCGACCGAGAGCGCGCCTTTCTTGTTTTTCTTTTATATTGACGACGCTATTGTCCGGTTGAAATATTATCGATTATTTAGGCTAAAAACAAACTGAGGATTGATTATAAACATCGTTTGACATGTTTCTATGAACTTTACGGATACTATTTGGAATTTTCGTCTGCCTCTTGTGACCGCATTTGAGCCATTGGATAACTGAACAAAACGCGGCAACAAAATGGAGGTTTTTGGATATAAAGAGGGACTTTATCGAACAAAACAAACATTTATTGTGTAACTGGGAGTCTTGTGAGTG
Source organism: Salmo trutta (assembly GCF_901001165.1). Taxonomy (NCBI): domain Eukaryota; kingdom Metazoa; phylum Chordata; class Actinopteri; order Salmoniformes; family Salmonidae; genus Salmo; species Salmo trutta. The sequence goes on from NC_042958.1 coordinate 48,042,981, forward strand.
CAACCATACGAAGATCATCAAAGGTAAGTGATTAATGTTATTGCTATTTCTGACTTCCGTGACTAATCTACTTGGCTGGTAATTGTATGTAATGTTTTGTGTGCTGAGCGCTGTCCTAAGATAATCGCATGGTTTGCTTTCGCCATAAAGCCTTTTTGAAATCTGACACGGCGGCAGGATTAACAACAAGTTAAGCTTTATTTTGATGTATTACCCTTGTGATTTCATGAAAGTTAAATATTTATAGTAATTTAATTTGAATTTGACGCTCTGCAATTTCACCGGATGTTGGCCGGGTGGGACGCTATCGTGCCAGGTACCCACATGAAGTTAAGTACTGCAGTGCATCTCCTCCTCATGGACTTCACCAGATTTTCCAGTTCTTGCTGTGAGATGTTACCCCACCCGTCCACCAAGGCACCTGCAAGTTTTCTGACATTTCTGGCGGGAATGGCCCTAGCCTTCATCCTCCGATCCAACAGGTCCCAGACATGTTCAATGGGATTGAGATCCGGGCTCTTCGCTGGCCATGGCAGAACACTGACATTCCTGTCTTGCAAAAATCAAGCACAGAACGAGCAGTATGGCTGGTGGCATTGTCATGCTGGAGGGTCATGTCAGGACGAGCCTGCAGGAAGGGTACCACATGAGGGAGGAGGATGTCTTCCCTGTAACCCACAGCGGTGTGTTGCAGCATCATTGGACAAGCTCAGTCCGATGATGCTGTGACACACCGCCCCAGACCATGACGGACCCTCCACCGCCAAATCGATCCTGCTCCAGAGTACAGGCCTCGGTGTAACGCTCAATCCTTCGACGATATATGCGAATCCAACCATCACCCCTGGTGAGACAAAACAGTGAAGACCACACTGGCTATGCCAGATTAAGTGATATGACATGCTATTCTATAAAATTATTTCTCTGTAATAATAATATTAATATTTCCTGATTAACCTAATCAAGTAATCATGTAAATGTAATTAACTTCTATGGGCTAGGTGGGACGTTTGCGTCCCACCCTAGTCAACAGCCAGTGGAATCGCGTGGCGCGAAATACAAATACCTCAAAAATGCTATAACTTCAATTTCTCAAACATATGACTATTTTACACCATTTTAAAGACAAGACTCTCGTTAATCTAACCACATTGTCTGATTTCAAAAAGGCTTTACAGTGAAAGCAAAACATTAGATTAAGTCAGGAGAGTACCCTGCCAAAAATAATCACACAGCCATTTTCAAAGCAAGCATATATGTCACAAAAACCAAAACCACAGCTAAATGCAGCACTAACCTTTGATGATCTCCATCAGATGACACTCCTAGGACATTATGTTATACAATACATGCATGTTTTGTTCAATCAAGTTCATATTTAATTCAAAAAACAGCTTTTTACATTAGCATGTGATGTTCAGAACTAGCATACCCACCGAAAACTTCTGGTGAATTTACTAAATTACTCATGATAAACGTTGACAAAATACATAACAATTACTTTAAGAATTATAGATACAGAACTCCTTTATGCAAACGCTATGTCAGATTTTAAAATAGCTTTTCGGCGAAAGCACATAATGCAAAATTCTGAGTACATAGCTCGGCCATCACAGGCTAGCTATTTTGACACCCACCAAGTTTGGGGCTCACTAAACTCAGAATTACTATTAGAAAATTGGATTACTTTTGCTGTTCTTCGTCAGAATGCACTCCCAGGACTTCTACTTCAACAACAAATGTTGTTTTGGTTCCAAATAATCCATAGTTATATCCAAATACCTCTGTTTTGTTTGTGTGTTCAGGTCACTATCCGAAAGGTAACGCGCGAGCGCATTTCGTGACAAAAAATGTCAAAATATTCCATTACCGTACATAGAAGCATGTCAAACGCTGTTTAAAATCAATTTTATGCTATTTTTCTCGTAAAATAGCGATAATATTCCAACCGGGCAACGTTGTATTCATTCAAAGGCTGAAAGAAAAAAATTGAGAAGTCTCGTGAATGCGCATCTCAGTCTCACTGTCCCCAGGCTGACCACTTACAAACTCTGCTGCTGTACTTTGCAGAGACAGCAGACACCCCATTCCACTTTCTGGCGGCTTTAGAGAGCCAATGGAAGCCTTAGAAAGTGTCACGTTACAGCACAGATGCTGTATTTTTGAGAGAGATGCAACAGAAGGACAACAAATTGTCAGACAGGGCACTTCCTGTAAGGAATCTTCTCAGGTTTTGGCCTGCCATATGAGTTCTGTTATACTCACAGACACCATTCAAACAGTTTTAGAAACTTCGAGTGTTTTCTATCCAAATCTACTAATTATATGCATATTCTCATTTCTGGGCAAGAGTAGTAACCAGTTTAAACCGGGTACGTTTTTTTATCAGGCCGTGCAAATACTGCCCCCTAGCCCCAACAGGTTTTAAGGGCCATTCCTCTTGACAGAGCTGGTGTAACTGAGTCAGGTTTGTAGGTCTCCTTCCTCGCACACGCTTTTTCAGTTCTGCTCACAAATTTTCTATAGGATTGAGGTCAGGGCTTTATGATGGTCACTCCAATACCTTGACTTTGTTGTCCTTAAGCCATTTTGCCACAACTTTGAAAGTATGCTTGGGGTCATTGTCCATTTGGAAGACCCATTTGCGACCAAGCTTTAACTTCCTGACTGATGTCTTGAGATGTTGCTTTAATATTTCCACATAATTTTACTCCCCATGATGCCATCTATTTTGTGAAGTGCACCAATCCCTCCTGCAGCAAAGCACCCCCGCAACATGATGCTGCCACCCCCATGCCTCACGGTTGGGATGGTGTTCTTTAGCTTGCAAACCTTCCCCTTTTTCCTCCAAACATAATGATCGTCATTATGGCCAAATAATTGTATTTTTGTTTTATCAGCTCAGAGGACATTTCTCCAAAAAGTACAATCTTTGTCCCCTTGTGCAGTTGCAAACCGTAGTCTGGCTTTTTGATGGCGGTTTTGGAGCAGTGTCTTCTTCCTTGCTGAGCGGCCTTTCAGGTTATGTTGATATAGGACTCTTTTTACTGTGGATGTAGATACTTATGTATCTGTTTCCTCCAGCATCTTCACAAGGTCCTTTGCTGTTTTTCTGGGATTGATTTGCACTTTTGCACCAAAGTACGTTCATCTCATCTCTAGGAGACAGAACGCGTCTCATCCCTGAGCGGTATGACGGCTGCGTGGTCCCATGGTGTTTATACTTGTGTACTATTGTTTGTACAGATGAATGTGGTACCTTCAGGCATTTGGAAATTGCTCCCAAGGATGAACCAGACTTGTGGAGGTCTACAATTTGTGTTTCTGAGGTCTTGGCGGATTTCTTTTGATTTTCCAATGATGTCAAGCAAAGAGGCACTGAGTTTGAAGGTAGAAGTTGAAATACATCCACACCTCCAATTGACTCAAATCAGAAGCTTCTAAAGCCATGACATAATATTGTGGAATTTTCCAAGCTGTTTAAAGGCACAGTCAACTTAGTGTATGTAAACGTCTGACCCACTGGAATTGTGATACAGTGAATTATAAGTGAAATAATCTGTCTGTAAACAATTGTTGGAAAAATAACATGCACAAAGTAGATGTCCTAACCGACTTGCCAAAACTATATTTTGTTAACATGAAATTTGTGGAGTGGTTGAAAAACGAGTTTTAATGGCTCCAACCTAAGTGTATGTAAAATTCCGACTTCAGCTGTAGGTCTATAGCGTTTGAGCGAGCGAGAGAGAACATTATTTTAGATAGCAAGCCCTGATCCCAACGACTCGACTGCCTCCGCATGGTGAGAAAGACAACTGCTCATGTTTAGCCACTCCCATTTGAATGTCCTGATGCATCAGGAAGATTCTCTGCGACAAAAGAGCAATCAAGTTAAGATCCGGCATCTGTAGCTGTGGTGGTCACAGGGAAACTGAGAGACTGAAAGGAGGACCTGGCCAATGTTGAACCTTCCCTCATAGCAGCACGGGAGACCCTGAACACTCTCAATAAGGTACACACACATGCATGCACACATAAACACACAAATGCTCGCACTCACACACGCGTGCCCACACATGCACACACACACACACGCACACACACACACATTTTGCAATGTTATGGGTTTCACTTAGTATACATTTACTATAATATTCACAGCTCAATCAATGTCCAGCAGTCGAATACAACCAAGCTGTTCTCCATTGGTTTTATATGAAAGAGCTGTGGGATTCACTAAGCACCTGAGTGGTTTAAGGTGTTCTGTGTTCACCCAACCAGAACTGACATCTCTATCCCAGTTAGGCTAACCTCTCTAAAGACTCCTATTAGTATTTCTTATTATTATTCTGCTTCTGTCAGCTCACTTTCTCTGTTTTATTCACCTCTTCCTTCTCTAGAACATACTGACTGAACTGTAGTACATCAAAATAAATCAATTTTTTCCTCTTTCATTCATCCTTCTCTCACAATTAATAACCTGGCAGAGTAGATTCCAGTTTCCCTCTTGAGTGTTTTTCATTCATCTCTGTCCTTGCCCATTATCCCTCCTTCTCATCTGGCATAATAGCTTGGTAGTGCAGAGAGAGTAGTGCTTTTTGAGGTCACTTTAATTTTTTGGTTTTGAATATTTATTTAAACATTGAATGCACTATGCATTATGTGGGTTGAATGCTGTAACAACAGAGACTCAACTTATTGTGGTAGTGACTGTCCATTATCACTAAATAACCATCATTTACTCACATTGCTTTACTTTCATAAAATATTTTCAGTTGCTGTGTACTGTATGTTACATTTATTTTATTTGATGACTTTATAATTTCATTGCAAGTCATCATCTCATCTCTATAGAGATGCTGCCTATGCTGTCTGTCAAAATCACTATTTTAGTAGTTCTTCAAAGTAAATAAGGCATACTTCTATGACTGCTGAATACCAACTATCAATCGCTTTGATCATGTATTTTTATATAGCGATACCTTGCAAAGCAGCTGCTCTCTATCTGTCTTGATCTTGCATTCTTCTGACTCTTCTCTCCCTCTCTGTGTCTGCATGGCCCTGCATAGACCGGACAAGTAGGCGAGCAATGGCTTATGGTCATTGTAGTCAATTGCCACATTTTCTGAGCTAAACTATGCAGAATATTGGCCTGTTGGAAACTCCCTACTAAATCGCTAATTTCGGGCTTGAACCAATTTATCTCTAGAGAAACTGCTCATTGAGCTCCAAAAAAAAGCTAACGAAATGGAATTCAAATAATGTAAAACTTCAATGAATAGCCCGGGTGTGTATTCGCTTAAACCACTGAACACAACAGTCGCTTATTAGAGACAGGCATCTATTTGAGCCAGGTGTCTATTTCCTTAATGCACACATTTTCCAATTGCATTGTTAATTGATTCATTCCAGCATTCAATTCAAGCATATTAATACATTTCTTTCCTTCCTGCACTAAAGTGTTATCATTTACACACTTGACCAGTTTATTTTGTCCTAGTAAGAAAAAATGTTTCCTTGACAGAATAATGATTCTCCTCTCTGACTATGCATTTTCGGGAGTTCTTACTTTCACCACTAGAGGGCGATCGGCCAATTTCTGGGGGTCTGTACTCCCGAATGTTGTTGACTGTTATTGTGCTTGCCAGTTAGCTAGCAGTTCTCAGTTGTTACCAGCCAAAGTCTATCAGTTTCTTACTGGCGATAAAAATTGAGGATTGCCATCATTTTATCGAGCGATTATTGAATTATTGAATGTAACAAATCAAACATTAAACCTCGTAAACAATTCATGGTAACCGAGTTTGGGAAAAGCTGTTCTATGTGGAACCATACTGACCCAAAAAAACCTTTGAGTCCTTAAATGGTGGCCTCGTATGAACCATCCTGATCTTGGAAGCTTGCGAGAGGTTCTATAAGGAAGGTTCTATAAGGAACCATAGAAAAAGGTGTTACACTGAGTCTACAACATTAGGAACTGACCAGGTGAATCCAAGTGAACGCTTTGATCCCTTGTTGATGTAACTTGTTAAATCCACTTCAATAAGCTTAGATGAAGAGGAGGAGACAGATTAAAGAAGGACTTTCAAGACATGTATTACGCACGTGTGCCATTCAGATGGTGAATTGGCAAGACAAGACAAAAGTGCCTTTGAACGTTGTATGGTAATAGGTACCAAGTGCACCGGTTTGAGTGTGTCAAGAACTGCAACGCTGCTCGGTTTTTTACACTTGCGACACATTTTAGAAAGGGAAATGTGGATACATAGTGAACTGAATCCATTCAACTGAAATGTCTTCCGCATTTAACCCAACCCCTCTGAATCAGAGAGGTGCGGGGGCTGCCATAATCGACATCCACGTCTTCGGCACCCGGGGAACAGTGGGTTAACTGCATTGCTCAAAATGACCGATTTTTACCTTGTCAGCTCGGGGATTCAATCCAGCAACCCTTCAGCTACTGTCCCAATGCTTTAACCACTAGTCTACCTGCTGCCCCAAGAGTCCATGCCCTGACGAATTGAGGCTGTTCTGAAGGCAAAAAGAGGTGCAACACAATGTTAAGGTGTTCCTAATGCTTTATACACTCAGGGTATATAGCCCTCCAAAAGGGTTGCAACCACAGTGGAACCCTTTTTTGGTGCTATATAGAATAATTTTTTATGGTTCTTTATAGAACCTTAGGAAATTGTTCTTTATAGCATTTCAGCGAGCAAGCCTTTCTAATCAACCTGGCCCGGGTATCCTTGAAGGATATTGACCTCATCCCGTCAGTAGAGGATACCTGGTTATTTTTTTAAATGCCTTCCTCACCATCTTAAATAAGCATGCCCCATTCAAGAAATGTAGAACCAGGAACAGATATAGCCCTTGGTTCTCTCCAGACCTGACTGCCCTTAACCAACACAAAAACATCCTGTGGCGTTCTGCAGTAGCATCAAACAGCCCCCGTGATATGCAACTTTTCTGAGAAGTTAGAAACCAATATACACAGGCAGTTAGAAAAGCCAAGGCTAGCTTTTTCAAGCAGAAGTTTGCTTCCTGCAACACAAACTCAAAAAAGTTCTGGGACACTGTAAAGTCCATGGAGAATAAGAACACCTCCTCCCAGCTGCCCACTGCACAGAGGATAGGAAACTCTGTCACGACCGATAAATCCACTGTAATTGAGAATTTCAATAAGCATTTTTCTACGGCTGGCCATGCTTTCCACCTGGCTACCCCTACCGTGGTCAACAGCACTGCACCCCCCACAGCTACTCTCCCAAGCCTTCCCCATTTCTCCTTCTCCCAAATCCAGTCAGCTGATGTTCTGAAATCTGCAAAATCTGGACGTCTACAAATCAGCCGGGCTAGACAATCTGGACCCTTTCTTTCTAAAATTATCTGCCGAAATTTTTGCAACCCCTATCACTAGCCTGTTCAACCTCTCTTTCGTGTCGTCTGAGATTCCCAAAGATTGGAAAGCAGCTGCTGTCATCCCCCTCTTCAAAGGAGGGGACACTCTTGACCCAAACTGCTACAGATCTATATCTATCCTACCCTGCCTTTCTAAGTTCTTCGAAAGGCAAGTCAACAAACAGATTACCCACCATTTCGAATGCCACCGCGCCTTCTCCACTATGCAATCTGGTTTCAGAGCTGGTCATGGGTGCACCTCAGCCACGCTCAAGGTCCTAAATGATATCGTAACCGTCATCGATAAGAAACAACACTGTGTTGCCGTATTCATTGACCTGGCCAAGGCTTTCGACTCGCTCAATCACCACATCCTCATCGGCAGACTCAATAGCCTTGGTTTCTCAAATGATTGCCTCGCCTGGTTCACCAACTACTTCTCTGATAGAGTTCAATGTGTCAAATCGGATGGCCTGTTGTCCGGGCCTCTAGTAGTCTCTATGGGGGTGCCACAGGGTTCAATTCTTGGGCCAACTCTTTTCTCTGCATACATCAATGATGTCACTCTTGCTGCTGGTGAATCTCTTATCCACCTCTACGCAGACGACACCATTCTGTATACTTCTGGCCCTTCTTTGGACACTGTGTTAACAACCCTCCAGACGAGCTTCAATGCCATACAACTCTCCTTCCGTGGCCTCCAACTGTTCTTAAATACAAGTAAAACTAAATGCATGCTCTTCAACCGATCGCTGCCTGCACCTGCCCGCCCGCCCAGCATCACTACTCTGGACGGTTCTGACTTAGAATATGTGGACAACTACAAATACCTAGGTGTCTGGTTAGACTGTAAGCTCTCCTTCCAGACTCACATCAAACATCTCCAATCCAAAGTTAAATCTACAATTGGCTTCCTATTTTGCAACAAAGCATCCTTCACTCATGCTGCCAAACATACCCTCGTAAAACTGACCATCCTACCGATCCTCGGCTTCGGCGATGTCATTTACAAAATAGCCTCCAATACCCTACTCAATAAACTGGATGCAGTCTATCACAGTGCCATCCGTTTTGTCACCAAAGCCCCATATACTACCCACCACTGCGACCTGTACGCTCTCGTTGGCTGGCCCTCGCTTCATACTCGTCGCCAAACACACTGGCTCCAGGTCATCTACAAGACCCTGCTAGGTAAAGTCCCCCCTTTTCACTGGTCACCATAGCAGCACCCACCTGTAGCATGCGCTCCAGCAGGTATATCTCTCTGGTCACCCCCAAAGCCAATTCCTCCTTTGGCCGTCTCTCCTTCTGGTTCTCTGCTGCCAATGACTGGAACGAACTGCAAAAATCTCTGAAACTGGAAACACTTATCTCCCTCACTAGCTTTAAGCACCAGCTGTCAGAGCAGCACACTGCACCTGTACATAGCCCATCTATAATTTAGCCCAAACAACTACCCCTTCCCCTACTGTATTTGTTTATATATTTGTTTTGCTCCTTTGCACCCCATTATTTCTATTTCTACTTTGCACTTTCTTCCATTACAAATCTACCATTCCAGTGTTTTACTTGCTATATTGTATTTACTTTGCCACCATGGCCTTTTTTGCCTTTACCTCCCTTATCTCACCTCATTTGCTCACATTGTATATAGACTTATTTTTCTACTGTATTATTGACTGTATGTTTGTTTTACTCCATGTGTAACTCTGTGTTGTTGTATGTGTCGAACTGCTTTGCTTTATCTTGGCCAGGTCGCAATTGTAAATGAGAACTTGTTCTCAACTTACCTACCTGGTTAAATAAAGGTGAAATATTATTATTTATTTTTTTAAATAGCGCCATACAGGTTCCATTTAGAACCTTATGAGCATGGTACTTTTAGAACCCTCAAAAAAGGTTCCCTATAGGTTACAAGCCAAAGAACCCTGATTTGGCTCTGTATAGAACCATATTAATATTGATTTTTTTTACTTTTTTACCCCTTTTCTCCCCAACTGGTAGTTACAGTCTTGTCCCATCGCTGCAACTCAGGTACGGACTCGGGAGAGGCGAAGGTCAAGAGCCATGCGTCCTCCGAAACATGATCCTGCCAAGCCACACTGCTTCTTGACACATTGCTTGCTTAACCCGGAAGCCAGCCGCACCAATGTGTCAGAGGAAACACCGTAAAGCTGGCCACCAAAGTCAGCGTGCGCCCAGCCCGACACATACAGCCTTACTTTGTGATACAGTCATACAGCCTTACCTTGTGATACAGTCATACAGCCTTACCTTGTGATACAGCCTTACCTAATGGTACAGTCATACATTCTTACCTAATGGTACAGTCATACATTCTTACCTAATGGTACAGTCATACAGCCTTACCTACAGATACAGTCATACAGCCTTACCTAATGGTACAGTCATACAACCTTACCAAATGGTACAGTCATACAGCCTTACCTACTGGTGCAGTCATACCAGGGAGATCGCTCTAGTTTGAAGTCAAACTTAGATGTCCTTCCACATCCCAAGACCTCCTGAATTGTCTTCAAAAACGGCCACTAGGGGCAACGGTGAGTTCTATTATCTTCAAGTAGCCTGCCAAGCTTCTATGTCGTTGTGGATGGTGGATTGACGTAAAAACCGCTCTCCAGCGTCGAGGGTTGTTTTTCCAATCCCAGAGCAAGGCAATTGGTTTTTCTGTTTCAACCCTTTCCCAAACTTTAAGCCTTAATTTAACCACTCTGAATTAATTCCTAAACGTAACCCTATTTTAACCCTTTCCCAAAATGCAGGGTAGGGGAGTAACTAATTACATGTACTCTGATTGCAAAAACACTAACTGTTACGTTACCAGCAAAAACATTGTAATCACGTTACAGATACTTTATAAAAACGAGATGCTTACTTATTCGATTACTTTTAAATTCAGATGTTTGTGAAAAGTATATTACGACTTTCTGTTTTCTCAATGACATTCAATTCAGATTTGAAAAAATACTAAAGTTTCAGTTTGTTCTGTGTGAGCGAGTCTTCTTTTAATGGCTTTAATTGAGGGACATGTAATCCAAATGTAATCAGATTACGTTACTGTGTTTGGGTAATCCAAAGGTGACATTACTGATTACAGTTTCTGACAGTTAACTAGTAAATATAACTGATTACATTTAGAAAGTAACCTACCCTGCCCAAAACCTTTACCCTTAACCTAACGAAATGTCAAACCCCCAGCCCAAAGCAAGTGTTTTTGGTTTCACTTTTGAGGAGTTAGGTAACAGTGTCTCAACTTAAACATTTAAAACCGACATTTACCCATAGGGTTTTGGAAAAACTTGGACAAACGTCAAATTGGGGGGACCAAAATGATCAACAAATAATTTACTTAAAGGAATTGTTTCAGAATAATTTACTGACTGTATGACACTATCCCATACTATATTGAACAATGCAACATGCAACAATTTCAAAGATTTTACTGAGTTGCAGTTCGTAAGGAAATCAGTCAATTGAAATAAATTAATTCAGAAATAATCTATGAATTTCACATGACTGGGAATACAGATATGCATATGTTGGTCACAGTTAGCTTAAAAAAGGAAGGGGTGTGGATCAGAAAACCAGCCAGTATCTGGTGTGACCACCATTTGCCTCATGCAGTGTGACACATCTCTTTCACTTAGAGTTGATCAGGCTGTTGATTGTGGCCTGTGGAATGTTGTCCCACTCCTTTCAATGGCTGTGTGAAGTTGCTGGATATTGGAGGGAACTGGAACACGCTTTCGTACAGGTCGATCCAGAGCATCCCAAACATGCTCAATGGGTGACATGTCTGGTGAGTATTCAGGCCAGGTTCTGAGCAAGGCCAACGCTGAGCAGGCCGCAGCACAGGACAAGCTCACAATCATCAAGACCAAGATCAGCGTGAGTTAACGCTGACCAGTTAGAAACAGTGGTTAGGTTTGAAATAGTTCACTACATCCTGGTATTAGAATGAACATGTTGTATTAATCTGTAAATGTCAATCACAATACCAGTAAATAACGGTTGTGAGTCAATGGCAATTGACATTCAGACCAGTATCCTCTCAGCAGTTTCTCCCCAGTCCATCTTAACGTAGTCAGATCAAGCAGCAGCTGCCTTGGCGTCCAACCCTGAAGAGTTCCTTGTTTTACAAGCATTTTCGCTACACCGGCAATAATATCGGCAAAACACGTGTATGTGACCAATAAAATTTTATTTTATTTATTCTCGAATAAGTTCCAAATCCACTACTTTCCTTGTCATTTGTCTGGCCATCAGCCAGAGCATTTTTGCAGAGAAAGGCTCCTGAATCAGGGGTTATTAGAAATTCTGATAATAAAATAATAATAATTCCACCAATCCTTGGTGGAGACGGATAACTTTTCAGCAACTTTCAGAAGACTGAAAGTTTTGTTTCCTCCGGAGTAAACCTGTTTGTAGCTTGTCGTCGGGTAACGAGCGTTTAGATCATTTGAAGTTTTATCTGTCATCTTACCAAGCAATATCGCTTTCTCTCGCTCGCTCTCTCTCCATTGTGTTTGTGTGTGTGACAGCACCTTAATGAGAAACTGGCCAAGCTGACAGCCAAGTTTGATAAAGCCGCGGCCGACAAGCTAAAATGACAGCAGGAGGCTGAGTCCACTGCTTTCACCATCTCCCTCTCAAACCACCTGGTGAGTGGGCCACACACACACACACACACACACACACACACACACACGGACACACGGACACTCACACATACACACACACACACGGTACTGATTAGTATTCAGTAAGGAGATGTGTTGACAACGTGAGGAGGATCCACCAGATGAAGAAGGGAATAAAGCGCTCAGCATTTTCAACAATGTAATCATTATTGATTAGTTAAGCTTATTATTTCTGAACCAGCTGTGTTCTATAACTTTAAGACAGAGTACTGACTGTTCACTTTTGAATGAGTCTGCAGCTAGCAGGGTGCAGTGTGGGTAATCAGTGTCACTCAGGGCAGAATGCTAATTGCCTTTTGTGTAAATCATGCTTTTATATCAATATGAGATTTGCCAGAAAATTCAAGTTTTATGTGGGAATCTTGAATTGTGATCTGTCCTGTCTCTCTCAATAGTTTTGTTATGTCATGTCACATTGTGTTGTGGTCTGTAGGTGGATGGTCTGACGTCGGAGAATGTGCGCTGGGTGGAGAACGTGCGCTGGCTGGAGAACGTGTGCTGGGTGGAGAACCTGCGCTGGGTGGAGAAAGTGCGCTGGCTGGAGAACGTGCGCTGGCTGGAGAACTTGCGCTGGCTGGAGAACTTGCGCTGGCTGGAGAACGTGCCCTGGGTGGAGAACGTGCGCTGGGTGGAGAACGTGCGCTGGCTGGAGACCGTGCGCTGGCTGGAGAACGTGCACTGGCTGGAGGCCGTGCGCTGGCTGGAGAACGTGTGCTGGGAGGAGGCGGTGTAGAGTTTCAGATGTTGGGAGAGGACTCTGTGTCTCCTAGCTGGGATACTTCACTAAGGGCTACTGCCACCAGCTAATAGACAACACCTGGAGATCTTTTCTCAGTCAACTACAGGGTGGGAGTACACACACAATTACTAGGCGGTTCACATGACAATATCAAAAGCTTTATCTGGGCTACAACACAGACAGTTTGACAACATGGGAGATGGTTTGAAGATTTTCCTAGTAACTGACTGTACCCGCTTACATCAGGGGTCACCTGTTTACATTCTACGACAGTATTATACGCTGATAAAGGATGACCACAGCATCTCCTCTCTCTCCCAGTGACCCCTGACCTGGACCCTCTGGCCATGCCGATGGACGACGCTGACATTGTGGCGTGGCAGAAACAGGGGCCTGCCGGCAGACAGGATGTCCACTGTGTGATCCAAATGAGCAGATCAGGTTTGCAATGAATAAGCTTCCACCAGACCCCCTCTCACCAGAAGAGGGGAGGAGGGAACTGGTGGGTGGGTTTTTGACACCAACACGCACTGTCGTACATTAAGGTAGAAGAAGACTCTCTCCCTCCCTCTTAAAATGCACATAGGAATGTGCCTTTGTTTCACAGGCAGTTTTCCCACCGAAACTCTAACACGCTCAAGAGTGAATACTGAAACAATATTTCTAACATTAGAATTTGGGAATGGTCAGTGAGGAGCTATAGGAAACTGTCATATTGGTTTTTATTTTGTGATGTTAATTAAAAATGGTATGGACGAAATACTATTACTTAGAAAGTATATCCCCTTTATCTGTCAAGTTTTCATCCAATACGTTGTGCATATAATATGAAACATTATGAAATAATTTTAAGATGTGATTTTAGGAGTTATAAGAGAACTTGCCGACATATAGTGTACCCTTGCACAATAAGTAGCCATGCCGCGAGTGAGGTCAGAGAGCATGTCAAACTGACGGAACCGTCCCCTACAGCCAGAGTGCATAAAAGCATTGCCAACAGAGATTAACATTAGACTAGGAAATGTGAGGCTGGAGCTACATGTTTGAAATGGTTGGAACTTTGAACCACAACACGAGGTGAAGAAAATACCACACCTCCTAGACTAGAACAAAAAGACGGCGAGCTGCAGCTCATGTCCAAAGTGTTCTGAATCCTGCCTATCAACACAAGGAGGAAGAAGTGAGAAGCTCACCTCTCAGACAGTCACTGGTACAGCTGATTAGCTGTCTTGGGTCAAATATCTAGAAAAGCAAACTCTTCAAACCATCCTACTACTCTTGTCAAATCACCGTTATACGCTACTCTCATCTCCCCAATGAGAACCATCGACACGGCTGGCTAGCTATCTTCCAGAGTGAACAACAGTAGAAGACGGGGAAAGGGGAGACCCCTTCGGACAATCAGTGCCATACAGCTTGCCGCTGAAAGGCCAACAACCTTCCTAAGGAGGGCTAGTTCCGACAGAGATAAATGGCGGACAAAGGCACTCACACGGAAATACATTCATGATTTCTTATTCCAAACGTGCGGCGGTTCATGTGATTACTGTGAGATTAGTTTCGAAATGTATCCATGATAAGTAGATACATCACTTCTCCCTCTCCATGTCGTTGTGTAAAAAGCCACCATATTGTAAAAGTCCGCTAGGGACTTTTTGTCTCATGTATTTAGTGTGTATGTTATCCTGTTTATTATTTAGTTAGCTAGTAAATAAATATTTAAACCAATTTGTGTAGTACTGAATCATGAATAAGGCTGTTTTTTTTGCAGATGCATGAGGTTACTGTCACGGATCCCTCCGTGTTTATTGATGTACCAGATATATACCTTTTTAGAGTTTAATTCGGGAGATAGTAACTCTTTAACGTTTTAAGGTATAGGGGGCAGTATTTTTGATTTTGGATGAAAAGCGTGCCCAGAGTAAACTGCCTAATACTCGGGCCCAGAGTCAAATATTTGCATATTGTTAGTAGATTTGGATAGAAAACACTCTGAAGTTTCTAAAACTGTTTGAATGATGTCTGTGAGTATAACAGAACTCATATGGCAGGCAGAAACCTGAGAAAAATCCAACCAGGAAGTGGGAAATCTGATGCTTGTAGTCTTTTCAAGTCATTGCCTATCTAACACACAGTGACTTAGGGTTCATTTTGCACTTTCTAAGGCTTCCACTAGATGTCAACAGTCTTTAGAACCTTGTTTCAGGCTTTTGCAGTGAACAGAGAGCGAACAAGAAGGCTGGGAAGTTGGTGACTCAGAAAATTACATGAGTTCATTGGCGCGCTTTCACGTGATGAGGTAGCTGTGTTCCATAACGTTTTTCAAGACATTGGAATCGTCCGGTTGGAATATAATTGAAGTTTTATGTTAAAAAGGCCCTAAAGATTGATGCTATACAACATTTGACATGTTTCTACGAACGTAAATAGAACCTTTTTTGACTTTTCGTCGTGAAATTTTCAGCGCGCTTCCTACATTCGGAGTAGCTTACTGAACACGCAAACAACAAGGAGGTATTTAGACATAAATTATGGACTTTCTCGAACAAAACAACATTTATTGTGGACCTGGGATTCCTGGAAGTGCCATCTGATGAAGATCATCAAAGGTAAGTGAATATTTATAATGCTATTTATGATTTTAGATGACTCCAAAATGGCAGGTATCTGTATTGCCTGATGTATTTTTCTGAGCGCCGTACTCAGATTTTTGCAAAGTGTGCTTTCCCCGTGAGGCTTTTTTTTAAATCTGTCACAGCTGTTGCATTAAGGAGATGTTTATCTATAATTCTTTGAATAACAGTTTAATATTTTATCAATGTTTATGATGAGTATTTTTTCAAATTGTTGTGCTGATTCACCGGCAGTTTTGGAGGCAAAATATTTTCTGAACATCATGCGCCAATGTAAAATGAGGTTTTTGGATATAGATATGAACTTTATCGAACAAAACATACATGTATTGTGTAACATTGAGTCCTAGGAGTGTCATCTGATGAAGATCGTCAAAGGTTAGTGCTTAACCTCCCTGGGCAAGGTGGGACGCTTGCTTGAGCTCAGAAGTCTGTAGTAGGGAGATCAGTAGTCTGTAGTAGGGAGATCATGAGTCTGAGGAGAGGGAGCTCAGTAGTCTGTAGTAGGGAGATCAGTAGTCTGTAGTAGGGAGATCAGTGGTCTGTATTAGGAAGATCAGTCATCTGTAGTAGGGAGATTAGTAGTCTGTAGTAGGGAGATCATGAGTATGAGGAGAGGGAGCTCAGAAGTCTGTAGTAGGGAGATCAGCAGTCTGTAGTAGGGAGATCAGTAGTCTGTAATAGGGAGATCAGCAGTCTGTAGTAGGGAGATCAGCAGTCTGTAGTAGGGAGATTGGCAGTCTGTGGTAGGGAGATCAGTAGTCTGTAGTAGGGAGATCAGCACTCTGTAGGAGGGAGATCAGCAGTCTGTAGTAGGGAGATCAGTAGTCTGTAGTAGGGAGATCAGTTGTCTGTAATAGGGAGATCAGCAGTCTGTAGTAGGGAGATCAGCAGTCTGTAGTAGGGAGATCAGTAGTCTGTAGTAGGGAGATCAGTAGTCTGTAATAGGGAGATCAGTAGTCTGTAGTAGGGAGATCAGTAGTATGTAGTAGGGAGATCAGCAGTCTGTAGTAGGGAGATCAGTAGTCTGTAGTAGGGAGATCAGTAGTCTGTAATAGGGAGATCAGCAGTCTGTAGTAGGGAAATCAGTAGTCTGTAGTAGGGAGATCAGTAGTCTGTAGTAGGGAGATCAGTAGTCTGTAATAGGGAGATCAGTAGTCTGTAGTAGGGAGATCAGTAGTATGTAATAGGGAGATCAGCAGTCTGTAGTAGGGAGATTGGCAGTCTGTGGTAGGGAGATCAGTAGTCTGTAGTAGGGAGATCAGCACTCTGTAGTAGGGAGATCAGCAGTCTGTAGTAGGGAGATCAGTAGTCTGTAGTAGGGAGATCAGTTGTCTGTAATAGGGAGATCAGCAGTCTTTAGTAGGGAGATCAGCAGTCTGTAGTAGGGAGATCAGTAGTCTGTAGTAGGGAGATCAGTAGTCTGTAATAGGGAGATCAGTAGTCTGTAGTAGGGAGATCAGTAGTATGTAGTAGGGAGATCAGCAGTCTGTAGTAGGGAGATCAGTAGTCTGTAGTAGGGAGATCAGTAGTCTGTAATAGGGAGATCAGCAGTCTGTAGTAGGGAGATCAGCAGTCTGTAGTAGGGAAATCAGTAGTCTGTAGTAGGGAGATCAGTAGTCTGTAGTAGGGAGATCAGTAGTCTGTAATAGGGAGATCAGTAGTCTGTAGTAGGGAGATCAGTAGTATGTAGTAGGGAGATCAGCAGTCTGTAGTAGGGAGATCAGTAGTCTGTAGTAGGGAGATCAGTAGTCTGTAATAGGGAGATCAGCAGTCTGTAGTAGGGAGATCAGCAGTCTGTAGTAGGGAGATCAGTAGTCTGTAGTAGGGAGATCAGTAGTCTGTAGTAGGGAGATCAGTAGTCTGTAATAGGGAGATCAGTAGTCTGTAGTAGGGAGATCAGTAGTATGTAGTAGGGAGATCAGCAGTCTGTAGTAGGGAGATTGGCAGTCTGTGGTAGGGAGATCAGTAGTCTGTAGTAGGGAGATCAGCACTCTGTAGTAGGGAGATCAGCAGTCTGTAGTAGGGAGATCAGTAGTCTGTAGTAGGGAGATCAGTTGTCTGTAATAGGGAGATCAGCAGTCTTTAGTAGGGAGATCAGCAGTCTGTAGTAGGGAGATCAGTAGTCTGTAGTAGGGAGATCAGTAGTCTGTAATAGGGAGATCAGTAGTCTGTAGTAGGGAGATCAGTAGTATGTAGTAGGGAGATCAGCAGTCTGTAGTAGGGAGATCAGTAGTCTGTAGTAGGGAGATCAGTAGTCTGTAATAGGGAGATCAGCAGTCTGTAGTAGGGAGATCAGCAGTCTGTAGTAGGGAAATCAGTAGTCTGTAGTAGGGAGATCAGTAGTCTGTAGTAGGGAGATCAGTAGTCTGTAATAGGGAGATCAGTAGTCTGTAGTAGGGAGATCAGTAGTATGTAGTAGGGAGATCAGCAGTCTGTAGTAGGGAGATCAGCAGTCTGTAGTAGGGAGATCAGCAGTCTGTAGTAGGTAGATCATGAGTCTGTAGTAGGGAGATCAGTAGTCTGTAGTAGGGAGATCAGCAGTCTGTAGTAGGGAGATCAGCAGTACAGACCAATTGATATTGCCAGCTACTTAACCTCCCTGGGCAAACGTCCCACCCTAGTCAACAGCCAGTGGAATCGTGTGGCGCGAAATCCAAATACCTCATAAATGCTATAACTTCAATTTCTCAAACATATGACTATTTTACACCATTTTAAAGACAAGACTCTCGTTAATTTAACCACGTTGTCCGATTTCAAAAAGGCCTTACAGCGAAAGCAAAACATTAGATTATGTCAGGAGAGTACCCTGCCAAAAATAATCACACAGCCATTTTCAAAGCAAGCATATATGTCACAAAAACCAAAACCACAGCTAAATGCAGCACCAACCTTTGATGATCTTCATCAGATGACACTCCTAGGACATTATGTTATACAATACATGCATGTTTTGTTCAATCAAGTTCATATTTATATCAAAAACCAGCGTTTTACATTAGCATGTGATGTTCAGAACTAGCATACCCACCGCAAACTTCCTGTGAATTTACTAAATTACACAAAATAAATAACAATTATTTTAAGAATTATAGATACAGAACTCCTTTATGCAATCGCGATGTCAGATTTTAAAATAGCTTTTCGGCGAAAGCACATTTTGCAATATTCTGAGTAGATAGCCCGGCCATCACGGCTAGCTAATTTGACACCCACCAAGTTTGGCCCTCACCAAACTCAGATTTACTATTAGAAAAATTGGATTACCTTTGCTGTTCTTCGTCAGAATGCACTCCCAGGACTTCTACTTCAACAACAAATGTTGTTTTGGTTCCAAATAATCCACAGTTATATTCAAATAGCTCCGTTTTGTTCGTGCGTTCAGGTCAGTATCCGAAGGGTGATGAGCGAGCGCATTTCGTGACAAAAAAATTCTAAATATTCCATTATCGTACTTCGAAGCATGTCAAACGCTGTTTAAAATCAATTTTTATGCTATTTTTCTTGTAAAATAGCGATAATATTCCAACCGGGCGACGTTGTATTCATTCAAAGACTGAAAGAAAAACATGGAGTCGTCTCGTGGACTCGCATCTCCAGTGTCATTGTTCCCTGCCTGACCACTCACAAAAACTTCTGCTGTTTTTCGGCCAGAGACTGCAGACGTCATTCCACTTTCTGGCGCCTTCTGGGAGCCAATAGAAAATATCACGTTACAGCAGAGATGCTGTATTTTTGATAGAGATGCCACAGAAGGAGAACAAATTGTCAGACAGGGCTCTTCCTGTATGGAATCTCCTCAGGTTTTGGCCTGCCATATGAGTTATGTTATAATCACAGACACCATTCAAACCGTTTTAGAAACTTTAGAGTGTTTTCTATCCAAATCTACTAATTATATGCATATTCTCGTTTCTGGGCAAGAGTAGTAACCAGTTTAAATCTAGTACGTTTTTTATCCGGCCGTGCAAATACTGCCCCCTTATAGTAAATGTGATTTTGGTGAGTGCTAAACTGGGTGGGTGTCTAAATAGCTAGCCCTGTGATGCCGGGCTATCTACTCAGAATATTGCAAAATGTGCTTCATCCGAAAAGCTATTTTAAAATCGGACATATTGAGTGCATAGAGGAGTAATGTATCTATAATTCTTAAAATAATTGTTATGCTTTTTGTGAACGTTTATCGTGAGTAATTTAGTAAATTGTTAGTAAATTCCCCGGATGTTTGCGGGGGTATGCTTTTTCTGAACGTCACATGCTAATGTAAAAAGCTGGTTTTTGATATAAATATGAACTTGATTGAACAGACATGCATGTATTGTATAACATAATGTCCTTGGTGTGTCATCTGATGAAGATCATCAAAGGTTAGTGCTGCATTTAGCTGCCTTCTGGGTTTTTGTGACATTATATGCTAGCTTGAAAAATGGGTGTCTGATTATTTCTGGCTGTGTACTCTGCTGACATAATCTAATGTTTTGCTTTCGTTGTAAAGCCTTTTTGAAATCGGACAGTGTGGGTAGATTAACGAGAGTCTTGTCTTTAAATAGCTGTAAAATAGTCATATGTTTGAGAAATTGAAGTAATAGCATTACAAAGGTTTTGAAAATCGCGCCACAGGATTCAACTGGCTGTTACGTAGGTGGGACGAATTCGTCCCGGCGGTCCCATAGAGGTTAATTGAATTGGGTAACAATTAAACATAGTTAGTGGATTAAATAAATAACAGTCATCAGATTAATGACAGTAAAGTCACAACACCACAGAGAACACCACCATCCTCACTTCCTGCCAGGGTTGACCCCTCATGGTGGACAGGGCAGCAAGTGGATCAAAAAAGAGATACACGTCATCCCCATCAGCCCGAGAGGGTGAGTCACAAGATGGCAGCTGTTCGGGAGAGAGTTTCTGAAGAGGGTATATTATCGTCTCTCTTCAATCTTAATAGAGACTATAATTGCCTCTTCTATTGGGTAGATTGTGTGAGAAAGATAACTAACTTTTCTCTGAATCACTTCCTGGTCTAATGAATTGCTATAACAATGTAGTGTAGATTAGATTTTTTTCTTCAATGAAATTTTCCCATCATTGAACTTAGTAGGCAATGTTCCAACAAACACGTTATATAAAGTCCATAAAATGTCTGGTAAAACTGATTAAAGGCCCATATAGGCTCTTCTAGTGACAGTAAAACTCAAATTCACTGGTTTGTCTGAACCTCTTTGTGTGTCTCTCTCAGGTAACTCAACTTCATAGAGCGAGTGCTATCTGCTGGTGACGTGGTTTTGATTGAGAACCTAGAGGAGACTGTAGACCCTGTTTTAGGGCCACATCAACTCTGATATATGTTTTAAAATAAACGTGTCAGTCAGTTCCACTAGGCCAACTCCTAGCCTTGAGTGGTGCATACCTACCATAAACTGTCACATCATGCATTCAAGCGAAAGTTGCATGGACTCATTTTAAGTTTGGATTGATCTTAATACAACATATCTTCAATCATCTCACCTCCAACTCCTCTCCCCTCCTCTACTCTCCTCTCCTCCATTCCTCCTCCCTCCTCTCTTCTCCTCTCTACCTCTCCGCAGGAGGAGGAGTGTGAATACAACCCCAGCTTCAGACGGATCCTCCACACTAATCAGCCTGAGCTGCAGGCCCAGTGTACCCTGATTAACTTCACCGTGACCAGGGATGGTGTGGGGGACCAGATACTGGCTGCGGTGGTCAGTATGGAGAGGCCTGGCCTGAAGGAACTGAAGGCAGGGCACAGTTTCACCTTAGTCTATGATGATGGACCAAGTGTGGTGAACGTTCCGGCACAAAATGGCCACTGTGGTTTAGCATGGAGAGATTGTTTATTGAACCGTAAAAGATCTGTGACTGGAATTGGGTCTGTTATAAATATATTTGATAAGCTGGTCTATTGCGCAACACTTATCTGCTGATACAAAAGACACATTCTGTGTTGAACTGATACTAGCTATACACGCACACCCAGAAACAGATTGGCCGAATTAGACCTTACACAGCACTGATAAAACAGGAAATGACCTGATCACAGGGGTCAACGTCCAGTCTCGCAATAATATCTTGTGACTACAGAGATACACAGACAAGGACTCAGCACAAAGTACACACACACACACAAACCCATCCCAGAGGGCTGGGTCAGCGGAACAAAGAACACACTCATGGACCAATGGGGAGTCGATACTGAGCCGAGACCAGATCGTCACTCCACTCATCGACCAGTCAGGAGGACGAATCTACAAGACTCAACATACGTCATTACATTACAATCATGTTGTATAAAATAGATGCACACTATGTGTAGGGGCTCGCTTCCGCTAGTTCCATAAGAGCTAAAAGAACGAGTCAGTGCACGTTTTGCCAAATATCTTTGTCTCTTAATAAAGCTGCCTTACGATAATTGAATCCACCCGGTCCAGCGTCTTGACTTGGTCTCCTTCTCAAGTAACTGATCATCAACAGGTCTTCCTCTCTCATTTACCTGTTACTAGCAAGGATGGGGAAAAAATTGACAAAATACAATTACAAAATACCATAAAGATCAATGTATCAAAAATAAACTACTTTTTTGTTAAGTATTTAATTAAATACATTTATTTTAACATACAAAAATGTATTTACAAGTAGCCGGCCCAAACAGCAACAACATTCTCAGTAACAATTAAAAAAACGTTTTACTTGCTATGACTATGTTAAGTTGTTGTTTAGCTACCTTAGTTGAGAAAGCCGCTCTGGTTAAGAGTGTCCACTAAATGATCAAATTGTAAATGTATATTTGAAAATGAACATACCAAAATGAACGGCAAAACACACTGGGTATTGTTTCGGGCAGAGCTCATTAGAATAATACTCTGCATACTTTGGAATTGTTATATTTAGTTCATTTAGCAGACTCTTTTTTGCCACACCATAGTGCCATCAGACTTGTGATACCAATGCAGGGTGAAATGGAGCCACAAAATGTAAACTACTATAAAAAAAATGGTATAGAAAAGTATTTAGGATTTTGAAAATACAAATAACTGTCACGCCCTGACTGTAGAGAGCCTTTTTATTTCTCTATTTGGTTAGGTCAGGGTGTGATTAGGGTGGGCATTCTAGATTATGTATTTCTATGTTGGCTTGATATGGTTCCTAATCAGAGGCAGCTGTCTTTCATTGTCTCTGATTGGGGATCATATTTAGGCAGCCTTTTCCCACTGGGTTTTTGTGGGATCTTGTTTTTTTATAGCTACTGTGAAGCCTGCAGAACTTTACGTTCGTTTTGTATTTTTCTTTGTTTTGTTCGGTATTCATCTATTTAAAAGTAAGATGTACGCTTACCATGCTGCACCTTGGTCTCATTCCAACATCGAGCGTAACAATAACAGTGTATTGAAAATGACAAAATACACAATACATTGGAGTGTAGTTCAGCCCAGCGTAATTAAAATGACAAAATACAAAATATTCAGAAGTAATTAAAATATGTAATTCAAATGACAGAAATACTTCCCATCTATGACTTTATGAAGAGCATATTTTAGTGGAAGTAGGGAATCAACAGTGGGGATGGGAACATACAGTAAGTAGAGGCTCTCTCTCAGGGCTCTAGACATTTACCAGTCAGACACTCAAACCAGACAGGTTTCATTTAGTCTTCATCGTTCCATCAGAGTTAACAGTCGAGTTGAGCAGTGTTTGATGTCTCTTCTCCTCAGGTGTTACTAACGACAGAATCCTCATCACTGACTAGAGTCAGCGTCTTTTCGCAGGCTCTCATCATTATCTCTCTCCTTTTCCTTTATGGACAAAGTTTTAATACAACAAAATATCCCACTGTTAACATCATAAGCGGCAGCCTTAGCGCCCGCGGCGTTGAGCTCTTTGATTCTAAAAACAATCGGCAGACGCTTTGAATAGCGAGACGTTAAGTGGAATAGGCTTCGGGTACCTCACTTAGGAGAGAGTGTATGTGTGAGTACACACATGGATGTATTTAACTATACTTGTGCAGACCAGAAGTCCCCACAAGAATATTAAACAAACAAACATTTGACCAACTGGGGACATTTTGTTTGTCAACACAAGGTCAAATGCTATTTCTAGTGGGTTTAGGGTGAAGGTTAGAATTAGCTTTAGGTTTACACATGTTTACCTCCATCACTCCAGTATCCCTGTCCCCTTACCCCTATACATATCTACCTCCATCACTCCAGTATCCCTGTCCCCTTACCCCTATACATATCTACCTCCATCACTCCAGTATCCCTGTCCCCTTACCCCTATACACATCTACCTCCATCACTCCAGTATCCCTGTCACCTTACCCCTATACATATCTACCTCCATCACTCCAGTATCCCTGTCCCCTTACCCCTATACACATCTACCTCCATCACTCCAGTATCCCTGTCACCTTACCCCTATACATATCTACCTCCATCACTCCAGTATCCCTGTCACCTTACCCCTATACATATCTACCTCCATCACTCCAGTATCCCTGTCCCCTTACCCCTATACACATCTACCTCCATCACTCCAGTATCCCTGTCACCTTACCCCTATACATATCTACCTCCATCACTCCAGTATCCCTGTCCCCTTACCCCTATACACATCTACCTCCATCACTCCAGTATCCCTGTCACCTTACCCCTATACATATCTACCTCCATCACTCCAGTATCCCTGTCCCCTTACCCCTATACATATCTACCTCCATCACTCCAGTATCCCTGTCCCCTTACCCCTATACACATCTACCTCCATCACTCCAGTATCCCTGTCACCTTACCCCTATACATATCTACCTCCATCACTCCAGTATCCCTGTCCCCTTACCCCTATACACATCTACCTCCATCACTCCAGTATCCCTGTCCCCTTACCCCTATACATATCTACCTCCATCACTCCAGTATCGCTGCACATGTTAAAATGGCATTGGAACTGACTTTTTAAATATTTTCTGTATGTAGTATGCTTACTCACTTACTTTATTGTGTATTTCATATTTCCTATTCTTATTTCTTGTTTTTTTCTAGTATTACATTGTTATTGATTATTGCATTGTTGGGTTTAGAGCTTGCAAGAAAGGCATTTCACTGTACTTGTGTACGTGACATTAAAACTTGAAACTAAAATGTAGGGATGGTGGGACACGCATTAGAATACTGTATGCTTCTACAAAGAATCTTTGAGATTGAGGAAGGTTCTTTATGGAACCATTCTCCATAAAGGTTCTATGAAGAACCATAAAAAAGGGTTGTAACCATATCGGATATAACTTTTTTTTAACTGGTTCTTTATAGAACCTTAGGAAAGGGTTCTTTATTTCACCATACAGATTGAATATAGAACCTTAAGAGGATAGTTTTTTTATATAATCTTCCAGAAATATTTCCATTATGCACCAATAAGGGCTCCGCTGCCATATTTGGCACTATATAGATCCATTTTGTTTTTGTTAGTGTGTTGTGTGTCATTTGTGACACAGTGGACTACTATATAGTGAGTAGGGTGTCATTTGGGATGCTTCCAGTGTTTAAGGTAACGAGTGTGGAGGGTTGTGATGCAGGGAGGGAGAATGGCCCACACGTACAGTATGTCAATTCTTATGGAAGAATGGTCTTGATCAAAACCCAGGCACTTTAATGATGCCATATGTTCACAGCCTGGATGACAATCAGAAACGGCTTTGTGGCCCTTTGAAATTGATAGCCTGAGGCAATTAGACAAGACATTCTGACATACTACTACCATCACCAGCCCTATCCCTATCCATCCCTTGCTTTAATTAACTCCCTGTGCATGTGTGCATAGAGCCCCACAGTGGAGGTGTCATAATACCCATAAAACCTAGCGGTTAATTAAACAATGAAACAGTTCCAATAATTTTTCCACCATTCATTTGTTAAATTTTTGAAACACTTAAAATGAGGTCTGTGTTCAAATCAGATTGTATTGGTCAAATACACATGGTTAGCAGATGTTATTGCGAGTGTAGCGAAATGCTTATGCTTCTAGATCCGAAACTGCAGAAGGATCTAACAGGTAATATCTAACAACTCCACAACAAAACCTAATATCTAACAACTCCACAACAAAACCTAATATCTAACACATTCCACAACAAAACCTAATATCTGACAACTCCACAACAAAACCTAATATCTAACAACTCCACAACAAAACCTAATATCTAACAACTCCACAACAAAACCTAATATCTAACACATTCCACAACAAAACCTAATATCTAACAACTCCACAACAAAACCTAATATCTAACAACTCCACAACAAAACCTAATATCTAACAACTCCACAACAAAAGCTAATATCTAACAACTCCACAACAAAACCTAATATCTAACAACTCCACAACAAAACTTAATATCTAACACATTCCACAACAAAACTTAATATCTAACACATTCCACAACAAAACCTAATATCTAACACATTCCACAGCAAAACATAATACACACAGTCTACTATAGGAATGGGATGAGAATATTTAAGTGTAAAATATATGGATGAGCAGTGACAGAGCGGCTAAGATGCAACAGATAGTAAAGAATAGATAGTGAAGGATACAGGAAACAGTATATACATATGAGATGAGTAATGCGAGATATGTAAACATTATTAAAGTGGCATTATTAAAGTGACTAGTTTTCCATTCATTAAAGTGGCCAATGATATCAAGTCTGTATGTAGGCAGCAGCCTCTCTGTGTTAGTGATGGCTGTTTAACAGTCTGATGGCCTTGAGATAGAAGCTGTTTTTCAATCTCTCTATCCCAGCATTGATGCACCTGTACTGACCTCGCCTTCTGGATGGAAATGAGGTGAACAGCCCTCTGGAGAGCCCTGCGGTTGTGGGCGGTGCAGTTGCCGTACCAGGCGGTGATACAGCCCGACAGGATGCTCTCAATTGCGCATCTGTAAAAGTTAGTGAGGGTTTTCGGTGACAAGCCACAATTTTTCAGCCTCCTGAGGTTGAAGAGGCGCTGTTGCTCCTTCTTCACCATGCTGTCTGTGTGCGTGGACCATTTCAGTTTGTTGTGATATGTACAACGAGGAACTTAAAACTTTCCACCTTATCCACTTCTGTCCCGTCGATGTGGATAGGAGGGTGTTCCCTTTGCTGTTTCCTGAAGTCCACGTGTTTCATGTCATGACATTTTGATAAACGTGTACAGTGCATCCGGAAAGTTTTCAGACCCCTTGTCTTTTTCTACATTCTACATTACAGCCTTATTCTAAAATGGATTAAATACTTCCCCCCTCATTAATCTACACACTATCATCATAATAACAAAGCAAAAAAAAAAACAGGTTTGTAGAAATGTTTGCCCCCCCCCAAAAAAACTGAAATATCACATTTACATAAGTATTCAGACCCTTTACTCAGTACTTTGTTGAAGCACATTTGGCAGCGATTACAGCCTCAAATCTTTTTGGGTATGACGCTACTAGCTTGGCACACCTGTATTTGGGGAGTTTCTCACATTCTTATCAGCAGATCCTCTCAAGCTCTGTCAGGTTGGATGGGGAGCGTTGCTGCACAGCTATTTTCAGGTCTCTCCAGAGATGTGTGATCGGGTTCAAGCCCGGGCTCTGGCTGGGCCACTCAAGGACATTTAGAGACTTTTTTAGTACCCTTCCCCAGATCTGTGCCTCAACACAATCCTGTCTCTGAGCTCTATAGACAATTCCTTCGACCTCATGGCTAGGTTTTTGCTCTGACATGCACTGTCATCTGTGGGATCTTATATAGACAGGTGTGTGCCTTTCCAAATCATGTCCAATCAATTGAATTTACCACAGGTGGACTCCAATCAAGTTATAGAAACATCTCAAGGATGATCAATGGAAACTGGATGAACATGAGCTCAATTTCGAGTCTCATAGCAAAGGATCTGAATAATTATGTAAATAAGATATTTCCGTTTTAGAAAACATTTCTAAAAACCTGTTTTTGTTTTGTCATTATGCGGTATTCTGTGTAGATTGATGAGAAAGATAAATAATTTAATCCATTTTAGAATAAGGCTGTAACATAACAAAATGTGGAAAAAGCCAAGGGGTCTGAATACTTTCCAAATGCACTATACATCTCTCTCAGACCAAGTGACTTTTATCAATATTTACTCTCAGATTTGAAAATGGTTGGCATAAAATTAGACATTGTGCAAAACTACAAATCCCTGCAACAGCCAGCATGTCATTTCTAGCTGACACTTTTGCTAACGTGTAGTGTTAGTTTAAAACATGCACAAGACAGTTCACAGAACTGTCAATTTAAAGATTTAGCCAATGTATTCATTCCTAAATTTAGCTAACATTATATAGTTAATCCAGAGATTATTAGCTTTGCCTCGATTTGGCAGTCTCATCCAGATCATTGTGGCATTTGTAGTTCTTTATGATAGCCACATTAGCAGCTAATTTGCGTTTAATTTTGGAGGGGGTAAATTCAGGCGAATATATTGATAAAAGTCACCTCATTCTAGAGATATTTACACAGTTATCAAAATATCACACCAGGGTAAGCCTACACGGAAATCCCATATGTAATAAATGAATGGTGGAGAAAAGATTGGAACCATTTCCTTGTTTGACCACTAGGTTTTATGGGTATTTTGAATCATACTGTGGTACTCTATTTGTGCTTACGTTCATGGGTGTCTCTTTCTTTCTCTCCTATCCCTCCCTCTAACCAAACCAGAAACCCAAATCAGAAAGCCCAACTTCACTCAGAAACACATTCAGCTGACTGCAGTGTTTTGGGAGAGATCAGGAACTCTGATAATTTTAAAAGTCAGTCAGCGGGTTGGAGTGGAGCGTAACAATTATATGTTCATCAAGATGATTTCATTCAGCCTGCTGCTGCTGATTTGCATTGGGAGGGTTTAATCAGATCTGTAGGCTTTCATCATCTGAGGACAAATCAGCATTTTTAATAACCGGAAAACACACACATACACAAACACACACACACACAGATGGGCACAGATATGGTCACACACACACACACAACAGCAGTTTTGTTTTAAGCCCCCTCAGCAAAACGCAGCAGGAAAATGCAATGTAGTTTAATGAAGCTTGTTTAATTAGCATTTCATTGAGATGGGAGAAGAAGGAGAAGAAGAAGATGAAGATGAAGATGGGAAAAATAAGTGGTGTGGAACCCTTCTCATTTTAATTCATGTTAAAGTAAAGCAGGGTAAATGCGTGGCTAGTTCCATGCACCTGCTATCCAAACAATTCCCAGTAGAATTTGATTGTTTGGTCATAACTTGTTCTGTGTTCCCCAGTAAACAACCCTTTTCCTCTCTACTGACTGATAGCAGTCACAGTACTGATATTATAGCCTGTCTCTATCTGTAATGGGTGTGTGCTGGTGGCAGGGAAGTCAGGCGCAGGAGAACGAACTTGGTATAAACGGAGTCGTTTAATAAGTGCTCACAAAACTCCGAAAACCAAAATATACAAAATAATAAAAGTGGGTACAAAACCTGTCGCGCACCAGAACATAACTTGCACATCACATACAAACAAACAATCACCGACAAGGACATGAGGGGAAACAGAGCGTTAAATACACAACATGTAATTGATGAGATTATGTGTGATGTAAGACAAGACAAAACCAATGGAAAATGAAAAATGGATCAGGGATGGCTAGAAGGTCGGTGACGTCGACCGCCGAACACCGCCCGAACAAGGAGAGGGACCAACTTCGGCGGAAGTCGTGACACTATCGTCCTGTTTATTGTCTCTAATGACTTTAGAGTTTAGCTGCTGAGCTGCATACAGAATTCTTTCATTTATAAAACATGTAGTTTGAATCCAGGATGCTGATTCGTTGATAGGAATTTGTTATTCATGATGCATTATAACAGTTCCATTTTGAATTATCACTGGCAGCTTATAAACATTATCTTCACTGGTTAAAGCAGTGAAGATAACGTTTGCTAACGTCCAATTGCTTAATGCCAATTGCTTTTTCAATAGCGGGGGTTTGAATAAACCTTGCTCATCTTCGTGTAGAGTAAGGTTTATACATCTTCGTGTTTCTTCGTGTAGTGTAAAGGAGTGTTTTGATGTGAAGAGCTTTGCCCTTGTAGAGGAGAGGAGAGCGGAAAGAGGGGAGAGAGAGAGAAGACAGGAGAGGAGAAGGAGAGAAAAAGGAGGACAGGAGAAGGAGAGGAGAGAGAGAGGAAAAGTGAGAGAGAGAGAGGAGAGGAAAAGTGAGAAAGGGGGAGAGGAAAAGAGTGAGAGAGGACAGGAGAGGAGAGAAGAGAGAGAGGAAAAGTTAGAGAGAGAGAGCGAGAGAGAGAGAGGAGAGGAAACGAGAGAGAGAGGATAAGGAGAGAGGAAAGGAGAGGAGAGAGGAGCGGAGAGGAGAGAAGAGAGTACTGTAAAGGAGAAGGAGAGGAGTAGAGAGGAGAACGAGAGGAGAAGGAGAGGACAGGAGAGGAGAGGAGAGGGCAGGAGAGGTAAAGGAGAGGAGAGAAGAGAGGACAGGAGAGGAGATGAGAGGACTGGAGAGGAGAAGGAGAGGAGCAGGAGAGAGAGGAGGAGAAGGAGAGAGGAAAGGAGAGAAGAGAGAGGAGAGGAGGGAAGAGAGAAGACAGGAGAGGAAAAGGAGAGGAGAAGGAGTGGAGAGGACAGGAGAGAAGAGAGAGGAGAGGAGAGAGAGGACAGGAGAGGAGAGAGAGGAGAGGAGGGGACAGGAGAGGAGACGAGAGGACAGGAGAGCAGAGACAGAGGACAGGAAAGTAGAGGACAGGAGAGGAGAGAGAGAGGACAGGAGAGGAGAGAGAGTGAGGACAGGAGAGGAGAGAGAGTGAGGACAGGAGAAGAAAGGGAGAGAGAGGACAGGAGAGGAAAGGGAGAGAGAGGACAAGAGAGGAGAGAAGAGAGAGAGGACAGGAGAGAAGAGAGAGAGGAGAGGAGTCAAGCGAGAGAGGGCAGGAGAGGACAGCAGAGGAGAAGGAGAGGGGAGGATAGGAGAAGAGAAAGAGAAAGAGAGGAGAGAGAGAAAACAAAAAGATAATTGGTTGACACATTGAAAATAATTAACAATAAACTGAGCAAACTAGAATGCTATTGTCACTAAACAGAGATTACACAGTGGCAGAATACTTGACTACAGTGACTGACCCAAAATTAAGGAAAGCTTTGACTATGTATAGACCCAGTGAGCATAGCCTTGCTATTGAGAAAGGCCACCGTAGGCAGACCTGGCTCTCAAGAGAAGACAGGCTATGTGCACACTGCCCACAAAATGAGGTGGAAACTGAGCTGCACTTCCTAACCTCCTGCCAAATGTATGACCTTATTAGAGACACATATTTCCCTAGCTATTGGGTGAAATGCCACAGTTTGCCATCACAGCAGCAAGATTTGTGACCTGTTGCCACAAGAAAAGGGCAACCAGTGAAGAACAAACACCATTGTAAATACAACCCATCTGTTTCCCATGCAAATATAGCCTAGAGAGAGAGAGTCCTAAATGAAATGAGAAAATATACAGACCACAAATTCCAATTGGCAATACTTAAACTCTTTAACATCATCCTTAGCTCTGGCATATTCCCTTTTATTTGGAACCAAGGACTGATCACACCAATACACAAAAGTGGAGACAAATTTGACCCCAATAACTACCGTGGGATATGCGTCAACAGCAACCTTGGGAAAATCATCTGCATTAACTGCAGACTCGTACATTTCCTCAGCAAAAACAATGTACTGAGCAAATGTCAAATTGGCCTTTTACCAAAATACTGTACGACAGACCACGTATTCACCCTGCACCCTCTAATTGACAAACAAACAAACCAAAACAAAGGCAAAATCTTTTCACACTTTGTTGATTTCAAAAAAGCTTTCGACTCAATTTGGCATGAGGGCCTGTCATATAAATTGATGAAAGTGGTTTTGGGGGAAAAAACATACGACATTATAAAATCCATGTACACAAACAACAAGTTTGCGGTTAAAATTGTCAAAAAACACACCAATTTCTTTCCACAGGGCCGTGGGGGGAGACAGGGATGCAGCTTAAGCTCCACCCCCTTCAACATATATATCAACGAATTGGCGAGGGCACTAGAAAAGTCTGCAGCTCCCGGCCAGTCTGCAGGACAAGGCCTCATCCTACTGGAATCTGAAGTCAAATGTCTAATGTTTGCTGATGATCTGGTGCTTCTGTCACCAACCAATGAGGGCCTACAGCAGCACCTAGATCTTCTGTACAGATTCTGTCAGACCTGGGCACTGACAGTAAATCTCACTAAGACAAAGATATGGTTTTCCAAAATAATTCCAGTTGCCAGAACCACAAATACAAATTCCATCTAGACACTGCTGCCCTAGAGCACACAAAAAACGATACATACCTCGGCCTGAACATCTGCGCCACAGGTAACTTCCACAAAGTTGTGAACGATCTGAGAAACAAGGCAAAAAGGGCCTTCTATGCCATCAAAAGGAACATAAAATTCAACATACCAATTAGGATCTGGCAAAGAAATACTTCAATCAGTTATAGAACCTATTGCCTTTCAAGGTTGTGAGGTCTGGGGTCCGCTCACCAACCAAGAATTCACCAAATGGGACAAACACCAAATTGAGACTCCGTGTACAACGTAAAACACCAAATAATGCATGCAGAGCAGAATTAGGCCGATAAGAAAGCCAATACTTGACCATTGTGACTCACCCAAACTTAACGAAAGCTTGGACTATGTACAGACTCAGTGAGCATAGCCTTGCTATTGAGAAAGGCCTCCGAATGCAGACCTGGCTCTCAAGAGAAGACAGGCTATGTGCACACTGCCTACAACATGAAGTGGAAACTGAGCTGCACTTCCTAAACTTCTGCCAAATGCATGACCATATTAGAGAGACGTATTTCCGTCAGATTACACAGACCCACAAAGAATTTAAAACCATATCCAATTTTGATAAACTCCCATATGTATTGGGTGAAATGCCACAGTGTGCCATCACAGCAGCAGTATTTGTGACCTGTTGCCGCAAGAAAAGGGCAACCAGTGAAGAAAAAACACCATTGCACTTCCAACCTATATTCATGTTTATTTGTTTTCCCTTTTGTACTTGAACTATTTGCACATCATTACAATGCTGTATATAGACATAATATGACATTTGAAATGTCTTCATTCTTTTGGAACCTTTTGAAGTAAACTCACAGGGCAAACTGTCCATAAAAAGAAAAGATTAAGATGGGCAAAAGAACACAGACACTGGACAGAGATATGGCTTTTTCTTTGCAACTCTGCCTAGAAGGCCATTATCCCGGAGTCGCCTCTTCACAGTTGACGTTGAGACTGGTGTTTTGCGGGTACTATTTAATGAAGATGCCAGTTGAGGACTTGTGAGTCTGTTTCTCAAACTAGACACTCTAATGTACTTGTCCTCTTGCACCGGGGCCTCCCACTCCTCTTTCTCCTCTTTCGCATGGAATAGCCTTCATTTCTCAGAACAAGAATAGACTGACGAGTTTCAGAAGAAGTGTCTTTGTTTCTGGCCATGTTGTACCTGTAATCGAACCCATAAATGCTGATGCTCCAGATTCTCAACTAGTCTAAAGAAGGCCAGTTTTATTACTTCTTTAATCAGCACACAGTTTTCAGCTGTGCTAACATAATTGTAAAAGGGTTTTCTAATGATCAATTAACCTTTTAAAATGATAAACTTGGATTAGCTAACACAACGTGCCATTGGAATACAGGAGTGATGGTTGCTGATAATGGGCCTCTGTACAACTATGTAGATATTCCGTAAAAAATCTGCTGTTTCCAGCTACAATAGTAATTTTACAACATTAACAATGTCTATACTGTATTTCTTATCAATTTGATGTTATTTTAATGGACAAAAAAAGTTGCTTTTCTTTCAAAAACAAGGACATTTCTAAGTGACCCCAAACATTTGAATGGTAGTGTATGTTTTTTAACAGTTACAGTAATTTTATTTTCATGACGTCTTCATCCATAGTCGTCGTTTACACAATTATACAGTAATTGTCCCAGCCCTAGTCTGACGCAGCCTAGACCCGTAAAAGAGAGAGAGAGAGAGATTCCGCTTTCGAAATTGCCTCACCAGGGCTCTTCTGTGGCTCTCAGTAATCGTTTGCCTGAAATGATAGATGTATTATCTTGTTTTAATCCACGTTAGGGCCTTCTGCTGACTGTTTAATTGTTTGTTTTCCCCAGGCTGGGTAATTACGTGTACAATATGCCAACTGAGAGATAATTGTTAATAACTGAATCATTATTAGAAATGTTGTTTTTTTGACCTTATAGAGTGGAGAGAGAGGACAGGGGAGAAGGAGATGAGAGAGAGAGGACAGGAGAGGAGAGGACAGGAAAGGAGAGGAGAGAAAGAGGAGAAAGAGAGCAGGAGGAGAGAGAGAGAGCGAGAGAGAGACAGAGAGACAGAGCGAGACAGAGCGAGACAGAGAGAGAGAGATTATACATGTACTTGACACCATTGCTGTTACTGATTTGGAACACATTGGCATGTAATTGTTTTGGGACTAACTAAAATCAATCAACAAAGCAGGTTTTAACAATCAGAAGAGAAGAGCCTCATACTATAGAGCAGGTTTGAGGAGTTACGCAGGTAATTTTTGTCAAATCTGAGTTCAACTCTGGATAGCCAGTACCACGAATGTGGCTCACCTTTTAGCCAGGTACATTTCCTTGGCAACTTCATTACTAACATGCTCCGGGGCAGGCTAACTCAGGGCTAACTCCATTTATCCTGAATGAAATCTCTGAGCTGCAAGTTGAGGAACAATTCAATCAGATTGCCTCCCTCTCTCAAAGATTGAATCATCAACCCCTTCATTTGAGGAAGATGACAGATGAAATGTTTTATTGATTAAATGTTTTTTTTTTGCGTGTATATTTTTTTATGGTAATGTTAAAATACCTATCACATCGGTAATACCAATTACCCCACCGAAGACATTCTTTAAAAACGTATCATGACAGACTTTATATGGGCAAATAAAACTCATAGAACAAAAAGGAAAGCTTTACGTCTTCTTACGTCTGAGCCTTCCAGACTTGGAATTGTATCAACTTGCAACCCAAGGCTTTTACTTGTGACATATAGTTAAATACAGTGAAGAGTAACTATGGGTACATATTGAAGATGCTCATACCCAGAATCTTTCCACATTTCTATTTTGTAAAGATAAAGCTAACATGAACAACTTCATAAGAACACTATAACAATACGGAAGAACATGAAACTGATTCTGCAAGAATCCCGGGCTGTATCACAACCGGCCATGATCGGGAGTCCCATAGGGTGGCGTACAATTGGCCCAACGTCGTCCGGGTTAGGGGAGGGTTTGGCCCGGGGGGGCTTTACTTGGCTCATTGCATTCTAGCGACTCCTTGTGGCAGGCTGGGCGCCTGCAGGTTGATCCTGGTCGTCAGTTGAACAAAGTTTCCTCCGACACATTGGTGTGGCTGTTAACTGATATTGGCACACGATGGAGGGAATGTTGGAACATAACTAACGAAATGACAGTTAATGAAAACATACAATTAATCCAGTATACACTAATGTATAGAATTTATTACACAAGAGACAAAATTAACAAATTCTACAGCACAACGGCAGAGGCATGTCTTAAAACTAACAATGACTCAATCCATGCCTTCTGCTATAAAGTTCAAAAGGTATGGGCGGAGTTAAAAAATTGGCTATCAGAAATGAACTCAACAAAAAAAGAAATGTCCTCTCGCTTTCAACTGCGTTTACTTTCAGCAAACTTAACATGTGTAAATATTTAAATGAACATAACAAGATTGAACAACTGAGAGATAAACTGAACAAGTTTCACCGACATGTGACTACCAGAAATTGAATAATGTGTCCCTGAACAAAGGGGGGGTCAAAATCAAAAGTAACAGTCAGTATCTGGTGTGGCCACCAGCTGCATTAAGTACTGCAGTGGATCTCCTTCTCATGGACTGATTTGCCAGTTCTTGCTGTGAGATGTTAACCCACCCTTCCACCAAGGCACCTGCAAGGTCCTGGACATTTCTGGGGGGAATGGCCCTAGCCCTCACCTTCCAGACAGGCCTCGGTGTAACGCTCATTCCTTCGATGATAAATGCGAATCCGACCATCACCCCTGGTGAGACAAAACTGCGACTGGTCAGTGAAGAGCACTTTTTGCAAGTCCTGTCTGGTCCAGCGACGGTGGGTTTGTGCCCATAGGCGACATTGTTGCCGGTGATGTCTGGTGAAGACCTGCCTTACAACAGGCCTACAAGCCCTCAGTCCAGCCTCTCTCAGCCTATTGCGGACAGTCTGAACACTGATGGAGGGATTGTGCGTTCCTGGTATAACTCGGGCAGTTGTTGTTGCCATCCTGTACCTGTCCCGCAGGTGTGATGTTCGGATGTACCGATCCTGTGCAGGTGTTGTTACACGTGGTCTACCACTGCGAGGATGATCAGCTGTCCGTCCTGTCTCCTTGTAGCTCTGTCTTAGGCGTCTCACAGTATGGACATTGCAATTTATTTCCCTGGCCACATCGGCAGTCCTCATGCCTCCTTACAGCATGCCTAAGGCTTGTTCACGCAGATGAGCAGGGACCCTGGGCATCTTTCTTTTGGTGTTTTTCAGAGTCAGTAGAAAGGCCTCTTTAGTGTCCTAAGTAAAGCAAAGCAGTGCGACACAAACAACAACACAGAGTTACACATGGAATAAACAAGCGTACAGTCAATAACACAATAGAAAAAAAAGAAAGTCCATATACAGTGTGTGAAAATGGCGTGAGGAGGAAAGGCAATAAATAGGCCATAGTAGCGAAATAATTACAATTTAGCAAATTAACACTGGTGTAATAGATGAGCAGATGGTG
Source organism: Salmo trutta (assembly GCF_901001165.1). Lineage (NCBI taxonomy): Eukaryota > Metazoa > Chordata > Actinopteri > Salmoniformes > Salmonidae > Salmo > Salmo trutta. The sequence continues at coordinate 48,079,422 of NC_042958.1, forward strand.
ATGTGCAAGTTGAAATACTGGTGTGCAAAAGAGCAGTAAAGTAAATAAAAACAATATGGGGATGAGGTAGGTAGATTGGGTGGGCTATTTACAGATGGGCTATGTACAGCTGCAGCGATCGGTTAGCTGCTCAGATAGCTGATGTTTAAAGTTAGTGAGGGCAGTTCCGAACTCAGTAGTGAGTGTTGCAACCGAGGACATATGATTTGTACGCGGAATCACTTCAGCACTCAGCGGTCTTGTTCTGTGAACTTGTGTGGTTTTCACTTCACAATAACAGCAGTTACAGTTGACTGAGGCAGCTCCAGCAGGGCAGACATTCGACCAACTGACTTGTTGGAAAGGTGGCATCCTGTGACAGTACCGCATTGAAAGTCCCTGAGCTCTTCAGTAAGGCCATTCTACTGTCAATGTTTCTATGGAGATTGCATGGCTGTGTGTTTGATTTTATGCACCTGTCAGCAATTGGTGTGGCTGAAATTGCTGAATCCACTAATTTGAAGGCGTGTCCACATACTTTTTTATATCTATTAATATTATTTATTTTTTACACATATTTAAGCACTTTTTTGGGGAAGGCACAAAACTACCTAGATAATTTGTTTCAAAACTGGTACTGGTTACCTTCAGATGTGTCCCGTGACACTTGTGGAGACCACGGAGACCACCATCATGCTCGTGACAGTCTCATCTATACATACAGCGGTAATATTAGTTTGTTGGCCAAACCGCTCTGACATTATTTCAGGCCGGAGGAGTGTGTATTCAGGTGTGTGGTTGTGTATACCTCCACCGGTCTGTGTGGTTGTGTGTCCCTCCACCGGTCTGTGTGGTTGTGTGTCCCTCTGCCGGTCTGTGTGGTTGTGTGTCCCTCTGCTGGTCTGTGTGGTTGTGTGTCCCTCTGCCGGTCAGTGTGGTTGTGTATCCCACCGCCGGTCTATGTGGTTGTGTGTCCCTCTGCCGGTCTGTGTGGTTGTGTGTCCCTCTGCTGGTCTGTGTGGTTGTGTGTCCCTCTGCCGGTCTGTGTGGTTGTGTGTCCCTCTGCCGGTCTGTGTGGTTGTGTATCCCCCCGCCGGTCTGTGTGGTTGTGTGTCCCTCTGCTGGTCTGTGTGGTTGTGTGTCCCTCTGCCGGTCTGTGTGGTTGTGTATCCCTCCGCCGGTCTGTGTGGTTGTGTGTCCCTCTGCCGGTCTGTGTGGTTGTGTATACCTCTGCCGGTCTGTGTGGTTGTGTATGCCTGTGCAGGTCTGTGTGGTTGTGTTTGCCTCTGCCGGTCTGTGTGGTTGTGTATACCTCTGCCGGTCTGTGTGGTTGTGTATACCTCTGCCGGTCTGTGTGGTTGTGTATACCTCTGCCGGTCTATGTGGTTGTGTTTGCCTCGGCCGGTCTGTGGGGTTGTGTATACCTCTGCCAGTCTGTGTGGTTGTGTATACCTCTGCCGGTCTATGTGGTTGTGTTTGCCTCTGCCGGTCTGTGTGGTTGTGTTTGCCTCTGCCGGTCTGTGTGGTTGTGTATACCTCCACCGGTCTGTGTGGTTGTGTATGCCTGTGCAGGTCTGTGTGGTTGTGTATACCTCTGCCGGTCTGTGTGGTTGTGTATACCTCTGCCAGTCTGTGTGGTTGTGTATGCCTGTGCAGGTCTGTGTGTTTGTGTATACCTCTGCCGGTCTGTGTGGTTGTGTATACCTCTGCCGGTCTGTGTGGTTGTGTTTGCCTCTGCCGGTCTGTGTGGTTGTGTATACCTCTGCCGGTCTATGTGGTTGTGTTTGCCTCTGCCGGTCTATGTGGTTGTGTTTGCCTCTGTCGGGTCTGTGTGGTTGTGTATACCTCTGCCAGTCTGTGTGGTTGTGTATGCCTGTGCAGGTCTGTGTGGTTGTGTATACCTCTGCCGGTCTGTGTGGTTGTGTATGCCTGTGCAGGTCTGTGTGGTTGTGTATACCTCTGCCGGTCTGTGTGGTTGTGTATACCTCTGCCGGTCTGTGTGGTTGTGTATACCTCTGCCGGTCTGTGTGGTTGTGTATCCCTGTGCAGGTCTGTGTGGTTGTGTTTGCCTCTGCCGGTCTGTGTGGTTGTGTATACCTCCGCCGGTCTGTGTGGTTGTGTATACCTCTGCCGGTCTGTGTGGTTGTGTATGCCTGTGCAGGTCTGTGTGGTTGTGTTTGCCTCTGCCGGTCTGTGTGGTTGTGTATACCTCTGCAGTTCTGTGTGGTTGTGTTTGCCTCTGCCGGTCTGTGTGGTTGTGTATACCTCTGCCGGTCTGTGTGGTTGTGTATACCTCTGCCGGTCTGTGTGGTTGTGTATACCTCTGCTGGTCTATGTGGTTGTGTTTGCCTCTGCCGGTCTGTGTGGTTGTGTGTCCCTCTGCCGGTCTGTGTGGTTGTGTGTCCCTCTGCTGGTCTGTGTGGTTGTGTGTCCCTCTGCCGGTCTGTGTGGTTGTGTATCCCACCGCCGGTCTGTGTGGTTGTGTGTCCCTCTGCCGGTCTGTGTGGTTGTGTGTCCCTCTGCCGGTCTGTGTGGTTGTGTATGCCTGTGCAGGTCTGTGTGGTTGTGTATACCTCTGCCGGTCTGTGTGGTTGTGTATACCTCTGCCGGTCTGTGTGGTTGTGTATACCTCTGCCGGTCTGTGTGGTTGTGTATCCCTGTGCAGGTCTGTGTGGTTGTGTTTGCCTCTGCCGGTCTGTGTGGTTGTGTATACCTCCGCCGGTCTGTGTGGTTGTGTATACCTCTGCCGGTCTGTGTGGTTGTGTATGCCTGTGCAGGTCTGTGTGGTTGTGTTTGCCTCTGCCGGTCTGTGTGGTTGTGTATACTTCTGCAGTTCTGTGTGGTTGTGTTTGCCTCTGCCGGTCTGTGTGGTTGTGTATACCTCTGCCGGTCTGTGTGGTTGTGTATACCTCTGCCGGTCTGTGTGGTTGTGTATGCCTGTGCAGTTCTGTGTGGTTGTGTTTGCCTCTGCCGGTCTGTGTGGTTGTGTATACCTCTGCCGGTCTGTGTGGTTGTGTATACCTCTGCCGGTCTGTGTGGTTGTGTATACCTCTGCCGGTCTATGTGGTTGTGTTTGCCTCTGCCGGTCTGTGTGGTTGTGTGTCCCTCTGCCGGTCTGTGTGGTTGTGTGTCCCTCTGCTGGTCTGTGTGGTTGTGTGTCCCTCTGCCGGTCTGTGTGGTTGTGTATCCCACCGCCGGTCTGTGTGGTTGTGTGTCCCTCTGCCGGTCTGTGTGGTTGTGTGTCCCTCTGCCGGTCTGTGTGGTTGTGTGTCCCTCTGCCGGTCTGTGTGGTTGTGTATACCTCTGCCGATCTATGTGGTTGTGTTTTCCTCTGCCGGTCTGTGTGGTTGTGTATGCCTGTGCAGGTCTGTGTGGTTGTGTATACCTCTGCCGGTCTGTGTGGTTGTGTATGCCTGTGCAGGTCTGTGTGGTTGTGTTTGCCTCTGTCGGTCTGTGTGGTTGTGTATACCTCTGCCGGTCTGTGTGGTTGTGTATACCTCTGCCGGTCTGTGTGGTTGTGTATACCTCTGCCGGTCTGTGTGGTTGTGTATGCCTGTGCAGGTCTGTGTGGTTGTGTTTGCCTTTGCCGGTCTGTGTTGTTGTGTATACCTCCGCCGGTCTGTGTGATTGTGTATAACTCTGCCGGTCTGTGTGGTTGTGTATACCTCTGCCGGTCTGTGTGGTTGTGTATGCCTGTGCACGTCTGTGTGGTTGTGTTTGCCTCTGCCGGTCTGTGTGGTTGTGTATACCTCTGCCGGTCTATGTGGTTGTGTTTGCCTCTGCCGGTCTGTGTGGTTGTGTATACCTCCGCCGGTCTGTGTGGTTGTGTATACCTCTGCCGGTCTGTGTGGTTGTGTTTGCCTCTGCCGGTCTGTGTGGTTGTGTATACCTCCGCCGGTCTGTGTGGTTGTGTATAACTCTGCCGGTCTGTGTGGTTGTGTATACCTCTGCCGGTCTGTGTGGTTGTGTATGCCTGTGCACGTCTGTGTGGTTGTGTTTGCCTCTGCCGGTCTGTGTGGTTGTGTATACCTCTGCCGGTCTATGTGGTTGTGTTTGCCTCTGCCGGTCTGTGTGGTTGTGTTGCCTCTGCCGGTCTGTGTGGTTGTGTATACCTCCGCCGGTCTGTTTGGTTGTGTATGCCTGTGCAGGTCTGTGTGGTTGTGTATACCTCTGCCGGTCTGTGTGGTTGTGTATGCCTGTGCAGGTCTGTGTGTTTGTGTATACCTCCGCCGGTCTGTGTGGTTGTGTATACCTCTGCCGGTCTGTGTGGTTGTGTTTGCCTCTGCCGGTCTGTGTGGTTGTGTATACCTACGCCAGTCTGTGTGGTTGTGTATACCTCTGCCGGTCTGTGTGGTTGTGTATGCCTGTGCAGGTCTGTGTGGTTGTGTATGCCTGTGCAGGTCTGTGTGGTTTTGTTTGCCTCTGCCGGTCTGTGTGGTTGTGTATACCTCTGCCGGTCTGTGTGGTTGTGTATACCTCTGCCGGTCTGTGTGGTTCTGTATACCTCTGCCGGTCTGTGTGGTTGTGTATACCTCTGCCGGTCTGTGTGGTTGTGTATGCCTGTGCAGGTCTGTGTGTTTGTGTATACCTCTGCCGGTCTGTGTGGTTGTATTTGCCTCTGCCGGTCTGTGTGGTTGTGTATACCTCTGCCGGTCTATGTTGTTGTGTTTGCCTCTGCCGGTCTATGTGGTTGTGTTTGCCTCTGTCGGGTCTGTGTGGTTGTGTATACCTCTGCCGGTCTGTGTGGTTCTGTATACCTCTGCCGGTCTGTGTGGTTGTGTATACCTCTGCCGGTCTGTGTGGTTGTGTATGCCTGTGCAGGTCTGTGTGTTTGTGTATACCTCTGCCGGTCTGTGTGGTTGTGTTTGCCTCTGCCGGTCTGTGTGGTTGTGTATACCTCTGCCGGTCTGTGTGGTTGTGTATCCCTGTGCAGGTCTGTGTGGTTGTGTTTGCCTCTGCCGGTCTGTGTGGTTGTGTATACCTCCGCCGGTCTGTGTGGTTGTGTATACCTCTGCCGGTCTGTGTAGTTGTGTATGCCTGTGCAGGTCTGTGTGGTTGTGTTTGCCTCTGCCGGTCTGTGTGGTTGTGTATACCTCTGCAGTTCTGTGTGGTTGTGTTTGCCTCTGCCGGTCTGTGTGGTTGTGTATACCTCTGCCGGTCTGTGTGGTTGTGTATACCTCTGCCGGTCTGTGTGGTTGTGTATACCTCTGCTGTTCTATGTGGTTGTGTTTGCCTCTGCCGGTCTGTGTGGTTGTGTGTCCCTCTGCCGGTCTGTGTGGTTGTGTGTCCCTCTGCTGGTCTGTGTGGTTGTGTGTCCCTCTGCCGGTCTGTGTGGTTGTGTATCCCACCGCCGGTCTGTGTGGTTGTGTGTCCCTCTGCCGGTCTGTGTGGTTGTGTGTCCCTCTGCCGGTCTGTGTGGTTGTGTATGCCTGTGCAGGTCTGTGTGGTTGTGTATACCTCTGCCGGTCTGTGTGGTTGTGTATACCTCTGCCGGTCTGTGTGGTTGTGTATACCTCTGCCGGTCTGTGTGGTTGTGTATCCCTGTGCAGGTCTGTGTGGTTGTGTTTGCCTCTGCCGGTCTGTGTGGTTGTGTATACCTCCGCCGGTCTGTGTGGTTGTGTATACCTCTGCCGGTCTGTGTGGTTGTGTATGCCTGTGCAGGTCTGTGTGGTTGTGTTTGCCTCTGCCGGTCTGTGTGGTTGTGTATACTTCTGCAGTTCTGTGTGGTTGTGTTTGCCTCTGCCGGTCTGTGTGGTTGTGTATACCTCTGCCGGTCTGTGTGGTTGTGTATACCTCTGCCGGTCTGTGTGGTTGTGTATGCCTGTGCAGGTCTGTGTGGTTGTGTTTGCCTCTGCCGGTCTGTGTGGTTGTGTATACCTCTGCCGGTCTGTGTGGTTGTGTATACCTCTGCCGGTCTGTGTGGTTGTGTATACCTCTGCCGGTCTGTGTGGTTGTGTTTGCCTCTGCCGGTCTGTGTGGTTGTGTGTCCCTCTGCCGGTCTGTGTGGTTGTGTGTCCCTCTGCTGGTCTGTGTGGTTGTGTGTCCCTCTGCCGGTCTGTGTGGTTGTGTATCCCACCGCCGGTCTGTGTGGTTGTGTGTCCCTCTGCCGGTCTGTGTGGTTGTGTGTCCCTCTGCCGGTCTGTGTGGTTGTGTGTCCCTCTGCCGGTCTGTGTGGTTGTGTATACCTCTGCCGATCTATGTGGTTGTGTTTTCCTCTGCCGGTCTGTGTGGTTGTGTATGCCTGTGCAGGTCTGTGTGGTTGTGTATACCTCTGCCGGTCTGTGTGGTTGTGTATGCCTGTGCAGGTCTGTGTGGTTGTGTTTGCCTCTGTCGGTCTGTGTGGTTGTGTATACCTCTGCCGGTCTGTGTGGTTGTGTATACCTCTGCCGGTCTGTGTGGTTGTGTATACCTCTGCCGGTCTGTTTGGTTGTGTATGCCTGTGCAGGTCTGTGTGGTTGTGTTTGCCTTTGCCAGTCTGTGTGGTTGTGTATACCTCCACCGGTCTGTGTGGTTGTGTATAACTCTGCCGGTCTGTGTGGTTGTGTATACCTCTGCCGGTCTGTGTGGTTGTGTTTGCCTCTGCCGGTCTGTGTGGTTGTGTATACCTCTGCCGGTCTGTGTGGTTGTGTATCCCTGTGCAGGTCTGTGTGGTTGTGTTTGCCTCTGCCGGTCTGTGTGGTTGTGTATACCTCCGCCGGTCTGTGTGGTTGTGTATACCTCTGCCGGTCTGTGTAGTTGTGTATGCCTGTGCAGGTCTGTGTGGTTGTGTTTGCCTCTGCCGGTCTGTGTGGTTGTGTATACCTCTGCAGTTCTGTGTGGTTGTGTTTGCCTCTGCCGGTCTGTGTGGTTGTGTATACCTCTGCCGGTCTGTGTGGTTGTGTATACCTCTGCCGGTCTGTGTGGTTGTGTATACCTCTGCTGTTCTATGTGGTTGTGTTTGCCTCTGCCGGTCTGTGTGGTTGTGTGTCCCTCTGCCGGTCTGTGTGGTTGTGTGTCCCTCTGCCGGTCTGTGTGGTTGTGTGTCCCTCTGCCGGTCTGTGTGGTTGTGTATGCCTGTGCAGGTCTGTGTGGTTGTGTATACCTCTGCCGGTCTGTGTGGTTGTGTATACCTCTGCCGGTCTGTGTGGTTGTGTATACCTCTGCCGGTCTGTGTGGTTGTGTATCCCTGTGCAGGTCTGTGTGGTTGTGTTTGCCTCTGCCGGTCTGTGTGGTTGTGTATACCTCCGCCGGTCTGTGTGGTTGTGTATACCTCTGCCGGTCTGTGTGGTTGTGTATGCCTGTGCAGGTCTGTGTGGTTGTGTTTGCCTCTGCCGGTCTGTGTGGTTGTGTATACTTCTGCAGTTCTGTGTGGTTGTGTTTGCCTCTGCCGGTCTGTGTGGTTGTGTATACCTCTGCCGGTCTGTGTGGTTGTGTATACCTCTGCCGGTCTGTGTGGTTGTGTATGCCTGTGCAGTTCTGTGTGGTTGTGTTTGCCTCTGCCGGTCTGTGTGGTTGTGTATACCTCTGCCGGTCTGTGTGGTTGTGTATACCTCTGCCGGTCTGTGTGGTTGTGTATACCTCTGCCGGTCTATGTGGTTGTGTTTGCCTCTGCCGGTCTGTGTGGTTGTGTGTCCCTCTGCCGGTCTGTGTGGTTGTGTGTCCCTCTGCTGGTCTGTGTGGTTGTGTGTCCCTCTGCCGGTCTGTGTGGTTGTGTATCCCACCGCCGGTCTGTGTGGTTGTGTGTCCCTCTGCCGGTCTGTGTGGTTGTGTGTCCCTCTGCCGGTCTGTGTGGTTGTGTGTCCCTCTGCCGGTCTGTGTGGTTGTGTATGCCTGTGCAGGTCTGTGTGGTTGTGTATACCTCTGCCGGTCTGTGTGGTTGTGTATACCTCTGCCGGTCTGTGTGGTTGTGTATACCTCTGCCGGTCTGTGTGGTTGTGTATCCCTGTGCAGGTCTGTGTGGTTGTGTTTGCCTCTGCCGGTCTGTGTGGTTGTGTATACCTCCGCCGGTCTGTGTGGTTGTGTATACCTCTGCCGGTCTGTGTGGTTGTGTATGCCTGTGCAGGTCTGTGTGGTTGTGTTTGCCTCTGCCGGTCTGTGTGGTTGTGTATACTTCTGCAGTTCTGTGTGGTTGTGTTTGCCTCTGCCGGTCTGTGTGGTTGTGTATACCTCTGCCGGTCTGTGTGGTTGTGTATACCTCTGCCGGTCTGTGTGGTTGTGTATGCCTGTGCAGTTCTGTGTGGTTGTGTTTGCCTCTGCCGGTCTGTGTGGTTGTGTATACCTCTGCCGGTCTGTGTGGTTGTGTATACCTCTGCCGGTCTGTGTGGTTGTGTATACCTCTGCCGGTCTGTGTGGTTGTGTTTGCCTCTGCCGGTCTGTGTGGTTGTGTGTCCCTCTGCCGGTCTGTGTGGTTGTGTGTCCCTCTGCTGGTCTGTGTGGTTGTGTGTCCCTCTGCCGGTCTGTGTGGTTGTGTATCCCACCGCCGGTCTGTGTGGTTGTGTGTCCCTCTGCCGGTCTGTGTGGTTGTGTGTCCCTCTGCCGGTCTGTGTGGTTGTGTGTCCCTCTGCCGGTCTGTGTGGTTGTGTATACCTCTGCCGATCTATGTGGTTGTGTTTTCCTCTGCCGGTCTGTGTGGTTGTGTATGCCTGTGCAGGTCTGTGTGGTTGTGTATACCTCTGCCGGTCTGTGTGGTTGTGTATGCCTGTGCAGGTCTGTGTGGTTGTGTTTGCCTCTGTCGGTCTGTGTGGTTGTGTATACCTCTGCCGGTCTGTGTGGTTGTGTATACCTCTGCCGGTCTGTGTGGTTGTGTATACCTCTGCCGGTCTGTTTGGTTGTGTATGCCTGTGCAGGTCTGTGTGGTTGTGTTTGCCTTTGCCAGTCTGTGTGGTTGTGTATACCTCCACCGGTCTGTGTGGTTGTGTATAACTCTGCCGGTCTGTGTGGTTGTGTATACCTCTGCCGGTCTGTGTGGTTGTGTTTGCCTCTGCCGGTCTGTGTGGTTGTGTTGCCTCTGCCGGTCTGTGTGGTTGTGTATACCTCCGCCGGTCTGTTTGGTTGTGTATGCCTGTGCAGGTCTGTGTGGTTGTGTATACCTCTGCCGGTCTGTGTGGTTGTGTATGCCTGTGCAGGTCTGTGTGTTTGTGTATACCTCCGCCGGTCTGTGTGGTTGTGTATACCTCTGCCGGTCTGTGTGGTTGTGTTTGCCTCTGCCGGTCTGTGTGGTTGTGTATACCTCCGCCGGTCTGTGTGGTTGTGTATAACTCTGCCGGTCTGTGTGGTTGTGTATACCTCTGCCGGTCTGTGTGGTTGTGTATGCCTGTGCACGTCTGTGTGGTTGTGTTTTCCTCTGCCGGTCTGTGTGGTTGTGTATACCTCTGCCGGTCTATGTGGTTGTGTTTGCCTCTGCCGGTCTGTGTGGTTGTGTTGCCTCTGCCGGTCTGTGTGGTTGTGTATACCTCCGCCGGTCTGTTTGGTTGTGTATGCCTGTGCAGGTCTGTGTGGTTGTGTATACCTCTGCCGGTCTGTGTGGTTGTGTATGCCTGTGCAGGTCTGTGTGTTTGTGTATACCTCCGCCGGTCTGTGTGGTTGTGTATACCTCTGCCGGTCTGTGTGGTTGTGTTTGCCTCTGCCGGTCTGTGTGGTTGTGTATACCTACGCCAGTCTGTGTGGTTGTGTATACCGCTGCCGGTCTGTGTGGTTGTGTATGCCTGTGCAGGTCTGTGTGGTTGTGTATGCCTGTGCAGGTCTGTGTGGTTTTGTTTGCCTCTGCCGGTCTGTGTGGTTGTGTATACCTCTGCCGGTCTGTGTGGTTGTGTATACCTCTGCCGGTCTGTGTGGTTCTGTATACCTCTGCCGGTCTGTGTGGTTGTGTATACCTCTGCCGGTCTGTGTGGTTGTGTATGCCTGTGCAGGTCTGTGTGTTTGTGTATACCTCTGCCGGTCTGTGTGGTTGTGTTTGCCTCTGCCGGTCTGTGTGGTTGTGTATACCTCTGCCGGTCTGTGTGGTTGTGTATACCTCTGCCGGTCTGTGTGGTTGTGTATACCTCTGCCGGTCTATGTGGTTGTGTTTGCCTCTGCCGGTCTGTGTGGTTGTGTATGCCTGTGCAGGTCTGTGTGGTTGTGTATACCTCTGCCGGTCTGTGTGGTTGTGTATGCCTGTGCAGGTCTGTGTGGTTGTGTTTGCCTCTGCCGGTCTGTGTGGTTGTGTATACCTCTGCCGGTCTGTGTGGTTGTGTATACCTCTTGCCGGTCTGTGTGGTTGTGTATACCTCTGCCAGTCTGTGTGGTTGTGTATGCCTGTGCAGGTCTGTGTGGTTGTGTTTGCCTTTGCCGGTCTGTGTGGTTGTGTATACCTCCGCCGGTCTGTGTGGTTGTGTATAACTCTGCCGGTCTGTGTGGTTGTGTATACCTCTGCCGGTCTGTGTGGTTGTGTATGCCTGTGCACGTCTTTGTGGTTGTGTTTGCCACTGCCGGTCTGTGTGGTTGTGTATACCTCTGCCGGTCTATGTGGTTGTGTTTGCCTCTGCCGGTCTGTGTGGTTGTGTTGCCTCGGCCGGTCTGTGTGGTTGTGTATACCTCCGCCGGTCTGTGTGGTTGTGTATGCCTTTGCAGGTCTGTGTGGTTGTGTATACCTCTGCCGGTCTGTGTGGTTGTGTATACCTCTGCCGGTCTGTGTGGTTGTGTTTGCCTCTGCCGATCTGTGTGGTTGTGTATACCTCTGCCGGTCTATGTGGTTGTGTTTGCCTCTGCCGGTCTATGTGGTTGTGTTTGCCTCTGTCGGGTCTGTGTGGTTGTGTATACCTCTGCCGGTCTGTGTGGTTGTGTATACCTCCGCCGGTCTGTGTGGTTGTGTATGCCTGTGCAGGTCTGTGTGGTTGTGTTTGCCTCTGCCGGTCTGTGTGGTTGTGTATACCTACGCCAGTCTGTGTGGTTGTGTATACCTGTGCAGGTCTGTGTGGTTGTGTTTGCCTCTGCCGGTCTGTGTGGTTGTGTATACCTACGCCAGTCTGTGTGGTTGTGTATACCTCTGCCGGTCTGTGTGGTTGTGTATGCCTGTGCAGGTCTGTGTGGTTGTGTATGCCTGTGCAGGTCTGTGTGGTTGTGTTTGCCTCTGCCGGTCTGTGTGGTTGTGTATACCTCTGCAGGTCTGTGTGGTTGTGTATACCTCTGCCAGTCTGTGTGGTTTTGTATACCTCTGCCGGTCTGTGTGGTTGTGTATACCTCTGCCGGTCTGTGTGGTTGTGTATGCCTGTGCAGGTCTGTGTGTTTGTGTATACCTCTGCCGGTCTGTGTGGTTGTGTTTGCCTCTGCCAGTCTGTTTGGTTGTGTATACCTCTGCCGGTCTATGTGGTTGTGTTTGCCTCTGCCGGTCTATGTGGTTGTGTTTGCCTCTGTCGGGTGTGTGTGGTTGTGTATACCTCTGCCGGTCTGTGTGGTTGTGTATACCTCTGCCAGTCTGTGTGGTTGTGTATGCCTGTGCAGGTCTGTGTGGTTGTGTATACCTCTGCCGGTCTGTGTGGTTGTGTATGCCTGTGCAGGTCTGTGTGGTTGTGTATACCTCTGCCGGTGTGTGTGGTTGTGTATACCTCTGCCGGTCTGTGTGGTTGTGTATACCTCTGCCAGTCTGTGTGGTTGTGTATACCTCTGCCGGTCTGTGTGGTTGTGTATACCTCTGCCGGTCTGTGTGGTTGTGTATGCCTGTGCAGGTCTGTGTGGTTGTGTATACCTCTGCCGGTGTGTGTGGTTGTGTATACCTCTGCCGGTCTGTGTGGTTGTGTATACCTCTGCCAGTCTGTGTGGTTGTGTATACCTCTGCCGGTCTGTGTGGTTGTGTATACCTCTGCCGGTCTGTGTGGTTGTGTATACCTCTGCCGGTCTGTGTGGTTGTGTATACCTCTGCCGGTCTGTGTGGTTGTGTTTCCCTCTGCCAGTCTGTGTGGTTGTGTATGCCTGTGCAGGTCTGTGTGGTTGTGTGTGCCTTTGCCTGCATACATTCTTGTGTATGTTTGCGTGATCCATTCAGTGTCTGTCTGTGTTTGTTTCGTTCACCATCAAAGCCTGTGGATCCTGCAGCAGCACGAACTCTCTCATCAGACAGCAGCAGGGTGGTGGAGGTCTTCTCGTCGCTGCTTAATGTCATCAGCCCTGAGAGGAAGTCAGTCTAATCCACCCCAAAGCCTCCTCTTCATCTGTCCAGATAGCCCATGAAGAGACTATTGATTGCTTCTGCCTTTGAGGCGTCCTTCAGAATGCCTGTGCTGAATTAAGCCCCCACCACCACCTTTAATGTGTGTTTATCTACCGCCAGCAGTAATTAGTGTCCAGAATCAACGATGTGCCACACGTAGTTCAACAGTGTTTCTAATCAAACATGACCATCATCCAACTGTGGCCAATCCATCGCCCTTGGTGCCTCGTTCACCTCAATAAACTTTTGAGATTCATCAAACTTTTCTGTCTCTTTGAGTTTGTTAATTTCACTAGTTTGTCTAGTTTCTCTGTGTATGTTAGTCCCATCTTTATTTGGATATGTGTTAGTCCAGTCTTTATTTCACATTTTTTGTCTCTGTCAGTGTGTGGAACCTGACGAAGCAGCAGAATGGTTTTAAGATCACCCTGAAGACCCTGGACCCTGGAGGACAACCTGCTGTCCCGTCTCTCCTCCACCTCAGGGAACTTCCTGGGAGACACAGAGCTGGAGGACAACCTGCTGTCCCGTCTCTCCTCCACCTCAGGGAACTTCCTGGGAGACACAGAGCTGGAGGACAACCTGCTGTCCCGTCTCTCCTCCACCTCAGGGAACTTCTTCCTGGGAGACACAGAGCTGGTGGAGAACCTGGAGATCACCAAACACTCTCTCTGCCTCTCTCTCTCTCTGTCTCTCTCTCTCTCTCTCCCCCCCAATCCTATACATGAGAGCTATTAGTAATGGTACTTCATCTCCACATCTAAAGACTGCCTTACAGATGTTTTTGAATGTACAGAATATTGAGAGACAGACAAAGAGCCTCCTGCTTACTGCAGATAGAAGTGTTGGCACAATCATAACTACTGAAAGAAGTGAGCAGTAGAAAACCTGCTCATTAGCGACTCAATAGAGGTTCAAGGACAGATCTTAAAGATGTTGAAGATATGAGAGTGGATTCATTTACAAAGTGCCACTGCTTTGACACTGCTAGTATTTTCACCTATTAGACATCTTCCCCAGCCGCCTTGAAGTGGAATGCTCTCTTTGTTCAGCTGTAGATGACATGTTATGGTACACACTGTTATCATTTCCCTAGTGTGTGTGTGTGTGCGTATGTGAGTGTGTGTGCGTGTGTGCGCGCGTGCGTGTGAGTGCGTGCGTGTGCACGTGCGTGCGCGTGCGTGCTTGCGCGTGCGTGTGTGTGTGTTTGCTGCGTGTGTATTGCAGGTAAAAGAAGCCAAGGTGACAGAGGTCAAAATCAACGAGGTGTGAGAGCACTAACCAGCTTGAGGCCACCTCCATATTGTACTTTATAATAAATGACCTCTATAAGATCCAACCAACGCACCAGTTCTCTCTATTGACCTGCCCTGTTATTGTATGTAAACATACACTCCCTAGTGCGCACACACACACACACACACACTTCTCTCTAGGTACCTTCTGTATTGATCCACCATGTTTCTTCGTGCCTCAGAGCTCCCCAGTGAGCTGATTCTTTATGCACGCTCCTCTGCTCTTCTCTGCTCTCTTCCTCTTTTAGTTTCCAGGTTTTTCTGCTCTGTTCTCTTCCTCCTTTAGTTTCTAGGGTTTTCTGCTTTCTCTTGTTTTTGTGTTTGTCGCTCTCTGGTGCTGTTATGCTCTACTATTGCCACTCAGAGAAGCACTGAGGAGTCGCAGGGTGAGATATGGTTTGCAATCTCACTGCTCTTTGCAGTTAGCTCGACACCCTGGCCCCATTGTAGAGAGTTTAATCAAATGAAATTGCTCTCTGTAGGGCAGACACACAGATTTGACCTTTTGGATTAAATGAAATACATTTCAGTAGATATTTTGCCAAGCACAGTCTGTTGTACAATTCCCAGCCAGCTCGTACTTTAGATATGTTTCAGGAAATAAATCATTCCGGTTCTAGAAGTGTGTCTGCTCTAACCATTGTGTTCTTACGTACCAGGTGTTCAGTGTGATGTTCCAGAATGTTCAATCCATTGTGTTTCTACGTGCCATGGGGTACTGAGTCTGTTCTACCTATTGCTTTTCTATGCTTCAGGCATTCAGTGTGCTCTTCCAGAATGTGGTGATAAAGGCGCAGGCTGACGAGGTGTTCAAACAGAGAGTGCCTAACCGGATAGACCGCATCACTGTCCAAGTGTTTCAGTACACCACCAGAGGCCTATTTGAGTGTGATGAACTCATGTACTGTACATCGCACAGCTCGTCTTCCAGGTACATAGGAAGTGAAAGTTCAATAAAAGCTTTGTCCATTAGTGGTCAAATGGAAATGTCATTACACATTAGGTACTGATGTTATTGCCCTTTAAAATTGCAGTGGGCTCCATTTTGTCTTTTTTGGATTCTCATTGCCCTTTAAAAAATAACAATATATGAATTAATGTAGTTTTGACTGCAGATGTTTCTTGTCATTGTGAACCCAGATGCTGTTGATGAATAAGGAGATCAACCCTACAGAGTTAGTTTTCCTGCTAAGGTATCCCATCCAACCAGGAGTGACCTTTGCTGTCCACTTCCTGTCCAACCACTCCTGGGGCGGGATCAAAGTGAGGCAAAAAGGAAGTGAACATGTCAGACCTATATACGTTGTTGAGGTAGAAGTCACCTTTAACCACAGATCTAGGATCAGCTTACCCCCCCAAAAGCCAAACCTTTACCATCAGGGGACAACATGCTAAACAGTCTTTAAATCAATGTCTAGGGGTAACCTCATCCTACTACAATAGACACTATAGAACTTTAGAACAAACCATCCACTGACTATTCTTGTCATTTACGTGGAGTAGGACTGAACTCCCCAGTACTCCTTTAGTTATTTTACCACTTAGTCTGTTTGGAGTCCATAACTCAGTACTGTGGAAGTTACCAGAACACAATAACTCAGTACTGTGGAAGTTACCAGAACACAATAACTCTGTACTGTGGAAGTTATCAGAACAC
Organism: Salmo trutta; assembly: GCF_901001165.1. Classification (NCBI taxonomy): domain Eukaryota; kingdom Metazoa; phylum Chordata; class Actinopteri; order Salmoniformes; family Salmonidae; genus Salmo; species Salmo trutta. The sequence continues at coordinate 48,094,516 of NC_042958.1, forward strand.
AATAACTCAGAACTGTGGAAGTTATCGGAACACAATAACTCAGTACTGTGGAAGTTATCAGAACACAATAACTCAGTACTGTGGAAGTTACCAGAACACAATAACTCAGTACTGTGGAAGTTATCAGAACACAATAACTCAGTACTGTGGAAGTTATCAGAACACAATAACTCAGTACTGTGGAAGTTACCAGAACACAATAACTCAGTACTGTGGAAGTTACCAGAACACAATAGCTCAGTACTCTGGAAGTTATCAGAACACAATAACTCAGAACTGTGGAAGTTATCGGAACATAATAACTCAGTACTGTGGAAGTTATCAGAACACAATAACTCAGTACTGTGGAAGTTATCAGAACACAATAACTCAGAACTGTGGAAGTTATCGGAACATAATAACTCAGTACTGTGGAAGTTATCAGAACACAATAACTCAGTACTGTGGAAGTTATCAGAACACAATAACTCAGAACTGTGGAAGTTATCGGAACATAATAACTCAGTACTGTGGAAGTTATCAGAACACAATTATTCACTACTGTGGAAGTTATCAGAACACAATAACTCAGTACTGTGGAAGTTATCAGAACACAATAACTCTGTACTGTGGAAGTTATCAGAACATAGTAACTCATTACTCTGGAGGTTACCGGAACATAATAACTCAGTACTGTGGAGGTTACCTGAACATAATAACTCAGTACTGTTGTCACGGATCCCCCCGGTACTGCTGCTCATTCTGTTCACCTGCTCCGGAGGTCTACGTCACCGGCATTCTAGGTGTCACTGAACTGGATTCATTACCACCAACCCTGGACTGTCTTGTCTCATTCCGCACACCTGGTTCCCATTCCCCCTGATTAGTATGTGTATATATGTGCCCTCTGTTCCCTATTGTCCTTGTCGGTTATTGTTACCATGTCCGTTGGTCTTGTGAGCACCTGTGCTGTCGTATCGGCTTCCGTGCTACGTGTTATTGTGGACTTGTTTTACAGGTCTCGTCCAATGTATTATTTAGAGGTTTACACCTCGCTCTTATGTTTGGGTGGAGGTTATCAGAATGTAATAACTCAGGACTGTGGAGGTTACCAGAACATGATAAAGCAGGACTGTGGAGGTTACCATAACATGATAACTCAGGGCTGTGGAGGTTACCATAACATGATAACTCAGGACTGTGGAGGTTACCAGAACATGATAACTCAGGACTGTGGAGGTTATCAGAACGTAATAACTCAGGACTGTGGAGGTTACCAGAACATGATAACTCAGGACTGTGGAGGTTACCAGAACATGATAACTCAGGACTGTGGAGGTTACCAGAACATGATAACTCAGGACTGTGGAGGTTACCATAACATGATAACGCAGGACTGTGGAGGTTACCAGAACATGATAAAGCAGGACTGTGGAGGTTACCAGAACGTAATAACTCAGGACTGTGGAGGTTACCATAACATGATAACTCAGGACTGTGGAGGTTATCAGAACGTAATAACTCAGGACTGTGGAGGTTACCAGAACATGATAACGCAGGACTGTGGAGGTTACCAGAACATGATAACTCAGGACTGTGGAGGTTACCAGAACATGATAACTCAGGACTGTGGAGGTTACCAGAACATGATAAAGCAGGACTGTGGAGGTTACCAGAACGTAATAACTCAGGACTGTGGAGGTTACCATAACATGATAACTCAGGGCTGTGGAGGTTACCAGAACATGATAACTCAGGACTGTGGAGGTTATCAGAACGTAATAACTCAGGGCTGTGGAGGTTACCAGAACATAATGGGTGCAGTGAAATGTACTTCCATGACAATAGAGCATTACCACTAAAACATGTATGAAATGCCAAAGGCATGCCATTCTTTTTGCAAAACTTTTAATTTGAGAAGTCTCTTCCTCTCAAGGGTTCACTACTCTCACAACGTTGATGAGCGAGGGAGGGAGGGAGGGAGAGAGAAGGAGGGAGATATTTCCGAAAGATTCAGAGCTACAACATCCCCACTTGCTCAGGGTTTACAGTAGCATTGAGAGCAGCTTCTCCGTACCCGTGTGTACTGTATGCATGTCAGAGAGCATATTTCTCCCCTCCTGTCAAATCAGTTTAGGCACAAGCTAAATCCTAATGGCAGTGTACCTCTTAGGCTTTCATGCTCATAAATATTTCATCTCGGACCCGCTCCAATATTAACTCAAACCATCCTAACCTCCAATACCTCTCCTCCCCTTTCCTTCAACTCCACAGAGATGTCGATTTAGGTACCATTATTTACATTCATTCACTTTAGTTCTTATCGCGGTTAAGAACATAATCAGCTGGAGAGACCTAGATTAGATTATAATCAGCTCAGGACCCTCTTAGATTAGATTATATCAGGATGAGAACCTGTGATAGGACCATCTAAATTCAGATTATATCAGAATGAGGTCCTGTGATAGGCCCCTCTTAAAATAGACTATGTCAGGATGAGAACCTGTGATTGGACCCTTATATATTAGATTATATCATGATAAAATACTGTGTTAGGACCCTCTTAGATTAGATTATAACATAATGAGATCCTGTGGTAGGACCCCCTTAGATTATATTATGTCAGGATGAGTACCTGTGATTGGATGTTTTTATATTATATTATATCAGGATGAGAACCTGTGATTGGATGTTTTTAGATTATATTAAATCAGGATGAGAACCTGTGATTGAATGTTTTTAGATTATATTAAATCAGGACAAGATCCTGTGGTATGACCATCTTGGATTATATTATATCAGGATGAGATCCTTTGATTGGACCCTCTTAGATTAGATGGCATCAGGATGTGTAATGCAGTGCGTACTGCCGGCAGAGAAGTCAGGCGCAGGAGAGCGAAAACTGATTTACAACGGTGTTGTTTAGTAAACATAAACCACCGTCAACAGAACAATACATGAAATGGGTCAAACAAAACCCGGTAATAACCAGCATACCATGCACAAGCACTACAAGAAACAATTACGGACAAGGACATGGGGGTGAACAGAGGGTTAAATGCACAACATGTAATTGATGGAATTGGCACCAGGTGTGATGGAAGACAAGACAAAACCAATGGAAAATGAAAAGTGGATCGGCGATGGCTAGAAGGTTGGTGACGTTGACCGCCGAACGCCGCCCGAACAAGGAGAGGGACCAACTTCGGCGGAAGTCGTGACAGGATGAGATCCTGAGATAGGACCCTCTTAGATTAGATTATATGAGGATGAGATCCTTTGATAGGACCCTCTTAGATTAGATTATATGAGGATGAGATCCTTTGATAGGACCCTCTTAGATTAGATTATATGAGGATGAGATCCTTTGATAGGACCCTCTTAGATTAGATTATATCTGGATGAGATCCTGTGGTAGTACCCTTTTAGATTCTGTTAGAAGGATGGAATGGGGAATATTCTCTATTGACTCACTGACTATCTGAGAAGCTGCCAACCCACATATTGGTCATTACCTAAGTAGAGGACTTATTTCATTTTAGCTCATCAAGGGCCACGGTGGATGTCTCTGGGGAAGGGGTTGTGCTGTACTTCGATAGGACCTTGACTTGATTGACAGGGACTGAGAGGACAGTGTGTTTGTGTGTGTGTGTGCCTGTGTGGGTGTGTAGGTCTGTATGCGGGTGTATGTGTTCCGATCTGTGTGTGCATCACAGCACTCTGTTCTCCAGAGATCCGAAGATGAGGTGGGAACGAATGTTGTCAGACAGAAGACTACAATAAGAGCCAGGTTTGTGCTGCCGAAGCACTCCCCTGTTCTACCCCCCTGTGTTGAACAGCCTAATGTCTACTCAGCACTACGGTTTGAATAAATACAATTTATATTGACGTTACAGAAGATAAGCACTTCGTCTTCTTATGTGATGTTCCACTCCAAACTTTTCTCCTTTGTGGCATTTCTGTAAACAATAAGAGCAACTTACTAATTGTTCACCTTAGAAAAGTTTCTGAGCTGGTGGGAAAATACCTTGTATATGAATACGAACAAGCAAATGCATTGTTGCTTTCTATTTAGTTGGACAGGGAAGCTAACTGTGTACATTTGGCTCTATACTCTAGCATTTTGGATTTGAGATAAAATGTTTCATTTGAGGTGACAGTACAGAATGTTACCTTTTCTTTTAGGGTTTTTTCATACAGGGCTCTTGAGTGGCGCAGCGGTCTAAGGCACTGCATCTCAGTGCAAGAGGCTTCACTGCAGTTCCTGGTTTGAATCGAGGCTGCATCGCATCTGGCTGTGATTGGGAGTCCCATAGGGCGTCATTGTAAATAATAATTTGTTCTTAACCTGTTTGGGATAGGGGGCAGAATTTTCACGGCCGGATAAAAAACGTACCCGATTTAATCTGGTTACTACTCCTGCCCAGAAACTAGAATATGCATATAATTGTTTGATTTGGATAGAAAACACTCTAAAGTTTCTAAAACTGTTTGAATGGTGTCTGTGAGTATAACAGAACTCATATGGCAGGCCAAAACCTGAGAAGATTCTATACAGGAAGTGCCCTGTCTGACCATTTCTTGTCCATCTCTATCAAAAATACAGCATCTCTGCTGTAACGTGATATTTTCTAAGGCTTTCATTGGCTCTAGGAAGGCGCCAGAAAGTGGAATGAGAGCTCTCCAGTCTCTGGGCGAAAAAAAGCAGGGGTTTTTGTGAGTGATCCTTCTGGGAACAATGACACTGAGGTGCGCATGCACGAGACGACTCCATTTTTTTCTTTCAGTGTTTGAACGAATACAGAAAAATAGCATAAAAATGTATATTAAACAGCGTTTGACATGCTTCGAAGTATGGTAATGGAATAATTTGACATTTTTTGTCACGAAATGCGCCGGCGCGTCACCCTTCGGATAGTGACTTGAACGCACAAACAAAACGGAGCTATTTGGATATAACTATGGATTATTTTGAACCAAAACAACATTTGTTGTTGAAGTAGAAGTCCTGGTAGTGCATTCTGACGAAGAACAGCAAAGGTAATCCAATTTTTCTTATAGTAAATCTGAGTTTGGTGAGGGCCAAACTTGGTGGGTGTCAAATTAGCTAGCCGTGATGGCCGGGCTATCTACTCAGAATATTGCAAAATGTGCTTTCACCGAAAAGCTATTTTAAAATCTGACACCGCGATTGCATAAAGGAGTTCTGTATCTATAATTCTTAAAATAATTGTTATGTATTTTGTGAACGTTAATCGTGAGTAATTTAGTAAATTCACCGGAAGTTTTCGGTGGGTATGCTAGTTCTGAACAAAACATGCTAATGTAAAAAGCTGGTTTTTGATATAGATATGAACTTGATTGAACAAAACATGCATGTATTGTATAACATAATGTCCTAGGAGTGTCATCTGATGAAGATCATCAAAGGTTAGTGCTGCATTTAGCTGTGGTTTTGGTTTTTGTGACATATATGCTAGCTTGAAAAATGGCTGTGTGATTATTTCTGGCTGGGTACTCTCCTGACATAATTTAATGTTTTGCTTTCACTGTAAAGCCTTTTTGAAATCGGACAATGTGGTTAGATAAAGGAGAGTCTTCGAAGCATGTCAACCGCTGTTTAAAATCAATTTTTATGCCATTTTTCTCGTAAAAAAGCGATAATATTCCGACCGGGAAAGCGTGTTTACGTTCAAAGAGAGAGAAAGTAAAAGCATGGTATCCCCTCGTGCACGAGCCTCAGTCTGATGGCCCTCTGATCGACCACCATCCAAACGCGCTAAAGTTTTTCAGCCAGCGGCTGGAATTACACCATTCAGCTTTTTCCCGGGTTCTGAGAGCCTATGGGAGCCGTAGGAAGTGTCACGTTACAGCAAAGATCCTAAATTTTCTTTAAACAGAGCCAAGAAGCTCAAGGAATGGTCAGAGAGGGTACTTCCTGTTTGGAATCTTCTCAGGTTTTTGCCTGCCATATGAGTTCTGTTATACTCACAGACACCATTCAAACAGTTTTAGAAACTTTAGGGTGTTTTCTATCCAAAGCCAATAATTATATTATATGCATTTTCTAGTTTCTGGGCAGGAGTAATAATCAGATTAAATCGGGTACGTTTTTTATCCGGCCGTGAAAATACTGCCCCCTAGCCATAACAGGTTAACTGACTTGCCCGGTAAAATAAAGGTCACACGTTGATTCCATTCCAGCCATTATTATGAGTTGTCTCCTACTGATCCCCCTATGCTCTATTATGACAGTTGATGACAGTAGGGAATCACTCCTTTGGTATTATAGAGCTCTAGATTATAATGGATGGAAACCATCAGATGAAACCATCTGTATTGTATTGTATAAGGGACAGGCAAAGGTAAATGCCATAGACGTTAGCTCTAGTTTACTTTATACTTTAGAAATATAGGATCACACCGGGATGTGTCGAGTCAACTTGACAGAAAATATACTGCTCAAAAAAATAAAAGGAACACTTAAACAACACAATGAAACTCCAAGTCAATCACACTTCTGTGAAATCAAACTGTCCACTTAGGAAGCAACACTGATTGACAATAAATTTCACATGCTGTTGTGCAAACGGAATAGACAACAGGTGGAAATTATAGGCAATTAGCAAGACACCCCCAATAAAGGAGTGGTTCTGCAGGTGGTGACCACAGACCACGTCTCAGTTCCTATGCTTCCTGGCTGATGTTTTGGTCACTTTTGAATGCTGGCGGTGCTTTCACTCTAGTGGTAGCATGAGACGGAGTCTACAACCCACACAAGTGGCTCAGGTAGTGCAGCTCATCCAGGATGGCACATCAATGTGAGCTGTGGCAAGAAGGTTTGCTGTGTCTGTCAGCATAGTGTCCAGAGCATGGAGGCGCTTCCAGGAGACAGGCCAGTACATCAGGAGATGTGGAGGAGGCCGTAGGAGGGCAACAACCCAGCAGCAGGACCGCTACCTCCGCCTTTGTGCAAGGAGGAGCAGGGGGAGCACTGCCAGAGCCCTGCAAAATGACCTCCAGCAGGCCACAAATGTGCATGTGTCTGCTCAAACGGTCAGAAACAGACTCCATGAGGGTGGTATGAGGGCCCGACGTCCACAGGTGGGGGTTGTGCTTACAGCCCAACACCGTGCAGGACGTTTGGCATTTGCCAGAGAACACCACGATTGCCATATTCGCCACTGGCGCCCTGTGCTCTTCACAGATGAAAGCAGGTTCACACTGAGCACATGTGACAGACATGACAGAGTCTGGAGACGCCGTGGAGAACGTTCTACTGCCTGCAACATCCTCCAGCATGACCGGTTTGGCGGTGGGTCAGTCATGGTGTGGGGTGGCATTTCTTTGGGGGGCCGCACAGCCCTCCATGTGCTCGCCAGAGGTAGCCTGACTGCCATTAGGTACCGAGATGAGATCCTCAGACCCATTGTGAGACCATATGCTGGTGCGGTTGGCCCTGGGTTCCTCCTAATGCAAGACAATGCTAGACCTCATGTGGCTGGAGTGTGTCTGCAGTTCCTGCAAGAGGAAGGCATTGATGCTATGGACTGGCCCACCCGTTCCCCAGACCTGAATCCATTTGAGCACATCTGGGACATCATGTCTCGCTCCATCCACCAACGCCACGTTGCACCACAGACTGTCCAGGAGTTGGCGGATGCTTTAGTCCAGGTCTGGGAGGAGATCCCTCAGGAGACCATGCGCCACCTCATCAGGAGCATGCCCAGGCGTTGTAGGGAGGTCATACAGGCACGTGGAGGCCACACACACTACTGAGCCTCATTTTTACTTGTTTTAAGGACATTACATCAAAGTTGGATCAGCCTGTAGTGTGGTTTTCCACTTTAATTTTGAGTGTGACTCCAAATCTAGACCTCCATGGGTTGATAAATTGGATTTCCATTGATTATTTTTGTGTGATTTTGTTGCCAGCACATTCAACTATGTAAAGAAAAAAGTATTTAATAAGATTATTTCATTCATTCAGATCTAGGATGTGTTATTTTAGTGTTCCCTTTATTTTTTTGAGCAGTATATATTGAAATGTGAAGCTTTGATTTTTAACTGTCCTGGGAGACGTCACAGCTTGAGTCAACGGGAGAGTTTGATGCTGTATATTTCATTACTTCACTAGTTGGTCTCCGCCCGAATGATTGGGTTCCTGTGGCTGATTTGTAGATCACATGTTCTGTTTTGTTAAATTTGTACCACTTTACCCTGAAAACCCAGTAACCTGGTTTGATGTTTGATTGAATAGTCTCCAAGACTTTGTTCCGGTCTGAAATCAGCAGTGGTTGAATAATTAGTCATACACACACATTCAAATTCATATAATCCGCACCCCTCTGTGTGTGTGTGTGTGTGTGTGTGTGTGTGTGTGTGTGTGTGTGTGTGTGTGTGTGTGTGTGTGTGTGTGCGTGTGCGTGTGCGTGTGTTTGTATGTGCACGTGTTTGCACACTTGTGTATGACCAATTATCCAAGCCCTCCCTGTATGGGTAACCAATCACATCAGAGATAAATCAGCTAACCAATCAGAGGGCCATGGGCAACACAGATCACACAGAATGAAGAATAACCTAATACACTTTACCTTTAGAAAATAGTGGGGGTTTTCACTAAATTTCAGATGCCTACTTTTTCTATAGTAACCTCATGTGTTGTCAACCTCAACCTTTGCACTTACAGTTACTACAAGTGATTTTGAGTCACTGTGACCCTGGCGGCCCGTGGGCCAAATTCAGCCCAGAGGTGGGTTTTATTTGGTCCCCCAAGTTTTTGAAGCAACATAATTTTTTTTACAAAAATTGTATTTGTATATATTTTTTATGTTGGACATCAAAGACACAAAACACCTGGAAATCAGCTCCAAGTGATTTTAATTTTGGAAATCTGTTCGAAGCATTCCCACACATAATACAGAGAGAGATGATTGTAATCAAATGTAAGCAAGGTTTGAAATTATTGCTTTAGTCAAATATTATATCTGTTTGGGCTCCTTGCGGTCAATTTGCAGTCTACAAATTATTTGTAAATATTTTCAGGCCCTCTGACCATCCGCTCCAGAAAAATCTGTCCTGCGGCAGAAACTAGTTGGTGATCCCTGCTGTAGGGGGTCCAGATTTGAGTTGTATCAGACTGAAAATGTTGAGTAAAGGCTCCACTAAGCCATGCCTCCAATGTAATTTCCAGTGTGCCTTGCCTTTTTGAGGGAAAAATAGATACCACCCGTGACTGTATTTGTGAGTCACAGAGACATCATTGTTGAATTTATAATTTTGATGTCCTGTGGCTGTCACCATGTGAGTTCCTATGTGAATATCACCATTATAATTGAACGCTTTTTGACAATATGTGACTCATGCCTTGTTTTGAGGCCTAGCTTTACCCTAATACATTGGCCTGAAACTCGTGGTTTACAGGCCACGTCAGGCCTGCAAGTAGGGTTACAAATTTCTGGTAACAATCCCAAATTCCCAGATAAACTAAAAAATCCTGGTTAGAGGATTTCCAGGAATCTTCTAACCAGGATTTCTGAAAAATTTATCAGAATTTTGAAACCCTACCTGCAAGTCATATTATGCTGGCCTGCAAAGTGATGTTTAAGTCCTATTGGAATCAAGACAGAGTTAAAACATCCAGCAATTTTTATTCACCCACAACCTGCACTCATTATGACTGCCAGGTTTGGAAACAGTGTGACCTAACCCATTTAAATGTGAACAACCATTTGAGTAATGGGTGCAAAAAAATTATTGGTTTGAATGTTTTTATTTATTTTTGTGTAGCATAAGATTAATCAATCAACCAATAAACATGCAAAAACACAGATATATACAAAAATCCCCCAAAATATACCTGCAGTAGAGCATGCTGGGTAAAAATGTAATTTGTTTTCATGACTTTAAAAAAAGAGTTGATGTGACTTCTCATTTAATTTTGAGTCAGTACCACGTAAATCCCATTAAGTAATAATAACTTTTCATTGAGTTCAACTTACTAGAAAAAGTTCCGTAAAGAATGCCTTGGTTTACAGCCAACCAGGACCAGAAAGAACCACTTTGAGAGATGCAGAATCTCACCTAGCGAGAAAGAGGGAGCAAAGAGAAAAGGCAATCAATTGGGCAGATTGGAGCTGAATAGGCTATATCCCCCAGACCTAGGAATATAATGGAGCTCAAGAGCCCATATCCCCAGCAGTGGGATTCTATGGAGTGGCCCTAAAGTACCTGGGTCCTCCAGACACATAGTGCAGTCTAAAGGCATGGAACTCTCACAGCCTAGCAGAGAGATGGAAATGAAACCGGGCAAAACGGTTTAGTGAAAAAGTTAATTTCTCTCCATCTTTTTCATCTCTCTTCATTTCACTTTGTAAGGAGCATGATAGCTTGGGTACGTGGTTAGTGTTCTCAAGTTTAATATAGACCACTGAGTTTTGTGACAGAAGTTGAATTGATCATACTTCTTTCACGACGTTATCTACAAAACTATTCTTGTCCTGAATATAGTGTGTAGGTTTCCTCTGTAGAATAGCCATGCTCTCTCAAACTCAACAGTCTGTTTGGATATCCTTAATGTCTGTTTAATGTCATTCTGCCTAAGTCTCTGCTGCAGTGGCAATGTTATAAAGCCATAGTTAGAGGCCAGCTCCCTTACGGCAGAGGGCCTTGATGATGAGCAAAGCAAGACATTGAGAGACAGCTGGATGGGCCATGGTGTGTTGCCCCAGGCCACGTTCACTACTGATATCATGACATAAGGAAGACAAACCACTGATGGTGACAACAACATTGTTAGAACTGGAGGATGGTGGTGCTTAAAGAGATTCTCCGGTACTTTTGTATATTTTTTAGCCAGTAGTTCTGAAAGCAGCGCTCACGAGCCAAAAGTGGTCCCTGAAAATTGTGACATATACAGTATGTGCAGATATATGCAACACGTTACTGCGCTCTCTCGCGCTCTGCAGTGTCCACTGAGACCTTGGGCCTGCACAGCAACTTCATTGGATAATGCTGGGCAGGCGTCTTGCTAGCTGTCACTCAAACTGCAAAAGGTACTGAAGCTCAGTGGTTAGAACTAGAATTAATAGAGATTGGCCCACGTGGGGGGAAATGTAGGGTAAATAGCTTCCAGAAACTGTTGCATCAAAACTAGGAATTTAGTGGCTAATTGAGGTAAGACAGTAATTCTGCTCAAATAGAGTACTCTGCATGTCTGAACTACACATTGACACATCCAGCCCAAAGAGGAAGGTTTAAAAAAATACTCTCTTAGTCACCAACGTACCGGAGCATATCTTTAACAGAGAGGATACAACATGTCTAGAAGCTCTATCTCTCGCACTCGCGTGCTCTCTGTCTCTGGCTCTCTCTCACTATCTCTCTCCCCCTCTCTCTTTCACGCTTTTTCTCTCTCTCCCTCCCTCTCTATCTCCCCTCTCTCTCTCTCTTTCTTGCTCTCTCTCTCTGTCTTTCTTTCTGTCTCTACCTCCCCACCTCTCTCTCTGCCCCTCCCCCCTCTCTTTTTCTTGATTTCTCTTTCATGCTCTCTCTCTGCCTTTCTCTCTCTCTCTCTCTCAAATACATTTCAATTTAAGGGGCTTTATTGGCATGGGAAACATATGTTTACATTGCCAATGCAAGTGAAATAGATAATAAAAAAAGTGAAATAAACAATACAACATTTACAGTAATGTCACGACTTCTGCCGAAGTCGATGCCCCTCCTGTCACGTTCTGACCAGTAAAGGGGTTATTTGTTATTGTAGTTTGGTCAGGACGTGGCAGGGGGTGTTTGTTTTATGTGGTTCGGGGTTTGTTGGGATATGTGTTTATGTAGAGGGGTTTTGGTTTATGTTCTGTTAGTATATTTCTATGTTCTAGTCTAGTCTTTCTATTTCTATGTTTAGTTGATGGGGTTGACCTTCAATTGGAAGCAGCTGTTCTTCATTGCTTCTAATTGAAGGTCTTATTTAAGAGGGGTGTTTTTGTCATGGGATTTGTGGGAAGTTGTTTTTGCACTGCTGTGTGTAGCCTGCATAACTGTTCATTCGGTTTTGTTTATTTAGTGTTCAATACAAGTTTAAAATGAGCACTAAACCCGCTGCGCCTTGGTCCACTTCATACGACGGCCGTTACACCTCCTTGTTCGGGTGGTGCTCGGCGTTCGACGTCACCGGTCTTCTAGCCATCATTGATTCATTTTCCATTGTTTTTGTCTTGTCTTCCTACACACCTGGTTCCAATCCCATTCATTACATGTTGTGTATTTAACCCTCTGTTTACCCTCATGTCCTTGTCAGAGATTGTTTGTTAGGTGCTCGTGTATTTTGTATTGGTGTGCGACGGTTTTATTTTACCCATGTTATTTTATTTATGTATGTTGGTTTTGGAGTTTGTTTTTATTTCTTTATTAAACTACTCCAGTTATACCAAGTTGGTTTCTCCTGCGCCTGACTTCCCTGCCACCTACACACACGACGATGACAAGTAAACATTACTCTCACAGAAGATCCAATAGAATAAAGACACTTCAAATGTCATATTACGTCTATATACAGTGTTGTAATAATGTGTAAATAGTTAAAGTCAAAAGGGAAAATAAATAAACATAAATATGAACTCAGCAAAAAAAGAAATGTCCTCACTGTCAACTGCGTATATTTTCAGCAGACTTAGCGTGTAAATATTTGTATGAACATAAGATTCAACAACTGAGACATGAACTGCACACGTTCCACAGACATGTGACTAACAGAAATTGAATAATGTGTCCCTGAACAAAAGGGGGGGTCAAAATCAAAAGTAACAGTCAGTATTTGGTGTGGCCACCAGCTGCATTAAGTACTGCAGTGCATCTCCTCCTCATGGACTGCTCCAGATTTGCCAGTTCTTGCTGTGAGATGTTACCCCACTCTTCCACCAAGACACCTGCAAGTTCCTGGACATTTCTGGGGGAAAAGGCCCTAGCCCTCACCCTCCGATCCAACAGGTCCCAGACGTGCTCAATGGGATTGCGATCTGGGCTCTTCGCTGGCCATGGCAGAACACTGACATTCCCGTCTTGCAGGAAATCATGCACAGAACGAGCAGTATGGCTGGTGGCATTGTCATGCTGGAGGGTCATGTCAGGATGAGTCTGCAGGAAGGGTACCACATGAGGGAGGAGGATGTCTTCCCTGTAATGCACAGCGTTGAGATTGCCTGCAATGATAACAAGCTCAGTCCAATGATGCTGTGACACATCGCCCCAGACCATGACGGACCCTCCACCGCCAAATCGATCCCGCTCCAGAGTACAGGCCTCGGTGTAATGCTCATTCCATCGATGATAAATGCGAATCCAACCATCACCCCTGGTGAGACAAAACCGCGACTTGTCAGTGAAGAGCACTTTTTGCCAGTCCTGTCTGGTCCAGTGACGGTGGGTTTGTGCCCATAGGCGACGTTGTTGCCGGTGATGTCTGGTGAGGACCTGCCTTACAACAGGCCTACAAGCCCTCAGTCCAGCCTCTCTCAGCCTATTGCGGACAGTCTGAGCACTGATGGAGGGATTGTGCATTCCTGGTGTAACTTGGGCAGTTGTTGTTGCCATCCTGTACCTGTCCCGCGGGTGTGAAGTTCAGATGTACCGATCCTGTGCAGGTGTTATTACACGTGGTCTGCCACTGCGAGGACGATCAGCTGTCCATCCTGTCTCCCTGTAGCGGTTTATTGCAGTTTATTGCCCTGGCCACATCTGCAGTCCTCATGCCTCCTTGCAGCATGCCTAAGGCTTGTTCACGCAGATGAGCAGTGACCCTGGGCATCTTTCTTTTGGTGTTTTTCCAGAGTCAGTAGAAAGGCCTCTTTAGTGTCCTAAGTTGTCAGAACTGTGTCCTTAATTGCCTACCATCTCTAAGCTGTTAGTGTCTTAATGACCGTTCCACAGGTGCATGTTCATTAATTGTTTATGGTTCATTGAACAAGCATGGAAAACAGTGTTTAACCTCTACGGGCTCGGGGGCAGCATTGAGAATTTTGGAAAAAATATGTGCCCATTTTTAACTGCCTCCTACACCAACTCAGAAGCTAGAATATGCATATTATTGTTCAGGTTTGGATAGAAAACACCCTAAAGTTTCTAAAACTGTTTGAATGGTGTCTGTGAGTATAACAGAACTCCTATGGCAGGCAAAAACCTGAGAAGGTTTCATGCAGGAAGTACCCTGTCTGACAAGGTGTTGTTGTTCTTGCTTCTTTTTATTGAAGAGTCAGGATCTTAGCTGTAACGTGACAATACCTAGGGCTCCAATAGGCACTCAGAACCCGGGAAAAACCTGAACGATGACGAGGCAGCCTCAGGCTGAAACACAGAATCCCCTTTTCCAAGTGTCCCATCAGTGGAAAATAGAATTAGGCGTGTGCGCGATTCGACCCCGTGGAGTATTTTCCTTCGGCTGTTTAGCTAATTGCAGATTCCCGGTCGGAATATTATCGCTTTTCTACGAGATAAATTGCATAAAAATTTATTTTAAACAGCGGTTGACATGCTTCGAAGTACGGTAATGGAATAGACCCTGTCTTTCAAAGATAATTTTTAAAAATCCAAATAACTTAACAGATTTTCATTGTAAAGGGTTTAACCTCTATTGAAATGCTATTACTTCAATTTCTCAAACATATTACTATTTTACACCATTTAAAGACAAGACTCTCGTTAATCTAACCACACTGTCCAATTTCAAAAAGGCTTTACAACGAAAGCAAAACATTAGATTATGTCAGCAGAGTACCCAGACAGAAATAATCAGACACCCATTTTTCAAGCTAGCATATAATGTCACAAAAACCCAGAAGACAGCTAAATGCAGCACTAACCTTTGATGATCTTCATCAGATGACACACCTAGGACATTATGTTATACAATACATGCATGTTTTGTTCAATTAAGTTCATATTTATATCAAAAACCAGCTTTTTACATTAGCATGTGACGTTCAGAACTAGCATACCCCCCGCAAACTATCGGTGAATTTACTAAAAATGTACTAAATTACTCACGATAAACGTTCACAAAAAGCATAACAATTATTTTAAGAATTATAGATACAGAACTCCTCTATGCACTCGATATGTCCGATTTTAAAATAGCTTTTCGGTGAAAGCACATTTTGCAATATTCTAAGTAGATAGCCCGGCCTCACAGGGCTAGCTATTTAGACACCCAGCAAGTTTAGCACTCACCAAAGTCAGATTTACTATAAGAAAAATGTTATTACCTTTGGTGTTCTTCGTCAGAATGCACTCCCAGGACTTCTACTTCAATAACAAATGTTGGTTTGGTCCCAAATAATCCATAGTTATATCCAAACAGCAGCGTTTTGTTCGTGCGTTCAAGACACTACCCGAAAGGGTAAAGAAGGGTGACGAGCACGACGCATTTCGTGACAAAACATTTCTAAATATTCCATTACCGTCCTTCGAAGCATGTCAACCACTGTTTAAAATCAATTTTTATGCCATTTTTCTCGTAAAAAAGCGATAATATTCCGACCGGGAATCTGTGTTTAGGTAAAAAGACAAAAGAAAATAAAAGCATGGGGCGACTCGTGCACGCGCCTCAGCCCATTGTCCTCTGATAGAGCACTTGCCAAAAGCGCTAATGTGTTTCAGCCTGGGGCTGGAATTACATCATTCAGCTTTTTCCCGGGTTCTGAGAGCCTATGGGAGCCGTAGGAAGTGTCACGTTACAGCAAAGATCCCCAGTCTTCAATAAACAGAGTCAAGAAGCTCAAGGAATGGTCAGACAGGCCACTTCCTGTAAGGAATCTTCTCAGGTTTTTGCCTGCCATATGAGTTCTGTTATACTCACAGACACCATTCAAACAGTTTTAGAAACTTTAGGGTGTTTTCTATCCAAAGCCAATAATTATATGCATATTCTAGTTACTGGGCAGGAGTAGTAACCAGATTAAATCGGGTATGTTTTTTATCCGGCCGTGCAAATACTGCCCCCTATCCCCAACAGGTTTTAAACATTTGCTCAGTACATTCTTTTCACTGAGGAAATGCACAAGCCTGTTGTTATTAATAATGCAGAGGATTTCCCCTAGATTGCTGTTGACGCATATCCCACGGTAGTTATTGGGGTCAAATTTGTTTCCACTTTTGTGGATTGGGGTGATCAGTCCTTGTTCACAAATATTGGGGAAGATGCAGAGCTGGGGATGATGCTAAAGAGTTTCAGTAAAGCCAATTGCAATTTGTGGTCTGTATATTTTATCATTTCATTTAGGATACCATCAACACCACAGGCCTTTTTGGGTTGGAGGGTTTGTATTTTGTCCTGTAGTTCATTCAATGTAATTGGAGAATCCAGTGGTTTCTGGTAGTCTTTAATAGTTGATTCCAAGATTTGTTTTTGATCATATATATGTATTTGCTGTTTGTTCTTTGTTATAGAGCCAAAAATATTGGAGAAGTGGTTTATCCATACATCTCCGTTTTGGATAGATAACTCTTCATGTTTTTGTTTGTTTAAAGTTTTTCAATTTTCCCGTGAAGTGGTTAGATTCAATGGATTCTTCAATTACATTGAGCTGATTTCTGACGTGCTGTTATTTATTTTTAAATAGTTTATTTCTGAATAGTTTTTTGTGATTCATCATAGTGTAGGCTCAGGTTTTCTGGGTCTCTATGTTTTTGGTGGATAGGTTTCTCAAGTTCTTTCTTAGGTTTTTGCATTCTTCATCAAACTTCCCTATCAAGATTTTTAGATTTGATAGGGAAGCTGAGAGGTCAAATATACTGTTTAGGTTTTCTCCTGCCAAGTTTACACCTTCACTATTACAGTGAAACCTTTTGTCCAGGAAATTGTTTTTTTGTATATTTCCACAGTATGTTCCTTCCATCTATAGCATTCCTTAATATTATTCAGTTCCTTTGGCTTTGACGCCTCATGATTGAGCAAAGCTCTGTTCAAGTAGAGTGTGATTTTGCTGTTATCTGATAGGGGTGTCAGTGGACTGACTGTGAACACTCTAAGAGACTCTGGGTTGAGTGATAAAGTAATCTACAGTACAGTACTAATGCCAAGATATGAGCTATAGGTGTACCTACCATAGGAGTCCCCTCGACTCTATCTGTGACTGAGGATGGATGGTTTCATTAAGGTGGTCTAAGGTGGGACTCAATATGTGTGTCTGCTGTTTATTACTCATTAGTTAGACACCAACATGAGAGCTTGTACTTCAAGGCAATGAAAAAGCACTAAAATGTAAAGTTTTAATTTGTATCTCGTTCAGTATGCCTTAAGCTTCTAACCAGGATCAATGTCCTCCCTGTCAGCTTTGTCTCACAAGGAAACTTCTTCTCTTTTCTCTTTTTTCATTTTGGTGATGGTGCTGCAGAGAATCTCCTGTCATTTGGAAAGAGGGTTAACTTGAACAATCAGAGGGATGATTACATTTGGAGTGCTGTAGGAGATGAGAAGAAGGCAAAGCGGCTTATAAATTAATGACTGCAGTTATTAGCGGTGTAATTAGATTTGGGTAACAGGCGGGTGGGCAGCGCTCTGGGTGGTGATGTGATGTGAGGGGCATGGCTCACTGCTCATCAACAGGAGGACTTCCTCTCTCTCAGAATTAGGAGTTAGGCCACATGGGATGGAAAACGTATGTAGCGCTATCGCAATGTTGTCCCTATACAGCAGCATTCCCCAACTGGTAGTTTTATTCATTTTTTAAAACCTATTTTAATTATTGGGACATAAAAGACTGTAAAAACACCAGGAAATTTACATTCTGAGGGGAATAGAAAAAAACGGATATAGCTAAAAATGCCCATTCACACCTGCGTCAAAATGTGTTGTGTAGGTACATGTGTCCTTGCTTGAGGCATGCTGACTTTATATATCCATATTACTGTAATAAGTACCCTGTAGAACATACATCTGGTGGCGAGACGGTTGGGTACAGTATAGAAGAGCAGCATGGCTAGAGCAGCATGGCGAGAGCAGTCACCATTACTTCATTGTCAACTTCATCACGCAGCAAATTCTCCAGTGTACATAATTTTTTAATGAACACGGAGCATGTTAAATCAACATTGAAAGTCTTAAGTCTGTGGACCCATATAGACTTCGGAACAGTGTTAAATTATCCCCAGAGTGCCGTGCCTTTCGAGTAAATTGTAGAGTTACTAGCGATGACTGTATTTGTTATTGACAGAAACAAGTTTGTTGCATTCATAT
This sequence comes from Salmo trutta, assembly GCF_901001165.1. Taxonomy (NCBI): domain Eukaryota; kingdom Metazoa; phylum Chordata; class Actinopteri; order Salmoniformes; family Salmonidae; genus Salmo; species Salmo trutta. Next base: position 48,112,727 of record NC_042958.1, read on the forward strand.
CTTTTTAGTCCACCAAAAACCACGCCCACCATTATCATATTTGCCAGCATGCACTATTGCAGGTTGATATTTAGAATTGTTTGATTCAATATCTATGAACCATAAAAGAAGCATACAATTTATACATTATCTCTCTCTATATATACAGTTGAAGTGAGAAGTATACATACACTTATTGTTTACAGACAGATTATTTCACTTATATGTCACGACTTCCGCCGATGTCGGTCCCTCTTACTGTTCGGGCGGCGTTCGACGTCACCGGCCTTCTCGCCATCGCCAATCCACTTCTCATTTTCCATTTGTTTTGTCTTTGTTTTACACACCTGGTTTCAATTCCCCAATTACATTTTCATTATTTAACCCTCTGTTTTCCACATGGTTTTTGTGAGTGATTGTTTTATTGTAAGTTCGGTCTGACGTTTGTGGGCTTGGTATTACTTCATGTATTTGGACATTTTGAGTAAAGTTCATTGTGTTACTCATCTCTGCTGTCCTGCGCCTGACTCCTCTGCACCAGCTACATCCAGAACCCTTACATTATAATTCACTGTATGACAATTAAAGTGAGTCAGAAGTTTACATACACTAAGTTGACTGTGCCTTTAAACAGCTAAGGAATATTCCAGAAAATGATGTCATGGCATTAGAAGCTTCTGATAGGCTAATTGACATAATTTGAGTCAATTGGAGGTGTACCTGTGGATGTATTTCAAGGCCTACCTTCAAACTCAGGGCCTCTTTGCTTGACATCATGAGAAAATCAAAAGAAATCAGCCAAGACCTCAGGTACCACGTTCATCCATACAAACAATAGTACACAAGTATAAACACCATGGGACCATGTAGCCATCATACCGCTCAAGAAGTAGACGCGTTCTGTCTCCTACAGATGAACGTACTTTGGTGTGAAAAGTGCAAATCAGTCCCAGAACAACAGCAAAGGACCTTGTGAAGATGCTGGAGAAACAGATACAAAAGTATCTATATCCACAGTGAATTGAGTCCTATATCGACATAACCTGAAAGGCAGCTCAGCAAGGCAAAAGCCACTGTTTGAAACCACCATAAAAAAGCCAGACTGCGGTTTGCAACTGCACATGGGGACAAAGATCATACTTTTTGGAGAAATGTCCTCTGGTCTAAATGAAACGAAAATAGAACTGTTTGGCCACAATGACCATCGTTATGTTTGGAGGAAAAGGGGGAGGCTTGCAAGCCGAAGCACACTATCCCAACCGTGAAGCACAGGAGTTGCAGCATCATGTTGTGAGGGTGCTTTGCTGCAGGAGGGACTGGTGCACTTCGCAAAACAGATGGCATCATGAGGAAAGAAATTATATATTGAAGCAACATCTCAACATCTCAATGGCGCCAGAAGAAATGGCAGCAGTTTTACGGGCGCCCAACCAATTGTGCTATTATGTGTTTTTTTTCACGATATTTGTAACATATTTTGTACATAATGTTTCTGCAACCGTATCTTACGGCAAAAAAAGAGCTTCTGGATATCAGGACAGCAATCACTCACTTCGAATTAGACAAAGATTTTTTCTACAACAAGGAGGACGCACAAGACATTCTCCAAGCACCCCACAGGGCCGACATCCCCGTTATTTGCAAGAGGAAGCGACGCAGGTACAGAGGACAAAGAGCCGGATAGCTGGTCAGGACCCGAAGAAGCCGAGTGGGAAAGCTGCCGTTACCGTCAATACTACTCGCCAATGTGCAATCATTGGACAATAAATTAGACGAGGACCGATCACGAATATCCTACAAATGGGACATCAATAACTGTAATATCCTATGTTTCACGTAATTATGGCTGAATGACGACATGGATATTCAGCTAGCGGGATATACGCTGCACCGGCAAGATAGAACAGCACACTCCGGTAAGACGAGGGGGGGCGTTCTGTGCATATTTGTAAACAACAGTTGGGCACGAAATCTAAGGAATTCTCTAGATTTTGCTCGCCTGAAGTAGAGTATATTGTGATAAATTGCAGGCCACACTACTTGCCTAGAGAGTTTTCAGCTATACTTTTCGTGGCTGTTTATTTAACACCACAGACAGATGCTGGCACTAAGACCACACTCAGTCAGCTGTGTAAGGAAATATGCAAACAGGAAGCCACTCACCCAGAGGCGGCTCTCCTAGTGGCCGGAGACTTTAATGCAGGGAAACGTAAATCAGTTCTACCAAATTTCTATCAACATGTTAAATGTGCAATCAGAGGGAAAATAATTCTAGATCACCTGTACTCCACACACAGAGACGCATACAAAGCTCTCCCTCGCCCTCCATTTGGTAAATCCGACCACAACTCTTTCCTCCTGATTCCTGCATACAAGCAAAAATTAAAGCAGGAAGCACCAGTGAATAGGTCGATAAAAAAGTCTGCTATCACAGACTGGAACATGTTCCGGGATTCTTCCGATGGCATTGAGGAGTACACCACATCAGTCACTGGCTTTATCAATAAGTGCATCGAGGACGTCGTCCCCACAGTGACTGTACTTACATACCCCAACCAGAAGCCATGGATTACAGGCAACATTCACACTGAGCTAACGGGTAGAGCTGGTGCGGGACTCTAATGCGGAAGCTTACAAGAATCCTGCTATGCCCTGCGACGAACCATCAAACAGGCAAAGCATCAATACAGGGCTAAGATTGAATCATACTACACCGGCTCTGACGCTCGCCTAATGTGGCAGGGCTTGCAAACTATTACAGACTACAAAGGGAAGCACAGCCATGAGCTGCCTATTGACACGAGCCAACTAGACGAGCTAAATCACTTCTATACTCGCTTCGAGGCAAGCGACACTGAGGCATGCATGAGAGTCAACTGTTCCGGACGACTGTGTGATCATGCTCTCCATAGCTGACGTGAGTAAGACCTTTAAACAGGTCAACATACATAAGGCTGCGGGGCCAGACGGATTACCAGTACGTGTGCTCCGGGCTTGTGCTGACCAACTGGCAGGGGTCTTCACTGACATTTTCAACATGTCCCTGATTGAGTCTGTAATATCAACATGCTTCAAGCAGACAACCATAGTCCCTGTGCCCAATAACACAAATGCAACCTGCCTAAATGACTACAGACCCGTAGCACTCACGTCCGTAGCCATGAAATTCTTTGAAAGGTTGGTAATGGCTCACATCAACACCATTATCCCAGAAACCCTAGACCCACTCCAATTTGCATACCGCCCAAACAGATCCACAGATGATGCAATCTCTATTGCACTCCACACTGCCCTTTCCCACCTGCACAAAAGGAACACTTATGTGAGAATGCTATTCATTGACAACAGCTCTGCGTTCAACACCATAGTACCCTCAAAGCTCATCACTAAGCTAAAGATCCTGGGACTAAAGACCTCCCTCTGCAACTGGATCCTGGACTTCCTGACGGGCCGCCCCCAGGTGGTGAGGGTAGGTAGCAACACATCTGCCACGCTGATCCTCAACACTGGAGCTCCACAGGGGTGCGTACTCAGTCCCCTCCTATACTCCCTGTTCACCCACGACTGCATGGCCAGGCAATACTCCAACACCATCATTAAGTTTGCAGACGACACAACAGTGGTAGGCCTGATCACCGACAATGAAGAGAGCCTACAGGGAGGAGGTCAGAGACCTGGCCGGGTGGTGCCAGAATAACAACCTATCCCTCAACTTAACCAAGACTAAGGAGATGATTGTGGACTACAGGAAAAGGAGGACCGAGCACGCCCCCATTCTCATTGATGGGGCTGTAGTGGAGCAGGTTGAGAGCTTCAAGTTTCTTGGTGTCCACATCAACAACAAACTAGAATGGTCCAAACACACCAAGACAGTCATGAAGAGGGCACGACAAAGCTTATTCCCCCTCAGGAAACTAAAAAGATTTGGCATGGGTCCTGAGATCCTCAAAAGGTTCTATAGCTGCAACATCGAGAGCATTCTGACTGGTTGCATCACAGCCTGGTATGGCAATTGCTCGGCCTCTGACCGCAAGGCACTACAGAGGGTAATGTGTACGGCCCAGTACATCACTGGGGCTAAGCTGCCTGCCATCCAGGACCTCTACACCAGGCGTTGTCAGAGGAAGGTCCTAAAAATTGTCAAAGACCCCAGCCACCCCAGTCATACACTGTTCTCTCTAACTACCGCATGGCAAGCGGTACCGGAGTGCCAAGTCTAGGATAAAAAGGCTTCTCAACAGTTTTTACCCCCAAGCCATAAGACTCCTGAACAGGTAATCAAATGGCTACCCGGACTATTTGCATTGTGTGCCCCCCCCCCCCCCCGCAACCCCTCTTTTTACGCTGCTGCTACTCTCTGTTTATCATATATGCATAGTCACTTTAACTATACATTCATGTACATACACCTACCTCAATTGGGCCGACCCACCAGTGCTCCCGCACATTGGCTAACCGGGCTATCTGCATTGTGTCCCGCCACCCGCCACCCCCTTTTTTACGCTACTGCTACTCTCTATTCATCATATATGCATAGTCACTTTAATCATATCTACATGTACATACTACCTCAATCAGCCGGACTAACTCACTACTTTTATAGCCTCGCTATTGTATATAGCCTGTCTTTTTACTGTTGTTTTATTTCTTTACTTACCTATTGTTCACCTAATACCTTTTTTGCACTATTGGTTAGAGCCTGTAAGTAAGCATTTCACTGTAAGGTCTACACCTGTTGTATTCGGCGCAAGTGACAAATAAACTTTGTTTTGATTTGGATTTGATTTGACATCAGTCAGGAAGTTACAGCTTGGACGTAAATGGGTCTTCCAAATGGACCAAGACCCCAAGCATACTACCAAAGTTGTGGCAAAATGGCTTAAGGACAACAAAGTCAAGATATTGGAGTGGCCATTACAAAGCCCTGACCTCAATCCTATAGAAAAATTGTGGGCAGAACAAAAAAAAGCATGTGCGAGCAAGGAAGCCTACAAACCTGACTCAGTTACACCAGCTCTGTCAGGAAGAATGGGCCAAAATTCACCCAACTTATTGTGAGAAGCTTGTGGAAGGCTACCCAAAACGTTTGATCCAAGTTAAACAATTGAAAGGCAATGCTACCAAATACTAATTGAGTGTATGTAAACTTCTGACCCACTGGGAATGTAATGAAAGAAATACTATTATTAGTAATAGTAGAAATACTATACTATTATTCTGACATTTCACATTCTTAAAATAAAGTGGTGATCCTAACTGACCTAAGACAGGGAATTTAAACTAGGATTAATTGTCAGGAATTGTGAAAAACTGAGTTTCAATGTATTTGGCTAAGGTAAACTTCCGACTTCAACTGTATATTTCTCTCTCTTTTATTCCGTTTGCCAATAAGAAGCAGTCCAGACATTGCATGTTTGCATGCCCGTTTCTCTGTGGTGTTGTAATCAAATTGCCCATTTGGTGTGCTGTAGCAGCTAACAGATGGCGAATGTTACCTCTATTGCTGACCACAGAGTAGACTCTGACCCGTGGAGGACACCGCTGTCAGCATGAAAACATGTCTCTCTACAGGGAAGAGGCAGGTTTGGATGGGATGGTAGGATGTTTCTTGACAAGTCGTCTTTCTGGGATCAGAGTACAATATGGCATGAGAACGTTTGTTTGTGTGCGCATTTATGTGCTTGTATGCATGCCTTTATGGTAGTTAAAATTCCACCTCTGCCCTATCAGTGCACTTCCGTCTAGAGTAAAACTGCTACTAGCCATCAGTTGAGCTTCTTATCAACACGTTATCAATGTATCATAAACCTCCTGTGGCTCTGCCTCCATGCCAATACTGAAATTCTTAGCTTCCAACCATTATGCTCTTTTAAAGTGCTGATGCCTACCTCTCTGATAATTGCATGTTTGTGTGGTAGCTAGCTAGCATGCATACACACACACATACGTACACACACACACACACACATACATACACGCACATACATACACACATATACACACACACACATGCACACATACACACAGTCACAGTCACACACACACATACAGTCACACACACACATACATACACACACAAACACACACAGTAACCAACAGTAAGCAGAGATGACAGTGTCTTTCCTCCTTCCTGACCTCTCCAATCAGCAGACACCAACCAGCAGACACCAATCAGCAGACACCAATCAGCAGACACCGACCAGCAGATACCAACCAGCAAATACCGACCAGCAGATACGAATCAGCAGACACCAACCAGCAGATACCAACCAGCAGACACCAACCAGCAGACATGAATCAGCAGACACCAACCAGCAGACATGAATCAGCAGACACCAACCAGCAGACACCAACCAGCAGACACCAACCAGCAGACACCAATCTGCAGACACCAATCCGCAGACACCAACCAGCAGATACGAATCAGCAGACACCAACCAGCAGACACCAACCAGCAGACACCAACCAGCAGACATGAATCAGCAGACACCAACCAGCAAACATGAATCAGCAGACACCAACCAGCAGACACCAATCCGCAGACACCAATCCGCAGACACCAACCAGCAGACACCATCCAGCAGACATGAATCAGCAGACACCAACCAGCAGACACCATCCAGCAGACATGAATCAGCAGACACCAATCAGCAGACACCAACCAGCAGACATGAATCAGCAGACACCAACCAGCAGACACCAACCAGCAGACATGAATCAGCAGATACCAACCAGCAGATACCGACCAGCAGATACCAACCAGCAAACACCAACCAGCAGAATACCGACCAGCAGACACCAACCAGCAGACACCAAACAGCAGACACCAACCAGCCGATACCGACCAGCAGATACCAACCAGAAGACACCAACCAGCAGAATACCGACCAGCAGACACCAACCAGCAGACACCAACCAGCAGAATACCGACCAGCAGATACCGACCAGCCCACTCACAGAGTATGAATAGGGAGGCGATGCTTCGGTCTCAGCTGTGAGCAGAGGCACTGTTCTGTGTGCAGAATATTAACTCACTTTCTCTGTGTGTGTGTGTGTGTGTGTGTGCGCGTGCGTGCGTGCGTGCGTGCGTACGTACGTGCATGCGTACGTACGTGCGTTCTAAGAGTCAGCTCCCTTGTGCTCGAGAGCAAGAGGACCTTCAACGCAGCACTGAACTTGACAAACGAGAATTTAAAACCACTGTTTCCATTGGGGTTATTGGCATATGTATTTTACTGTCCTTCCCCTGAGGCCTCCATGCCATGTCCCTTTATCTGGTATGATGAGCCAACGGGACGAGATAGCCTGACAAGTGGTGACAATTAAAAGAGAATCAAATCCTGCCGTTTATTGCCATCTATTGTCTGTCTTTCTGAACCGTGGAGCCACACGCCTCTGGGGTCTTCTTCACAGAGACGGATCACAGTGAATCTGCCACACTAAATAATTATGGTTCTAAATGGTACCATATTATTTTGGCTTGTAACCATAGAAGAACCCTTTTTGGTGCTATACGGAACCTTTTTTTAAAGTTCTATATAGAACCATGCTCATAACGTTCTGAATGGAACCATTAAAAAAAGGTTCTATATAGCACCAAAAAGGGTTCCGCTATGGTTTACAAGCCTTTTCGGGGCTATATTGAACTGTTTTTTATGGTTCTTTATAGAACCTTTATGAAGAATGGTTCTCAATCTGAAGTGATCTTTGTAGATCCCTTTGAAGAACCATACAGGGTTCTTTATTCTGGTCAGCCATATCATATTGTTTAAATTCCATAGTTGACTCAAGTGAACAACCTCTAGAACAGCTGAGGGTTCCTTTGAAAAGAAAACCACTGATTAAGTCAACTGTTCTCCATTTACACAAAGCTATACAAGAGTCTTTAACAAGACACTGTCACTGCCCATAGACGTAGAAATTAGCATAACAGAACACATTAGATAAACTGGAATGACTCTCTTTCACGGTTGCACAAAAAGAGCTGAGCGCAAACCACACCCCAAAATATTAGAATGAGCCTCCGCCCTACATGTTTAATTATCACAAAAATAACAAAGAACACTTTTCTGAACTGTAAAGAACCATTGAAAATCAAAGGGTTCTTTGAGTCATTGTGGTTCCACATAGAACCATAGAACCATCACCTGTGCATGTCGTTCCACATCTTTATTTCTATGTGAAACTATGCAAGACAGAAAATAAACTATAAACAAAAACCACAAACCGTGACGAAGAGGTGCTACATGCATAAACTCAAAATAATCTCCCACAAACACTAGTGGGAAAAACAACAACTTAAATATGATCCCCAATTAGAGACAATGATGGCCTCTAATTGGGGATCATACAAAAAAAGAACCTAGAACACAACATAGAAAATTTAAACTAGACAAAAACCCCAACATAGAAAAAAGAAACTAGAACCAAACATAGAAAGAAATAAACTAGACAAAAAACCCCAGTCACGCCCTGACCTACTCTACCATAGAAAAATACGAGCTCTCTATGGTCAGGACGTGACATCACCCTTTCCAAAGAACCTTTGAGGAACCCTTCTTTTTTTGTGTGCACAGCTTATTACTTTCAACACAGTGCTTTTTTTTTAATGTCTTGTACTTTTCTGAGGAAGAAACTTGGTTGAGTTTTGTTGTTTGTTTGGCCTTTCGTTTCCTTTTACATTGGAGATGTGTGCCAGGGAGAATGAGTTTAAGAGTATCCTGTTTGCGCTGTGCTACTTCCACCCGGTGGTGGCTGAGAGGAGGAAGGCTGGAACAGATCTTACCTCTTCAATACAGGAGACCAGCTCCATCAATGCGCTTTACAACTACCTGGAGGCTAACTTAAAGGTAACCAGTACATACACATGTTGCATTTTATGTGCCACAGTAGCTATAAAGCCAACTATATTCCATGACAATAATACCCTTTTCAAACTATTGTGCTGACCCAAGCCTATTGTGCTGACCCAAGACTGTGCTGGCTTGGATATTTTTTTTGGCAACTACTGTATGGTGGATGCTTGGCTCGGTTTAGTTTGGCTCTACTTGGTTCGGCTCAGTATTGTGAAAAGCTTTTAAGATTCTAGCTTCCATTCTAAGTAGTCTAGTAATTTCCTCGCTGTGTGCCAAGTTCAATACACATCAAACTGGACAGTGTTTATGGAGCCAATTTGTTAAAAAAAATAATTGGCCTAAAAGATAAAATAATGTAATTTATTGATTTATATTGTAAGTGAAAGTGAAGTAATGCACAAAAAAATATTGAATTGTATGAAGAAAAAAATCGTATTCAAATGTATTGAAAATCATTTTAAAAACATTAAATTGATTTTTGCATCCAATCTTAAAGTTTATTCTCGGTTGATGTCCTTGCTATGACCAGTTTTATTCTACCTTCCTTCAATTCATCTTTTCTCTCCACCGAGGTTTTGGTACTCGTTTGACGTGGAGGCGGGGCTATGGGGGATGGCTGTGTTTTTACTGGTAATAAAAGTGCACCTTGTGCTGAGGACAATAAAAGGCCACTCTAAAATGTGTAATTTTGTCACACAAGACAATGACATAGATGTGTCAAATTTTGATGGAGCATGCAGTTGGCATGCTGACTGCAGGAATGTCCACCAGAGCTGTTGCCCAAGAATATAAAGGTACTTCTCTACCTTAAGTATTTTAGAAAATTTGGCAGTACGTCCAACCGGCCTCACAACCGCAGACCATGTGTAACCATACCAGCCAAGACCTCCACATCCGGCTTCTTCACCAGCGGGATCGTCTGACACCAGCCACCCGGACAGCTGATGAAACGGAGGAGTATTTATGTCTGTAATAAAGCCCTTTTGTGGGGAAAACATAATTCTGATTGGCTGGGTCTGGCTCCCTAGTGGGTGGGCCTATGCCCTCCCAGGCTGCGCCTCTGCTCAGTCATGTGAAATCCACAGATTAGGGCCTAATGAATAATTAAATTGACTTATATGAACTGTAACTTGGTAAAATCATTGAAATTGTTGCATATTTTTGTTCAGTGTGTGTATACATATATAGATAGATAGAAAGATAGAAACTCACCTATTTTGTTAGTATTTTCTAATTTAAGTGGCTTCATCTACTGCTAACTATCTAATGTTAGCTGATAGGTGCTAGCTAGCTGTCGTAACATAACAACATCACCATGAAGAGGATCAAGACGTGTACAATGAAGAAAAATAGGATAATGTTTCAGAGAAAATAGGTCAGCTCCTCTGAACATTGCTGTGCGCAGCTCCTCAGCAATTCCACTCGTTCCCTGACGATGATGAGCTACGAAATAAGTGGGTGATAACATCCGGCGAGACAACTTCACCATCAGGAAAAGCTTTAAGGTCTGTGGCAGGTATTTCCTTCCTGAAGATGTAGTTGAGCCAACTCCGGGATGCCGTGTCGTCTGGGGAAGGTGACTATTTATTTTCCGTTATGTTCTTTCCTGTGTTGAGGAGAGAGACTGACCACCGACCATGCAGAGGATGGTGGAGATTAAGTTGATTATAATGATGATGATGATATGGACTATGCCCAGGACCATGACTACTGTGCAGTACCTGAGCCAGCACCAGAGCCACTCGGAGGTATGAGGAGGTTACTTTTCTATCCAAGTAATTTTGGTTAGTTGTCATGTTGATAATAATTTTCTTGAGAATGTGATGTATGTTAAATGGAATACACAATATCATGTTTAAATTAAACACACAATGCATCCACAGTCAACCTCCTGAAAACACATGCTGCCGCCTACAAAATGGCTGCCCTATAAGACTAACAGCAGGTATGTGATAAAAATGTACAGCAATGACATCGAACTAATCAATTACATATATATATATATATACATATATATGTTGCATGGGGTTACAGAGACAGGCGTTGCAGCCATCTCGCTCTGGGGTTGAAGGACAGATACCTGAGCCAATACTTTCACATCAAATCTGTCTACAGTCAGTAGGACCATCATCATATGGACCAACTTTCCATACACACTGCTCAGAGTAGTGACCATCTGGATGTCACAAGAGGAAGTGACAGCCAACTTACTGGAGGAATTTAAAAGTTACCCAGACACGCAGGTCATTGTTGACTGCACTGAGCTTAGGTGTCCTTTCTTCTGCTGCAGAGTAAGATGTTCTCCAACTACAAATCTCACTGCACAATGACGGCATTAGTAACTGGCAGCTCTTTGAAAACGCCTATGTCAAGCAACTTGAATGCAGTGAGCAGTGTTGCATTAAAATAATCTCAAGCTAATTTGGTTATACACAAAGCAACTCAAACAACATTGAAATTGCATCAATGATATATATTGGCAAGAAAAAGTATGTGAACCCTTTGGAATTACCTTGATTTCTGCATATGTTGGTCATAAAATGTGATCTGATCTTCATCTAAGTCACAACAATAGACAAACACAGTGTGCTTAAACTTATAACACAAATTATTGTATTTTTCTTGTCTATATAGAATACATAATTTAAACATTCACAGTGTAGTTTGGATGTATGTGAACCCCTAGGCTAATGACTTCTCCACAAGCTAATTGGAGTCAGGAGTCAGCTAATCTGGAGCCCAATCAATGAAGAGATTGGAGATGTTGGCAAGAGCTGCCCTGCCCTATAAAAAAACACTCACAAAATGTGAGTTTGCTATTCACAAGAAGCATTGCCTGATGTGAACCATGCCTCAAACAAAAGAGAGCTCAGAAGAACTAAGATTAATAGTTGTTGACTTGTATAAAGCTGGAAAGGGTTACAAAAATATCTCTAAAACCCTGATGTTTATCAGTCCAAGGTAAGACAAATTGTCTATAAATGGAGACAGTTCAGCACTGTTGTTACTCTCCCTAGGAGTGGCCGTTCTGCAAAGATGACTGCAAGAGCACAGCGCAGAATGCTCAATGAGGTTAAGAAGAATCCTAGGGTGCCATCTAAAGACTTACAGAAATCTCTGGAACATGCTAACATCTCTGTTAACGTGTCTTTGATACATAAATCACTAAAAAAGAATGGTGTTCATGGGAGGACACCACGGAAGAAGCCACTGCTGTACAAAAAAAATAGCTGCACGTCTGAAGTTCAAAAGAGCACCTGGATGTTCCACAGTGCTTCTGGCAAAATATTTTGTGGACAGATTAAACTAAAGTTGTTTGGAAGGAACACATAACACTATGTGTGGAGGGGAAAAAAAAGCACAGCACTCCAACATCAAAACCTCATCCCAACTGTAAAGTATGGTGGAGGGAGCATCATGGTTTGGGGCTTCTTTGCTGCCTCAGGGCCTGGAGAGCTTGCTATCATCAATGTAAAAATTAATTCCCAAGTTTATCAAGACATTTTGCAGGAGAATGTACGACTATCTGTCCGCCAATTTAAGCTCAACAGAAGTTGGATGATGCAACAGGACAACGACCCAAAACACAGAAGTAAATCAACAACAGAATGGCTTCAACAGAAGAAAATATGCCTTCTGGAGTGGCCCAGTCAGAGTCCTGACCTCAACCCGATTGAGATGCTATGGCATGACCTCAAGAGAGTGGTTCACACCAGAGATCCCAAGAATATTGCTGAACTGGAACAGTTTTGTAAAGAGGAATTGTCCAAAATTCCTCCTGACCGTTGTGCAGGTCTGATCCGCAACTACAGAAAACGTTTGGTTGAGGTTATTGCTGCCAAAGGAGTGTCAACCAGTTATTAATCTAAGGGTAGGCATACTTTTTCCACCCTGCACTATGAATGTAAACACGGTGTGTTCAATAAAGACATGAACAAATGTGATATTAGTTTAAGCAGACTGTGCTTGACTATTGATCAATTTATGCAGAAATCCAGGTAACGCCAAAAGGTTCACATACTTTTTCTTGACCATGGAATTTTTTTTTAAACATCTTCCGTTTGGCATGTCTTTTGTGATGTGCTTTACAGGAGCAATGACGGATGTGTTGACTTGACGATGGCGTCAGAGTTTTGAGCGGCCTTGGATGCTGTTCCATGCTGGCTGAAGACCTAGCTAGCCAGAAACTAGCTATCCCCAGACACAGATGAAGACCTAGCTATACAGGAACTAGCTAACACCAGACACAGATGAAGACCTAGTTAGACAGTAACTAGCTAACACCAGACACATATGAAGACCAAGCTAGCCAGTAACTAGCTAACATCAGACACCGATGAAGACCTAGCTAGCCAGTAACTAGCTAACACCAGACACAGATGAAGACCTAGCTAGCCAGTAACTAACACCAGACACAGATGAAGACCTAGCTAGACAGTAACTAACACCAGACACAGATGAAGACCTAGCTAGACAGTAACTATCTAACACCAGACACAGATGAAGACCTAGCTAGACAGTAACTATCTAACACCAGACACAGATGAAGACCTAGCTAGACAGTAACTATCTAACACCAAACACAGATGAAGACCTAGCTAGCCAGTAACTAACACCAGACACAGATGAAGACCTAGCTAGACAGTAACTAACACCAGACACAGATGAAGACCTAGCTAGACAGTAACTATTTAACACCAGACACAGATGAAGACCTAGCTAGACAGTAACTATCTAACACCAAACACAGATTAAGACCTAGCTAGACAGTAAAACACCAGACACAGATGAAGACCTAGCTAACCAGTAACTAGCTAACACCAGACACAGATGAAGACCTAGCTAGACAGTAACTAGCTAACACCAGACACAGATGAAGACCTAGCTAGCCAGTAACTAGCTAACACCAGACACAGATGAAGACCTAGCTAGACAGTAACTAGCTAACACCTGACACAGATGAAGACCTAGCTAACCAGTAACTAGCTAACACCAGACACAGATGAAGACCTAGCTAGCCAGTAACTAGCTAACACCTGACACAGATGAAAGGGGAAACATATAAGTATCTTTGCCCTAGATGAATAGGTTAAACTTTTAATTATATTTGCTGACACCCTACAGTCAAATTTTGGTACCAGTAGAGTAGCTATTTAAACCACGCCCCTCTGCAAACACACCTTCTCCTGATGTTGGTTAGAAGACGGTACTTGGCTGTGTTTCGAGATGATCAAAACCGCAATGTATCATGGGTAAATGGGGACTGACTGACTGATCGATCTATGACAGTTGTTTTGATGCTCTCGAACAAGGCCATGATCTTGTTACCGTTGGTGTATTAAAATGAGTTTTAAGGTGATGTCACCTTGTCCACTTAATAATGAATCCAAACTTGATCAACGTAAAATCAACAGTCATTTTTCCTATCTTGGTCATCATACTTTGATCTGGTTTCCTTCAAATATCATCAAATTTCACAAAAAACATTATTTTGTCTGTTCGTGACCTTTAAGTACGTAATGTCAATTATTAAACAGTAACTTTGAGAATGTGATTGTTTTAGAGTTAAGTACAACTTATCGGTACGTTATCTATAATTATAAACCAGGTGGTTCCAGCCCTGAATGCTGATTGGCTGACAGCCGTGGTATATCAGACTATATACCACGGGTATGACAAAACATTTATTTTTACTGCACTAATTACATTGGTAACCAGTTTATAATAGCCCTCAGCCGTGTATTATTGGCCATATACCACACCCCTTGGGACTTATTGCTTAACAATACTATAAACTTGGTTGTGGCTACGATAGCTACAGAATACCTGCTGTAAACTGTGTATGATGAATATCATATGATTTGATTTGAATTGCAAAAGTGAAAAATATCATCCATCATTTATTAGATAGCAACCTTGACATTAAGAAAAAATAAAATAACTCAAGTGAATACAGGTCTAAGCATTGTGTCAATTCAAATCTACTTGTTTTCCCCCATGTTCAGTGTAGTGATATGACAGAAGGAACTTTGCTTCACCACAGCCCTCTTTTTAAAAAATCTGACAACTGCCAAGATTTATATCAGTAACATTGGCTCGCTAAAATGTCAGCCGGGCTTTGCAGCCTATCCACATTCCTCCCACCAGGTCCCCAGGGAGAGGTTGTATTTAATTATCCACAGCCTGGGTACTGTTCGCTGGGCATGTCTAGGCTGGCAGAGACACCCGGCATGGAGGTCTGGAGCATTTTACACTTGGCCAACGAGCAGAGAGAGAGGGAGCTGAGTGGCTGAGACTTGGCTTGAGCGAGGGGGAACTGTTGGAACTGAAAAGGCCTGGTGGTCCCTGGGGCTCTGTTAGGGCATGTCCTCTCCCTTATCCATATGTACTGCCCAAATACTGTACAGGAGAGGAGGGGAGGAAGAGAGGAGATGGGAAGACAGGAGGGGAAAGGGAAGGAGGAAAAACATCCCTCATACATTTACGGCCATTAACAAAATATGTTCAGCACCTGTTAATATGGGACTTCAATAAAAAGTGTCTTTATTATAAAAATATGGTTCTTAAAAATA
The DNA here is from genome assembly GCF_901001165.1 of Salmo trutta. NCBI lineage: Eukaryota > Metazoa > Chordata > Actinopteri > Salmoniformes > Salmonidae > Salmo > Salmo trutta. Next base: position 48,128,133 of record NC_042958.1, read on the forward strand.
CACTGTTTTTTGAAGAAGAAATACTTTTTAAGGGAACTTACATTTTCTTCCAGTTCTTCATTTAAGACTGAGAGGTAGTGACAGTGAATTATTTATTTTACATTCATTATTATCCAGCGTATGGAACACTTCCATGAATAGGTACTAATTATATGTATATGTTATTCCTAAAAAAAAAATAAACATCATCTCCACTTAAGAGAAATTAGTAGCCCTGTGCCTCCACCACGACAACCAGATGCTCTAGGACTGTACGATTTATCCTTCTTTCCTTAGTTTTAATAAAGCTTGGCTGGTCAAAGTATATACTATGTATATCTGGCATCTACACAGCAAATTTGAGATCAGAATTTTAACACCCACAGAAATGAACTCACAGTCCTCCTGTTCATAGCTCCTGATTCATGAAATATCTTAATCTTAATTTAGGGTTAGTAGTGTGGTTAAGTTTAGGGTTTAAAATCAGATATTATGACTTTGTGGCTGTGCCAGCTAGTGACCACTCTGCAGAGCTGCTTCCCGAACAACATTCATGATGAAAAACGTTAACAAGCCAATGAATCATGTACAAGATGGCCCCGACAGACATGATTTCCCTATTTCTAGCTCCTAGCCAACTTTGCAGTATTTTGTGTGTTATTTCTTACATTATTTGCTCAGAACGTTTCTTGCATTATTTCAGCCGAAAATAACCTTTGGATATTAGACCGGCAGTCACTCACCAGCATTTCGACCAGAAATTAGTCTTTCCTGAATCGGATCCTTTGTTCGTAACCCCTCCTGGTCTCCTTCCAGAGAGACATCAGGGACTGTAACATACTCTGTTTCACAGAATCATGGCTCTTTCCAGATATACTGTCCCCGTCCATACAGCTAGCGGGGACAGGAAAAAAATAACTCTCCAGGAAAAAGAAAGGCAGAGGTCAGTGGCGGCTGCTGAGGGGAGGACAGCTCATAACAATGACTGGACAGGAGCAAATGGTATGGCATGTGTTTGATGTATCTGATACCATTCCACCCACAAGGGGGCATGCTCAGCCCCCTCCTGTACTCCCTGTTCACCCATGACTGCGTGGACACGCATGTCTCCAACCCAATCAACAAGTTCGCAGACGACACAACAGTGTAAGGCCTGACTACCATCAAAAATGAGACAGTCTACAGGGAGGAGGTGAGGGCCCTGGCAGAGCGGTGCCAGGAAAATAACCTCTCCCTCAACATCAACAAAACAAAGAAGATGATTGTGGACTTCGGAAGACAGAAGAGATTGCACGCCCCCATCCACATTAACAAGGCAGCATTGGAGGGTGAAAAGCTTCAAGAACCTAGGCGTGCACATCAGTGGAGGCTCCGCGGAGGAGGAAGGGTTGGACCAACCTCCTCAGTCGATTTCATCAAAATAAAAATAGCAAAACATTAAGTTAGAACTATCCCAAATATATTCACCAAATAACTGATTAAAACACACTGTTTTGTATTGAAGGTCTACAGTAGCTTGTAGTAGTATTGTTTTGTATTGCTAGGGTATTATTGCTGCACTGTTGAAACCTAGAAATACAAGCATTTCACTGCACCTGCGAATAACATCTGCGAAATATGTGTACGTGACCAATTCATTTTGATTTGAACAACACCATGCGTTGATTCCACTGCGATTAAAATAACACTTGCATTTTTTTCAACAACATGTGGCGTCAATTTCAACCCCACTAGAATCAACACTGAGTTTTAACACTCACAGCACTTTTTACTTTTTCAACACCGAGATTTTAACACCTACAAATGTGCTGTGCGCCATACTGTATATTCTTCACCTGTATGTTTTCAGATCGGTGCCGATGAATGATGGGGAAGCCACTGTAGAGTACTGAAATACACAGTTACACTAGCTTTGTGTTCTAACATGTAATTTCCTCCAGTACAGCGACAACACACTTCCTACAGAGTCTCCCTACCTGAACTCAGGGATGGGAAAACATGACAAAAACACAATTACAAAATATCATAAATGTATCAAAAATAAACTGCAAAAAATACTTGTGGTTTACAATGTCTTTAATTAAAATACTTGAGAGTAGCTGGCTGAACAGCAACAACTTTCTCAGTAACAGTTACAGAAACATTTTACTTGCATTGACGGTGATGTGTGCTGTTTATCTTTTCATCATCCTTAGTTGAATGCGCTGCTGACTGTAAGTCACTCTAGATAAGTGTCTGCTAAATAACCAAAATGTAATTGTACATGTGAAAATAAACAAACCAAAATGAACTGCAAAGGACACTGGGTATTATTATTGCCCTTGTTTCGAGGTCATGTCCAGATGGGATACAGTTTAACCGAACCTAACCTGCTACGTTAATTATCCTAAACATCCTACAAAAATGCAATTTTGACATAATATGTAACCCTTCTAGACAAACCTTGTTTTAGGGTGGAGCTCATTCGAATAATACTCAGCATGCTTTGCAATTGTCCATTTTTACATGCACATGTATATTTAGTTAATTTAGCAGATGCTCTTATAGTGCCATCAGACTTCCGATACCAATGCAGGATGAAAGGGAGTCACAAAACTGTGAACCGCTATAAAAAAATGGTAGAGAAAAGTATTTTACATATTACAAAATACTCAGAAGTAATTAAAATGCAGAATTCAATTTGTGATTTGTGTGAGCACGTACAAGGGTGTGAGTGTTTCTACGTGTGTCTGTGTGGAGCCTGGATGTATTATGATGGCTGACCTTTACAATTTAGAAACAAGGTGCTTAACAAATGACAACTGTTGCCCAACGCTAGTGAACACTGCCCGTTTGAACACAGCCTGTTTGGTATGCAGACCATTTCATCGCAGCCCGTTTGATATGCAGGCTGCCGCGTAGCTGAGAAAGACGAATTAAATATTTGAGCGAAGAATCGATAGATATTATGACCTCCATACCTTTGTTCTTTGCTTAATCCGTTGATTGATCTTTGCTTCTGATTGTCTTGGGAAAAGACCTATGCTTTCATCACTTACCCAACGGAAATATGAGATGAGGATTGATACTCTGGGGATTTGACTGTTATTGAAGACAAAGAGTTGTTGTTGCAAATATCTCTCATGAATATTTATGATTTATTTTCTCTGATGGTTTTCTTCTCAAGGAGTCATTAGTGGAATTGTTACTGTGTTTACTCGACAGATGTAATCTGTTTTGATTCCTTAATTTTCAGTAACACAATGTGACACCATAAATGAGAAACTGGTGACAATGAACACAATCTATTGTTCTGTCATTCAAACTAAGAAGTATCTCCATATCATCTTCATATTGATGCGTTCCCTAATTCAAGCCTAATATTTCCCCTCTTTTATCCCTGTCCACACACCCACACACACACACACACACACACTGGCATTGTTTACAAAAAACAAGTAATTATTTAACTGAAAGACTGGTTGTGATTGGCTGACCTTGATGGAAGGATTGATTGATTGACTAATTGACTCACCATGAGTCTCAGGCTAAGTTTGCTTATATAGGGATCACCTTATCTCCTGGGTGATTTGGGGGGGGGGGGGGGGTCCGTGTGTGTGGACTCCCTACCAGGTGGTGGTGGTGACGGAGTGTGAGAGGATGAACCAATCACACAGGAGATAAGGTGATCCATATAAAAACGCAAGCTCAGCCTCGGACTCATCGGTGAGTCAATTAGTCAATCAAACAATCTATCAAGGTCAGCCAATCACAACCAGTCTTTTTATCATTGGGGAAATTAGTTATGCTCTGTTGATTGAGCCTATACAGTAGCATGACAGCTTTATTAATAATCTATTCATAATATGTTCATAATCCTACATAATTTTGTCACCAGTGTTTCTCTGAAGCGCAGGCTGTCTTCTTAATGAATTAGTGCAGTGGGGCCTCCCAAGTGGCGCAGCAGTCTAAGGCACTGCATCGCAGTGCTAGAGGTGTCACTACAGACCCGGGTTCAATCTCGGGTTGTGTCACAACCGGCCGTGATTGGGAGTCCCATAGTGCGCTGCAAAATTGGCCCAACGTCATCCGAGTTAGGGGAGGGTTTGGTCGGGGGGGCTTTACTTGGCTCATCTCGCTCCAGCGACTCCTTGTGGAAAGACGGGCGCCTGCAGGCTGACAACGGTTGTCAGTTGAACGGTGTTTCCTCCGATACATTGGTGCGGTTGGCTTCCGGGTTAAGCGGGCGGGTGTTAATGACCTTCACCTCCCGAGCTCGTTGGGGAGTTGATTAGTGCTGTGGGCTAAATCAGGGTCACACAGTGTGTCTGGGTAGTCTTAAACAAAACTACTTTGAAACAAAAGTATACACCTCACACATGTGGTTATGGGCTTAAAAAGAAGAAGACTCAAGTGCCATGTCAGATATAGAGTTGAAATGTATTACATTTTGAGTTTGCATCCCAATATTACACTTTATATACATCACAGATGATTGAAATATAATAAAACCGTTTGACATAAAAAATAAAAAAATTATGAAAATCCAGTGCTTCTATGTGAATTAATTATGAAATTATGACTGTTTTAATAACGATCCACCCATGAGGCCACTAGAGGGCGATTTGGTATTTGACTGCAGGAACTACATAGTGGTGACTCATCCCTCTGGCCCCCAAATGTGTGTGTGTATGTGCGTGTGTGTGTGTGTGTGTGATTGCCTGCGTTTCAGTGTGAGTCAGTCTAGAATGAGACATTTGTGTGTAGAGAGAGCTTGACTGGGCTTTCTATTAAAACTCATGCCTTTTCTAAGGAGTTATGAGGTTCGATCCTTCAACATATTGCCTCTGATAAATCGCTCCAGTGATTTAAAAGCCATGTACTCTATTGTACCAACAAATGGAGTCATATTTCGTCTTCACTGGGGAAATACATGACTGAGGAAATAAATTACTGATTAAATAAATTACTGGGGAAATACATTGTAACTATCAGAATCTCAGCCTTGGGGGGGGAATCGTCTGTAGTGGGAGGGGGTGTCCTGACTTGTTGAGGGATCTGAGTGATTTGGGGGAGAGTTGAAAGGGTGACTGGTTCAGGGTTAACGCTCTGCACTAGATAAGATACATCTGTGAACTCTTTATCGCCTCAGTAGAAGATGGTTATGATGGACAGACATTAATATACATTCATCAGCTAGCCATGGGGTCATTTGGTGACTGTTATAATTGTTCGCCATCCCTCCATATAATTATTCTGTTTTCTCTTTGGATGAAGGAAGTGAGAGTGACTCTGCATTTGTTTATGCATGCATCCACAGCTATGAGGTGGTATTACTAGCTGTTACAGGGTGGTATTGCTCAACGACACAGGATTTCAGTTTTAGTGTGAAAAACACACCTCCAGTAACTGTGAGATTTCCCCTCAGTGTTCTTGCAGAAATTCACAGGAAAAATGACATTATTAATTAAAAAGTTTTTGGGATTAAAAAGTAGCCTAATTAATTTAAAAAGTTGACACACATATTCAACCTTTGCCAGTGGCGTACCGCAGTTTTTTTGGGGGGGGGGACTTCTGACCTGTTTATATGCTATCTGGGGAGGGGGCTCAACCTTCAGCCCCCTTCAGACTGCATTGGAACTTTAAAGTGAAGGTAGCAAAAACGTAACCAAATGTAACATATGGATTTGCATTAGTATACACATCAAAAGTCCCAATGCAAAGTTACACCTGACTTTTCAATTGTTTCAGTTATTACATAAAACCGATCAGAACCGATCATAATTCTGAAGTTTGAGGAATTTGTCATAGAAAGGTCCCGGTCAGCCAGCATTTTCCCTACAATGTAAACTCTGACAAATATATATATATATATATATATATATATATATATATATATATATATATATATATATATATATATATATATTTTTTTTTTTTTCTTCATTTATTTCACCTTTATTTAACCAGGTAAGCTAGCTGAGAACAAGTTCTCATTTACAACTGCAACCTGGCCAAGATAAAGCAAAGCAGTGCGACAGAAACAACAACACAGAGTTACACATGGAATAAACAAGCGTACAGTCAATAATGCATTTGTAAGTCGCTCTGGATATGAGCGTCTGCTAAATGACTTAAATGTAAATGTAAATGTAACACAATAGAAAAAAAAGAAACTCTATATACAGTGTGTGCAAATGGCATGAGGAGGTAAGGCAATAAATAGGCCATAGTAGCAAAGTAATTACAATTTGGCAGATTAACACTGGAGTGATAGATGAGCAGATGATGACGAGCAGATGATGGTGTGTAAGTAGTGATACTGGTGTGCAAAAGAGGGGATGAGGTAGGTAGATTGGGTGGGCTATTTACAGATGGACTATGTACAGCTGCAGCGATCGGTTAGCTGGTCAGATAGCTTATGTTAGTGAGGGAAATGTAAGTCTCCAGCTTCAGCTATTCTTGCAATTCGTTCCAGTCACTGGCAGCAGAGAACTGGAAGGAAAGGCGGCCAAGGGAGGTGTTGGCTTTGGGGATGACCAGTGAGATATACCTGCTAGAGCGCTTGCTACGGGTGGGTGTTGTTATCGTGACCAGTGAGCTGAGATAAGGCGGAGCTTTACCTAGCATAGACTTATAGATGACCTGGAGCCAGTGGGTCTGGCGACGAATATGAAGCGAGGGCCAGCCGACTAGAGCATAAAGGTCGCAATAGTAGGTGGTATAAGGCGCTTTGTTAACAAAACGGATGGCACTGTGATAGACTTCATCCAATTTGCTGAGTAGAGTATTGGAAGCTATATATCTTCAAATGTATAACTTTAAATAGTGTGCACTCATGACTACTGGTTTCAATTACATTTTCAGCCAACTTGCAAGCAAATACTTTATGAATTTACTGTTACAAATCAGCTTGCAAGGTTGCTAGCCATCTAGCCTGCTAATGTTAGCCCTACCATCCCTACTATGTTAGTATTGCATGAGTCAGCCAGTGGCTATCAACATCTAGCTAGCTAATTTACAGCTTTATAGCTAATTGAGCTACATTAAAGTAAACCAAAGTTTTGAAAATACATAACGGCATCTAACCACTTATCAAACCCTATTATATGCAGTTATCTTGGCCAGCAAGATTGCCAGCCAGCGAACGTTAGATATTTTAGCAAGCCTAGCCAGCAAACTAACGAGGCTAATCTTCCACAGTCATTACCATTCTCCAAGCAGCAGGATGTTATTCTGACAGCAAGATCACATATAACTTTTTGCAAAGACATGCTAAACTTTGGGAATGTACTCTAATGCTGTACAACTGTTTTTTACTGCATTGCTACCACCTTTGAAAATATTTTAGTTTTTATATTGTATTATTCATACCATTATTTATTTTGAAAGTTTACACACATACTGGTATGTTGAAAACTATTGTGCAGGATATATTTAAAGAACACCTTTAATCAAATGAAAATATATGATATTGAAATTACTCAATAGAGTCTGCAAAACTGGTTGGTCTCTTGTGCTGGGAAACGGGTTTAATACAGAGTGCTGGTGACTCCATACTCCACCCACTAGTTTTTGAGGTGGACTGTGTGGCACGGCCTGCTGCTGGCTTTTCAATCCACACCCACCATAGCCCACAATGCTTTAACTGTAATAGGCTGTACATGGGATGCATCTTGGCTTGATGAGATAAAACATTTCTACCTGTCTCAGCTAAAGTGAGTTGGAAAATATGTGTAGTTTTGGATGGGGACTGTGTTGTACATATCCAGCTGCACTTGGTTCTCCAACAATCTAATTACATGTAATCCGTTACATGTAAGGGATTACAAAAAACAGTAACTGTAATCCGTTACATTACCAGCAAAAATATTCTAATCAGATTACAAATAATTTTGAAAAACTAGATTACTTCGAGGATTAGTTTTAAATTCAGTCTCTGTTTCCTCAATGACAGCATTGAAAAAAGGCGCACATTTCAATTTGAGACCACTATGATGACACACCAAATGTGTTTAATGGATCGCGGGAAAAAAGCGGGAATAGGCTTTTGTTGGCTACAGTACAAGCTGTCTTCCAATGGTGCGACTGCTGTCGGCATCCAAAGATTATCCAATTTGAATAAACGCTTGGAGGTAAGGATGACAGCAGTGGTGTAGTCTACGGCGATACGGATATCACTTATTATTGATATCTACATAGCGCATTGAGGTAAATAATACTGCTGCTGTCTCATTTAGCTATTTGCGCTTTACAAATTGTGGTTGTTGCCGATGGCTGTTCACAAATCTAAATGTGTATTTAAAACCAATAATGGTTGAATTCAAGAAGTTTATTAAGCTGCCTATCAATCATTGTTTTTGAAACCAGTGGACTGCCAGGGGAAAATGCGCTTTTCCAAAAGCTGCGTAGTGTGGATCCAAGCCTATGGAATAAAAGTGAGGCTTTTATTGCTCAATCTAATTCATGATAAAACATTTTTTTATCCATAGGCCTAATGGACACATGTTCAAACTCACACACTTTTGATACACTTAAAGGGGCAATCTGTAGTTGCTACATCCATTTTTGGACTTAAAAATATATATGTATTTCCATTGATTCTTCAAGAGTATAACTTATAAATGCCTCAAGAGCTTAGTTCAACTGTCACACTCCATGAGAACCCAAAATATACGCTTGTTTTACTCCATGTTTGTAAACATTGTACATTTAAACAAACACTGTGTAGCCTCATGACATGGTTAAAACAATCATTTTGATATTGTGGATGGTCAGTCCTCGCATCCATAGCTCTGCCTATTAATCTGAGAGTGGTTACATTTCTCTAGGCCCAGCTTTATACCAAAACAGAGGCGGGGCGACGATTTTGTTATTGTTTCATATGTGGGTTTGCCCTTTAAACAGCTGCATATTATCAAGATATCAAAGTGTCACCGACAAAAAGGTAAACAATAGGCTTATAGTAAATGCAGCATATAGTGTTCATTTTTCACATGTAAATAAGCCTTTTCAGTAGTGCTCAAAGCATGCCATTCCATGAGCGCAGCGTTTATATTTCAACTCGAATCAATGCGCCCAACCAGTCCTCCATGACAAAATCAGAAACAACAGAGTAGGGCTGTGTACAATTGTTTTTAGGAATCACCACTTTCCGTAGGTACACAACCATTGCTTCAACGGAGGCTTCAAAACATTGATATGTGTGATAATATTCTCCTATAGAGCTCCATTTTTATGGAATGGTCTGCCTACCCATGTGAGAGACGCAGACTCAGTCTCAACCTTTAAGTCTTTACTGAAGACTCATCTCTTCAGTAGGTCATATGATTGAGTATAGTCTGGCCCAGGAGTGTGAAGGTGAACGGAAAGGCTCTTGAGCAACAAACCGCCCTTGCTGTCTCTGCCTTGCCGGTTCCCCTCTTTCCACTGGGATTCTCTGCCTCTAACCCTATTACAGGGGCTGAGTCACTGGCTTACTGGTGTTCTTCCATGCCGTCCATGGGAGGGGTGCGTCACTTGAGTGGGTTGAGTCACTGACGTGGTCTTCCTGTCTGGGTTGGCGCCCCCCCTTGGGTTGTGCCATGGCGGAGATCTTTGTGGGCTATACTCGGCCTTGTCTTAGGACGGTAAGTTGGTGGTTGTAGACACCCCTCTAGTGGTGTGGGGGCTGTGCTTTGGCAAAGTGGGTGGGGTTATATCCTGCCTGTTTGGCCCTGTCTGGGGGTATTGGATGGGGCCACAGTGTCTTCTGATCCCTCCTGTCTCAGCCTCCAGTATTTATGCTGCAGTAGTTTATGTGTCGGGGGGCTAGGGTCAGTCTGTTACATCTGGAGTATTTCTCTTGTCTTATCCGGTGTCCTGTGTGAATTTAAATATGCTCTCTCTAATTCTCTCTTTCTCTCTTTCTGTCTTTCTCTCGGAGGACCTGAGCCCTAGGACCATGCCTCAGGACTACCTGGCATGATGACTCCTTGCTGTCCCCAGTCCACCTGGCCGTGCTGCTGCTCCAGTTTCAACTGTTCTGCCTGCGGCTATGGAACCCTGACCTGTTCACCGGACGTGCTTGTTGCACCCTCGACAACTACTATGATTATTATTATTTGACCATGCTGGTCATTTATGAACATTTTAACATCTTGACCATGTTCTGTTATAATATCCACCCGGCACAGCCAGAAGAGGACTGGCCACCCCTCATAGCCTGGTTCCTCTCTAGGTTTCTTCCTAGGTTTTTGCCTTCCTAGGGAGTTTTTCCTAGGGAGTTTTTCCTAGCCACCGTGCTTCTTTCACATGCATTGCTTGCTGTTTGGGGTTTTAGGCTGGGTTTCTGTACAACACTTTGAGATATCAGCTGATGTACGAAGGGCTATATAAATATATTTGATTTGATTTGATTTGAATATAGAATATTTTTCAAAGGAAATGCTACCTGCACATGTCTTAATAGTACATTTTATTTGTACAACACTTTTAATTCCAGAATTATCTCAAAGCGCTTTACAGGGGGAAAAAAATTATGATTATATACAATGAAGACAACATGCATTTAGATTCAAGGCAGGCAAAATAGCGATAGTACTGTATGCGAGTGCTGCTAGATATATACTGTACGACACAGTCTCATTACAAAACTACACACAGAGACTCTACTTAGTGTTTTACACCCCACTTTAGCTGAGACTGGTAGAAAGGTTCTCTCTACAGCCAAATATTCACAACATACCAGTGTCAAAATATTTGATTTATTTTACCTTTATTTAACTAGGCAAGTCAGCTAAGAACAAATTCTTATTTACAATGATTGCCTACACCAGCCATACCCAGACAACACTGGGCCAACTGTGCACCCCCCTATGGGTCTCCCAATCATGGCCCGATGTGATACAGCCTGGAATCGAACCAGGATGTCTGTAGTGATGCCTCTACCACTGAGATGCCATGCCTTGACCGCTGCACCACTTGGAAGCCCTGGTCTTAATCGTTTTTTTGTTTTGTTTGTTTACCAGATTTTGTATTTGTTTTCAGGTTTTTTTTTATTGCCTTTTCTTGTTGGCACAGTAAAATGGCGATTGATTAATCGAGTTATCCACATTGCAATGTGTTGAAATCCAGGCTTTTATTTTGAAGGTCTCCTCATTATCATATGAACGTAACATCATAATTTTGTGTTGCTGGCAGAATGCTAATCCATGGTCGTCAAGCAAGAGCCAAACAACGAGACCAACTAGCACAGGCAGGAACCCACAGAACACAAATAAACCAAAAGAAAAGAGAGAGTAGACACTCCCAGATTTATGGCTGGGAACTGTCATGCCAAATAATCTCCCACGGCCAAAAAGTGTCCCCCTCTGCGTCACAATGGGATTCGATAAACTATTAGCGTCCATTGCTACAGTTGAAGTCAGAAGTTTACATACACTTAGGATGGAGTCATTAAAACTCGTTTTTCAACCACTCCACAAATTTCTTGTTAACAAACTATAGTTTTGGTGAGTCGGTAGGGACATCAACTTTGTGCATGACACAAGTAATTTTTCCAATAATTGTTTACAGACAGATTATTTCACTTATAATTCACTGTATCACAATTCCAGTGGGTCAGAAGTTTACATACGCTAAGCTGACAGCTAGGAAAATTCCAGAAAATGATGCCATGGCTTTAGAAGCTTCTGATAGGCTAATTGACATAATTTGAGTCAATTGGAGGTGTACCTGTGCTTGGCATCATGGGAAAATCAAAAGAAATCAGCCAAGACCTCAGAAACAAAAATTGTAGACCTCCACAAGTCTGGTTCATCCTTGGGAGAAATTTCCAAATGCCGGAAGGTACCACGTTCATCTGTACAAACAATAGTACACAAGTATAAACACCATGGGACCACGCAGCCATCATACCGCTCAGGAAGGAGACGCGTTCTGTCTCCTAGAGCTGAACATACTTTGGTGCGAAAAGTGCAAATCAATCCCAGAAAAACAGCAAGGACCTTGTGAAGACGCTGGAGGAAATACGTACATAAGTATCTATATCCACAGTAAAACAACTCCTATATCAGCATAACCCGAAAACCCGCACAGCAACGAAGAAGCCACTGCTCCAAAACCGCCATAAAAAAAGCCAGACTACGGTTTGCAACTGCATATGGGGACAAAGATTGTACTTTTTGGAGAACTTCTGGTTGAATATATATGTATATATTGTAGGTCCTAGGATACAACAATGAATAACGTGGAACAAATAAAGACCATCAAATGATACCTTACAACTTACAATAATGAACACCTTGTGAAACAGCTCTGAAAACCAACCTGGCAATATTTAAGATTTTAATGCATAAATTTTTATATTTCTTGGTACAGTTGTGTCATTAATTTATTTTCAGATTTTTTTGAACACTCACATGGCAATCATGGACTAAAATAATGAATTCTGGAATATTGAGGAGGTGGTTGCTGTGTGGGTGGGAGGTTCTGCCTGTCACTTGTTCTCAACAGGCAACCCGTCTCTGAAGGGGGACTTGGAGAGGGAGACTGCAAAGTCCAGGCGCTGCTACTCTCTTTGTTATATATACTGAAATTATATTATTTCAGTGTAGATAAGGGAAGGGCAGGTTAAAATAAAAACATTACCCACATTGCAATGTTTTGAAATCCGGGCTTTAATTTTGAAGGTCTCCTCATTACCATACGGATGTAACATCATAAATTGTGTTGCTGGCAGAAAACTAGTCCATGGTTGACAAGAAAGAGCGCAACAGCGAGACAATTTTTTATATATTTTTTATACATAATGGGAAAACTAAAATAACACATCCTAGATCTGAATGAATGAAATAATGTTATTAAATACTTTTTTCTTTACATAGTTGAATGTGCTGACAACAAAATCACAAAAATAATCAATGGAAATCCAATTTATCAACCCATGGAGATCTGGATTTGGAGTCACACTCAAAATTAAAGTGGAAAACCACACTACAGGCTGATCCAACTTTGATGTAATGTCCTTAAAACAAGTCAAAATGAGGCTCAGAAGTGTGTGTGGCCTCCACGTGCCTGTATGACCTCCCTACAACGCCTGGGCATGCTCCTGATGAGGTGGCGGATGGTCTCCTGAGGGATCTCCTCCCAGACCTGGACTAAAGCATCCGCCAATTCCTGGACAGTCTGTGATGCAACGTGGCGTTGGTGGATGGAGCGAGACATGATGTCCCAGATGTGCTCAATTGGATTCAGGTCTGGGGAACGGGCGGGCCAGTCCATAGCATCAATGCCTTCCTCTTGCAGGAACCGCTGACACATTCCAGCCACATGAGGTCTAGCATTGTCTTGCATTAGGAGGAACCCAGGGCCAACCGCACCAGCATATGGTCTCACAAGGGGTCTGAGGATCTCATCTCGGTACCTAATGGCAGTCAGGCTACCTCTGGCGAGCACATGGAGGGCTGTGCGGCCCCCCAAAGAAATGCCACCCCACACCATGACTGACCCACCGCCAAACCGGTCATGCTGGAGGATGTTGCAGGCAGCAGAACGTTCTCCACGGCGTCTCCAGACTCTGTCACGTCTGTCACATGTGCTCAGTGTGAACCTGCTTTCATCTGTGAAGAGCACAGGGCGCCAGTGGCGAATTTGCCAATCTTGGTGTTCTCTGGCAAATGCCAAACGTCCTGCACGGTGTTGGGATGTAAGCACAACCCCCACCTGTGGACTTCGGGCCCTCATACCACCCTCATGGAGTCTGTTTCTGACCGTTTGAGCAGACAAATGCACATTTGTGGCCTGCTGGAGGTCATTTTGCAGGGCTCTGGCAGTGCGCCTCCTGCTACTCCTTGCACAAAGGCGGAGGTAGCGGTCCTGCTGCCGGGTTGTTGCCCTGCTACGGCCTCCTCCACGTCTCCTGATGTACTTGCCTGTCTCCTGGTAGCGCCTCCATGCTCTGGACACTACGCTGACAGACACAGCAAACCTTCTTGCCACAGCTCGCATTGATGTGCCATCCTGGATGAGCTGCAGTACCTGAGCCACTTGTGTGGGTTGTAGACTCCATCTCATGCTACCACTAGAGTGAAAGCACCACCCGCATTCAAAAGTGACCAAAACATCAGCCAGGAAGCATAGGAACTGAGAAGTGGTCTGTGGTTACAACCTGCAGAACCACTCCTTTATTGGGGGTGTCTTGCTAATTGCCTAAAATGTCCACCTGTTGTCTATTCCATTTGCACAACAGCATGTGAAATTTATTGTCAATCAGTGTTGCTTCCTAAGTGGACAGTTTGATTTCACAGAAGTGTGATTGACTTGGAGTTACATTGTGTTGTTTAAGTGTTCCCTTTATTTTTTTGAGCAGTATATATACACACACACACAAATACAACACCAGTCAAAAATTTGGAGATACCTACTCATTCAAGTGTTTTTTTTTATTTTTTACTATTTTCTACATTGTAGAATAACAGTGAAGACATCACAATTATGAAATAACACCTATGGAATCATGTAGTAACCAAAAAAGGTGTTAAACAAATCAAAATATATGTTATATTTTAGACTCTTCAAAGAAGCCACAATTTACCTTAATGACAGCTTTGCACGCTCTTGGCATTCTCTCAACCAGCTTCACCTGGAATACATTTCCAACAGTCTTGAAGGACTTCCCACATTTTCTGAGCACTTGTTGGCCACTTTTCCTTCACTCCGTGGTCGAACTCATCCCATACCATCTCAATTGGGTGGTTGTGGAGAACAGGCCATCTGATTTAGAACTCCATCACTCTCCTTCTTGGTCAAATATCCCTTACACAGCCTGGAGGTGCGTTGGGTCATTGTCCTGTTAAAAAAAATGATGGTCCTGCAAAGTGCAAACCAGATGGGATGGTGAATTGCTGCAGAATGCTGTGGTAGCCATGCTAGTTAAGTGTGCCTTGAAATCTAAATACATCACAGACAGTGTCACTAGCAAAGCACCCCCACACCATCACACCTCCTCCATGGAACCACACATGCGGAGATCATCCGTTCACTTACTCTGTGTCTCACAAAGACATGGCGGTTGGAATCAAAAATCTCAGATTTTGACTAATCAGACCAAAGGACAGATTTCCACCAGTCTAATGTCCATCGCTCGTGTTTCTTGGCCCAAGCAAGTCTCTTCTTCTTTTTGGTGTCCTTTAGTAGTGGTTTCTTTGCAGCAATTCAACCACGATGGCCTGATTCACGCAGACTCCTCTGAACAGTTAATGTTCAGATGTGTCTGTTACTTGAACTCCATTTATTTGGGCTGCAATGTCTGAGGCTGGTAACTCTAATGAACTTTTCCTCTGCAGCAGAGGTAACTCTGGTCTTCCTTTCCTGTGGCAGTCCCCATGAGAGCCAGTTTCATCATAGCGCTTGATAGTTTTTGCGACTGCACTTGAAGAATCTTTCAAAGTTCTTGAAATTACCCGATTTACTGACCTTCATGTCTTAAAGTAATGATGGACTGTCGTTTCTCTTTGCGTATTTGAGCTGTTCTTGCCATAATATGGACTTGGTCTTTTACCAAATAGGGCTATCTTCTGTATACTACCCCTACCTTGTCACAACACAACTGATTGGCTCAAACACATTAAGAAGGAAATAAATTCCACAAATTAACTTTTAACAAGGCACACCTGTTAAGTGAAAGACATTCCAGGGACTACCTCATGAAGCTGGTTGAGAGAATGCCAAGAGTGTGCAAAGCTGTCATCAAAGCAAAGGTTGGCTCCTTTAAAGAATATCAATTATAACATTTTCAATATATTTTGATTTGTTGTCACTTTTTTTGGTTACTACATGATTCCATGTGTTATTTCTTAGTTTTGATATCATCACTATTATTCTCCAATGTAGAAAATAGTAAAAATAAAGAAAAACACTTGAATGAGTAGGTGCCACTCATAAGGGTGGCACTGCTGTATTCCCGCTTTATTAAAAGCTGGAGACAGACAGACCGACAGCGAGTGAGGGAGTGGGAGAGACGAGCAGTGAGTGAGACAGGCAGAAAAGCATGAAAAAGTGTCCTCTCCTCCTCCTCTTTCTCTTCCCGTCTTCTTTTCCCTTCTTTCCTCTCCTCTTCTCTCCACTCCTCATCTCAGCCCTGGGCCAGCGCTGTGCCAGTCTATTGACAGGGTGTAAAGGAAGTTTCAGCAGAATCCCTCCATCTGGAGCTCGGCCCCACCGCTGCAGCTGTACAAGTCAAAGATTTATGATAAACCAGCTCATCTATATGAATGAGCAAAGGTACTTATTCAGGGTGATGTGAACATCAAAGATGGGGGATTATACAGTAACACACTCTACGTATACAGTGCATTGGGAAAGTAGTCAGATCCCTTGACTTTTTCCACATTTTGTTACATTACAGCCTTATTGTAAAATGGATTAAATTGTTTTTTTTCCCCCTCATCAATCTACACACAATACCCCATAATGACAAAGCAAAAACAGTTTGTTTTTAAATGTTTGCAAACGTATGAAAAATAAAACATCTAAATATGACATTTACATAAGTATTCAGACTCTTTACTCAGTACTTTGTTGAAGCAACTTTGGTGAAGCACCTTTCGCTACAAGCTAGGCACACCTGTATTTGGGGAGTTTCTCCCATTCTTCTCTGCTGATCATCTCAAGTTCTGTCAGGTTGGATAGGGAGTGTCGCTGCACAGCTATTTTCAGGTCTCTCCAGAGATGTTTGATCGGATTCCAGTTCGGGCTTTGGCTGGGCCAGTCAAGGACCTTCAGAGACTTGTCGCGAAGCCACTCTTGTGTTGTCTTGACTGTGTGCTTAGGGTCGTTGTCCAGTTGGAAGTTGAACCTGGAGCAGGTTTTCATCAAGGATCTATCTGTACTTTGTTCTGTTCATCTTTCCCTCGATCCTGCCTAGTCTCACAGTCCCTGTCGCTGAAAAAACATCCCCACAGCATGACGCTGACAACATCATGCTTCACCGTAGGGATGGTGCCAGGTTGCCTCCAGATGTAACGCTTGGCATTCAGGCCAAAGAGTTCAATCTTGGTTTCATCAGAACAGAGAATCGTGTTTCTCATGGTCTGAATCCTTTAGGTGCGTTTTGGCAAACCCCAAGTGGGTTGTTATGTGCCTTTTACTGAGGAGTGGCTTCCATCTGGTCACTCTACCATAAAGGCCTGATTGGTGGAGGGCTGCAGAGATGGTTGTCCTTCTGGAAGGTTCTCCCATCTCCACAGAGGAACTCTGGAGCTCTGTCAGAGTGACCATCGGGTTCTTGGTCACCTCCCTGACCAAGGCCCTTCTCATCCGATTACTCAGATTGGCCAGGCGGCCAGCTCTAGGAAGAGTCTTGGTGGTTCCAAACTTCTTCCATTCAATAATGGAGGCCACTGTGTTCTTTGGGACCTTCAATGCTGCAGATATTTTTTAGTACCCTTCGCCAGATCTGTGCCTCGACACAATCCTGTCTCAAACCTCTAAGGACAACTCCTTCAATCTCATGGCTTGGTGTTTGCTCTGACATGCACTGTCAACTGTGGGACCATACATAGACAGTTGTGTGCCTTTCCAAATCATGTTCAATCAATTGAAAATACCATAGGTGGACTCCAATCAAGTTGTAGAAAAATCTCAAGGATTATCAATGGAAACAGGATGCACCTGAGCCCAATTTAAAGTCTCATAGCAAAGGGTCTGAATACTTATGTGAATAAGGTATTTCTGTACTTTATTTTTAATACATTTGGGGGAAAAAATGTAAAACCTGTTTTTGCTTTGTCATTATGGGGTATTGTGTGTAGATTTATGGAGAAAAAATATGTTTAATCCATTTTACAATAAGGCTGTAACGTAACAAAATGTGGAAAAAGTCAAGGGGTCTGAATACTTTGTATAATAGAGATCTAGAGATTCGAGTGGAGTGTTTGTTTTGCTGTGTCTTCATTACTGTAGCTTATTCATAAAAAATATGCAATATAGTCTACCTTTGCTAAACCTCTATTATCTCTGAATGGTGACGGTTGATCTTATATTTTTATATGTATATCAACCTCATACAGCTTAAGAAGATAAAACTAGTCATGAATTTAAATGAGATCACATTAATACTATTTACTTAAATAAACCAGTGGGGGCTCCTCAGAGGAGGAAGGGGAGGACCATCCTCCTCAATGAATTCCATAAAAAAATGTTTTAAATAAAACTATACTAAATATAATCACACTAAACAATTGATTAAAACACACTATTTTGCAATGAAGGTCTACGGTAACCTCAACAGCATTCTGTAGGGTAGCACCATGTTGTAGCTGCAGGACAGCTAGCTTCGGTCTTCCTCTGGGTACATTAACTTCAATTCAAAACCTAGGAGGCTCATGGAGCTCACCCCCTTCCATAAACTTACACAGTAATTATGACAACTTCCAGAGGACGTCCTCCAACTTATCAGAGCTCTTGAAGCATGAGCTGACATGTTGTCCACCCAAGCAAAGGATCAGATAATTAATCTAGTACTGAAAGCATAAGCTACAGCTGGCTAGCACTGAAGTGCATAACATGTAGTGAGTAGTTCACTCAAAGAAAGAGAAAGACAATAGTTGAACAGTTTTGAACAAATTCATTTCTTCCAAAATTTACCAGAAGCAAGAGAGAATTAGAGATTGTCATTTTTTTTTTCACTTTCAGTTTCACTTACTTAGCTGGTAAATGCAGCTAGCTAGTTCAGCCTACTCAAACACCTTGTTCAAACGGAAGGATTCTATGTTAGCTAGCTGGCTATGACTATCCAACACAACACTGGAACTCTTAAAAGTCAAGATAAGCTTTTGGTTTCACAAATTTAGTGCCACCGGGGCCCGCCGGTGTAACTTGTAATGGTTTTGACTTGAGGTTATTGTTTGTAGGGGTGCCAGGTAGGTTGTACCTACCTGTCACGGTTGTCGTCGGTGATGGAGGACCAAAACGCAGCAGGTATGTGTATGCTCATCTTGAGAATTTATTAACTTCAAAAAATGAACGTACAAAATAACAAAACAAAAAGAACGAACGAACAACTACAAACAGTCTGGCTAGCATAGGCTCAACACAGAACAATCACCCACAAATCACAAACACACCCTACTATATGGGACTCTCAATCAAAGGCAGATAGACAACACCTGCCTTCAACTGAGAGTCCCAACCCCAATTAACCAAACATAGACATACACTCACTAGACTCCACATAGAAATACCTAAACATAAACCAACACCCGGAATTACTAACTCAAACACCCTTTTAACAAAAACACACCACCCTGAACCACATAAAACAAATACCCTCTGCCACGCCCTGACCAAACTACAAAACAATTAACCTTGTATACTGGCCAGGACGTGACACTACCAGAGAAAATATTGATTTCTCCTTTTGGTATGGGAGGGAATGAGTCCCGTCTGGTCCGTCAAGTCTACACCAATACAAAGGACTCGTGTAAAAATCAGGATGGACATACCTGTACACTTTTTATAAACCCTTAAAACATTGGAAATAACTTCAAAACAACTGTATTCTTGTGCGTGGGTTATATTACCAACATAAATTATCGCACACATAATAATATAACAAATAATGAGCTCTAGTTGTCACGCCCCGTTTATTTTCCTCTAGTTTGGTTAGGTCAGGGTGTGATGTGGGGTGGGCAATCTAGTTTTTCTATTTCTTTGTTTTGGCTGAGTGTGGTTTCCAATCAGAGGCAGCTGTCCATCGTTGTCTCTGATTGGGAACCATACTTAGGCAGCCCTTTTTCCCTCCTTGAGTTATGGGATCTTATTTTTGTGTAGCTGCCTTTGAGCAGCCCCAGAACGTCACGTTTCTTTCTGTTTATCCTGTTTATTGTTTTGTTCGGTTTCACTTCTTAATAAAGGATGTGGAATTACCGGCACGCTGCGCCTTGGCTTATTTATGACAGGGAGTTCGAGGACAGTGATCGTGACACTAGTTCCTCCAGAAAAGTCCCGTACTTTGGGCCTAAGAGTCCAGCCCAGTAAATGAGTTCAGTGAACTCAAGTGACATTAGTCACGCAATGTTTGTCCATTCATAAAGTGTAGTGTAAACCCAGTCAAAATATCAAGTATTTTACCACACAACCATAAATAATATCACATCTCAATAAGTCTTAAATCATCATGGTATACATCACTCTAAAACAAATGAAATACCTTATGCAAAATAGTTGCAGTCAATCGGTCAGTCAGACAATTCAATCCGCCAACAGATCTCCAGCGGAGAAAGGCCACGAAGAAGAACAACTGAGATGTGTAGTCCAAAGGACTCAATGAGTGGATCCGATCCTGGTTAAACTTGCCACTAGGCTACAAAGCACACTTTTAAATACAACAAACAGAGTAAAGACGCTTTAGAACTGAGGGTTGAACACATCCTCATTCGCGTCTCCATCACAACCCCACTTTTGCGCAGCTGGCTATTTAATTGGCAATTAAAGGGGAAGCGCCCTATTGGAAGGAGAAGCACTGAGACGTTTCAAACAAATTCAGGGCCGTCACAAACGACCTACTGACTATACACTGTAAAGTTACTACATGATTGTAGTGGGTTTACTAATTATATTAGCTGTGTTGACTATGACGTTACTTAATCTAATATGCTGACAACGATGTAGGCTGTGTGTAGCGGTTATGATGTGGTTTGGCTTGGAAAGATTTTTTCACCTGGTCACATACAGCTGATGTGTTGTGCATTGAAGTCCACAAGTGAAGGGACAAGGTAAGAGGAGGAGTGCGCATAGATGCGAGAAGGAATACAACGTGGCTGCTATGAAAGTGAACTATGTATACGCGTGATCAGAGGTGTATTCATGCTGCCAATTCTGTTGAAAAATGTTTCTTAAACGGAAGCAAACGGAACAAAACGTGGATAAACAAACCTGAATTTGTCCAATAGAAACTCTCGTTTGCAACTGTTGGACTAATGATTACACCCTTACATCTGTCACCTCAAAGTTTTCTCTCGTCCTGAGCTGTTTCTATGTGGCTGCTATGAAAGTGAACTGTGTGCTTGATCAAGGGTTTATTCATTGCACCGATTCTGTTGAATTGTTTTTTAAACAGAAGCAAATGAATGAAAACTCTTGTTTGCAACTGTTAAACTAATGATTACACCCTAGATCAGCTAGATGCAGGCAAGAGTGTGCAAGGTGGTATTTAAGCCTTCTGCCAATATCAGATATGTCTATGTCCTGGGAAGTTTTCATGTTACTTACAACCTCATGCTAATAGCGTTAGCCTACGTTAGCTCAGCAGTCCCGTGGAAGGGACACCAATCCCGAAGAAGTTTTAATGTGTCACGGTCACCTTGATTGCTCAAAATTCTCTTGATCTGTGCACCTACGTTGTAAACTTTTATTCATAGGCTAGGTTGTAGCAACCTCATGATGGGTACAGGGAAAATGTGAGTATCATGTAGCAGCCTAAACCTATTGCTGTTACATTGAACTGGGTGAATGGAATATGAATGACAGTCATCCAATATGCTGTAATAGAAATAAGGCCATGCTTATGAAAAAAATAATTGTCCTCCCTCATCTTAAATGGCACTGACCACCACTGAAATAGACATATACATATCAGCGTGTAAAAGCACAGTTTTACGACCGACTACCAACTAGGGCAGTAATTCTGACAGAAGTCATAAAGTGGCTTCGTCGCTCCATCCTCTGAGCTTCTCCTCCAAAGTCATCAGGATTTATATTGTTTCCTGGAGTCAGCGAGCATCGTGGTGAAATTTCTGTCTCCCGGACACTAAGTGGAGGGGGGAGTAATTAGTGAGACGGACCGCTCTGTTTCCTGTTTGAGCGTGTTTGGAGAGTGTTCTGAAGGCAGGAGAGGACAGAACAACTTCAGACTCAAACTAACAGTGACTTTCACACACTGTTCAAGGGTACCCCAAATATTTTGCCCTCAGAAGAGTCCTCCCTTAAAGTGTCCAACTCAGTCGGATTAATTAACTGAAATGTGCTGTAGTGTTAAGAAGGATTTAATTCAGTTAGGCATTTACATTTTGGTAATTTACCATGCGCTCTTATCCAGAGCAACTTACAGTATTGGTGGATACATTTACATACTTTGTTTTGTACTTTTTGGACCAAATACAACCTTCAGGAAACAAAATTGCTTCAGTGAAAAGTAATAATTACTTTTCATAATATTCCAATTGTTTGTCCCAGGGGCATCTACACTGAAGAAAAGTACACTATGTCGGGACTAAATCAAATCAAATCAAATCTGACTAGGGTATAATTTGAGACAAACCATGTAATGTCCTCTCTCCCTGTCCACTCAGGCTGGTATGATGGTGGACGCCCTTCTGAAGGAGCTGACTCCCACCGCCCTTCTGAAGGAGCTGACCCCCACCATGCCCGTCATCTTCATCTGAGCCTTCTTCATCTGAAAAATGTGATCCCCTGCTGATTTTGTACGTTTTCCCACTGACAAAAAAATGATCAGTCTATAATTTTAATGGTAGGTTTATTTGAACAGTGAGAGACAGAATAACAACAACAAAATCCAGAAAAACGCATGTCAAAAATGTTATAAATTGATTTGCATTTTAATGAGGGAAATAAGTATTTGACCCCCTCTCAATCAGAAAGATTTCTGGCTCCCACGTGTCTTTCATACAGGTAACGAGCTGAGATTAGGAGCACACTCTTAAAGGGAGTGCTCCTAATCTCAGCTTGTTACCTTTATAAAAGACACCTGTCCACAGAAGCAATCAATCAATCAGTCCAAACTCTCCACCATGGCCAAGACCAAAGAGCTCTCAAGGCTGGAATGGGCTACAAGACCATCGCCAAGCAGCTTGGTGAGAAGGTGACAACAGTTGGTGTGATTATTCGCAAATGGAAGACACACAAAAGAACTGTCAATCTCCCTCGGCCTGGGGCTCCATGCAAGATCTCACCTCGTGGAGTTGCAATGATCATGAGAACGGTGAGGAATCAGCCCAAAACTACACGGGATGATCTTGTCAATGATCTCAATGATCTCAAGGCAGTTGGGACCATAGTCACCAAGAAAACAATTGGTAACACACTACGCCGTGAAGGACTGAAATCCTGCAGCGCCCGCAAGGTCCCCCTGCTCAAGAAAGCACATATACATGCCCGTCTGAAGTTTGCCAATGAACATCTGAATGATTCAGAGGACAACTGGGTGAAAGTGTTGTGGTCAGATAAGACCAAAATGGAGCTCTTTGGCATCAACTCAACTCGCCGTGTTTGGAGGAGGAGGAATGCTGCCTATGACCCCAAGAACACCATCCCCACCGTCAAACATGGAGGTGGAAACAATATGCTTTGGGGGTGTTTTTCTGCTAAGGGGACAGGACAACTTCACCGCATCAAAGGGACGATGGACGGGGCCATGTACCGTCAAATCTTGGGTGAGAACCTCCTTCCCTCAGCCAGGGCATTGAAAATGGGTCATGGATGGGTATTCCAGCATGACAATGACCCAAAACACACGGCCAAGGCAACAAAGGAGTGGCTCAAGAAGAAGCACATTAAGGTCCTGGAGTGGCCTAGCCAGTCTCCAGACCTTAATCGCATAGAAAATCTGTGGAGGGAGCTGAAGGTTCGAGTTGCCAAACGTCAGCCTCGAAACCTTAATGACTTGGAGAAGATCTGCAAAGAGGAGTGGGACAAAATCCCTCCTGAGATGTGTGCAAACCTGGTGGCCAACTACAAGAAACGTCTGACTGTGATTGCCAAAAAGGGTTTTGCCACAAAGTACTAAGTCTTGTTTTGCAGAGGGGTCAAGTACTTATTTCCCTCATTAATATGCAAATCAATTTTTAACATTTTTGACATGGGTTTTTTCTGGATTTTTTTGTCGTTATTCTGTCTCTCACTGTTCAAATAAACCTACCATTAACATTATAGACTGATCATTTCTTTGTCAGTGGGCAAACGTACAAAATCAGCAGGGGATCAAATACTTTTTTCCCTCACTGTAGCACCTTTTTTTCTGAGTGCACCCACGTATGGACCTTCAACCTCAAGACCAAAGAGAACCCCTCCAAGTGGACCCTAGCTGGAGTTGCTCTGCTTCTGCAGATTGTAATGCAAGTTTTATCTTATATATAAAAAATATATAATTTTGTAGATCCAAAGTTCTAAACATACTTTGACGTTTCAATCAGAGACCTTCATCAGACATAATCTTGCCAGCCAGTTTCAGGATGTAGTTGAGTTGACTGACCTTTTTTTCTTAGCACATAAACATGAAACTAACTAGCTAACTGTACAGCACACTTATCAGAAAGTCTTTGTATTTTTTGTTGTTGTTACTATTTGAGTTCTAGTTTGATCTCAGCTGTCGAAATGAGGACATTTTCCTGTCGAAATGAGGAAAGTGAGAATTGTGAAAATAAATATAGATCTAAATCCTAAATCTAAATCTAAATTTGTCTAAATCCTATCCTACCTGCCGGAAGATAAACCCTGCACCAAATAGATATCTTTGTTCTGTAATAATTCAATCAGTATAATCATGTATTAAAAAACATGATATAGGCCAACTCTGGCTCTCTCATATCGTAGTCTCTTATTTTTTAAACAGCACTTTTGTAGAATAAAGACTTTCATATTTAACCATTAAAGAGTGCAGTGAGGTGTTTGGTGTTCACTGCTTTTCCCCCCATTTCCAACATCTGCTCTAATCTGCTGTCGCTCCCTCTACCTCACTTTTCCAGTTTCAAAGCCATCAGTCTTTTCTTCCAACACAGGCTTCGTCTCTCCACTTCCCTCCACTTCCATCCTTTCTTCTCCACCTCCCTCCTCTCTCTGAGTTTAAAGAACTTGCCCAACTATAAAGCTCATTCTGCAGTCTTACAGATACTGTATACCCTTCCATTGCACCCAGGCGTGTACAGACTACACACACACACCATAAAATGGTAATATATGAAGGTCCAGTGAAGAACAGAGGAGGGATGCATTATATGGAGGTAGTGTATAAGTTATGATGCCTCAGCTGGGATGTCTCTCTCTCTCTCTCTCTCTCTCTCTCTCTCTCTCTCTCATGGGATTTATTGGCATGGGAACATATGTTCACATTACCAAAGCAAGTGAAATAGATAATAAACAAAACTGAAATAATCAATAAAAAATTAACAGTAAACATTACACTCACAAGTTTCTCTGTCTCTCTCTCTCTCTCATTAGCTCTGTCTCCCTACTGTCCCCATTATCCAGTTATTGGAGGGCCTTAACAATGCACCCTGAGACAGAGAGACATGGGGAGGGGGTACGAAGAGAGGGAGGGAAATGAAGAAGAAAGCAATAATACAGGGGGAGGCAATCTATGTAGAACTACAAATTGCATATTCAGGTAGTGGTATAAAAATACAGTAGATTGTGCCTTTGCCTTTGTGGCGCGTACCGGTATACACAGCACAGATGGTGCGTGGGACACAGGAGAAATTATTACCCTCTTTTAAGCTTAGAAGAAATATTTCAGAGTGCTTTTGAAGCACTGAGCTTTTGTAGACTTTTTCCATAAGAGAGCACAGTACTGTGTACAGGGTGAGATGAAGTAGGATTTGAACTTATCTTTGGACCAAAGGGAAAGTACACACCTACCTGCCCTCAAACAAGACTTCATGTACAGCATAATAAGCTACAGTAACTCGTGAATTATAGCTCCTGAAACAGTAATGATGGGTTTCTGCAGTAGCGGGTTACAAACCATAAGTCTTTAAAGGACAAAAACAACATGGGCAATCATATTTCAATATTTGTGGGTAATAGGGAGAGCTTCTGGCATGGAACTGTGTGGGTTTGGTTGGGGAAGAATCTATCAAAAGGGGATCCTGCTCAGAATGCCAAAGAAGGTAGCTTTAATCATCTTCTTAGCAAGACATCAGTCGGTTGCTAGGTTACAAGTCAGTCCTGAGAAACTGTTAATGTGAAAAGCTTGCGATGGTTTGCTGTGTATATTATGAAAGCACGCAGCATACTAATTTGAAAGAAATGGCTGCAGTTCTTCACTTGCCTTTGGTAATGACAGGGATCATATGTTCTACTCCCTAGATCTATTTGTCCCTTGACCCAGGGCCTTTTGCAATCACTCATACATTATCTTGAGACATACAGAATGTAATCAGGAGTTGAAAGTTACCTCCTCCAGCACTACATCCTCACAATCAGACAATGTAGTAGCAGGTAATGAAGAATCAAAGTTAATGTGTACCCCAATAATACCCCAAGCAATGTTGTCACCTTTTCAACTTTCAAAAACCAGACTGTTTCCCCTCACTCCCCTCCTTATTATCCCTACTACGTTAGAAGTTCATCAAAACCGATGTCAGAAATACGTTTTTCTGGAAAAGAGCTCTGCTAAATGTCTAAAATATAATTGTAAATATTGACTCTCAAATACCAAACCATTGATTTTAGGCTAATGCATGATTTGTTGTTCATTTGGATGCTGGGATTCATGGCCATCGGTCTAATTCAAGTGCATGGACATCTAAGGTGGCTGCATGGGATTTGTCGGGTTATAGTCAGGTGTGGTTTCATAGTATCCAATTGCAGAGTCCCCGATATGGTAAAAGAACAAGCCTCGTGGATTTGACAGCTTAATTTCTTCGGGATCGGTGTCCCATCCACGGGATGGTTGAGCTAACGTAGGCTAATGGGATTAGCATGAGGATGTAAGTAACAAGAGCATTTCCCAGGACATAGACATATCTGATATTGGCAGAAAAATTCTTGTTAATCTAACTGCACTGTCCATTTTACAGTAGCTATTACAGTGAAAGAATACCAAGCTATTGTTTGATAAGAGTGCACAATTCTGAACATGAAAAGTTATTAATAAACAAATTAGGCACATTTGGGCAGTCTTGATACAAAACTTTGAACTGAAATGCAATGGTTCATTGGATCAGTCTAAAACTTTCCACATACACTGTTGCCATCTTGTGGCCATAATCTAAATTGCAGCTGGGCTGGAGTAGTACATTATGGCCTTTCTCTTGTATTTCAAAGATGATGGTACAAAAAAATACAAAAGAACGGTTGGTTTTTTCTTTGTATTATCTTTTACCATATCTATTGTGTTATATTCTCCTACATTCCTTTCACATTTCCACACACGTCAAAGTGTTTCCTTTCAAATGGTACCAAGAATATGCATATCCTTGCTTCAGGGCCTGAGCAACAGGCGATTAGATTTGGGTATGTCATTTTAGACGAAAATTGAAAAAAGGGGCAGATCCTTTTAATGCAGTTCCACCTCCAACACCACCAAAACAACTCTATGTAGATGTAATCTGATTGAATCCAGCCCTTAAGCCGTGTTGTTGGTGGTTTGAAGTCAGATAGAAATCTGATTCCTGGCCATGTGATGTGTCTGAATGGTCAAATTAGACTTATTTGGTATATAGTGTTGCTTGCTAGCTACTCTGTTGACTGTTTTACAAGAACATGTGGTAGCTAATTAGCTTGTTAATTGTTTACAAACAAATCAGTGAATATGCTAGAAAGCTAAACAGCTAGCTAGCCAGCTAGTTGACTGCTGTGGCTAGCCAAAAAGGACTCGTTTTGAAAGTTGGATCATCTTATCCTTTGAGGCTTTAAAATTGTTCTAACACTCTGATTTAGAACATTCAAACTGCAACTGGGAAACGTCCATGGCAGGCGTTGTTATCACCTTAGCTTGATACATAGCTTCTGAGTGATGGGAAGCACATGCACCACCACCAATCAGCCTACACCACTGTGCACACACCCATCGTTACTATGACAACTAGCATAGCCATGTCAGCAAATGACTGCTGTCTGAACACACACAAATCTGATTTGGTCACTTGTAACGTTCTGTTTGAACAATCAGTATTCCAAAACAGATTTGAAAAACAAAACTGATTTGAGCATTAAGGCCTGCAGTGTGAACAAGGGGTTGGTGTGGTGCTAGCTGGACTCAGGCCTCGGGTAATTAACTCTGACAGAGTTGATGAGCTACTAATTAAATGTGCATCTGGATCTGGTGTCTGTCATAAAACAAACGTCTGTTAGCTGTCTCTCCAATTGGAGGATTATCAAGAGTGAGTGAGTCTGGAACCTTGTTTTAGACGGAGATACGGTTAGATTGAAGGATTTAAAAGCAACATTTTCATCGTAGAAACAATCTATTAAAAATAACATTCCATGTTTATTCCCCAAGGTATTTTTCAGTTGATGGCAGTTCCAATTTTTTCCTCAATGAATATGGACTTGAATATTTGGCCTGTTCACATGGACACTTCAAGCCTGTTTATTGTAGAGAATAAACATTTTAAATCTTGCTATTATCTTATCGCTGTGTATTGAGTTTTAGCTAAGATTCCCACTAAGATGCCAATACGATATGTCAGATCAGACCCAAAGTAGATGTCAGTCCCTCTCTGGGAGTGGAGATCCCGTCGGCTCAACCTTTATTGACTAGTTTGCAGATGGATTAGAGATAAAAACTGCAGCAAAGATCCTTCTGAAAGCAGTATTACACAGATATCCACAACATAGATTGGCATAGGCCTACGGGTCTTCATAGAGGTGTGTGAAGTAGAGCGGGAACATTTATAGGATTTCATTATTAAACTAATAGAATTACATGGTCAAAATGCTCACTAATATTTTTACTTGTAAAACGTGAAATATGGAGTTCTATATGTTTCTCAGTCATATCCTTCATTGGTTATCATATTTACTGTGTGCCTGGGTTGAGGAGAGGAAGGTGTCAGTTTGTTGTAGGACATGTGAGCGTTTCCGTGGATTGCAGCCCAAACTGGTCTCCTTCCTTCCCCTTCAATGACGACAGTAATTCTCTCTGAGGACAGAACAGGAATTACAAACGAACATGGACAAATGGAAAAGCAACGACAGCTTAAACTAAATATTTCAAGAACATAAAAGTCCTCTGTCTGCTCTCAACCTTGTCAGCATTAAAACTGGAGTGAAAGAATGAGACGTATTGTATTGTGGAATGAGACAGACACTGTGTTTTCACGTGTGGAGACAGTTTGAAAGCTCTCGATTATTTTATGGAAAGCCTTGTACTTGGCCTGATTCCCTTTTCTCACAGTGGAGATACCTTCGGTCTCTATACCCGCCCGCCTGGCCTTCTTAGGTCTACCTTTTCTAGCTGACTCTCCCATCCATAGATTCCCTTTGATTGGAGCGTCATATTTTCATCTAAATGCTGATGGGTTAGGGGTGTCAAACTCATTCCACGGAGGGCCGAGTGTCTGCGGGTTTTCGCTCCTCCCTTGTACTTGATTGATGAATTAAGGTCACTAATTAGTAAGAACTCCCCACACCTGGTTGCTGTGGGCTTAATTGAAAAGAAAAAACACAAACCTGCAGACGCTAGACCCTCCATGGAATGAGTTTGACATCCCTGGGTTAGAGGATCGGGTGCAAATGGAAAATATTTTGTATTTGTGGGGGCCGCTTTGTTTACTGTGAGAATTGGCCTTCGCATCCACAGGAGTTCAATGAATTTCAAGAAGGTCTGAAATAGGTATGAAATAGCAGAGATATTAATTCAGATGTCAGTGGTAAAGTACTGCGGTTGCCTGCGTCTGTGGCATATTTCTTATCGCAGCAAGGATGTCAAGTAAAGCTGTCTGTCAGGGTGACATACTGTATGATAGGGATAGGTGTGACCCCTGCTGAGAAAAACAAGATCACAGTTGTCGTGAGAAAAAACTTTATCCTACCTATAATTTGCGTTCCCTTTAATATATAAAATATCACTTGATTGAAGATGTACAGGCAAGGAAGCCTTCTAGCCTTTCTTATAAAGTGTCCAAAAACCCCACCTTCAGCTCTCACTCACAGCCCTTTCAAACCCATGCAGGTATGGATTAGTCGTATGTCAGCTGTACCATTTAACTATATAATAACATATATCATTTTTCATACACATCAACAACCAGAGCACAAATAGAGTTGTTCCAGAAGAGTGTTGCCTGTTTAAAAAAATATGGATGGTTTATTTGACCCTACTGCAACAACAATTATAATCAGTCACCATGTTGTCCAACTTCTCATATAAGTCAATGGAACACAGTCTACATCCAAATATGAACAGTGGTATATTTTTTTATGAACAACACATTCATTCACATTCATTCTCATTCATTCACATTCATTCAGATTCATTTTCATTCATTCTCATTCACTCTCATTCCTTCACATTCATTCTCATGCATTCACATTCATTCACATTCATTCTCATTCATTTACATTCATTCTCATTCTACAAACATAGTTATAGTATTCATTTAGCCTGTCAAATGCTTGGTTAAGTGGGTTTTCTAGTCTGAACTTATCACGAAACGGTGGTGGTTTATAACATGTTCAGAATCTACTGAAAACATTAGACAGCCTAATACAAAAGCCAACTGGTACAGACTCGTCCATAATACTGCCTCTAGAATTATAGCTTATTTACAATCATCTACGAGCTAGCCATCAGCGACCAAACTTATGAAACAACTGAACAGAAACACAAAATCTCATTAATTGTTTGTGCTTTTTAAAACCACTTTTTAAAATCACTTCTTCATTTTTAGAAATGGAACACTTGTCTCAGACTGAGGCGTCAATAAAAGTGATAGTAACATCGGTTTTGATTTATAGCTATGAGTAAGACTGGAGTTACAAACGGTAGTTTATTATATTTATATATTTATATAGTTATTACAGGGCCATCCTGGTTCCATCACCTGGGGTTGTGTTGTGTCTTTCAACAACAGAAGTTGTGGAGACATTGATCGGATCAGTCCTGGCGTTTTACCAATGCAGTAGAAGTTTATAGAATAAGAGATGTGTTGGCTGCCTGAGCCTCTCTATTCTCAAATAACCCATGTCCTCTCATATGAATCACACCCAAATTGTGGTGGACAAGGGGATCTGGTGCTTTGGGCATAACAGGAATGACAGTAGAGTAGTTTGCCAATTTCACAGCACACTACCACAGCTGACTCAGTCTTTGTGGGGTTTGTGCCTACTGAAGAAGTCCAATCTCTTACAGTACAGTACCGCTCTTGGGTCTGGTGAAGTCTGAAAATGCAAAAAGATGTGTCTACCTTTTGTTTGACTTAAAATCATACAATTATCGTCCTGTTATACTCGTCAGTCTCTTCCCATCCCTTTCCCCCCCACACACACACTCCCCCAACACCAAGGGTCGTTGGTTTGATTCCCGATGGGGCCACCCATACATAAAAATGTATGCACACATGACTGTAAGTCACTTTGGATAAAAGTGTCTGTTAAATGGCGTATATATATACTAGCGATGAGATGTTAGCATTCTCTGCTGGCTCACTCCCAAGATAGCTGTTAACATGCTAGCTAGTGTTAAACAGTCACTTCAGTCTTGCTGCCTGTGCGGTAGTGCTGCTGGGGGATGTAGTGGAGCTGCTCCACAGTGTGGGTCCTTCTGGAGGCAAACTGCTGTCTCTTATTAGTCGTGTGGTTCATGGCTAATGTGTTGGAGTGCACCGCTGCTCCTGCTCCACCTGCCGCCCCTGCGTTGCTCGAGGCACTGGGATGGGAGTGCATTTTTGTCATCTTGTAGTGGTCCATGAGCGGTGTCGTGGGCATGAACACGTCCGGGTGCGAGATGGCGTGCGACATCGACTTGTCGTTGTTGCCCCGGAAACCACCGGACGCACGCTTCAGCGACATCATCATTTTGTCCGGCGAGATCAGAGGATCCTGGGAGTACAGGCGGTCTTGGGAGTAGAGGCGATCTTGGGTGTACAGGCGGTCTTGGGAGAAATGACGGTCTTTCGGGTACATGTGGTCTTGAGATTGTAACAGCCTGTCCTTGGAGTACATGCGGTCCTTGGAGTACAGCCGGTCCTGGGACATCAGGCGTTCCTGGGACCTCAGCCTCTCGGCAGACAGTAGCTGCTCGTCAGACAGGATACGCCCTCCTTGCCGAGTCATCCCTATCCCATGGTAGTCTGTCTGGGGGTCTCTGTTTGGGGACAGGACCCGGTCCTGGGACATGGCCCTCTGGACACGAGGAGGCCTCTGTCTTCTGGGGGCCTGCTGAGCCTGGGGCTGCTGGGGTGGGGCCTGGGACACCTGGGGCTGGGGGGGCTGGCTCTGGAGCTGCTGCTGCTGCTGCTGCTGCTGGAGGAAAGGGTGAAGATAGTCAACTGTTGATGTATTCAATGTCTTCGGACTTTTGCAACTGCGTTAAGTAAACAGCACCACTGCGTAAATAAACTGTAGCTTTATATAAATACGTACACTATTAGCTGTTTTTGTATTTTTATTAGTAACTTATTGTATTAATCAACAGTATGATATTGTATAAACTGAATACAGTAGATTACCGTAGAATGTACCGTAAAATACTATACATTTGTTTTACAGCACATCGTAAGACCTTTCTGTAATTTCAACAGTAAAACACTGTAGAATGCTGTAAAATACCTTAAATCTGTTTTACAGTATTAATTATGGTGGCTTGGGAAAATGGAAAAATTGGGAGCGGGGAAAGAGTCTCTGTTTCATGAACATATTTTAATGCCTGCCTTGTAAGATGCTATACTTGTTGCAACCGTAAGTGAGAATGCTGTATCCCCACAGAATACAGTAATGTACTGTAGTAATTCTACAACCCTTTTCATGAAACTTTACAGTAACTTAGTAGCCAATTGCTGCCAGTAATTTACGTGAATTCAGAATACAGTACCATCATGCATTTTTGGAGTGCCAAAAACCTTTTGAACACTAGCGGGAGCTTGGTATTGTTGTGTCTCACTCATTAACATATTTTGAAACACGTCTTGTAAGAGGCTATATTTGTTGCAACCGTTAGTTAGTGTGCTGTACCAACTGAAGTGATATGTGGTAGTGGTTCCCTAATACTTACATTTATATGGGGGACAGATCATGGTGGCAGCAAGTCTCAACCCTTTAATGGTTGAATGTTTTGTCATGTCCTTTAGCTCTGAAGTCGATTTAGAAGTCTTTGTTAAAGTGCAAGTGATATAAAACACAAAATACTAGTTGGTGTAGTGTAATATATAATTAAACATTCACTATTAGCAATTACTGATTTTATTTTAAATCCAATTCAACGATAAAGTACTGTATTGCTGGTTTGCTATATATTTACTTCAGCGTACTGTAAGTTATGGTGCAGTTGGAGAAATATTGTGGGTGGAGAAAGAATCACTGGCCCATTAACTCATTTGAAGTTGTGCCTTACATGGCTATATTTCTTGTACCCGTTAGTGAGAATGCTGTACCAATTGACCTGATATGTGTTGGTAGTTCCCTAGCAATGACATGTACAGTATATAGGGAACAGATCAGAGTGGTAGTGGGTCTTAAACCTTTTAATGGTTGAATATTTCCCATGTCCATTTGATCTGTTCTGCCCTGTAATCACATCCAGTTTGGAAGCCTTTGTTCAGGCCTCTAGAAGTGCAAGTGATATAAAACACCTAGTATTCATTAATATGCTGTAATATGCAAATTCTTACCGCCAACCTGCTTGCTCTAATCCTTTGTAATTACAGTAAAATATTGTATAAATAATTTTCTTGTGGTTTAATATTCACTTTACTGTGTTTCATTGCTCTGGCATCAAGTTAATGTGAGTATCTCAGTATTGTATTGGCACAATACAGAGATGGTCAGAGATTTATCATAAGATATCTTGTTGTAATTACAATTATTTTGAAGACCAATGTATCCCTAACTACAATAATATTGTCAGTAACGAATACAGATACATTTTATTTACTATGACTGTGATATGTTTTTTCTTTATCAACCTTGGTGGAATGCACTGACTGTGAAGTTGCTAAGGACAAGGGCACCTGCTAAATGTCCAAAATGTAAAAATGAAAACTTGCAAAGAACACTGGGTAATATGCCGCTGCATGGGTAATTCCAGTAATATTCTGAAAATTAGATTATTGTAACATCTTTGGTACTGTAACATGGATTAACATAAAATGTATTACCGTAGCTGTACTGTAAAATACATTACAGTAAATTACTAGCCATTTCCTGTAAAAGTTACTGTACATTTTACAGGAAATGTTTTACAATGTAGATGCAGTACCTGTTCCTGGTTCATTTTAATGACGTGTAAGGGCAGGGTGCTTCTGGCTGCCAGGTCAGGGAGGTGACGCTTGCGGGTGTAGTAGTCGTCAACGTCTTTATCCGCTGTGGAGAGACAGCGAGACGAAAGACAGAAAATAGGTGGATTAGGAGAGAGAAAGAGGAAGGGAGAAGGTAAAGAGAGAGTAGGAGGGAAAGAGAGAAAAATGAAAAACAAAGGAGAAGAATAAAGGGTCTGAAGGTTGCTCAGAGAATAGAGGGTCTGAAGGTTGCTCAGAGAATAGAGGGTCTGAAGGTTGCTCAGAGAATAGAGGGTCTGAAGGTTGCTCAGAGAATAGAGGGACTGAAGGTTGTTCAGAGAACAGAGGGTCTGAAGGTTGCTCAGAGAATAGAGGGTCTGAAGGTTGTTCAGAGAACAGAGGGTCTGAAGGTTGCTCAGAGAACAGAGGGTCTGAAGGTTGCTCAGAGAATAGAGGGTCTGAAGGTTGCTCAGAGAATAGAGGGTCTGAAGGTTGCTCAGAGAATACAGGGACTGAAGGTTGCTCAGAGAATAGAGGGTATGAAGGTTGCTCAGAGAATAGAGGGTCTGAAGGTTGCTCAGAGAATAGAGGGTCTGAAGGTTGCTCAGAGAATACTGGGACTGAAGGTTGTTCAGAGAATAGGGGGTCTGAAGGTTGTTCAGAGAACAGAGGGTCTGAAGGTTGCTCAGAGAAGAGGGTCTGAAGGTTGCTCAGAGAATAGAGGGTCTGAAGGTTGCTCAGAGAACAGAGGGTCTGAAGGTTGCTCAGAGAACAGAGGGTCTGAAGGTTGTTCAGAGAATAGGGGGTCTGAAGGTTGTTCAGAGAACAGAGGGTCTGAAGGTTGCTCAGAGAAGAGGGTCTGAAGGTTGCTCAGAGAATAGGGGGTCTGAAGGTTGCTCAGAGAACAGAGGGTCTGAAGGTTGCTCAGAGAATAGGGGGTCTGAAGGTTGCTCAGAGAACAGAGGGTCTGAAGGTTGCTCAGAGAACAGAGGGTCTGAAGGTTGCTCAGAGAATAGGGGGTCTGAAGGTTGCTCAGAGAATAGGGGGTCTGAAGGTTGCTCAGAGAATAGGGGGTCTGAAGGTTGCTCAGAGAATAGAGGGTATGAAGGTTGCTCAGAGAATAGAGGGTCTGAAGGTTGCTCAGAGAACAGAGGGTCTGAAGGTTGCTCAGAGAACAGAGGGTCTGAAGGTTGCTCAGAGAATAGAGGGACTGAAGAGTCAGAGGATATTAAATGTGATGTACAACCTTTCTAGAATCCCGGCCCCATCTGTGATTCTACCAGTGTTTCTGGCTGAGGGCATGAACTTTCCAAAGGTTGTGTAAAAGTCTGTAAACAAACGGTGTCATACAGCATGCACCAGACAGAAATGTCATACACAAAGACCATTGAAACGTCGAAGGATGACATTCATGTGAAAATAATATTAAATGACAGCAACATTTCTTAAGATGAAAATGCTGCATGTTCATATATTATCAAACAGAACATGGATAGTGGTTGTGTACAAAAACAGGTCAGGAAATACACTACATGACCAAAAGTATGTGGACACCTGCTGCTATAACTGCCTCAACTCGTCTGGGAAGGCTTTCCACTAGATGTTGGAACATTGCTGCGCAGGCCAGTCAAGTTCTTCCACATTGATCTCAACAAACCATTACTGTATGGACCTCGCTTTATGCACGGGGGCATTGTGATGTTGAAACAGGAAAGGGCTTTCCCCAAACTGTTGCCACAAAGTTGGAAGCACAGAATCGTCTAGAATGTAATTGTAAGAGAACGCGTTTCCACTGCTCAAGAGGCGCTACAACACGCTTTACAGCCGACGCTTGGCATTGCGCATGGTGATTTTAGGCTTGTGGGCGGCTGCTCGGCCATGGAAACTAATTTCATGAAGCTCCCAAGGAACAGTTATTGTGCTGACGTTGCTTCCAGAGGCAGTTTGTAACTGGGTAGTGAGTCTTGCAACCGAGGACAGATGATTTTTACGTGCTACGCACCTCAGCACAGTCCCGTTCTGTGAGCTTGTGTGGCCTACCACTTCGCGGCTGAGTCGTTGTTACTCCAAGACCTTTCCACTTAACAATAACAGCACTTACAGTTCACCGGGGCAGCTCTAGCAGGGCAGAAATGTGACAAACTGAAAAGGTGGAAAGGTGGCATCCTATGACAGTGTCACATTGAGGGTCACAGAGCTTTTCAGTAAGGCCATTCTATTGTAAATCTTTGTGTATGGAGATTGCATGGCTGTGTGCTTCATTTTATACACCTGTCAACAACGGTTGGGGCTGAAATAGCCGAATCAACTAATTTGAAGGGGTGTCCACATACTTCTGCATATATCGTGCATGTTCATGCCTCCAGATTGTCTTAGAAGGATGTGTGATATCACACCCTGACACCATGTATGTATTATACAGCAGACTCACTGGGAACCATGCATCAATCATTAGTCATGCGTAGAGATTCGACATAGTCACATATATATACACAAGCACGTGCGCTACACACACAGACACAAAAACACACACACACACACACACTAAGTAAAGCTGCGGCATAAACATTTCTAAAATAGACATTTTTAAAGTTCACCCCCATAAAGACATAATGAGAGACGTCACTGGACAGTTGATGTCCTTGGAGTCCCTATTCTTTCTCACTTTGTCTTTTGAATGTTTTACTGCTAAAGTGAGATGGAGGTGAACGTTAATAACATTCATCCGTTATTTATAGATTTATGACAAAAGACGTCTCCACTTTACACAGAACCCAGAAAGAGAACACGAAGCCGTCTCAGTTACAATATGGTCACAACAACAAAAAATCTCAGGCTGATCACTACCTATACACAAACGTCAATTATGACAGGGCGCTCAAAGGGATTTAGCTAAGGTACATTACCTGATGAATAATGAAAAT
Source organism: Salmo trutta (assembly GCF_901001165.1). Lineage (NCBI taxonomy): Eukaryota > Metazoa > Chordata > Actinopteri > Salmoniformes > Salmonidae > Salmo > Salmo trutta. The sequence continues at coordinate 48,165,169 of NC_042958.1, forward strand.
ACATGTGTATGGGTTTTTAACTGGCATGAGAATAATCACAATGAATCGGTTAAATATCAATCTCATTAATGAAAGAGAATAAAAGTAAGACTTCATTCTGAAGCAGTTATTTTTAGATGAGAGAAAAATGTAGAAAAAGGCATGACCAATTCAGGCTAAAAAATCTACTGAAAAAGGAATGAATAAATTACTTTTGATACGTACTGTGCGTAAAAACACTGTGTGCTGTACTTTGAATGTATACATACATTTATATTTATAAGTAGAAGCTGAGATTTTTCTTTTTCATTATACCATTAAGCCTCAGGCTTTATCCTATATGATCTTTCAGTAGAAAGACACTAGCTGACTAACAAAGAGAACTGCATGGTGCCTTTTGGATATTTGCTGCTGTAAATGATTTGCTTTGGAAGCAGATAAAGACAGCTAGACCGGCTGGCATCGGCTGAGGACAGTTTTAAGTTTCAACATAGCGGCTTTCACTGGACTGGAATATGGGCCTCGAACATAGTCGCGAGAAGTAGGGGTCCTGCAGCACTCCCTGATAAATTGAAATCAACAAAAAAAGTATATTATATAAAACAGCTTTCCAGGATAACAACAACAACAACATTCACCATGCCAACACACATTGAGACATTTTCCCAAGAACTAACATATCCCAAGCACTGACATTTTCCAAGCAATGACATAGCATGTTCCAATCAATATGCAGACAAATTTCTATTAGATTCACACTGTGGAACATTGTTTGATTGATTACACCCTTCCACATATGTGACTTGTTTCAGGAAACTAGGTGTATGTCGCACGTCACTACTTCACAGGAGAGCCATTTGAACATAAACATTTATCTTTATCAAAATTCGTTTTTTGGCATAAATGCCTTCTGGAATATGTTAAATTTCATGTGCCTTCATAACAAACTTGTATTCCATCCATTAATACGAATACAATTGTTTTGCTACTTATCTAAACAACATTGATGGCCTGAATTTAACAGGCGCTGAATTTAATAGCGCTATTTAACAGGCGCTATTTTCCAACTGACAGATCAGTTGGAAAAAGTGATGGGCTACTTTCTACACACGCCACAGTCAGTGAACTGGAGTACCTTGACACAACGCTGGCCAAACAAGATGTAGCGACAAACAAAATGAAGTTAAAGGGTCTAGTCTGCGTTCATCCATGTATACAGGTTTGAGTGTAGCTACATTTTCAGATATAAGTTTCTAATTTTGTCAGAAAGTTGTTTTTATTGCAAGTTAAAACATACTGTTAGCTAGCAAACATTAGCTTGCTGGCTCGCTAGCTAACATTATGTGTATGATCTGTGTAGTAATATTATTCAAATCAGCAATTATTGGCATTTCGAGTTATAGCCTAATGTTGGCTAGCTAACATTGAACCTAGTTTGTTAGCTTTAGCTACCTGCAGATTCATACTACAGCTACAGCTATGACAATGTTTGTAATGGTAGTAGTATGAGTTGGGATCATGCCGGTTCATTATTCAGCTAGCTAGCTAGCTACCTAGCTAGCTACATGTCTAAACAAAAGACTCCACTTCGGCTGGATTATTACCTGACCCATCAAATTCGCCAGGTGTGTCTGGGGTGATTGCGGCCATCTGTTGTATTTCATGAGCATGTGTACATGTCTAGACAATAGTGACCCATCGACTGTGTGTGAGGGGTGGTTATAGCAGTTCCTTCACATGACCCATAAGTTTAGACAAGTGTGTCGGGTAAGCGTCATCTAATAATGATAAAATATTAATAAAATATTTTTATCTGGACACTTTCTGTTTTTGATATTACCTCTATGCAAGTAACCACATCACTGTACCGTTTACACCTTCTGTATCCTGTGCATGTGACAAATAAACGTAGATTTTATTTGATATAGTGTGTGTTTACCACATGGCCTCACATGTGAATCCTTAAAGAGATGAGTGGGGTTAAGGCTTAAGAGGCTGTGAACGATGCTGAATGGGTGTAGACAAAGAAGAGCTCTCCAGTAGGTGTACCAAAACATTCAAGGGCCATTGTCACAAAAGTGGGGTTACAAGTTTATCAATTTTCAAAGCAGAATTACTTTCCAATCGTTCCTCAACTGTAGTGTATGATAAACCATTGTCTAGCTCTGAGTCTCTACTTTCATCCATTGTAAAAAACACAATTTCAAATTTTGCTACATAAGACCAAATCGAGGCGGTCGGTTACATATGTGGATCACAAGTAGACAATAACAAGAGACACCTGAGACAGGATTAGTATAATGATGGTGACCCACTCTAGAGGTGGCTGATGGGATCAGTATAATGATGGTGACCCACTCTAGAGGTGGCTGATGGGATCAGTATAATGATGGTGACCCACTCTAGAGGTGGCTGATGGGATCAGTATAATGATGGTGATCCACTCTAGAGGTGGCTGATGGGATCAGTATAATGATGGTGACCCACTCTAGAGATGGCTGATGGGATCAGTATAACGATGGTGACCCACTCTAGAGATGGCTGATGGGATCCGTATTATGACGGTGACCCACTCCAGAGATGGCTGATGGGATCAGTATTACGATGGTGACCCACTCTAGAGGTGGCTGATGGGATCAGTATAATGATGGTGACCCACTCTAGAGGTGGCTGATGGGATCAGTATAATGATGGTGACCCACTCTAGAGATGGCTAATGGGATCAGTATAACGATGGTGACCCACTCTAGAGGTGGCTGATGGGATCAGTATAATGATGGTGACCCACTCTAGAGATGGCTGATGGGATCAGTATTACGATGGTGACCCACTCTAGAGATGGCTGATGGGATCAGTATAACGATGGTGACCCACTCTAGAGGTGGCTGATGGGATCAGTATAATGATGGTGACCCACTCTAGAGATGGCTGATGGGATCAGTATTACGATGGTGACCCACTCTAGAGGTGGCTGATGGGATCAGTATAATGATGGTGACCCACTCTAGAGGTGGCTGATGGGATCAGTATAATGATGGTGACCCACTCTAGAGGTGGCTGATGGGATCAGTATAATGATGGTGACCCACTCTAGAGATGGCTGATGGGATCAGTATAACGATGGTGACCCACTCTAGAGGTGGCTGATGGGATCAGTATTACGATGGTGACCCACTCTAGAGATGGCTGATGGGATCAGTATTACGATGGTGACCCACTCTAGAGATGGCTGATGGGATCAGTATAATGATGGTGACCCACTCTAGAGATGGCTGATGGGATCAGTATTACGATGGTGACCCACTCTAGAGATGGCTGATGGGACCAGTATTACGATGGTGACCCACTCTAGAGATGGCTGATGGGATCAGTATAATGATGGTGACCCACTCTAGAGATGGCTGATGGGATCAGTATTACGATGGTGACCCACTCTAGAGATGGCCAATGGGATCAGCATTACGATGGTGACCCACTCTAGAGATGGCTGATGGGATCAGTATAACGATGGTGACCCACTCTAGAGATGGCTGATGGGATCGGTTGTAGACTCAGATTCTTTACTTTGTTAAACATTTCGTAAAACACCATGTGAGCTCGGTAGGTGTTTTTGATTGAATAGGTCTTTGTGTGTATGTGTGTGTGTGTGTGTGTGTGTGTGTGTGCGTGCGTGCGTGCGTGTGTGCGTGTGTGTGTGCGCTGTATGTTGACTGAATAAAAATCCCCTACAGGAGTTTTAGTAGCACCGAGTTTGAGTTGTAGCCTGCACCAGAGATTCATATCCCTCCCTTTGTTCCCGTGCCAACAGTGAAGTATAGGACAGCCATGATGCGATTACACAAGCCTTAAGGAATATTTGCATTACACTTCTGGAATATGATGACATGAGACCTCATTCGGCTGCAGAAGCCAGCGTAGGACACTGAATCAATACAGAGCGGCTGCTAGAGCTTAATGCGGTTAAATTCTCTAAAAGAAATGGTGGCTGATGCTATTGCTGCTTCTCTCTAGATAAATCTTTAAGGGGAGACGGTGAGCGTGTGGTGTATATGGTTTTCAAGAAGCAGTGACTTGTCGGACGTTACGGAGGAGAGTGGATGACATGTAATTTTGTTTTTTCTGTGGCCTCTCATTCAGACACTGTTTATGCCTTCAAGAGTCAGGGCTTTCTGGAAAGGTAGTGAACGCTGGTGTACTTCTAATTAATATTATGACCCTTTCAGGAGAAAGTATCCTATCATTTCATCTTTAGGGGCATATGGTATAATCCCTCATGAACGTTTGCCAGTCGAGAAACGAGCCGAGTAACTAATGCAGAGTTTTAACATGCCAGAGCAGGCCGTAACTTATGCAGTATAATTTTTAACATGCAGGACATTAAAAAGAGGCAGTGGCAGCTCTGTCAGCATTACTGCTAATGGTGAACTGTGCTGTGGTCGGGACCTACTCAGTCTCTTGAGGGAGGAGTATCTGTTGAGGTCGGCCTTGACGGCGGCCTCGTAGGTGGGCGGTAGGTGGGACAGGCTCTGGAAGGAGTGCGAGGAGGACAGGTCGTACGGCTCCGTCTGTGAGGTCAGGATGCCACTCATCCTAGTGTTCTCTGGGGAGACACAGCAAAACAAACAAGAGGGAAAATGTTTTCCTAAAAAAATATACGGCGTCAGACCAAAGGCAACGATGGTAGAGCACGCCTGCTGAGGAAGGGTGGAGGGAGGTACGAGAGGGAGGGGAGGTGGTCATCTGACAGGAACTTGTTTAGGGAGCGTTTGGTAGAGTCTGGGAGGTGGGGGGGTGAGGTGAAAGTAGGAGATGGGCTAGGGGATGTGGGTTAAGAGGCACTCTGGGAGCATTTGACACTTTCTGGTACAGTAGGTAAAGGGTGTGACAGGGGAGGTGACAACGGCCCCAAAACAACACCAGACCAAACAACAGATGTCTGCTTCACAGTGACCCTGACTGTGACAGTTTGTGTGCTGTCATTTGAGGAGTGGTGGGGAGTGGAATGGGGAGAGGGCTAGGACAGGGCAGCGACACGCTTGTCTGACTGATGTAATGTGATGCCAGAGACAGAGAGATGGGAAAACTGGGACTGTGGACCTTTCTCTTCATCTTTTTCTATCTTCACCCTTTTTTTCTCAAACTCCCCTTTCTTCAGTTTCTCTCTTTCTCTCTCTCCCACTTCTCTCTCTCCTTCTCTCTCCTAGCTTCTGCTCTCTCCCCCTCTCTGACCCCTCTATCTATCCCTCCCTCTCTTTTCTCTCCATCCCTCCCTGTCTCTGTCTCTCTCTCTCTCCCCTGTGGGCTATGAGTCTGTCATGCAGAGCAGCAGAGAAGTGGGCAGCAGGGTGCGGCTCATGTCCAGGCTCCAGTGGCCAGATAAAGTGAGGGAGGAGAGAGGGATGAGAAAAAAAGAGGAGAGGGAGAGAGAATGAGAAGATATAGAGGGAAGGAGAGAAGGGGGTGGTGGGTAGGAGGAGAGAGGGAAGGGGGGGAAAGCAAAAAGAGAGAGAAATAGTCAAGAGGGTGGAATAAAGAGAGAGAGAGAGCGAGAGAGAGAGAGAGAGAGAGAGAGAGAGAGAGAGAGAGAGAGGCATAAAAAGGCCAGATGGGAGGAGATTTGGGAGGGCAACGCTGTCCATACTCTCTCAACACAGGGAAAATAGACAATGTGACATGCTGTTAGCTACCTCCAGAATCAGAAACACACTGCTGAATCACCAGGCACATTACGACTACACCACACACTAGGTGGACTGGGGAAGGTACAACGGCTGAAGGGTGGGCGAGTGTGAGGAAGGGTGTGTTTGAATGGAAGGGTGTGTTTGAATGCGAGGGCAATTATGTTGATTTATGTGTGAATAAGACTATGTGTGTATAAGTGCGTGTGTGTGTGTGACTTACCACGTCTCAATGATCGGTGAGCTACCCCACCCAAGTGAAAAACAGACAGTTCAGAAACATGTTGATGGTGTGAAACAGCATTCTAACCAAACCCAGCCAACACACTCCCCACCAACACAAACCCAGCCAACACACACCTAGCCAACACACACCCAGCCAATACACACCCTACCAACACCCAGCCAACACACTCCCCACCAACACAACCCCAGCCAACACACAACTAGCCAACACACACCCAGCCAACACACACCCTACCAACACCCAGCCAACACACTCCCCACCAACACAAACCCAGCCAACACACAACTAGCCAACACACACCCAGCCAACACACACCCCACCAACACCCAGCCAACACACTCCCCACCAACACAAACCCAGCCAACACACACCTAGCCAACACACACCCAGCCAACACACTCCTCATTCATTACCATAAGTCCAGGAATAAACTAATGATTTCTATCATTTGAATGTATTTGGAACAGACCAATTATCTAATGTGTCTTTAAATAGTTATAATGCACCTTATGAATGAATACGTTTTTTTTATCCCCTCTTTGATTGACAGAAAGCCAGTGGTTGCTTTACACATGGAGAACAGCACAGGTTGCCTTGTATCTAAGCAACACAGCACATTGGTACAACAAGCCCTTTTTATGTGGCTTGTGATTGAAGTGTGTGCGTTTGATGTGTTTTGACGGAATGGATTTCTATTGTTTCCCATAGATTTCATAGGGATTTCTTCATGGATCACTCCTCTGATTTAGCAGTGTGTAAATGAACACACATTGAATTGTCACACACGAGGAGATGTGTTGAGACTACAGAATCTCCTTAAAACCCAGCGGAAGTCCTAGAGGGGAGAGGCTTCCACGCAGGGTTGAGCTGACACTGAACATCAGAATACAAGCCAAAGAGGCCAATCCAATGTTAAACAAATACAACGGCAGTGGATTATCTCTCCTTTTCGTTCTTCTTTGTCCTCTTCTCACCCTTTGTCCTTGTGAAACCAGCTTCCTTATATCCCTCCATCAGCCCCTAAACCCGGCTCTTGTGAATGAATAGAGACAATTGGTAGCAGAAAATCCCTAAATTCCATTTGTAATGAAACCGGGGCTGATATCCTCAGCGAGAGCAGAAGGTTAGAATAGAATATTATAATGACAGGGTCAATCATCTCAGGAGGAACGTGTTTCTGTGGTAGAACCATATAGCCGAGATGCCCTGACCTTAACAGGATGCTAGCTTGATGTCCAGCCAATCGTATTTCCCTTTAGTAGGTGATAGACAGAGGCTAGGCCGAGGTTAAATGGCTTTTCATTCGCTCTGTTCAAAGGAATACATGGTCATTGTTATGAAATGTAACACTTCTATGATTCTATTGTTAATGAAAAAAATATAGATATAAGAGAATGGATGTGGAGAGATCGATGAGCAGGCTGGTATCATTAGTAGCATACTGTACAGTATATTAGTGTAAAAGAGTGTTTTAAAGTTAATTCCCAAAACCGGGGCTTCATTTTTCAGGAGAATGGCCATTCGTCTTTGTACAGATAACTCGGTGGATCTGTTTTCAATATCCACACTAAGTAACGTACTGGGCATGAATTCTCTGTAGTAGCCTATCCTGCAGTGGATACTGTAACATAACCCTGTGTCTGGATGCAGTGCTGTTAGCCGTCCTTACCATTATGGGTGCGTGTTGGGCTACCTAGAACCATATGGTTGTAGTTGTGCTGGTGGGTACCTGTGAAAACAGCAATGGAGACGATCACTCAACGTGATAAGCATATCAGATATTGTATCTGATCAAATGTAATGACATGGTTTAATACAAGGGGAGATCTAGTGGCGGCATCATTAAAGGGATACAAGGGGAGATCTAGTGGCGGCATCATTAAAGGGATACAAGGGGAGATCTAGTGGGCTCATTAAGGGATACAAGGGGAGATCTAGTGGCGGCATCATTAAAGGGATACAAGGGGAGATCTAGTGGCGGCATCATTAAAGGGATACAAGGGGAGATCTAGTGGCGGCATCATTAAAGGGATACAAGGGGAGATCTAGTGGCGGCATCATTAAAGGGATACAAGGGGAGATCTAGTGGCGGCATCATTAAAGGGATACAAGGGGAGATCTAGTGGCGGCATCATTAAAGGGATACAAGGGGAGATCTAGTGGCGGCATCATTAAAGGGATACAAGGGGAGATCTAGTGGCGGCATCATTAAAGGGATACAAGGGGAGATCTAGTGGCGGCATCATTAAAGGGATACAAGGGGAGATCTAGTGGCGGCATCATTAAAGGGATACAAGGGGAGATCTAGTGGCGGCATCATTAAAGGGTTGGTTCACCCTAAAATGAACGTTTGTCAGATGTTTCCATACCTCAAAAGTGGTCTTTAAATTAAATCAAGCTTAGTCCATTTTCAATGCTATCTGTTATGTTGATCCAGACTTATGAATTTAGGCGTGATCTACAGGCTTCAACCCCAAATGAATAAGAAAGATTAGCACCATGAAAGACCACTTTTTTGGGGGGTAATAAAAAACAACTGACAAACGTATATATTCAGATGTAGAGAATCCCTTTAATGCCCTCTATCCAAGGACATGGATAGAATGATTGACAGAAGATAGAGACAAAAACGGTAATGAGATAAAAAGAGAGGAAGGATGAAGAATGGGGAAAGATGAAGAGGTGGAGACTCCTGAGTCCCGTCGTAATCTAGCCGTTACCCTGTAAAACAATATTCACACATTGACATGCAATATTCACACACACACTGACATGTAATATTCACATACACACTGACATGGGAGATGAATGCCCTTGTTCTTTAAAACAAATTGCATTATCTGAAAAAAAGCGGCCGTAATAAAATAATCATGTATCTGAACATTAACAAAATCCCATTTAAATTTGACTATTTTTTTGGTGATTTTCTAACCCTTGGAAGGTGATTGTGAAGGTGATTGTGCTTGGTGACCATGTGACCCCTTTAATGAGTCAGGTGATGAAAGGCTGCTATTCTGAGCCCTCTCTCTGTATGTGTGTGTGTGTGTGTGTGTGTGTGTGTGTGTGTGTGTGTGTGTGTGTGTGTGTGTGTGTGTGTGTGCGCGTGTGTGTGTGTGTGTGTGTGTGTGTGTGTGTGTGTGTGTGTGTGTGTGTGTGTGTGTGTGTGTGTGTGTGTGTGCGTGTGTGATCAGTTTGTTACAGCAGTAAAATAAAAAATGCAGCAACAAGAAAAGTGAAAATTATTATGTGGATTATAATTAATGGACATTTTAGAAGGGGTTGATACAAAGTGGAAATTACAAACTTTATAAACCTTTTTAAAACTCAAATACACTACAAGTTTGCATGTCCTGCAGTACAGGCAAATGATTAGCAACAAAAGAGTGATCAAATTAAGATCATACATCTGTATGAGCGTATTTTATTTCTATAAAGTATAGCTTGACAGTTGACATCAGAGTTTGGTTTCTGGAGAGAGGTAATGTTTGCGAAAAAGTCACAGACGTGAGGGCAGGGTTTTCTGAATATATGAATGTGCTTAATGTTCTTGCATATTATCAAACACAGAAACAGATGCCAGGCATGATTTCTACTGTAATGATATTATTCTCTAGCTGTAAAACCAAAACACTTTCCAGTCACTCTTTGTAGTTAATCCACACACAGGACTGACACCCCAATCACACCTTTAACTTCAGGCTTGGCCCCACACTGTCAGTGCCCAGAGAGAGAAAGCTTTGAGACCTTCATAGAGAAATAGATAGAGACAGTACTGTAGAGAGCCCCATAGACAGACAGAGAGGAGTCCTGCTGAGCTGAGAGCCCCTGCACTGGTCGTTCATTGATCTCACTGTAATCAGGTGACCAATTAGCTGTGTTAGAGAGAGACAACACATGAGCACACACACACACACACACACACACACACACACACACACACACACACACACACACACACACACACACACACAGAGGCTGGTTATCAGGCTTAAACACCCAGTGCTCTGTCATCCGTGTCGGGCCTGTGGTGCAAACTCCTCTCTGGAGGAGCTCCAGAAATGGGTTTGTTATTGACCAGGGGAGAGGAGGAGGAGGAGGAGGAGGAGGAGGGCAGGGTGGGAAGTGATGGATGTATTGACATAAGATCCCTATCGTTGGTGTAGAGTGAGTGAGAGTGGAGGCTATATGATCTAGTTACTGACTGAACATAGTTTGATAGGGGTTAGGTTAACCTGACGTAGCTGGATATGGGATAGGTTAACCTGACGTAGCTGGATAGGGGATATGTTAACCTGACGCAGCTGGATAGGGGATAGGTTAACCTGACATAGCTGGATAGGGGTTAGGTTAACCTGACGTAGCTGGATAGGGGATAGGTTAACCTGACGTAGCTGGATAGGGGATAGGTTAACCTGACATAGTTGGATAGAGCATAGGTTAACCTGACGTAGCTGGACAGGGGATAGGTTAACCTGACGTAGCTGGATAGGGGATATGTTAACCTGACGTAGCTGGATAGGGGATAGGTTAACCTGACATAGCTGGATAGGGGTTAGGTTAACCTGACGTAGCTGGATAGAGGATAGGTTAACCTGACGTAGCTGGATAGGGGATAGGTTAACCTGACGTAGCTGGAGTAAAATAAACGCCTAAAACTAGGCGCCCTATATACTGTTCTTGACGAGAGGAAAAATATCTGTCGGGGGAGGTTCTCTTCTGCACTGTTCAACCAATCCAGTAAATTTGGAGGAGGAGTTAAGATGGAGAGTTGCTTTGATGACGTCCAAAAGCTGAAGTCGTGTCGTAGGCTCTCTTTCCATTCCCCCTGAAAACCACAACATCTGGTTGTTGGGGACTCGGCAGAGGCTAAGTCAATTTAAAGACGCCTCCATCTTAGCTGTATCAGTTAATGGTTCTGCCAGCTAAATCTGATAAGGAGAGAAGGAGATAAGTATTGGAACTTAACATGCAATTACACTGTAGATTGATTATTCCTGATTGACACTAACACAGCTTGAAAGGTTTACCAGGTCTACAATCTAAACAGCTTGAATGGTTTACCAGGTCTACAATCTAAACAGCTTGAAACGTTTACCAGGTCTACAATCTAAACAGCTTGAATGGTTTACCAGGTCTACAATCTAAACAGCTTGAAAGGTTAACCAGGTCTACAATCTAAACAGCTTGAAATGTTTACCAGGTCTCCAATCTAAACAGCTTGAAATGTTTACCAGGTCTCCAATCTAAACAGCTTGACAGGTTTACCAGGTCTCCAATCTAAACAGCTAAAGGTTTACAAGGTCTCCAATCTAAACAGCTTGACAGGTTTACCAGGTCTCCAATCTAAACAGCTAAAGGTTTACCAGGTCTCCAATCTAAACAGCTAAAGGTTTACCAGGTCTCCAATCTAAACAGCTTGACAGGTTTACCAGGTCTCCAATCTAAACAGCTAAAGGTTTACCAGGTCTCCAATCTAAACAGCTTGAAAGGTTTACCAGGTCTCCAATCTAAACAGCTAAAGGTTTACCAGGTCTCCAATCTAAACAGCTAAAGGTTTACCAGGTCTCCAATCTAAACAGCTAAAGGTTTACCGGGTCTCCAATCTAAACAGCTTGACAGGTTTACCAGGTCTCCAATCTAAACAGCTTGACAGGTTTACCAGGTCTCCAATCTAAACAGCTTGACAGGTTTACCAGGTCTCCAATCTAAACAGCTTGAATGGTTTACCAGGTCTACAATCTAAACAGCTTGAAAGGTTAACCAGGTCTACAATCTAAACAGCTTGAAATGTTTACCAGGTCTCCAATCTAAACAGCTTGAAATGTTTACCAGGTCTCCAATCTAAACAGCTTGACATGTTTACCAGGTCTCCAATCTAAACAGCTTGACAGGTTTACCAGGTCTCCAATCTAAACAGCTAAAGGTTTACCAGGTCTCCAATCTAAACAGCTTGACAGGTTTACCAGGTCTCCAATCTAAACAGCTTGACAGGTTTACCAGGTCTCCAATCTAAACAGCTTGACAGGTTTACCAGGTCTCCAATCTAAACAGCTTGAAAGGTTTACCAGGTCTCCAATCTAAACAGCTTGACAGGTTTACCAGGTCTCCAATCTAAACAGCTTGAAAGGTTTACCAGGTCTCCAATCTAAACAGCTAAAGGTTTACCAGGTCTCCAATCTAAACAGCTAAAGGTTTACCAGGTCTCCAATCTAAACAGCTAAAGGTTTACCAGGTCTCCAATCTAAACAGCTTGACAGGTTTACCAGGTCTCCAATCTAAACAGCTTGACAGGTTTACCAGGTCTCCAATCTAAACAGCTAAAGGTTTACCAGGTCTCCAATCTAAACAGCTTGAAAGGTTTACCAGGTCTCCAATCTAAATAGCTAAAGGTTTACCAGGTCTCCAATCTAAATAGCTAAAGGTTTACCAGGTCTCCAATCTAAATAGCTAAAGGTTTACCAGGTCTCCAATCTAAACAGCTAAAGGTTTATCAGGTCTCCAATCTAAACAGCTTGAAAGGTTTACCAGGTCTCCAATCTAAATAGCTAAAGGTTTACCAGGTCTCTAATCTAAATAGCTAAAGGTTTACCAGGTCTCCAATCTAAATAGCTAAAGGTTTACCAGGTCTACAATCTAAATAGCTAAAGGTTTACCAGGTCTCCAATCTAAATAGCTAAAATTAGTATTTTGTTCGTCTGTATCTTGATGACTCAGCTGTTTTTCTGTTAAATCCCAGTCATGTTTTAGGCATTCCAAACAAAAGAAGATGATAAACCCAGCTTTATGCTGGTTTATGTGGTTGCGAGAGGTATTTGACATAATCTCTTTTCTTGTAAACACAGATTGCATCATATTAATCTGCAGTATTTCCACACCTGATCCATCCTGGGATACAGCGCCTCTGTGAGCCTGCATACTAACATCCAGATGGCCTAACAATGACTCACTATCCTGACGTTTCTATAGCAGAACTTATCCTATCACACAGAACCATGTAGTGATGATAAAACGGTTGGTAACGCCAGTGTCGATGACAAGTGGTAAATTGACTTTAACACTAATGCTAAATATAATTAGTGCATAAACACCTGGTAATGCATAGACCACCATTAAATATCTTCTCAACCTGAGTACCTTGTTAAAGCTCTGGACTTAAAAATCCTTCTAAACTTCCTGTGAATGTTAATATTAAAGACATTCCATGAGAACGCTCCATCCGTTAGTAATCAGGGCAGGAGGGAGGAGGTGTGGGGGCTGTTGAGGGGCCGGGGGGTACCCATAGGAGGGAGGGGTGGTGCAGGAGGTGTGGGGGCTGTTGAGGGGCCGGGGGGGGGTACCCATAAGAGGGAGGGGGGGTGCAGGAGGTGTGGGGGCGGGGGGGTACCCATGGGGGGTGGGGGGGTAGCAGGAGTTGTGGGGATGTTGAGGGGCCAGGGGGGGGTACCCATGGGGGAGGGGGGTGCAGGAGGTGTGGGGGCTGTTGATGGCCTTTGGAGGGAGGCAAGGGGTGTCAGACAAGGGGTCTCTCTCTATCCCATTGGCTCTGTTGACATCCGAATACTGCCAACACCTATCCCCTTTCTTTCTCCCTGCACCTGTCCACTCATCCCTAGCTTTTTCACCTTGTCGCACCACAGGCCTGACAAACACTGTGGTCTTGGCATTTAACAACTGACAAAGAGTGTTACCATTTAATCACTAAATGTTAACTGCCATAAAATCCCAGCTTCACTCAGTATGGCAGCTGAGGAAACTTTACTTTACTCCTGGATGGAACATCCAGTTTCTGCCTTCTGCTTATCCCAACAGCTTATATCTGACCCAATTGTGGCACTAGTGATAATGGTTAGGAAGTTATATCTAATGCTAACCCAGATGAACTGGCAGAAGACTATGCCAGCTGATGGGATAATTAAGTCAGTGGGGTAAACAGATGTTGTTTATAAAAGGTAGTTAAACTCAGTACATTAAATAAAAAGGTACAAAATGCCTGTGCTATTGTAGAATGGCATCAATATTAGCCAGTAAGATGTGTCAGTTCCAGAATGTCGGTGAGCATTCCGTCCTCATCGTCTCATCACTCTCAATAACCCAAAGGCATTTAATGCTGAGTGTTCACTTGACTTGCCTCTATCAATGCCAATCTATGGTGATGGGCTGTGTGGAGGAGGCGAAGGGCACGAGGGGGAGGGGCAGGAAGGTGGGGTGAGGTGCACTTCATAAATTGCTCATTTAGCAATATGATGGATTCTGAATCATCGTCTGCCTGGGTGACCCTGTGTTGTCACGCTATAAGAGGGGTTTTATGGGAGAATCAAATCGAAAAAAATGAAATTTAGCATATGCGCCAAATACAACTGGTGTAGGCGATACAGTGAAATGCTTGCTTACGAACCTTTCCCAACAATGCAGAGTTGAAAAGTAATAATACAAAATAAAATAGTAACTAACACAAGAGGAATCAACTGAAATACACAATAATGGAGCTATATACAGGAAGTACCAGTACCAGATCAATGTGGAGCTATATACAGGAAGTACCAGTACCAGATCAATGTGGAGCTATATACAGGAAGTACCAGTACCAGATCAATGTGGAGCTATGTTCAGGGAGTACCAGTACCAGATCAATGTGGAGCTATATACAGGGAGTACCAGTACCAGATCAATGTGGAGCTATATACAGGAAGTACCAGTACCAGATCAATGTGGAGCTATATACAGGGAGTATCAGTACCAGATCAATGTGGAGCTATGTTCAGGGAGTACCAGCACCAGATCAATGTGCAGAGGTAGGAGGAACTTGAGGTAGATATGTACATGACAGCTGTTCCTCCAAGGCCAGAGTTTCTCTGACATTTACAGCGACCTTAAAGTCTCTCTAGACCTCGCAGATAATTTTAATGTTCACCACCATGTCCTGGACTCCACAAATCACATGAAATATAGAAATGGAAAATACATTTTCCTGATATTTTTTTTACAGCTGTTCCATTGGAACTACTAAAGTAATCATCTCTCTCTCTGTGTATAACAAAACAAAAGTTGATGTATCAGCTCCCCCGTAGTCCCTCAGACTGTTGGACGTGAGGACAGGAGAAGGCTGGTCACGTCGCTAGCAAGGATAAGCACAGATTTATCTGATGTCTTCTTTAAGTAATAAGAAATAACATCATTCAAAGCTGCCTTTATCCATACCTCTAGAGACCTCCGCTTGGTATGCTGGGGACGGAGAGAGTTCAGGAGCATAGCACATTCATAGCACAGAACAGTAGCTATGGAAACCATACAAGGCAGGTCAAATCAAATCAAATTGTATTTGTCACATACACATATTTTAGCAGATGTTATTGCGGGTGTAGTGAAATGCTTGTGTTCCTAGCTCCAACAGTGCAGTAGTATCTAACAATTCACAACAATACACACACATCTAAAAGTAAAATAATGGAATTAAATTAATATACAAATATTAGATCGAGCAATGTAGGAGTGTCATTAACTAAAATACAGTAGAATAGAATACAGTGTATTATGAGATGAGTAAAGCAGTATGTAAACAGTATTTAAACATTATCAAAGTGACTAGTGTTCCATTATTAAAGTGGTCAATGATTCCAAGTCTTTTTATATAGGGCAGCAGCCACTAAGGTGCAGACCTGGGTAAAAATTTTATTTTTATCCTTTGAAATACTTAAGCTGAGCTTGGTTTAGTGAAACCAATGGGGTAGTCCTGAAAGTGCCAACCCATCCAGTGCGCTGGGTGAGCTAAACCAAGCACACCCAATGTATTTGAGAGAAAACACTGTTTGGACCCAGGCCTGGTGGCACAGAAAAGCAGGACAGTATGGAACAGCTTGGGTTTATTAAGGCAGGGTTTCCCAAACTCATTTTGGTTTTTGCCCTAGCAACGTCAGGACCGAGTTTGGGGAAAACCTGTACTAAAGCATAGAAAAGCACTTTACTTGTCAGGTCAACTGCAATGAACATCATCAAGAGATGTTCTAATTTCCACTTAGCTAAAATCATTCTATTGCCTACTAATAGTGCTTTTGTACACACCAGCTCATCTTATGAGTGGCACTTTGGGGTCAGGGGTCACTGAATGTGCCAATAAGGTAAATGTTAGTTGTACATGAGATGTTATCTCTGGTTGATAGATCTTGTAAATCTACTGTAGGTGAATTTTAAGTAAAGAATTAGCCATTTCCAAAGCTTCAGAAGACAGTATGTTTGCCATATTTCAATAAGACGAGATAAACTACGCATCTTTAAAACTGATCGAATATCACCACACGACTGATCTAGATGGTCCAGCAGCAAATGTACACACACACAGATGTCACACACGACTCACTTCACACAGTGACAGGAGTTTAAAGGTCAGATAGAAGTCAGGGAGAAGCACTTCACCACATAGAACACTCAAGGTAAAAGTTGCATCTCACCACCGATCTAGGATCAGATTACCTTACCCCCAATCCTACCCTAACCATTATGAGGGTGGTATAAGATCTGACCGTTTATCAGTGGTTAAGAGCAACCACTACCTACTCCACACACAACAGGCATTCCTACCATAATTGCTCTGGGAGCGGGTGGGCCAATGCTTTTCACCTAGAAGGAACCAGTCACAATGAGTAGGGGAGAGACAACATATCAAACCAAGAGAAAGAGAGTTTACAACATATCAAACCAAGAGAAAGAGAGTTTACAACATATCAAACCAAGAGAAAGAGAGTTTACAACATATCAAACCAAGAGAGACAGAGAGTTTACAACATATCAAACCAAGAGAAAGAGAGTTTACAACATATCAAACTGAGAGAGAGAGAGTTTACAACATATCAAACCGAGAGAGAGAGAGAGAGAGAGAGAGTTTACAACATATCAAACTGAGAGAGAGAGAGTTTACAACATATCAAACTGAGAGAGAGAGAGAGTTTACAACATATCAAACTGAGAGAGAGTTTACAACATATCAAACTGAGAGAGAGAGAGAGAGAGAGAGAGTTTACAACATATCAAACTGAGAGAGAGAGAGAGTTTACAACATATCAAACTGAGAGAGAGTTTACAACATATCAAACTGAGAGAGAGAGTTTACAGCACATCAAACCAACAGAGAGAGAGAGTTTACAACTTATCAAACCAAGAGAGAGAGAGAGTTTACAACTTATCAAACCAAGAGAGAGAGAGAGAGAGTTTACAACATATCAAACCAAAAGAGAGAGAGAGAGTTGTCCCAGACCTGCTGTTTTCAACTCTCTAGAGACAGCAGGAGCGGTAGAGATACTCTCAAAGATCGGTTATGAAAAAGCCAACTGACACTTACTCTTGTGTTGCTGACTTGTTGCACCCTCGACAACTACTATGATTATCATTATTTGACAATGCTGGTCATTTATGAACATTTGAACATCTAGGCCATGTGCTGTTATAATCTCCACCCGGCACAGCCAGAAGAGGACTGGCCACCCCTCATAGCCTGGTTCCTCTCTAGGTTTCTTCTGGCCTTTCTAGGGAGTTTTTCCTAGCCACCGTGCTTCTACACATGCATTGCTTGCTGTTTGGGGTTTTAGGCTGGGTTTCTGTACAGCACTTTGAGATATCAGCTGATGTAAGAAGGGCTATATAAATACATTTGATTTGAATTTGATTTGAGTTGACAGCATATCAAACCGAGAGAGAGAGAGAGAGAGAGAGAGAGAGAGAGAGAGTTTACAACATATCAAACCAAGAGAGAGAGAGAGAGCTGAATAGATCTATTTTCTTGTTATTTTTAAACATCACATTTGGCAATCAAATAAAGACATTCAGATCACTTCATACAATCACATAAGTAAAAATCAATGTGGGGAATTTGATCAGCCAATGGTAAAGGTAATGCCACACACGCAAAGTCAAATAGATCTAACAGCTGTTTGGACACTATTGTAATACAAGGGGAGTTAAGAGGAAGAAAAAGGAGGTATAGATTGAAGGTTATCTTCTGCTGAACGCAGGGCAGAATAAAGGTTGGAGGAGTTACGAGGGAAGAACAGCTGCAGTTTAAAAGGATGACAAGAAGGAACGGATTCAATACTAGAGGAGTAGAAAGGGGGAGGTGAAATGGAGAGATGAAAGAGAAGAGGAGGTGTAGATATCAGCCGTGCTCCGTAATCCAGGTTACCAGAGAGGCTCTTTCACACACACACACACACACACACACACACACACACACACACACACACACACACAAACACACACACAGCAATGCAGCACTTTGATCCATCATTATCGATTAACCATCTGCATACAACCATCCTCATAGAGCCTGCCTCCCACCTCCCACACAGCAACAGATACTGATACAGGCCTACGTTCCCCACCTCTGAATGACTAGCAACACACACCCACGCACACACACACACACACCCGCAAGCACACACACTCACGCACATGTGCACACACACTGTAAAACATTTCCTGTAAATGTACAGTAACTTACTGGCAGCATGTAAGGACAGACGCTGGAAGACGAGAAGCATGTACAGGGAGTGAATATTTAATAAATAACCGACATGAAATAAAACAAGGACAGCGTCGGGGGGGGGGGGAACAAAGACAACATTAATGCTCACACTGGGATGAAACCCTAGATCCTCAAAAGGTTCTACAGCTGCACCATCGAGAGCATCCTGACTGGTTGCATCACCGCCTGGTATGGCAACTGCTCGGCATCTGACCGTAAGGCGCTACAAAGGGTAGTGCGAACGGCCCAGTACATCACTGGGGCCAAGCTTCCTGCCATCCAGGAACAAAATAATAGGCGGTGTCAGAGGAAAGCCCATAAAATTGTCAGAGACTCCAGTCACCCAAGTTATAGACTGTTTTCTCTGCTACCGCACGGCAAGCGGTACCAGAGCGCCAAATCTAGGAGCAAAAGGCTCCTCAACAGCTTCTACCCCCAAGCCATTAGACTGCTGAACAATTGATAAAAATTGCCACCGGACAATTGACCCCCCCTCTCTTGTACATTGCTGCTAGTCGCTGTTTGTTTGTTACCTATGCATAGTCACTTCGCCCCCACATACATGTACAGATTACCTCAACTAGCCTGTACCCCCGCACATTGACTCGGTACCGGTGCCCCCTGTATGTAGCCTTGTTATTCTTATATTGTGTTACTTTTTATTATTACTTTTTATTTTAGCCTACTTGGTAAATATTTTCTTCTTCTGGAAATGCACTGTTGGTTAAGGGCTTGTAAGTAAGCATTTCACGGTAAAGCCTACACTTGTTGTATTTGGCCCATGTGGCAAATAAAGTTTGATTTGATTTGAAACTGAGGAATAGACAGATATAGGGGAGGCAATCAATAAGTGAGTCCAGGTGAGTCCAATGAAGCGCTGATGCATGTAATGATGACTCGGGCGCCAGAGAGGGGGAGCAGGAGTGACACAGCAATTGGCTAGTAAGTTACTGTAATTTATTTTACAATACAGCTTCTGTAATCCATTTTACGGTAATCCATTTTATGGTACCAAAAATGTTACTGTAATATAATTTACAGTATATAACTGGAATTACCCATGCAGAGACATATTACTCAGTTTTCTATGCAAGTCTAAGTTTACATTTTTACATTTAGGTCATTCAGCATGCGCTCATGTGCTTAGCAACTGCTTAGTCAATGCATTAAATCAAATCAGGTGTTATTGGTCACATACACATATTTAGCAGATGTTATTGCGGGTGTAGCGAAATGCTTGTGTTCCTAGCTCCAACAGTGCAGAAGTATCTAACAATAAACAACAATACACACAAATCTAGAAGAAAAAGAATGGAATGAAGAAACATATAAATATTAGATCGAGCAATGTCGGCTTTGACAAAAACACAGTAGAATAGAATACAGTAAATACATATGAAATGAGTAAAGCAGTATGAAAACATTATTAAAGTGACTAGTGTTCCATTATTAAAGTCGCCAGTGATTTCAAGTTTATGTATATTGGGCAGCAGCCTCTAAAGTGCAGGGTTACGTAGTGGAAGCTAGTGATGGCTATTTAACAGACTGATGGCCTTGAGATAGAAGCTGTTTTTCAGTCTCTCGGTCCCAGCTTTGATGCATCTGTACTGACCTCGCCTTCTGGATGATAGCTGAGTGAACAGGCTGTGGCTCAGGTGGTTGATGTCCTTGATGATCTTTTTGGCCTTCCTGTGACATCGGGTGCTGTAGGTGTCCTGGAGGGCAAGTAGTTTGCACCCGGTGATGCGTTGGGCAGACCGCACGACCCTCTGGAGAGGACTGCGGTTGCGGACAGCGCAAGCAACTTCGATGCAGTAAGCAGTGTTGCAGTTAAATTGTCTCAAGAAAATTTGGTGACACACAAAGCAACTCAAACACTGAAATTGCATCAATGATATTCTTTTTTTTTTTATACATCTTCCGTTTGGCATGTCTCTTGTGATGCGGGTCACAGCAGCACTGTTGGATGTGTTGAGTTGACAGCTGCGTCAGTGTTTTGAACAACCTTTCCCTCCCTTTTTTCCATGATGAATAAAGAACTAGCTACTATAGCCAGTAACTAGCTAACACCAGAAACATATAAGTATCTTTGCCATAGATTAATAAAGTAAACTTTTAATAAAATTTGCTGACACCCTACAGTCAAAATTTGGCACCAGTAAAGTAGATATCTAGCTATATAAACCTCTGCAAACACACCTTCTCCGATGTTGCTTACAAAGCAGAACTTTAAGACTCTCTATCACTCTGATCTGTTCCCTATATATATATTTCATTGTTAGGGGACTACTACCACATATCACTTAAATTGGTACAGCACACTCACTAAAGGGTGCAACAAATATAGCCTCTTACAAGACACGCATTAAAATAGTTTAATGAGCCAGCGATTCTTTCTCCCCTCACATTTTTTCTCCACAATGCATAATAATTTTAGTACGCTGCGGGAAATATATAGCGAACCAGCAATACAGTACTTTATAGTTGTGTTGTATTGAAAATAAGAATCTGCCATTTCTAACAGTGAATATTTAATTATATATTACAGGATACCCACTGATATTTGGTGTTTTATATTATTTGTACTTTAGCAAAAACCTTAACAAAGACTTCTGAACTGACAGTGACAACAGAGCAAAACAGATAAAAAGGACATTATTTAGTCCAGACCTCTTGGGTTTTTGTGGCTATATGTACACTTGAATACAGGGAGCCTATAGCTGCACCACAACAAACCAAACATTGCAGTGACTAAAGCAACAGAGATTTCACTGCCCTGAGGGAGCCCCTCACAGCCCACTGCCTAGCTTGTCTGCCATCAGCGAGAGATAATATTTTCTGAGATGTTCATTTTGATTTCTGCTAAATACCTCTACCAGGGCTCTAGTGTGTCTCAGGCCTTTACTGCGGCCTCCACAGCAACATAGCTATCAGTCTGATGAAATCAATGAGCTGGTGTTAGCCTGCCTAGAGGTAATTTCAAGAACAAATGTAAAACACACAGAAAAAGGAAGATTGGAGAGGTACATTCTCAGAGCTAGAAAAACATTAAAACACTTCTGTCCCTCCTCTTCCCTTCTCTCCCTTCTCTCCCTCCTCTTCCCTTCCTCTTCCCTCCCTCCTCTCCCCTTCTCTCCCCTTCTCTCCCTCTGCTTCTCTCCCTCCTTTTCCATTCTCTCCCTCCTTTTCCCTTCTCTCCCTCCTATCCCACCGCTTCCCTTCTCTCCCTCCTCTTCTCTCCCTCCTCTCCCTCCTGTTCTCTCCTCCTCTTCCCTTCTCTCCCTCATCTTCTCTCCCTCTTCTTCCCTTCTCTCCCTCCTCTTCTCTCTCTCCTGCTTCCTCTCTCTCTTAAGTGTTAAGTGTGCGTAATTCCCCTATATGCACTTTTCTCTTTACGCGTATTCTAGCCTTGAACTTAAGCATGAAATAAACATGCTATTCACCCGCTATTTGTTTGGGGTAAAGATCAAAGAAATGAATGTGTGTCTACAGATACACCATATTCTGTCCCTGACTTAATTCCATCATAATTCCATCACCTTTACGTGCGAGGAAATGATGAATAAGGTCGAGCAACCTGCCGGTTGCAAGTGGAACACCTTCTACTTCATTTTTTCCCGATAGAAATTACACCAATCTCCATCCACTGTCATTTATAAATTGATAAGAGTTATTGATAAGACCTGGGTAAATGAGTAATCTGTTTAGATGAGGGGATTGTAAATATAAATTACCACTGTTGTAGATCTATTTTACCTTATAAATCGCTGGAGACAAATATGAAACCAGTCATATGGCAACAAACAGAAGCGCATCAACATATCACCTTTTCCACAGCGACGTTTATGAAATGCCTTATAACCTTGAAGGGATGAAATTTAAAGATGCAAGCTATAGAATTCTGTAGCCGTGCGCAAATGACAGTATAGGGCCGAACTTACCGAGATGCAGGCACGGTGCTACATCGGGGCTAGGGGGGGCTATAGCCACGTCACAAATCTGAGTAGCCCCAGTTAAGCCCCCTTAAGCATTTTAGTATTTTTTGATTTTTAAATAAAGAAATATGTTAAAGTTAATAACCAGACATTTTGTTTACAATCCGAACCCTGGCTGCGTGCTCGTGCCGCGTGTGTACCCTATGACGTGTGTGTGTGTGTATGGGGGGGGGGGGGCTGTCTGGTGTGTGTGCTCGCGCACGTTAGGCTACGTTATGTGAGCTAACTTTTAGCTAGCTAGTCGCCCATCTCACCCCGTTGCGATGGATCGTTTTCTGATCAAGAGAAGACTGCGGGTAGAAAATGAAAATCCAGACCCTGACCCTGTCACCGAGGGGGCCAAAGAAGAAGAAGGAGATAAGAAAGATGAGTCAGAGAGAGAAACTCGTGAGCCACGACGTGAGAGAGCACCAGAGCAGTTGGTCGCTGCTAGCTGCTCCACAGCCGGTCACCTGTTGAAGAACCAAGGCGCCCTCTTCTTCAGTGTTATCCAGCCACAAAAGTTGGACAGCAGGATCGCTACTTCAATCGTAGATGATATGAGGATTACAAATGACTGGAATATTCTATTTCAAAGGACCGTGCTTTCTGCTTTGCATGCCGCCACTTTCAACGTCCAGGAAACCAAGGTGGAGATAAGGCAGCATTTACCCACGATGGCTACCAGAACAGGAAGAAGGTGACAAGTTTTTTCAAGACACACAATGCTAGTGTGGAGCATAAATATGCAATGACAGCGTGGAATAAGTGGACTATTCAGAAAGAGTCTGGCTCAACAATATGCAATGCTCTAAGTGATGGACATTCAAAAACAGTCAGAGAGAACAGAGAGAGTATGAGAGCAGTTGTGGAGTCATTGCGTTACACTGCATACCAGGGACTTTGACAGAGAGGAGACATAGAAAACGACATGGCTGTCAACCAGGGAAACTTCCTTGAACTTTTACAGGTCATAGGCAAATTCGACTAAACAGTCGCACAGAAAATCTCAGATAATACTAGAAATGCTAATTACACGCATCATGATATACAGAATGAAATACTGGGCAAACCCTTGACTCAGAAACCTTGCCTGTCTGTCCATATACGCTGAAAAAACCAAGGCCCTGGATTTTCACTGAACCACAACAACAGACGCATCGTCCTTCTATAAAACAACACTTGGTGAGTAACTGAAAGGCCTTTTATTTATTGACAGAGCGCGCCTGTCTGGTGGGGGGAACATGATTCAATCATGCTGATCTGGATCTGGATAGAACAAGAAGACGCAGCATATTGTCAGCCAGTTGGCCTACAAGTACTTTTCCCAATAGAAATATAATGGCTAAGATTGTGACGATAGCCTGCTCGTCTTACACCATGTGTGCACAGTTGACAGGCATAGGGAAAATCCACTTCTCGTTGTGGATATTGGATATCGTTGTGGATATTATTCCTTTCATTTCTGACGTAGTGATAGACATTTCATCCGTAACATTATAACCAATGTACAGCAGGATGCATGTATATCAGCGGCCTACACGTTATTTTCGTTTGCAATAGAAATGTAATTATTAAGATTGTGATGATAGCCAGTGCGTTATACAAGTGGGTTGCACAGTTAACAGGCTAAATGCATTGCACTTCTCATTGTGGCTAAACTTTGGATATGAATCATTTTATTTCTGACGGTGTGGTAGCCATTTCATCCCAAACATTATTACCAGTGCACAGTGTCTGATTGTGCATATGGAATAAATTCACTTGTAAATAGTCATGAAAATCAACTATTTTCTTAGCACTTCCATGTATTGGTCAAGCCCCCCCCCACCCCCCTCCGGCGCCGTGCCTGCCGAGTTGATTTGTTTTAATTATTTGCCAGGACTTTTAATTGCATTTTTTACCATTTGTATCGTGTTAAATATTAGCCACTATCATTAGCCTTTCTTTCCTCTGTCAGGTCCCTGTGGTTGTTCCTGAGGGTTGCTAGCAATAGTGGATCATATTAGGCTAACGTAATACATGTTGTGCAATAATTTGGGACATGCAGCCTTTTTGAATCATTATGGAACGCAGACCATTCACAGCAGTTTAAACCTGGAGTCTGCTTCATGACCACTGGACCGTTGTCATCACAGTTACGTGACTAGTGAGGATTATTAGGGTAGATTTATATGACTACTGTTCAACCCCCATTGTACGCTTTTCTCACCTTCCAATATTTCATGATTTGAACAATTGAATATTGCAACAGGATGAATCAAACTACTGTATTTTTTATTCACCAATATATTTTATGCGTAAAGGCTCTCCAAAACAGTTTTCTTTTTAATTCATAAATACTTTCCTAACCCTAAATAATATGCAAGATCAGAGTATTTTTAAATCTACCAATTGGTGCTGAAAAGGAGACATGTGAGTGTTTTACATGGCTTTCTTTCATTGATCCCTAATATTAAGAACCGTTCTCTCCATATATTCTAGTGAGTCTGCTGAGAAAATTCAAATTAACCTTTTAGTGCCGTAGGCTAAATCAAGGTCACCCAGAGCGTTTCTTGGTCGTTTAAAAACAAATCTACTTTGAAACAAAGGTATACACCTCACACACATGGTTATGGGCTTAAAACAAAGAAGACACCTGGACCATGTCAGATACCTGGAGTTGAAATGTATTCTATTTTGAGTTTGCATCCCAATATTACACTCTATATACAGTACATCACAGAAGACTGAAATATAACAAAACCGTTTGACATAGAAACACCGGATTTTCTGCGGGATGTTTTTGTCAGGGGCGTCGTAAAGGACAGACCAAGGCGCAGCGGGTATAGTGCTCACCTTCTTTACTTTATTTAGACATAACACTTTTACAAAAAAATAACAAAACCGACAACCGACAGCTCCGTCAGGTACTTACACAAAACGGAAAACAACCACCCACAAAACCCAAAGGAAAACAGGCTGCCTAAGTATGGCTTCCAATCAGAGACAACGAAAGACACCTGCCTCTGATTGGAAACCACTCTCGGCCAAACCTGGAAAACGAAACATAGAAAATGAAAACTAGAACCAAAATCCCCTAGACCAAAAACCCCCAAACACACCAAACAAACACCCCCTGCCACGCCCTGACCAACTACAATTACAAAAGACCCCTTTACTGGTCAGGACATGACAGTTTTGAAATGTTTATTAATTATGAAATTATGAAAACTATTAATACCGTTCCACCCAGGAGGTCACTAGAGTGTGATTTGGTCATTTGACTACAGGAAAGCACTACAGGTACAACAAAAGCTATGGCTTTAGGTCATGTACTGAAAACCCTATTGTATGAAAACTCCACGAGAGGATCTGTTGGCCAGCAAGTGGTGGGAGAGTTTCAGGGGTTGAATTACAGTTATTCAGTGTGCGAAAGGGACTCAAATCAAATCAAAGTTTATTTGTCACGTGCGCCGAATACAACAGATGTACTGCTTACTTACAGTCTCTAACCAATAGTGCAAAAAAGGTGTTAGGTGAACAATAGGTAAGTAAAGAAATAAAACAACAGTAAAAAGACAGGCTATATACAGTAGCGAGGCTATAAAAGTAGCG
The DNA here is from genome assembly GCF_901001165.1 of Salmo trutta. Lineage (NCBI taxonomy): Eukaryota > Metazoa > Chordata > Actinopteri > Salmoniformes > Salmonidae > Salmo > Salmo trutta. The sequence continues at coordinate 48,191,155 of NC_042958.1, forward strand.
AGTCTACATACAGACACTCACGCCTGCAAAAGCCCACTACACACCTGCATAAGGTAGGTTTGAATACCAACTTCTGAGAAGTACATTTCCCAAGTCTGAATTGGGCCCAATATGAACACAGAAGAACAGCAGTAGAATCAGAGGTATTTGGATGGACTTAAAGGTCTCAGTGATTTAGCTGCTCAGAGCTCTTCCACTGCAGCGTCATAAAGAACATATACCAGTCACTGATACCTGTTGTGTAGCTAATGCTAATCACACAAATATACAGTAGATTTACAGAGCTTTAGAAGTGTGATGTTAAATATGAATGTTTAACTGATACGGAGGTTTGGGTTAAGTCAGGCATCAAAGCGGATTGTGTTGGTGATAATTAACAACAGCACAAAACAAAGTTGCCAGAGTTGACCAGTCTGCTCTAAAACAAGCTTTCTTCATTTACTCTCCATCTCGCAGCATCCCCAAGGACAAATAGAACAGGGTGAGCGAGAGAGAGGGAGAGCGAGATTCGATAAAAATGTGAGAGGCAGAGTTTTATTTTCAGTTCTTCACACAGTCTGTTGATCAAGGTGAACAATGCTGTTTTAATTCCTGGAATCATATCATCCTGTCAACAAGCTCATTACAAAGAATCACTGCTGCAGGATAAAGTGGGGAAGGAGAGAGAGGGACAGGGAGAGGGAGAGAGAGAGGAGAGAAATAGAGAAAGAGACAGAAAGAGCAAAAGAGAGAAAGACACAAGAGTGAAAGAGATAAAGAGAGAGAGAGAAATAGAGAAAGAGACAAGAAGAGCGAAAGAGGGAAAGAGAGAGAGAGAAATAGAGAAAGAGACAAGAAGAGGGAAAGAGGGAAAGAGAGAGAGAGAAATAGAGAAAGAGACAAGAAGAGTGAAAGGGGGAATGAGAGAGAAAAGCAATTAAAGCCCATTGAGACCTACAGAGGTTGTAAAATGGCACTGCTATATTTTAGTGCTTTCTCAAGTATCGACCATGGGAAGACTCTGTAGCCAGTTGAGGAAGTTTCATCTGAAGGGCTTTGACCTCTGACCTGTTGAGACATACACTGCACTACCAAGCAAAAAGGAAGTAACTGCTCATAGCGTGGAACTGAGAGAAATTGCTTTTTTTTACCTTGGTTTCACAGTAACCTAGTACAGTTCCTGCTAATATGACCCCCATTTTCTCCAAAACACAATACAATCGAGGCAGGATACTCGTCCACATGATTAAGCATGTATTTAATGTAGCAAAAATGACTAACTAATTTCGACCAAATAAGCAGTTAGTGCCTTTTTGTTTGGTAGGGCAGTACAGCATCTGTGTAAAATGTACTGTACCCAGCTGTGCTGCTAAGACCTGAATTGTGATGCGATGTGTTATGGACGAATAACTTCTTGTCAGTATTAATGCCTCCTGTCGTCAGTAGTATTAACTAATTACCTTCAGTCTGCCATGGCATAGAGCCACCCACCCCAGAGAATATTCCCATTTCACGTCATGGAATTGGAGATCCAGATTCAGACCAACTAAAATGACCCCCCTACTCACTGCAATCACAACACAGTTATTAGGTAAACTACTAGGCTGCTGTTCTGACATGTTTTCACAGTGGTCAAACAAGTCACACAAGCAGATGCACACATGCATACACACATGCAGATTGTTCCCCTTAATTCTCATGCTTTCCTTCCACTGTATAATAAAACCCAGCGGGGAGACACAGTCTAAAGTCTCCCGTCAATAAACCAAGCTAATTCCAAACTCATTAACAATCAGACCAGGACAATACTGGCCACAAAAGCATACAGTGTGGGTGTGCTGTCTGCGGCAGGGAAAATACACAGGCTTTTCACAGTTGACTGTCTGTCATTTTCTATGATAAAGGTTTCTTTATGGAAGACCCCGGTTGCAATTGATTTGTGATTTGACGAGAGTGCTACAAAAGAGACCTAACAATGCAGTGTAAACACTTGGGAGGATCGGGTGAATGAAAAAAAAAAAAAATCAATCCACAAAAGACGAGCGATTGTTGAATAAGAATCTGGATGTATTCATTGAGAGTCATCGTGCTGGCCTTTGGGTGAACGTGTGAGGAAAGACAATAGAACAGGTTGAATATTTCTCCAGAGTCATCATCGTGTTGTGCCTTCCAGTCTTCTGTTTATTGAGGAGAAAATACTCTAACTTTCCTTTATTGGGGAGAAAAGCTCCCCAATAAGCCTTTTGCTACACCCACAATAACATCTGCTAAACACGTGTATGTGACTGGTGAAATTTGATTTGATTTGAAGCCTCTAACCTTCCTTATTGGAAAGAAAAGCTTCTAACTTTGCTTTATTAGGGAGAAAAGCCTCTAACCTTCCTTATTGGAAAGAAAAGCTTCTAACTTTGCTTTATTAGGGAGAAAAGCCTCTAACCTTCCTTATTGGAAAGAAAAGCTTCTAACTTTGCTTTATTAGGGAGAAAAGCCTCTAACCTTCCTTACTGGAGAGAAAAGCTTCTAACTTTGCTTTATTAGGGAGAAAAGCCTCTAACTTTCCTTAATTATTTATCATGAGAGGGCCATAAACAATGCCTAATAATGCTTATACTGCCAAAAATATAAAATCTTACCTTTACAGTAAAAATAGTTATACATTGCTGAGGTGTAATCACTTTTGAGGACACAAGCTCAAGTACACAGTACAAATATGATAAAAATCAATGATGAAATTATCATATTTAGTGACAATATAAAATAGTCACCATTTTGTATAACCGACGACAGACAACTTTTTGCCCAGCGTTCTCTGAGGAGCGCAGAGACGCCATTGAAAGGCCTGCTAACTCGTTACAACTTCAGCTTTCTGCACGAAAATATTTTGGAAGGTTATTGTTTAAATTCTACTAAATGATTTTGTATTTTTCCATGTTGAGAGCTCTTGGTCCATCTGAGAACATCACAGCAAGATGTTACTGCTTTTGTTGCGATCGCTAAGCTCTGCTGTTTCATACGCCATAGAGAGAAATGGCGTCTTTTTGTAGGCACTAACAGAGGCTGTCTCTGCCATGGCTCGCTGGCCAAATCTTATGGGTAAATGAATGGGGTTTTATAGGGTTTTTTGGATAAACGCCGAGGACAAGGTCTGTGGTACATACATGTTTAGGAGATTTTACAAGTTTTACATTTTTTTGAATTTATGTAATCAAAATAAGCACATAAAGGCTTCATAATTCATAAAGGTCATGTTAACTGACTGATACTATCTCATTGAACAAAACGTAGAAGATGTATAAATCTGTGTTACCCTCAGACCTTATTTTCGGCATTTATCACAAAATCCCATTCTTTCCCTATTAATTCCCCTCATAGGAATGGCTGAACGAACCAGAGGTTTCAATTCCAATTTTTAACACCTCAAACTGGCGAGAATTGGATGCGGAGTGGTGAAGTTCACACCCAGGAAATCGATCCTTTGTCCGCATAGGCCAGAAAATGTGACATGTCGATCCCTACGCAAATGAGGCGTCACATTTCATCTCAGATGAGAGCGCAGAGCGACATGTGAAGAGAGACAACCAGTGCCTTCACAGAGTGCACGGAAATCGATTGTTGCACCGTTTACAGAGCACTCTGTACACAAACATGTTGGTCGGAACCAGTCCAAATTGGGGACTTAATGTTTAAGAGGGGTGCCACAAGCGCCACGGCGCCACACTTGATCAGAGCGCAGTAGATTAGCGTCAGGGTCTAGTGGTGTTGAAGAAGAGGCTGGTGCAGTGAAGTCATCGGTTGGTAGGATTAACTTTATGAGAAGCACATCATAATGTTTGCACTGTGAGTCACCATCTTTTTCCTTGTGGGGTACACACACACACACACACACACACACACACACACACACGTACACCAAAGGGGATCTGGAGGGCTAATGTTAACCCTGATGTTAAATTACCAGTGGAGGGATTAACCTTCATTTAAACATCATAATCAATACCATGTTTAATCAATTAATCAATAACTTCAAGTCTGTAATGATGAGTCACTCTAAACCACCAGGCTTGACAGACTGAATGAACCTCTTCAAATACATCCTCTAAGTACCAAAACACATTATTCACTTTGGCAAAATATATTTTGGATAGGGTAAAGTTTTTAAATTCTGGTGAGATGATTGATTAAAACCTCTGTAATCAATCAATCTGTAGCGTGTATAGAGAGGCTGTGGTGCTAAGGTGAGTGGTATCACCATGAGGGGCAGGGAAATGCCTGCCAGAGCCTGACCACCAACCAATTTAGTAATATCCCTGGCTGAGAGAGAGAAAATAACTCTTGAGAGAAAAATCGATAAAATGAATTTCCCGAAAAATGGAGCCAATATGTTCTTAAATTAGTCATCTAACACAGTGAATACTAGGAATCATAAATCCTGCTTTAAATCAGCTATAGAGTGACACCTCCAGTTCAATGATGTTATATAACTATAGTTTTGTCTTCCTCAGATTATTTGTATTTAAAACTGTCGTACAAAATTAACATGTCTATGTCTGCTTATATTTTGTGCGTTCTCACAACTCTTGTTCTAAATGCATTCTTACAAATACAGTATAAAGCTGATTCTTATTCTGTCAGTGGGAAATACACATATGATTTTGCCCCTGAAATATCAACAATGGAACAACACCTGTTGAAACCAGGGCATTGAACACATTCAAATTCACCTAGTCAGCCAAGAGGAGTGATTATCAAACGTGAATAAATGGGTCAAGGTGAAGGAATATGTAAACGTAAAAAAAAAAATCTTATTTTTCTCTTTTTCTTTATTCTTTATCCTTCTCTTGCGGTTTAAATCAAATCAAGTATATTTTCTCTTCACAGCAAAATCCCACTCAAATAACAAACATTTACTCAGGCAGAGCCATGACAACAACTTCACATATTCAATATTTGTTAACAATGTGAAATGTGCACCGACCATGGCGAGGGCATAGGACTCATTAGGTAGTAGGCCACAACTGTAACGTTTTTTAGGACATAAAATGTACTGTTGGATGAATACATGGCTACTAGCAGTGGGTATTATATTTAGAGTTAGCGTTCTAGTTAATGTGTTTTGAGTTTGGTGTTGACACCCAAATGAATGAGCCTATGATATTAGTTAGTGCACATAAAGATGAATGTAATTCATGGAAATTCTTTAGTCCAATTTTGACAGTAAAATATAACACCTACAGGGTTAATTTCAACCCAAAATTCATGACAATCACTGGATTAGGTTGCCCATCAAAATATCTTGAATCATGCATTCCTGACTGGACATGTCAGATGAAGCAATTTAATTTAATTTATGATTCAGGAGAACATGTTAGTCTGGGGCCCTGTAATGTAATGAACACTTAGGGGAGGTGATGATTCAGGAGAACATGTTAGTCTGGGGCCCTGTAATGTAATGAACACTTAGGGGAGGTGTTGATTCAGGAGAACATGTTAGTCTGGGGCCCTGTAATGTAATGAACACTTAGGGGAGGTGTTGATTCAGGAGAACATGTTAGTCTGGAGACCTATAATGTAATGAACACTTAGGGGAGGTGATGATTCAGGAGAACATGTTAGTATGTAGACCTGTAATGTAATGAACACTAAGGGGAGGTGTTGATTCGGGAGAACATGTTAGTCTGGGGCCCTGTAATGTAATGAACACTTAGGGGAGGTGATGATTTAGGAGAACATGTTAGTCTGGAGACCTGTAATGTAATGAACACTTAGGGGAGGTGATGATTTAGGAGAACATGTTAGTCTGGAGCCCTGTAGTAGTAATTACCACTTGTTGATTCAGAGGAACACATATGACAGCCACTAATTCATAATATAGCCTAAGTCATAAGCTTGGCTTTTATATTGTATAAGTGGGGGGTGAGTTGGCGGTGTGCACAGTGATGTGGGCTGGTGTGGATAAAATGTCAAGGCCGAATTCTTGTCCCAGTCCGCCCTTGTTTGTGAGGCTATAGCATTATTATGTACAGGAGAACCTCTCTCCCTCTCTTGCTGTCGGGGCATCATATTTTACATTGGCATGCATTCGTTCAAGTGAAGGGGAGGCAGTTTGATAAATGGAGGGGCTCCAGAGATTAAGCATGTCCCCTCGTGATTGGCTCCAGGGATGAAGGATGTCCCCTCGTGATTGGCTCCAGGGATGAAGCATGTCCCCTCGTGGTTGGCTCCAGGGATGAAGCATGTCCCTTCGTGATTGGCTCCAGGGATTAAGCATGTCCCCTCGTGATTGGCTCCAGGGATTAAGCATGTCCCTTCGTGATTGGCTCCACAGCCATTACTCAGATAGCCTGGTGATTACAGACACTACATCCTAAATGGCACCCTATTCCCTATACATAGTGCACTACTTTCGACCAGGGCCCTATGGAATCCTATTCCCTACATAGTGCACTACTTTTAACCAGAGCCCATTGGGCACCCATAGTGCTCTGGTCATAAGTAATGCACTATGTAGGGAATAGGGTGCTATTTGGGACGTAGCCTGAGACCGCGGCCTGACTGTGGGGGCTGATGGCCATGCCTGGTCTCCTGTATGAGGGAGCAGACTCCACGGAGAGAGACTCAGCAGCAGCAGTTTACCAGTAATCTTTGATTGCCAGTCTAAATCAATGGGGAGCTATAATGGATTATGTGCACAGCTATCAATCACATTGTGCAGGGGGGAAGGCCTGGAGGAAACTATGCAGAGCAGCATTAAGAGGTGTTCCTCAAAGTACAGAGGATATGAACCACTATCCTGACGAGACTAGCAACATTACATGAATAATATATGAATAAAACTACTGGATGGGGAAGGGAAACTGTTTTGTGTTTTTCTCGGTATTACTGTAATGTCTCGACTAACCTGTACCCTCGCACATTGACTCGCTACCGGTAATCACCTTATTGTTATTTTATTGTGTTACTTTTTATAATTTTTTGCTTTAGTTTATTTGGTAAATATTTTCTTAACTCTTCTTGAACTGCACTGTTGGTTAAGCATTTTACAGTAAGGTCTACACTTGTTGTATTCGGCGCATGTGACAAATAAAGTTTGATTTGATTTGCCCTGCTATGAAGTGCCTTGTTTTTCCTGGTATTACTGTAATGCCCTGTTAAAAGGTGCATTACTTTTCCTGGTATTACTGTAATGCCCTGTTAAAAGGTGCATTACTTTTCCTGGTATTACTGTAATGCCCTGTTTAAAGGTGCATTGTTTTCTGGTAATACTGTAATGCCCTGTTTAAAGGTGTATTGTTTTTCATAAGCACTTTGACAGTTCAACCTTGACTGATCTTGGTTTTTTGACAGTGCAGCTACAGCAGCACAACAACAGCAACGTTACTGCCATGTCAGCCATGTTCTCTTTCAAAAGGTTAAGTTGCATCCCACACATTCCAACCGCCAGTTCAACAGTCCATTAAGCAAGCATGAAGCTATACAACATTTTTTTGTTAATGGACATTATCCACAGTACATTACACAGTAATATATGCAGCTGGTTGCTTCCAAGTACCCATTTCGAAAATCTATATTGCGCAATTGACAGATGAGACTACACATCTGTACAAGTTCATATTGTGCCTGCAAATAATATACAGTAAACGGACAGCAAATTCGTTGTAACCGTCGGCGGGAAAAGCTAAATTAATAACGCAGTTTGCTAAATTAATTACTACTACACTGATTTCCCTGTCTGAGAACACAACTCCTGCCGTTTAAAATGATAATAGTACTCATTAAAAATCCCTCCCTAGACTAGATTTCAGCCTGTCAGCTTGGTAGGATTAGGTACATATTGGTTTAAGAATAGAGGTACTTTGTGAAGGCTTATGCTGTATCCTCCCAGCAGGAGAGTATGTGCTGTGCACAGTGAGGAATGGGTTGCTTCACTACTACTGTAATGCATGGTCTTATCAGCCCCAGTCAAACTGAATGGTGAAATTCAATTAGAGTAAATTAGACGACATCAGTTATGCCCTATTCAATTATTAGGGGAAAGTCACTTCAAAGAACACTTTTATCCTTGCGAACACAACTGTCCGACCCTTAACGTGGTTGAACACTCTATCCTACATGTATGTATGTGTGTAGTGTCCATGAAAGATGGCCGCCTCAGGTGGACGATGATTTAAACTTCCAATGTACCCTAATGAGTGGCGCTACCTCAAGCTTGTTGAGCCCTACAGAAATAGGCCATAACCTTGGTTGGTTTCCCTTGCATGGCTGAAAGCCTGAATGAAAACAACTCTTATTGGGGGATTTATCATTATGTAAGCTCTATGAGAGGATCCTAATTGTCTGTTAATAACAGTTCACTTCCGCAGTATGTCAGAATGATTCACATCATGGACTTTGAGATATTATTTTCAGGGGCAGCGGTTAATACAGTAGCTAGATAGCGTACCATTACTGATGCTCTGTGGCGAGCCCACCAGGGGCCTCTGGAAAAAGCTGTAGTTAACAGGCTAGCAGTCAACGAGCCTCAAGCAAAACAGACATCATCTCCCAGAAACCCTTCCCATTTCTTTTTACTACATTTCTCAGAGGGCATAGTGGCAGCTGCATGACTGATTATTCCCAGTTTAATTTAATGCTCTCATGCTTACATTTTTCAATGACCAAAAACAATATTATTTCTGGAGGGAAACGCATTTTTAAAACTTTGGAGCAGTATTGCAGCATCAACTTTTCTCGGTAAAGCTCAACTTTCACCAGCAATACTAACTAATTACAGTGTATTACTAATTTATGCCACCTGTGCATACCAATTCAACTTAATGTGAGGTCCTGAATAATGCAAATCCCACTTCTGCAGGGAGAGTTGCATACTTTACACTAGTTCTACCCTCGACTGCCCTACATTTGTCTCTTAGCATAAGGCTGAAGCTCAGAACCACACTTCTTAAAACGATCCCCTAAAGCAAAGGCTTTGGCGAAATGATGAAGCTATATAAGCTATAAGGAAAGATCACAGAGTCTGTGACTCAGCGATGGAATGGCAATCAGGCTGTACACATTTTCACCACAAATCAGTTCTTCAATCAAATGTCCCTAGCCCTAATCCTAGACTTTACCATTAGTGGGGTAGGAAAAATATCTGTCTCTAAATCAGTGTTTAGGTGGTTAGGGCAACTTCTTCTACCTACTCCCTGTTTCCCATTACATCTCTGTAAGTGAGACGCATAACAGGCCACTGGGGCCTCGTTTTCCGGAGCCTTTGCAGCAGTAAGCTCATCGTTAGAACCTTCTTTACGATGTATCTTTAGTAGCCAAGATGTTTAAAAGAACCTTCGTTAGTAACGTGACTCTTAAAAACCCTTCGCAAATCAATGAGTGATAGACTACTTGTAGAGCAGCCAATGTGCATCATTAGATGCTTTTTTGCCCATTTGCGTACCTTTATTCACAGATCTCAGCTAAACATAGAATCAAGATGTTTAAGCTACCATCTAACTGCCAATAACTTCAGAATGAAGTTGAATACAAATGCAAAGTTGCCAAAGTATTTGCAATTGTTATAAACAAGTGAAGGATAAAATGATGCTTTAAATGAAACCCGAGATGACTGCATTAAAACATACATAACCTATATAGCCCCATGTAGCCTATTTCAATAATATTGAAATCAATTTCATGTAAAATCAAAGGACTTGTATTTTGCGACTAGGCTACTGTCTATCATTTTTGCCTGAATGTGTTTCATGATGTGACAACAATGTGATTTTGTACATTATTATTGGGTAAGCATAATAAGCTGCCTCAATAACCTATTTGCAGTCGTAGGGGGTAATATCCCTGTAGGAGCTGATCCGTGATCAGTATTGTAGAATGATTCTAATGTTAAGGTAAGATTTGAATGGAGAAAACTGATCCGAGAGCAGCACTGCTTTTCTTTCGATGCTATCAGTATCAACACATAGTGTAACGACGCACTTAGCCAATGTACTCTCTTCTCTGTAGATTGGTTTAGGGTGCAGAACAAATTTGATTGGTTTCTAAAAGGTCATGGTGGAGGTTTGAACTGTGTATCTTATAAATACAACTTTCAGTTACAAGTTTAAATAACTCACAGATACAACTGTTCTCCTGACTTGAAGCAAAGAGTAAAATGTAGCAAGCTAGCAGCAAGATGCTAAGCTTATCAGAGCAAGCTAGCTAGCTAAGAATTTAGCAACCTCTTAGCTATTCATGTTCAATTAATAGAACTATCTAGATGTCAAATATACAAGTCAGCTAACATTTGCGTTATTAAAATCTTAAGTTGAATAAGCTATATGAACTTGGATGGACAGTTGGCTGGACAGTTATGCTGCCCCAGGGGCAGCAATGTAAAATGCTAAGCTAAACAAAGCTAGTCTCTTACTAATGTTGAGTCATAGAATAACTAGTTAGGTCTCAAATATATCAGTGAATCAGCTCCCACTTACTTTATCAAAATGTTTAGTTGAATAAGCTTTAACTTAAATAAATTGGAACGGTTTGTTATGCTTCCCTTGGGGGGAAAACATAAAATGCTAAGCTAAAGGTAGCTTTGCTGAGCAGAGAACTACATTCTACTAATGTTGAATTATAAAATAGAAATAGCTACCAATTTAGGTCTCATATCTGCCAGTAGGTCAGTTGACATTTGTTTTATTAAAAGTTTAGTTGAATAAGCGAAAACCCAAAAAACTGAAACAGACTGTTTATGCTGCCCTGGGAGCAGAATGTTATTTTGGATCAAGATCACTTGAGGCCACGAGGGCAGACTTCAAGCATAAAAAGTCATTTTAAAAAGTCTTAATTGCCTGTGGTGCAGCCATTGGAATGGACTGTTTACATGCGTCCCCAGGGTTAGTTTTGCCAGTTTGGGTCAAGATCACTTGGTGCCCTAAGGGCAGACTTCAAACACAAAAGTTAATACAAAAAAGTATTTTCTGCCCTAGGGGCATGCATGGACTTTTCTAAATTATATACCCAAATAAACCTTACTGCCCCTGACGCAGCATATAAAACAGTGCATTCGAATTTCTAGTTTATTAAGCTTAATTTTACAAATTATTTTGGCTTCTTATCATTTTCTCATTTACTGGAAATTTTTTGACTATTTGAGATAGCTCTAGTTTATGATTCAAAATTAGTAAGAAGTAGCTAGCTAGCTATCTGCTTAGACAGCTTGTTCAGTTTGGAGTAGAATTCTACATTTGTGCAACTGGGGAAGCATATCATTCTATTCCAATTTGTCAGTTTATATAGCTTATTCAACTAAATATTTTGATAAAGCAAGCGGGAGCTGACTTACTGGTATATTTGAGACCTAGCTAGCTAGCTCTTTTTATGACTCAACATTAGTAAGAGAATGCTATCTGCTAGCCAACTAGATCTGTTTAGCTTAGCATTATACATTTTATTGTCCATCACAGTTTTTTTTGTTTTTTTGAAATAGCTTATTCAAGTTAACATTTCAATAAAGCAAATGTTAGCTGACTTACTTGTATTTTTTTACACCTAGCTAGCTAGCTCTATTCATTGAACATGAGTAGCTAAGAGGTTGCTAAATGCCTAGCTAGCTTGCTTGCTCAGACAAGCTTAGCATCTTGCTACTAGTTTGCTACATTTTACTCTTTACTTCAAGTTAGGAGACCAGTTGTATCTTAGAGGTATTGTCACGTCTGTCTGACTACTGTACTACAATAATGATTTTAAAAACATTCCAACTTGTTTTATTAACAAGATTCTCAGTTCAAACCTCCACCATCTTTTCCAAAGATGTGCATCTGTTAAACTGTTAGTAACCAATCGGATTTGTTCTGTCCTAAACCAATCAGAATCTCTCTGCCCTTAGAAACAAAGTTGACTACACTTTATGTCAACCTGCGTGAAGCAGGATGCATCTGGTACGATCATAGTAATGTTTTAGTTACATTGCAACTGGGAAACAAGGCCCTGGGCTCTTCAGAATGAGTCTGACATGATATTGATAGTGCTGCTCCGGTCGGCTTGGTCGGTCACCGCTTTCAGTAGACAGATCAATGGCTGTGTCCATGAGATTAGAAATATAGGAGAGGAAATGTGTAGCAAGTCATCCAGCCAGCCGGCACCGGGGCTATTCTGTGTTCTGTTACACATCGTGTGGAGCTCAGCTTGGCTGAATATTGACAGATATATACTATTAAGGATCGGACCCTTTTTTTCAATTTTTGCCCATAATGACATACCCAAATCTAACTGCCTGTAGCTCAGGACCTGAAGCAAGGCATGCATATTCTTGGTACCATTTGAAAGGAAACTCTGAAGTTTGGGGAAATGTGAAAGGAATGTGGGAGAATGTAACACATTAGATCTGGTAAAAGATAATACAAAGAAAAAACAAACTGTTTTAGAAAATCTTTGAAATGCAAGAGAAATACCATATTGTATTATTCCAGCCCAGGTGCAATTTAGATATTGGCCACTAGATGGCAACAGTGTATGTGCAACGTTTTAGACTGATCCAATGAACCATTGCATTTCTGTTCAAACGTTTATATCAATACTGCCCAAAATGTGCCAAATTTGTTTATTAATTACTTTTCATGTTCAAAACTGTGCACTTTCCTCAAACAATAGCATGGTATTCTTGCACTGTAATAGCTTCTGTAAATTGGAGAGTGCAGTTAGATTAACAAGATTTTAAGCTTTCTGCCAATATCAGATATGTCTATGTCCTGGGAAATGTTCTTACTACTTACAACCTCATGCTAATCGCATTAGTCTACATTAGCTCAACAGTCCCGCAGGGGACCCACCAATCCTGAAGAAGTTTTAACATCCGTTCTCCTCTCCTCCCCTCTCCCTCGTCATTCCTCCTCTACGGCTAAAACATGCATCTTCAGGACTAATATTGTAACAAAAAAGAGAGTGCCAATAAGATGAAGCTTACAGAGTTGACAGAGTAGACTGTGTTTACATTTCTGGAATAGGAGAGTGCACACCAACAGCTCCACTGCGGTGCTGCTAGCCTTTAAGGTTCATTGCCTCTGGCTTTCTGACTGAGCTCTCCATCGAGGGCCGCAATGCCAGAGACATGCCTTTACACATCCAACCAGGCATCCAAATTGCCTGCAAGCATCGGTGAGTGGAAAGATACGACAATCCATCATTTTCTGTTCTCAGATTGTGAAACACACACACACACAGCAACTGAGGAAAGAAATGTATTTCAATCTGCAGAGTAAGTCAGTACAATATACAGAGTGACTATAAAGTCAGTATAATATACAGAGTTACTATAAAGTCAGCACGATATACAGAGTGACTTATGAAGTCAGTACAATATACAGAGTGACTATGAAGTCAGTACAATATACAGAGTGACTATGAAGTCAGTACAATATACAGAGTGACTATGAAGTCAGTACAATTTACAGAGTGACGAAGAGTCCCATCTTGACACAGACCCAGTCAGGATTCTCCAGGGGCGGGGCTTTGGACGTGAAAGAACAGTAAAGAAATAGAAGGGAGAGGGTGAACATGCAAAAATCAAGAAAAAAGAGGGAAGGAAAGAGGGAAGGAAAGAGGGATGTCAGACTGCCCTCTGAGCCACCTCTCTCTGTCCACCACCAGCACTCTGTCCTGACTGCCTTCTGAGCCACCTCTCTCTGTCCAGCCCCAGCACTCTGTCCTGACTGCCCTCTGAGCCACCTCTCTCTGTCCACCACCAGCACTCTGTCCTGACTGCCTTCTGAGCCACCTCTCTCTGTCCAGCCCCAGCACTCTGTCCTGACTGCCCTCTGAGCCACCTCTCTCTGTCCACCACCAGCACTCTGTCCTGACTGCCCTCTGAGCCACCTCTCTCTGTCCAGCCCCAGCACTCTGTCCTGACTGCTGTCTGAGCCACCTCTCTCTGTCCAGCCCCAGCACTCTGTCCTGACTGCCCTCTGAGCCACCTCTCTCTGTGGAGCACTCTGTGGAGCACTCTGTCCTGGGGCTGGACAGGGAAACATCATTATTTATTGCTATTATAATACCTACTGTAACACCCCCCCCCCCCCCAGTCTATTACCCCAAGTTATGGGGATGTGGAGGGTGAGAGGAGGAGGATTGATTACCTGTAGCCTCTACCAGACGTTATTCAAGTTGGCCATGACTGGGGAGAGTTCAAGGGATCAGCGACAATGATGGTAATGTGAAGGCAATTTGCCTCCCTTGTTAGGATGGAGGTAGATCGGCATGCCGTGTTACTCATGTAGTTTCGTGAATAGGATTTAATGATGTCTGAGAGATGGAGAACAGGAAAGACAAGGGTTTCCTCTGGGATGAGAAAGTGTATTTGCTCTCAAGATGTTCCCTTCACATGTTGTGTGGGATTTTCAAAATGTCATCCGGTGTCAGATCTAATGAGGTGATTACGGATTATTCTTCTCCTGCTGCAAGAAGAAGCAATACAGGAAAACACACTTCCTGTCTTTAAGAGAGGTGTTGTTACAATGAAGCAAAATGGAGAGAGTTTAAAAAGAACACAACTACATAGCAAGCCATATATAAAGGTACAACCTACACACTACCTGCTCTGTAGTAAGAGTGATAAACACACTTCCTGCTCCATAGTAAGAGTGATAAACACATTTCATGCTCCGTAGTAAGAGTGATAAACACACTTCCTGCTCCGTAGTAAGAGTGATAAACACACTTCCTGCTCCGTAGTAGGAGTGATAAACACACTTCCTGCTCTGTAGTAAGAGTGATAAACACACTTCCGGCTTCATAGTAATAGTGATAAACATACTTCCTGCTTCGTAGTAATAGTGATAAACACACTCCTGCTCTGTAGTAATAGTGATAAACACACTTCCTGCTTCATAGTAATAGTGATAAACACACTTCCTGCTCCGTAGTAAGAGTGATTAACACACTTCCTATTCCATAGTAAGAGTGATAAACACACTTCCTGTTCCGTAGTAAGAGTGATAAACACACTTCCTGCTCCGTAGTAATAGTGATAAACACACTTCCTGCTTCATAGTAATAGTGATAAACACACTTCCTGCTCCATAGTAATAGTGATAAACACACTTCCTGCTTCATAGTAATAGTGATAAACACACTTCCTGCTCCGTAGCAAGAGAAACACGCTTGTTCATTCATAGGGGAGAGTGAGGTAAGTTGAACCACTCTTGTTTTTAGGAAACCATACACAAAATGAATAATTTGACCAAATATGTAGGAATTTCATAGAGTCTGTGAAGGAACAAACCACATAAAAACCACAGTGGTAAGCAAGTTACCCCCCCCCCCCCAAAAAAAATAAAGATTTTCACCAAGTCAAATTAATGTATTGTGTTTTATGATGTACCATAGTGGATCATTTTAATATTGTTCTATACATCTGTTGGGGTCTCTATAAGCTTCAATATGAGGTCATAAACCTAGAATGAAAGTGCATCCTTGTAGCTTTGTGAGCCAATGGCTAGTTGAGCAAATTCAGGTGTTTTCTTCCCAGGCGTAATGCAAGAGGTTATTGCTGGGATATGAGGGAGCAACAGGGCCTGACCTATGTTAAAAGTGTAAAGAAAGGGCTCTTCTGAGTGGCGCAGCAGTCTAAGGTAATGCATTGCAGTGCTAGAGGCGTCACTACAGGCCCGGATTCGATCCCCGGCTGTGTCACAACCGGCTGTGATCGGGAGTCCCATAGGGCGTCTTGAGGGTTTGGCCGGGGGCGGGGCTTTACTTGGCTCTTCGTGCTCTGGTGGCAGGCCGGGCTCATGCAGGCTGACTTCGATTCTCAGTTGAACGGTGTTTCCTCCGACACATTGGTGTGGGTGTTATTAAGAAGCTCAGTTTGGCGGGTCATGTTTTGGAGGACGCATGACTTGACCTTGGGGTGTTGGGGAGTTGCAGAGACGAGACAAGATTGAAAGTATTTGTTAGGTGTTAAGACTGTGTTAAAAGATGCTTAAAAAGACGAAAAGTGATTGTGTTGAATTGTGTTTGGGAAATAAAATAACTTTTTTTAAGTACCGTAAATTCCGGACTATAAGCCGCAACTTTTTTCCCAGGCTTTGAACCTCGCGGCTTAAACAATGACGCAGCAAATATATGGATTTTTCCCGCTTTCACATTTTTTTTCTCCAAAAAAACACATTCTGTGACGTGCTCAGTTTTTTGCTGGCATGAAACTTTCATTAGACCAATGAAATTGCCGAACGGGTTAAGGTCAAACAACTTTTTTGTTTACTGTTTAGATTAAATTGAGCGCTCTCAAACTTCCCATCATTCTGATTACGGTAGTCATTTTGTCACCCTCATCATGGCAAAGACACGGAGAAATGCATATGATGCAGCTTCCAAGTTGAAGGCGATTGATCTGGCTGTTGGAAAAGGAAATAGAGCTGCTGCACGGGAGCTTGGTCTTAATGAGTCGATGATAAGACGTTGGAAACAGCAGCGTGAGGAATTGACTCAGTGCAAAAAGACAACTAAAGCTTACTGCTAATTTTTTATTTTTTGTTACAAGCCGTGTTTCGTTAAAGCCTATTTATTTTTGTTACAAGCCGTGTAACAAAGTTTAAGTTCAGGGATGCTGAACTTTAAAAAATGGCTAAACTTACCCCACTCTTCACTACCGTAATATATTGCAAAATCTATTCACTGATTGCGAACTGCTACTGGAAAAAAATTACCTGCTGTTCTTTTTATCTGCTCAACTGCTACTAGGAAAAATAACCTGCTGTTCTGTTCATCTACTGAACTGCAACTGGAAAAATAACCTGTTGTTCTTTTTATCTGCTCAACTGCTACTGGGGAAAATAATCAATTTGACTCCATTTCTTATTGAAATGTGTGACTGTTGAATTGCTTCATTGCTTAGAGAACACTTGCAAAATAAATAACAATGACTATAGTTCATCACTGTATGCCATTTATCAGTCTACAGTATTATTAAAGCTGTGTGTTTGTGTGAACAGTATTTACTGCAGAGAGACATCAGCTGACATAATAAAGATACCATACCGTCCGAGACCAGCACCTCTGACTCAAGATCAATACTGTAATATACTCACCTCAAAACAACATATCACCAATATGAATTAGAGCACAAATAATGGATGACAAAACAATTACTACTTCTCTTTCCCTCCATTCTCTTTGCTACCATTGCCCTTTACATTTTTTATCTTCAGGAAATAGATTTGGAGATGGATCACACCTGAAGCTGACAAAGTTTAATTTCATCCGTTCCCATGCATCATTATTCGAACAATACCATCGGCAGTTCAGAGAGCTTGTGTGCTGGGAATGGCAAGTCTGGTTTCCAATTCCGCACAGAATACAGAATTTCTTCCCTTGCACAACAAAAGGCAATCATTCCATTTGTGTTCCACACAATGGAAGCGCAGAGAAAGGGAATGGAAGAGGGATGGAGGGAGGAGAAGGGGGTAGAGAGAGAGAGAGGGAGAGGGAGGGAGAGAGGGAAGAGAAAGCGAGAGAGAGGGATAGTGCTGAGCAATTAAGATACATTTAGGTTATTTTTCCGTTTTTAAACAACTAATTGACCGATATCGGTTCAATTATTTGAATTCCTTTTTTTTCATACAGTTTCTCTTGAGATACAAGCCCGAACTGTGCGATGTAGTAGGGAGTTGTAGTTTCCAACAAGCCAATATTCTACACTGTTTAACGCAGAAAACGTGGTAATTAACTACAATGATAATAATCCATTGCGCACCCGCTAACTTGTCCGGTCTGTGTGGAGCAGACATGGAGACAGAGAGGTGAGAGAACGTGTGATGGAGAGAGATAAAAAGCAGTTGCTTTGCAAGGTATCTCTACCTGAAAATACATAATCTAAGTGGTTTGATAGTTGATATTCAGCAATCATAAAAGTATGCCTTATGTTTCTATGAAGAACTACTAAAATAGTGATTTTGTCAGACAGCATAGGAAGCAGCTCTATAAAGCTGAGATAATAAATAATAAAGTCATCAACTAAAACAAATGTAATATACACAACTGAAATATTTTAGTGAAGTAATGTGAATAAATTATGGTTGATAAGTGATAAGCAGTAATGGGCAGTCACTACCATCATGCATGCTAGCAGATAGCTATAGACTTCCAGTCATTGCGCTAATGCTAGTTAGCATTGCCTTGCGAAACTGAATCTAATTTCCTTCATACTGGACACAGAGACATAATGAGTTCATCTGACTCTGGGGAAGTAGATAACGGGCATCATTGCCAAACTCCCGAAGTATCCCTTTAATTGTTTTACTCTGTGTTGTTCCATCATTCAACCCACATAATACAATGTGCATTTAACGTTTAAAAAAATAATCAAAATCAAAAACCGTGATTATTTTTTTATAATCGAACCTGAAACCGAAACGACCTCAAAAAGTACTAATCGCTCAGAAAAGGGAGAAAGTTATCTGCAATTCCCAGTCTTCGTCTTTCTGGTTCATCTCTCTGAATGATAGATTAGAGATGAGAAGTGTAGTTTGCCATGCAGGGGGCAAAGGCAAGCAGTATACTGCTGTAGCTATGAGGTCAGCTCAGTACCGGCAAGATCAGCCTGCTACTGCATATTTAAATGAAACGTCCTCATAATACCTTTTAAAATTATAAGTATAAATATTGTTAATTAGAGTTATATTAGTAGCCAGACCTTTGCTGAAGGTCGTTGGCTGCTCTGTATTCAATGTCTTATTCTACAGTATGATAAACAGCTAGCTATGTATAGTGCAGTGAAGTGCTGTGTTTTCATTCAATATCTTTGTACCCCAGGTGTTATTGTGCTCTTGAACACTGAAGCCTTCCAAGCTAGGTTTACTGGGGTTGGATTCACTTGGTTGAAAAGTGCAACCCAACTCAATGACAATGCTTAAGGAAATACTAATAGGCTATATTTTCAACCTAAAGTGGAAGGTTGGTGGTGAGGATTGTGAAAAACCCTCGGACTGAATCAAAGAGCAGATGTTGACCTTTTTCCTGGAGATTACAAGTCGTCAGATCCCTGCCAAACGCCTCTAATGAGAAAGCCTGTTCACCACTCAAGTTCAGTCATAAAAAATCTATTAAGACTAAACATGGGATTCTATTCCCTCCGTTCATGCTTTGAGCCCTTGGTGTGAAGAAGCTTTGAAATTCAAAGAGTGGGCTCCGACCCAGAACACAATTCGGTAGCCTGCGATGCCATGCTGCCTGCCAGCCTCCAATGCCATGCTGCCTGTCAGACTCCTTTCATCTTCTAATGCATTCACATGGGAGCTAGCTCTCAGCTAGCTAGAGGAGGCCTCTTCAGGGATACAAATTTGTGCATAGTTCACAAGTTCATTTATTTTATTTCACAGACTGGTTGTGGCATTTGGAGAAGTCTTATCAGGAGCCAAGAACATGCGAGTCTAAAGTCTTGAAATGTTCCCCATCAGAGATCCCCTTCCCTGGGGGATAGAGAGAGAGGAAAAGGTAGAGCCTGGCTCTATTTCCAAAAACTGTCAGTCTCTATCAAAAGGATGAGACTAAGTAAGCCCAATAAATTCCTCAGAGAGGGGGGGGATAGAGAGAGAGAGAGAGTGGTAGTCCCATCCACCAAACTACCAGGTGTGAAACAGGGAAGGGACCCAGGGAGTATGCTAATTTGGTAGAGAGCAGACCTAGCTCACTCTATTAAATTAATAAAATCATGAACATTTTACATTTGGCTAGAAATTCAAAAGGAAATTATCTCAACAGAGAAATGTCTTCCTGTGTGCTACCTATATCCCCCCAGTAGAATCCCCATACTTTAATGAAGACAGCTTCTCCATTCTGGAGGGGGAAATCAATCATTTTCAGGTCCAGGGACATGTACTAGTCATGGCAACCTAAATGCCAGAACTGGACAAGAACCTGACATCCTCAGCACACAGAGGTACAAACACCTACCTAGAGGTGACAGCATTCCCTCCCCCATATGCCCCCCTAGGCACAACTATGACAACATAACCACTCTGGGGTAGGGGGCAGTATTTTGACATCTGGATGAAAAGCTCGCTCAAAGCAAACTGCCTGTTCTTCAGGCCCAGAAGCTAGGATATGCATATAATTGGTAGATTTGGATAGAAAACACTCTAAAGATTCTAAAACTGTTACAATAATGTCTGAGTATAACAGAACTGATTTGGCAGGTGAAACCCCGAGGACAAACCATCCAGGGAAAAAACAATTGAGGTCATAGGATTTTCCAATTGGTTTCTATGGGACTCCATTATTATTAGGAACCTGGTTGCAGTTCCTATGGCTTCCGCTAGATGTCAACAGTCTTTAGAAATTGTTCGAAGTTTTTCTTTTGAGAAATGAAGAAGTATGGCTGTTCTTTGTAAGTGTCACTCCAGGTGGACTCTACTGTTTGGTGCGTGTAAACTGGAACACGCTTCACGTTGTTTTTATCCGGAATTGGAAACAGTTTATTCTGTCTTAAATTTTATCAAGAACGTTATCTGCCTTAGGGTACCTGAGATTGGATTAGGAACGTTGTTTGAAAGGTTTGGTCCAAGTTTACAGCTAACTTATTAGTGTAACGTTCGGCGTCAGGTAATAAGGAAGCGGACCAAAACGCAGCTGGGAGCGAACACATGTTTATTCAACACACTGGAATTAAACATGTACACAAAAATCAAGAAAAATGCCGATACGTTACGTGCTCAAACAAAGAGACAACACCCCACAAACAGCGTGGGGAAAACAGCAACTTAAATTTGATCCCAATCAGAGACAATTAGCGACAGCTGTCTCTGATTGGGAATCGACAGAACCCAACATAGAAATAACCCACCTAGAGCCTACACAAGGCTAAAACGTAAACAAAACACAAACCAAGGAAAAATACCTAACATGACACACCCTGACCCAATATACCCGAGCTCACCTGGTCAGGGCGTGACAATTAGATACTTTGTAGGCGTGTTGGGCGAGTTGAAACCGGTGTATTTCTGAATCAAACGCGCAAAATAAATTTACATTTTTGGGACATATAGAAGGACATTATCGAACAAAAGGACCATTTGTGATGTTTCTGGGACATTTTGGAGTGCCAACAGAAGAGGATCTTCAAATGTAAGGCATTAATTATATTGCTATTTCTGAATTTTGTGGCGCACCTGCCTGGTTGATATATGATTTTCATGTGTTTGTATGCGGGGCGCTGTCCTCAGATAATCGCATGGTTTGCTTTCACCGTAAATCCTTTTTGAAATCTGACACAGCGGCTGGATTAACAAGAAGTTAAGCTTTATTTTGATGTATTACACATATATTTTCAAGAATGTTAAATATTTGAATTTAGTATTTTTGAATTTCGTGCTCTGCAATTTCACCGGATGTTGGCCAGGTGGGACGCTAGCGTCCCACCTACCCTAGAGAGGATAACCAACAGAAATGGGTCACAACTCCTGCAGCTCTGTCACCCGCTGGGTATGTACATAGTCAATGGTAGGCTTCGATTGGACTCCAATGGTAGGTACTCCTATAGCTCATCTCTTGACAGTACTACTGTAAACTACTTTATCACTGACCTCAACCCAGTCTCTCAGAGTGTTCACAGTCAGCCCACCGACACCCCATCAGATCACAGCAAAATCACAGTCTACAGAACAATACTCAATCACAAAGCATCAAAGCCAAATTAAGTCAATAAACTTAAGAAATACTATAGATGGAAGGAAAGTAGTGTGGAAACCTACCAAAAAACAATTAGGCAACAACAAATTCAATCCCTTTTAGACAACTTCCTGGACAAAACGTTCCACTGTAATAGTGAAGGTGTAAACTTGGCAGTAGAAAACCTGAACAGTATATTTTACCCCTCAGCTTCCCTATCACATAAAAAAAATTCAAACAGAAAACCAAAGAAAATGAACAACAATGACAAATGGTTTGATGAAGAATGCCACAACCTAAGAAAGAAATTGAGAAACCTATCCAACCTACAACAGAAAGACCCAGAAAACCTGAGCCTACTATGGTGAATCACTAAAACAATACAGAAATAACCTTCGGAAAAAGAAGCACTTCAGAAATCAGCTCAATGTAATTGAAGAATCCATAGACTGAAACCACTCCTGGGAAAATTGGACAACACTAAACAAACAACAACATGAAGAGTTATCTATCCAAAATGGAGATGTATGGGTAAATCACTTCTCCAATCATTTGACCCTATAACAAAGTACAAACAGCAAAAGAAATATACATGATCAAATGCAAATCTTAGAATCAACTATTAAGACTACCAGAACCCACTGGATGCTCCAATTACATTAAATGAACTACAGAACAATATACAAACCCTCCAACCCAAAATGGTCTGTGGGGTTGATGGTATCCTCAATGAAATGATAAAATATAGAGACCACAAATTCCAATTGGCTATACTTAAACTCTTTAACATCATCCTTAGCTCTGGCATCTTCCCCAATATTTGGAACCAAGGACTGATCACCCTAATCCACAAAAGTGGTGGCAAATTTGAGCTCAATAACTACCGTGGGATATGCGTCAACAGCAACCTTGGGAAAATCCTCTACATTATCATTAACATCAGACTACTTCATTTCATCAGTGAAAACAATGTATTGAGCAAATGTCAAATTGGCTTTTTACCAAACATGACCCAATTTCAGGAAACTAGGCGTATGTAGCAAGTCACGACTTCACTGGACAGCTGTTTGAACGTAAATATTTTTGTTGTTGTTGCAGAACTGCCTTCTCAAACATGTGAATTTTCATGTGCCTTAATATCAAACTTGTATGCCACCTGTAAATACGAATCAAATGGTTAAATTACAAGCTTAGTTGGTTTAGCCACAGAAAAAGTGGGTTAGCTTCCCGCTAGCTGAGATAATGAGTGGGCTAGACATGCCGAGAGATGGGTTTGGATTGGTCTGCCATATAGCATGCGACTGTGGAATTCGAGTATGACAGCTAAGGAGATGGAGAAAACACCAGTCTGGATTGCATCGTCGAACTAAGGGCAACCATGCATGGCATCAGACAGGAGACACGTCCAACTATGATGTATACTGGAAAAATAATCTAGCTAGCTACATTTTCAGATATTACACGTTTCTAATTTTGACAGAAAGTGGTTTAATTTCAAGTGTATTGTTACCTAGCTAACGTTAACTGGCTGGGTCGCTAACTAATTTTATGTCATGCATTGGGATTCATTGTTTACCTAGCTAGCTATCTAGCTAAATTTCGCAACAAAGACTCTCGTCTTAGTGTGCCAGAGCGCAGAATAACTGATACATTTTTGAACGCTCAACACCGGTTGAATATGTCTGGTGTCAGTAAAGTCAGCAACAAATCGTAATTCAGTTGTTGCCAGCAGCACTGTTACAGTCACCAACGCACTGGATAACATGAAAACTGCCTAACCAGCTCTGCTAGGGGGAGTAAAATGGTCAGAGTGGGGTGTTCTCTCATTATGTGTCTGGAAGTAGCTAGACAATGTTAGCCAGTTAGCTTGGGTGCTTGACTGTCGTTGTGAGGTCAGAGCTTTCGGAACAACCCTACTTATTGGCCAGAGCGTCCAGTGTGCGTTCTGAACTCGAAAAGCTCTGAATTTACGAACGGACAATCTGACACAGTTGCAGTCACCAACACTCTGGATAACATAACAGGCTAACCGGCTCTGCTAGGGCGAGTAATGTTCAGTGAGCTGTTCTCTAACTCTAGATGTTTGGAAGTAGCTGGTAAGTTAGTGTCACATCCTGACCATAGTAAGTTGTTATTTTCTATGGTAGAGTAGGTCAGGGGTGTTTGTTCTATGTTTTCTATTTCTATGTTTAAGTTCTAGTTTTTCTATTTCTATGTTGGGATTGTTTGGGTTGATCTCTAATTGGAGGCAGCTGATCCTCGTTGCCTCTGATTAGAGATCATATTTAAGTAGGGGTTTTTCTCTTCCTGTTTGTGGGTGATTATCTTTTGAGTAGTGTTTTCCTCTCTGCGTTACGGTTTGTTGTTTTTGTATTTTCAAGTATTTAAGTGTATTGCATTCAGTTTCACGTTTAATAAATATGTGGAACCACAACCATGCTGCGCGTTGGTCCGATCATTCAAACAGCCGTGACAGTTAGTACAGAATGCACGCAGCAACCCTTAAAGAGATGGGGCTAAGGCTTAAGAGGGTGTGAACAATGCTGAATGGCTGTAGACAAAGAAGGGCTATCCAATAGTAGTACCGAAACATGGTTTTCTCAAAAGTGAGTTAACATTACTGCCACAGGTAACTTCTACAAAGCTGAGAGACAAAGCAAGAAGAGCCTTCTATGCCATCAAAAGGAACATAAAAGTTGACATACCAATTAGGATCTGGCTAAAAATACTTGAATCAGTTATAGAGCCCTTTGTTGTTGTGGGGTCTGGGGTCCACTCACCAACCAAGAATTCACAAAATGGACAAACACCAAATTGAGACTCTGCATATAGAATTCTGCAAAAATATTTCTCTGTGTCAACATAAAACACCAAATAATGCATGCAAAGCAGAATTAGCCTTCCCTGTAGCTCAGTTGGTAGAGCAGTTGGTAGAGCATGGTGTTTGCAACACCAGGGTTGTGGGTTTGATTCCCACGGGGGGCCAGCACAGAAAAAAAAAGTATGAAATGTATGCATTCACTACTGTAAGTCGCTCTGGATAAGAGCATCTGCTAAAATGACTAAAATGTAAAAAAAAAAATGTAATTAGGCCAACACCCGCTAATTAGCAAAATCCAGAGAAGAGCCGTTAAATTCTACAACCACCTAAAAGAAAGCGATTCCCAAACTTTTCAAAACAAAGCCATCAACTACAGAGAGATTAACCTGGAGAAGAGTCTCTTAAGCAAGCTGGTCCTGGGGCTCTGTTCACAAACAGACCCCACAAAGCCCCAGGACAGCAACATAATTAGATCCAACCAAATCATGAGAAAACAAAAACATAATTAGTTGACACATTGGAAAGAATTAACAATGTAACAATTAACAGAGAGAGAGAAACAGACTATGTTCTATTTGGAAACCACTGACGAGAGAGATGAGTTGCACCATGCCAGTCCTGCATTCTGTTAACAGTCTCTCATGGGAAGGCTTGTCACACAACCATAGGACGTTGTTTCAGTATGAGATGGATTTCTGTTTCCAACATAAGTGGATATGCCAAATTCTTGAGGTTGCTAAACAGCCTTAAGCGGCAGTAGCAGCCAAGAGATCTGATGTCTCAGCACTGACAACCACATAGATCAGCTTTGTATTGCTTCTTCGTCAGCGCATTTGTGTATGGTGCCCGGATGACTCAAAGATGATGAAAAACAAATATAAAGGAGGGACATTAGCATGAAAACTCCTCGCATTTCAACCGATGCATAAAATATCTGCACTTACTATAATGAGCGACGATAAAAGTTGTCACGCAGCGCGACGGAGAGAAGAGGAGAGGAGATCATCCTGATTGATGTTGCACACTAGAGTGTTAAGGAGTGGTAGCCTCCCTAACAGAGATAGCATCACAGTAGAGACTGGTAGTCTCCCTAACAGAGAAAACATCACAAGAGAGAGGTAGCCTTCTTAACAGAGATAACATCACATTAGAGAATGGTAGCCTCCCTAACAGAGATAACATCACATTAGAGAGAGGTAGTCTCCCTAGCAGAGATAACATCACAAGAGAGCGCTAGTCTCCCTAACAGAGATAACATCACAGTAGAGAGCGGTAGCCTCCCTAACAGCGATAACATCACATTAGAGAGTGGTAGCCTCCCTAACAGAGATAACATCACATTAGAGAGAGGTAGTCTCCCTAACAGAGATAACATCACATTAGAGAGTGGTAGCCTCCCTAACAGAGAGAACATCACATTAGAGAGTGGTAGCCTCCCTAACAGAGATAACATCACATTAGAGAGAGGTAGTCTCCCTAACAGAGATAACATCACATTAGAGAGTGGTAGCCTCCCTAACAGAGATAACATCACATTAGAGAGAGGTAGTCTCCCTAACAGAGATAACATCACATTAGAGAGTGGTAGCCTCCCTAACAGCGATAACATCACATTAGAGAGTGGTAGCCTCCCTAACAGAGATAACATCACAATAGAGAGAGGTAGTCTCCCTAACAGAGATAACATCACATTAGAGAGTGGTAGCCTCCCTAACAGAGATAACATCACATTAGAGAGTGGTAGCCTCCCTAACAGAGATAACATCACAATAGAGAGAGGTAGTCTCCCTAACAGAGATAACATCACATTAGAGAGAGGTAGCCTCCCTAACAGAGATAACATCACATTAGAGAGAGGTAGCCTCCCTAACAGAGGTAACATCACATTAGAGGTAGCCTCCCTAACAGAGATAACATCACAGCCTCCTCATTGCCCACTCTTCCCTTCCGTCCTGTCCCCCCTCTCGCTCTTTCACTCTATTTTTCTCACTGTCCTGTCCTCCAGCTGTCTCTTTTTTCTCTCTGTTGTTTTCTCCAGCTGTGTCTGTCGCTCCCTCTCTCTCTCCCTCTCTCTCTCTCTAAATTCCCTGGTGAAGACAAAAGGGAATGTATTTCCCCACCATGCTGTGTGACAAATAGCTCTACTTGTTTCAAACGGACCACAGCAAAAGGACAATGATAAGAAGCCTGTCAACTAACTGTCATTTGGACAATGATAAGAGGCCTGTCAACTAACTGCCACTTCCCCTCTCTGTCCCCACTCTCCACATCTCACACCACTGTAGAGAGGGTACTGTAGGGAGGGTACTGTAGGGAGGGTACTGTAGGGAGGGTACTGTAGAGATGCTACTGTAGGGAGGGTATTGTAGGGAGGGTACTGTAGGGAGGGTACTGTAGGGAGGGTATTGTAGGGAGGGTACTGTAGGGAGGGTACTGTAGAGATGCTACTGTAGAGAGGGTACTGTAGAGAGGGTACTGTAGGGAGGGTACTGTAGGGAGGGTATTGTAGGGAGGGTATTGTAGGGAGGGTACTGTAGAGATGCTACTGTAGGGAGGGTACTGTAGGGAGGGTACTGTAGGGAGGGTACTGTAGGGAGGGTACTGTAGGGAGGGTACTGTAGAGATGCTACTGTAGGGAGGGTACTGTAGGGAGGGTACTGTAGGGAGGGTACTGTAGAGATGCTACTGTAGGGAGGGTATTGTAGGGAGGGTACTGTAGAGAGGGTATTGTAGGGAGGGTACTGTAGAGAGGGTACTGTAGGGAGGGTACTGTAGGGAGGGTACTGTAGGGAGGGTACTGTAGAGATGCTACTGTAGGGAGGGTACTGTAGGGAGGGTACTGTAGGGAGGGTACTGTAGGGAGGGTACTGTAGAGAGGGTACTGTAGGGAGGGTACTGTAGGGAGGGTACTGTAGGGAGGGTACTGTAGAGATGCTACTGTAGGGAGGGTACTGTAGGGAGGGTACTGTAGAGAGGGTACTGTAGGGAGGGTACTGTAGGGAGGGTACTGTAGGGAGGGTACTGTAGAGAGGGTACTGTAGGGAGGGTACTGTAGGGAGGGTACTGTAGGGAGGGTACTGTAAGGAGGGTACTGTAGGGAGGGTACTGTAGGGAGG
The DNA here is from genome assembly GCF_901001165.1 of Salmo trutta. Classification (NCBI taxonomy): domain Eukaryota; kingdom Metazoa; phylum Chordata; class Actinopteri; order Salmoniformes; family Salmonidae; genus Salmo; species Salmo trutta. The sequence continues at coordinate 48,218,704 of NC_042958.1, forward strand.
GTACTGTAAGGAGGGTACTCTAGAGAGGTATCCCATTGTAGGTGGGAAACCGAGATACGTAGCTGAGATATGTAAGCAAGTTGTTTTTAATGACCTGAACATATTTGAGTAAATAAACACTATGAAGTACTGATATTAGTACTTTGTATTTTTTTGTGTAACTGACAATAATTGAGTCTGTTATGAAGAGCTTTGAAACAGTGCTCCTCTCATCTCGTCTCCTGCAGAGTATAACATACTCTTCCTGAGAATGTCTCTCCTCTCCTGACCTGTGGTGGATGATAAAGCAGGACCAGCCTCTCTCCAGCTCTGAGATCTGAGGGAAAAACCGGACATACATTACCAGTCAAAAGTTTGGACATACCTACTCATTCAAGGGTTTTTCTTTATTTGTACTATTTTCTACACTGTATAATAGTAGGGAAGACATCAAAACTATGAAATTATACATATGGAATCATGTAGTAACCAAAGAAGTGTTAAACAAATCAAAATATATTTTATATTTGAGATTCTTCAAAGTAGCCACCCTTTGCCTTGATGATAGCTTTGTACACTCTTGTCATTCTCTCAACCAGCTTCACCTGGAATGCTTTTCCAAAAGTCTTGAAGGAGTTCCCACATATGCTGAGCACTTGTTGGCTGCTTTTCCTTCACTCTGCAGTCCAACTCATCCCAAAGCATCTCAATTGGGTTGAGGTCGGTGATTGTGGAGGCCAGGTCATCTGATGCAGCACTCCATCTCTCTCCTTCTTGGTCAAATAGCCCTTAAACAGCCTGGAGGTGTGTTGGGTCATTGTCCTGTTGAAAAACAAATAATAGTCCCACTAAGCGCAAACCATATGGGAAGGCATATCACTGCAGAATGCTCTGGTAGCCATGTGGTTAAGTGTGCCTTGAATTTTTTATAAATCACTGACAGTGTCACCAGCAAACATGTCACCAACAACATCACGCCTCCTTCTCCATGCTTCCCGGTGGGAACCACACATGCGGAGAACTTCTGTTCACTTACTCTGCATCTCACAAAGACACAGCAGTTGGAACCAAAAATCTCAAATTTGGACGCATCAGACCAAATGACAGATTTCCACCGGTCTAATGTCCATTTGCTCGTGTTTCTTGGCCGAAGCAAGTCTCCTCTTATTATTGGTGTCCTTTAGTAGTGGTTTCTATGCAGCAATTTGACCGTGAAGATGATTCAAGCAGTCTCCACTGAACAGTTGATGTTGAGATGTGTCTGTTACTTGAACTCTGTGAAGCATTTATTTGGGCTGCAATTTCTGAGGTTGGTAACTCTAATGAACTTATCCTCTGCAGCAGAGGTAACTCCATACCTGTGGCGGTCCTCATGAGAACCAGTTTCATCATAGCGCTTGATGGTTTTTGCGACTGCACTTTGAGAAACTTTCAAAGTTCTTGAAATTGTTCGTATTGACTGACCTTCATGTCTTAAAGTAATGCTGGACTGTCGTTTCTCTTTGCTCATTTGAGCTGTTCTTACCATAATATTGACTTGGTTTGTATATCATCCCCTCCACTACATTGGTTTGTATATCATCCCCTCCTCCCTCAAACGCATTAAGAAGGAAAGAAATTCCACAAATTAATTTTTAACAAGACACACCTGTTAATTTAAATGCATTCCATGTGACTACCTCATGAAGCTGGTTGAGAGAATGCCAAGAGTGTGCAAAGCTGTCATCAAGGCAAAGGGTGGCTACTTTGAGGAATCTGAAATATAAAAAATATTTTGATTTGATTAACAATTTTTTGGTTACTACATGATTCCATGTGTTATTTCATAGTTCTTCACTATTATTATACAATGTAGAAAATAGTACAAATAAAGAAAAACCCTTGAATGAGTAGGTGTGTCCAAACTTTTGACTGGTACTGTATGTTTACCTGCGATAGAGAGAAAACACAGGTGGCAGTTAGCTAGCTCTACAGCTATGCAACTAACACATTCCCCAATTTTTCACTATCACACACTTCTCCCTCAATCCCAACATAATATCTCCTCCCTCTCTGTATTCAGCTGAGAATGCACCACCTGAGAGCGACAAAGAGGGAGATGTCTACCGGTCTCTTCTCTCTAAGTGGGCTCCTGAGTGGCACAGTCGACTAAGGCACTGTTTCTCAGTGCTAAAGGCGTCACTACAGACACCCTGGATCAAATCCAGGCTGTATCACAATCAGCCGTGATTGTGGGTCCCATAGGGTGGTGCACAATTGGCCCAGCGTCGTCTGGGTTTGGCCGGTGTAGGCTTTCAGTGTAAATAAAAATTTGTTCTTAACTGACTTGCCTGGTAAAATTTAAAAGTGCATTAGAGGAATCTTGCCCTTAGCCCTAGCTGCTAATGAGTGCTCTGGCCCCATTGATCACTGAAGGATCATATCAACATGCCACTCACTGGGTATTTTCCACAGCGCTCATCTGACAGGTCAGTGACAACACCACCCAGCATCTTTGGAGGCTCTGTACTGTGTATGAAGGCAGAGGAGGAGGAGGAAGGTGACTGATTGGGTTGACATTTAGAGAGTGTGTCATATAAATGAACAAAGATGGGATCTCTGTGGTTTGTGTGTCTTGACATCGTAGGAGGCTCTCCCTGTTTGTTGTTTACAGTATGTCTTTGTCTCCTTGACGACACTAGCAAAGCTTTTAAGATTCTTGGGGGAGGATGTTTTGGTTTGAGGCGTCCGGTTTCTTAATCATGCACTCTGATGGTTCTGTATGTCGCTATTCTATCAAATCTGAGTCATTTCAAATCTGATTCATTCCAAATGTGATTCAACTGCATCTTGGAGAAGAGTGTTTTAACGACAGTGGGAGTTTTTGGGCAATGATGGAATCATCATCATTCTCTGAATAAAAACGAAGAAAGATTTAGAAGAAAACTATTTGTCAATATGACACAACACAACTCCATGAAGGTAGAAAATGTCCTTTGGCAGTATTCCTTTCACTCGCACCTCTAGCCCTCTGGTTGATCTGAAAAGGCATTTTTTCATTTTTTTCTCACTTAATGTTCTGTTTTAACTTATGATACTGCAAAATCAACTTCTAGTCTGGATAAAAGGAGAATAGTGAATGTACTCATATACTGTAAGTTGTAGACTATATGTGTTGAGAATTCACAGTAAGCTATAAAAATAAAGAAAGTTGCACACTCTATATATAAACTCCCAGTCATTTTGTGGGGTAAATCACCAACGTTTCAGCATCACTGTGCCTTCATCAGGGTGATGTCATGAATGCTTGAACCAAGTTATGTAGACAAACAGTGCAATTAGTGCAACCAATGACAATAGTGAGGGGTGTGTCATAATGATTAAGTTAATTGAAATGACTGTAACGGTTGTCGTCGGATAAAGCGGACCAAGACGCAGCGGGGAAATGTGCACTCATCTTCTTTTTTATTTAGTTGGCAAAGAAGGTGAACCAAAAATAAACACATACACAAAAAGAAACAACGACGAATAACAGTCCTGTAAGGCTTGAAGCTATACACATAAACAATCTCCCACAAAACACATACCTATATATAGGACTCTCAATCAGAGGCAACTAAAAACACCTGCCTCCAATTGAGAGTCCAACACCCAATTACCTAGACATAGAAATACTAAACTAGAGAGAACATAGAAATACAAAAAACATAGAACATAACCCAAAACCCGGAAATAATAAATCAAACACCCTTCTAAACAAACCACCACCCCGAACCACATAAAACAAATACCCCCTGCCACGTCCTGACCAAACTACAATACAAATAACCCCTATTACTGGTCAGGACATGACAATGACTTGAGTGAAACTGTTAAAAAACAATAGTTTATAGCACATTGAATATATTAGGCTATTGTTATCATATGGAAACATAATTCAATATTGTACATAATATTAGCATCAACATACATTATTGTTTAATTCAATTTCACATATATACTTAATTGTTTTCTATTTAATTTAATTTCTTTGATACATGTACTTTTTTGGTTCAACCATAATGCATAATAAGCATCATCATATTGGGAGAGCGCTGACAAGCTATCTTCAATATTGCGACCACGCTTATAGACCACCATTAGGGGTTCCTTGAAGAGGTGTGCGATTGTTTTTTCTAATTGCAGAATATGCAAGTGCTTTTTCAGGATTGCATTAATTTTCTCCAAACACTGTGTACTTGGCGTTGTTTTTCTTATTTGGTTGAAAATTCACAGTAAACACAACAATATTAATTAAAACTGTCCACATCCAGATTTACTTCTCCCACTGTACTGACTGGTATCATTATATCAATCATACCAGACCCGCATCATATCCACAAAAAACAATCCATTGCCATGAAAACCAATTTGAGTCCATCACCAACTGGAATCACCAACTGGAATTAACGCTGGGCTTGACAATGTAATTAGGTAATAAATAAATAAACTATGTGGGATGTAGTCTTTGTCTAAAGTAATGACTTCTATCCATGGCTGAATGTTGAATCATCCTCACTGACTGGCATATGGAAGTGGAAATGAAAATGACTGTCTTCTACCAATCAAAGTCTTCAAGTTGAATTTGAATGCTTCGTCGAATTTGCATGCATAGCTAGCTGTCAATCCATCTGCTCTCTAGACTGTAACTGAAAATTTCAATCAATCAAGGTGGAATGTAGTTTTAATTTCTTCCCGTAACTGACATGGCAATTTCAATCTGGTTACTGAGTGCTAAGCTTTGTATTCCCTATGGACCTCCTAGCTTGGCTAAATATGTGTGACACGTCTGAATGTGACAGTGATGTACTGTACTGATTTTGTTCAGGACAGTCACTGAATAAGAAAAAAGGCTAGTCAATACATACAGTCCTGTACTTGTATTATTTTCTACTTTAGGTCACAGTCATGAATACAGTTTGTTATGGGAGACTTGCAAATGCATTGCATCACCACTACTGTAGGAAGCAGAAAGACTAGAGCATCTCTGATTTGCTCTGTTTTCAGGAGATATCTTTCAAAAAAGTTTCTTAGAGTTTCTGGAGACTTGAAGATCAGCTCAAACTGAATTGTAGATGTATCTTGGATCATAGTAGCTATATCAACCGAAAATGTCTACTGCAATAGCGTGGCTGAATGTTAACATTCACAGTATACAAACATACTTCAAAAAATATATTTGATAAATAAAGGCTCTGACTATGTAGGGAATGGGGTTCCCTTTCAGAGACAGTGCAGGACAAAACAACAAAAGCAAAGGAATTCAAAGGAGGCATCTTGGTCATCCAGACAGATGGCGTTGGAGAAAGGAGTGTCCCACTAGGCACAGACGTCAGTTCAACCTCCACATTTGGTTGAGTTGTCAACTAAATTGAATATAACGTGAAATCAACAAAAACATTTTTGGATTTAGGTTAAAAGTTAGGTGAAGAAAATATGAAAATCCCTTACATTGATGACTTTTTGCAAATCCAAATAGTTTTCCACGTTGATTCAATGTCATCACATATATTTTGGGGTTGAAAAGACGTGGAAACAACATTAATTCAACCAGATTTTGCACAGCGTTGTCTGTCTCTCAGAAAGATAAAGCCCAGATAGAGAGAGAAAGGCTGAGAGAGAAAGAGAGAGAAGCCCATGAGGAGTCAGGGCCAGCACAGCTTCCCTAGACTACTGAACAGATGGCTATTCAGCCCTCAGACTACACCTGTCCTGTCTTCTTCACACACCTATAAGAAGAGGAAGGCTTTTAATTTGCCAAGCAAGTGGCACATTTTTCAGTATTTTCAGATGTATTTTCAAAACTCAAAACTGATAACACTTGTAATGCCCCCTATCTTGTGTTCAGAACCTTTGATTGTGAATTCATTCATCTTTCACACTTGAGTCAGTCATGCAAGATTTACGTTTTCCGTGAAATACCATGAGAATATTTAGTGTCGTCCTCAATACATCAGATAATGATAGGCTTACCACACCGTCCAATGTTTTTACAGTAGCCAACTGCTTTACATCACCCCTATTTCTGAGGATGTATTATACGTATGTACTGTATAAGGATAATGAAACTGGAGGACACGTTTCTCAACATAAAATGTATTGTACATGTCAAGTTATAGTCAAATGCTGTATGGAAATTATATTTACCATCTATTCTTTCTATTCACCACTTCAAAAAGTTTTGAAATGTTTATATTGTATTTTTGCTATTGAATTAAAAAGTAGTTAAAGTGACTACATACTTGTGAAAATGTACCACATACTTGTGAAAATGTAGAACATATTTGTGAAAATATAGTAGGTACTTGTGAAAATGTAGTAGATACTTGTGAAAATATAGGAGGTACTTGTGAAAATGTGGTAGATACTTGTGAAAATATAGTAGGTACTTGTGAAAATGTAGTAGATACCTGTGAAAATGCAGTTGATACTTGTGAAAATGTAGTACATACTTGTGAAAATGTAGACACTTATGAAAATGTAGCACATACTTGTGAACACGTAGTATATACTTGTGAAAATGTAGTAGATAATTGTGAAAATGTAGTAGATACTTGTTAAATGTAGCAGATACTTGTGAAAATTTTGTAGATACTTGTGAAAATGTAGTAGTTACTTGTGAAAATGTGTTAGATACTTATGAAAATGTAGAAGACACTTGTGAAAGTGTAATAGATACTTGTAAAAATGTAGAACATAATTGTGAAAATGTATAATATACTTGTGAAAATGTAGCACATACTTGTGAAAATGTATAACCTACTTGTGAAAATGTTGGAGGTACTTGTGAGAATGTAGTACATAGTGGCGAAAATGTGTTAGATACTTGTGAAAATGTAGGAGATACTTGTGAAAATGTAGGAGATACTTTTGAAAATGTTGTAGATACTTGTGAAAATGTACTACATACTTGTGAAAATGTAGCATATACTTGTGAAAATGTAGTAGGCACTTATGGAAATGTAGGACATACTTGTGGAAATGTACCACATACTTGTGGAAATAAAGCAGATTTTTGTTAAAATGTATTCGATACTTGTAAAAACGTATTCGATACTTGTGAAAATGTTGTAGATATTTTGGAAAATGTAATAGATACTTGTGAAAATATAGTAGTTACTTGTGAAAGTGTAATAGATACTTGTGAAAATGTATCACCTACTTGTGAAAATGTAGTAGGTACTTGTGAAAATGTAGTAGATAGTCGCAAAAATGTGTTAGATACTTGTGAAAATGTAGGAGATACTTGTGAAAATGTTGTAGATATTTTGGAAAATGTTGTAGATACTTGTGATAATGTAGTAGACACTTGTGAAAGTGTAATAGATACTTGTGAAAATGTATCACCTACTTGTGAAAATGTAGTAGGTACTTGTGAAAATGTAGTAGATAGTCGCAAAAATGTGTTAGATACTTGTGAAAATGTAGGAGATACTTGTGAAAATGTAGTAGATATTTGTGAAAATGTAGTATATACTTTTGAAAATGTATAACCTACTTGTGAAAATGTAGTAGGTACTCGTGAAAATGTAGTACATAGTTGCAAAAATGTGTTAGATACTTGTGAAAATGTAGGAGATACTTGTGAAAATGTAGAAAGACCTATGGAAATGTACCACATACTTGTGAAAATATAGCAGATATTTGTGAAAATGTGTTAGATACTTGTGAAAATGTAGTAGATACTTGTGAAAATGTAGTAGACACTTGTGAAAATGTAATAGATACATGTGAAAATATAGTAGTTACTTGTGAAAATGTGTTAGATACTTGTGAAAATGTAGTAGATACTTGTGAAAATGTAGTAGACACTTGTGAAAATGTAGTAGACACTTGTGAAAATGTAATAGATACATGTGAAAATATAGAACATTCTTGTAAAAATATAGCACATACTTGTGAAAATGTTGTAGGTACTTTTGAAAATGTAGTACATACTTACATTTGTGAAAGTGTAATAGAATCTTGTGAAAATGTATCACCTACATGTGAACATGTAGTACATACTTGCAAAAATGTGTTAGATACTTGTGAAAATGTAGGAGATACTTGTGAAAATATAGCACATACTTGTAAAAATATAGCACATACTTGTGAAAATGTAGCGTGAACTCCTTTGTGGTGGACCCAGTGTTGTGGTGAACCCTAGCAGGCAGATGTGAATCTTCCAGCTAGTCTAAAGCTAAGCAAAGCCCCTTTGACCTTTACTATATTCCCCAGAGAAACAACAACAATACACTGACTGTAATTAACTACTAAACACACACTTATACACACACACACACACACACACACTGCCTGTAATTAGCTACTAAACACACACACACACATACAAACACACACATACTCACACACACTCACACATACACATACAAACACTCACACTGCCTGTAATTAACTACTAAACACGCACACATATACACACACACAAACTCACACATACACACACATACACACACTCACACGCACTGTAATTAACTAGCCAAACAGACGGCGGCTTATTCAACATGAACTAGATCACGATTCACAGTTTGGTTCTGACTAACTGAGGAAATGTTGTTGTGGCCTTGGTTCAATAGCGTGATTCAGTGGTCTGTTCTAGCCTTTAGCAACGGCCCAGTACAAAATCAACTTTTTCCCTCCATTTTGGAGACTAATTTCCAGAGACCTGAAAGGGCAGGCTTGGGTAAAGCTAATCACTGATCTCTGCTCAGCTCAATATCGCCCGTTCGTTTTCTATACATTAGCGGGACGTTAATTGATATCGAACAATAACAGAGAGAGACAGAGTAAAAAAAAGACAACGGAAAAGAGAGAAAGAGGAGAGGGATGAAAGAAGACCGAGGAAGCCTTCCCTGTAGCTCAGTTTGTAGAGCATGGTGTTTGCAACGCTAGGGTTGTGGGTTCGATTCCCACGGGGGGCCAGCACAGGAAAAAAAAAAATGTATGAAATGTATGCATTCACTACTGTAAGTCGCTCTGGACAAGAGCGTCTGCTAAATGACTAAAATGTAAATGAAGAGAGAGAAAGAGGAGAGGGGTGAAAGAAAACAGAAAAAGAGAGGGATGACAAAAATAGACAGAAACACACATACAGCCTAGATCTACTGTCACCAAACGTAGTTTGCTTGTGCATATTTTTGCAAGTTAGCCCAGGATATTTAATTTTATATTCTACGTGCTAAGATCCCAATCTGAAAATGTGCTTGTTCTGCAGCGAAAAATATCAGACAACCCATTGTTACAAAACACAAATGTAACAGCAGAAATCTGGGATACTAAACCATACACCATACTGCCTCACAAACATACAGCTTGGGATGGAAGCAGACAGAGAATTGTCTGTGATGTTGGAAGAGAGAGACTAAAAACTAAAAAAGATTCCTAGATATATAATCTGGCAGTGATTCTCATAACTGATGTTTCATGGGGGAACTACAAAGAGGAGTGAGAGAGAGAGAGAGAGAGAGAGAGAGAGAGAGAGAGAGAGAGAGAGAGAGAGAGAGAGAGAGAGAGAGAGAGAGAGAGAGAGAGAGAGAGAGAGAGAGAGAGAGAGAGAGAGAGAGAGAGAGAGAGAGAGAGAGAGAGAGAGAGAGAGAGAGAGAGAGAATGAATGAATACAATTGTGAACAGTCCTGCCTCCAGGGACCACAACACACTGAGACACAAAAAAGGAGCAAAGACGGAAACTGCTAATTTTATGTAAACAAAAAAGGATTTTTCTCTCAATAGAACAACAGAAGCAAAGCAGAGAATCTTCTCAGATGGAACGGAATAGGGTGAAATAGAAATGTCCCTCTCTCTGTCCCTCTCTCCATTCCTCTGCAGTTGGTTGGCCGAGCCAAACCGTGACACCTCTCGGTGAGGAAGAGAGATATTGATTTATTGGAGCATCACCTGATGCTGACCTGGTCCCACTCCAAGCCTCCATCCGTTCCTCCAGCCCAACAGAGAACAGGGTTTATGGGCAGGCAACAGACTAGACGTCAGCCAAACCCAGGGATAAATCTTTACTGTGTAAATCTGCAGAGCCGCACATATTAAATCAATGACAGATTCCTCATCTGATGTAATTAATATGATGAACATGGAATCAGGAAGTTTTGACAGTGTGAAAATAGATTGTATGAATCTCCCAGTGTATAATAATTTATATAACTTCTCCTTTTGGCTCTACTGTACAGTACAGTGCTGCTACCGTCCAAAAAGACTGCTGCTATCACCCAAAAAGACTGCTGCTACTGCCCAAAAAGACTGCTGCTACCGTCCAAAAAGACTGCTGCTATCACCCAAAAAGACTGTTGCTACCGTCCAAAAAGACTGCTGCTACCGTCCAAAAAGACTGCTGCTACCGTCCAAAAAGACTGCTGCTACTGTCCAAAAAGACTGCTGCTACCTCCCAAAAAGACTGCTGCTACCACCCAAAAAGACTGCTGCTACCACCCAAAAAGACTGCTGATACCACCCAAAAAGACTGCTGCTACCGCCCAAAAAGACTACTGCTACCACCCAAAAAGACAGCTGATACCACCCAAAAAGACAGCTGATACCACCCAAAAAGACTGCTGCTACCGCCCAAAAAGACTGCTACTACCACCCAAAAAGACTGCTGCTACCGCCCAAAAAGACTGCTGCTACCACCCAAAAAGACAGCTGATACCACCCAAAAAGACAGCTGATACCACCCAAAAAGACCATAAATCATGAGGACGGACAACACTTGGCTGTGTGTTGATTTCAAGGAGTCAAGCTTCCGATGTAACAGATGCAAGATACTTTTCCCTATGGCACTGTATATGTAGAAGCTACAGTTTAGCTAGACAAAGTGCAGGAGATGGACACACACACTCACTGGTGTACCACGCACCCCCACACCCCCCACCACACACACAATTTAAGCAGCATTGATCAGCAGCAGGTTAAGCAAGTTGCATGAAATATCCATAGTGTGACATATATGAGGTAGGTAGAAGAGAATGTATCACAACAGGCCAGTCTACTGATCACTAATTAACACACAGGGAAACTCAGGGCCTAGCAAATGACAACCGTCTGGAGGTGTGTGTGCGTGCGTGCGTGCGTGCGTGCGTGTGTGTGTGTGCGTGTGCGTGTGCGTGCGTGCGTGCGTGCGTGCGTGCGTGCGTGCGTGTGTGTGTGTGTGTGTGTGCGTACATTCGTCCGTCTGCGTGCATGTGTGTTTGTGTCTGTGTGTGTGGCCTTCGTGGGTGTATGTTGCTTGCAGGCTCATCATTTCCACCCCACGCTATAAGCCAACATCACATTCAATTATGAAGCACATATAGCAACGAATTCCTATATGCCTGGAAATATTGAATATACCCCAACACCGATAATAATGTATAACAAAGCCGAGTTAGCACACATTAGTGTTAGAAGGTAAAGCACTTTGGGTTATAGAGAGAAAATGCTGACGTCACCCACGGGGTGGAGGTGGAAGGTACAAATTAGTGTCTGGTGGGTTAGAGAGAGAGAGAGAGAGAGAGAGAGAGAGAGAGAGAGAGACACAAAGAGAGAGTGAGAGAGAGAGAGAGAGAAAGAGAGAGATAGAGAGAGACAGAGAGAGACAGAGAGAGACAGAAAGAGAGAGAGAGAGAGAGATAGAGAGAGAGAGCGAGAGAGAGAGAGAGAGAGAGAGACAAAAAGGGGGGAAAGAGAGATAGAAAGAGGGAGGAAAGCTGAAGAGAAGTATAGTACCAGAAGTAAAGTACCCGAAGTATAGTACCATTGTTGACTCAGCAGAAAGAGCCTCTTGGTGTGATCTGTGTATGGAGGGATAGTGATTGGTGGATAAGAGGTTGGATAGATTTATATAGATAAGATTTGTAAGGGTAAGAGGTTAGATAGAGTTGGATATAAAAGATTAAGGATTATATAGATAAGATATAGAAAGTACTGTACCTTTGGGCTGGCCGCGTCCCAAAGTGACAAACCCAGAGGAGATGAAGGTATGAAGGTCGTGACCTCCACTGCTGCGGACACTCTCCTTCCCGTAGTGGAGACCTGCAAGAGCCAATCACAGAGTCAGAAACCTGAACATGTTGTAAACCTATAGGGATGTGCTCACACATTGAGGAGGATTCTTCCAAAGACTGCTTACTTGCAAAGCTGATTTTTCTATTAATTTAATATATCTTTGGTTTAAACCTCTTTTTTTGAATCACCTGAGAGCATCAGAAACTTCAGACACTGTGTCATACATTATTCTCACTATCACTGTTGCTATTAGAACAGTTGATCATTGTCCCTTTAAACTACAAATGGAAGAAAATTAGTCTTCAGATCCGGAAACAACTAAATATCCAAACCTATTAAAAAGCTATATATTTTATCTGCTCACAGGCAAGACCACTGTGAACCCAATCATGCTTCACTTACCAGAGGTTACCATAGCTTCGGATATCATGTCTTAGGCTGACTCCGCTGGGCCCAGATATCATGTCTTAGGTGTACCCCGTTGGGCACATATCATGCCTTAGGCCTACCCCAATGGGCACAGATATCATGTCTTATGCCTACCCCGTTGGGCACATATCATGCCTTAGGCCTACCCCAATGGGCACAGATATCATGTCTTAGGCCTACCCCGTTGGGCACATATCATGCCTTAGGCCTACCCCAATGGGCACAGATATCATGTCTTATGCCTACCCCGCTGGACACAGATATCATGCCTTAGGCCTACCCCAATGGGCACAGATATCATGCCTTAGGCCTACCCCAATGGGCACAGATATCATGTCTTAGGCCTACCCCACTGGACACAGATATCATGCCTTAGGCCTACCCCGCTGGGCACAGATATCATGTCTTAGGCCTACCCTGCTGGGCACAGATATCATGTCTTAGGCCTACCCCGCTGGACACAGATATCATGTCTTAGGCCTACCCCGCTGGGCACAGATATCATGCCTTAGGTGTACCCCGCTGGGAACAGATATCATGTCTTAGGCCTACCCTGCTGGGCACAGATATCATGTCTTAGTCCTACCCCGCTGGGCACAGATATCATGTCTTAGGACTACCCCGCTGGGCACAGATATCATGTTGCAAGGACTACCCCGCTGGGCACAGATATCATGTTGCAAGGACACACAAACACTGCCTGTGTAACCTTTATCATAGGCATGCCACATTCCTGACCCCAGCAGGTGTCCTATGAATGTAAAGGCTCTCTTCAACCCCCTTCTCCTAATTCCTTTCCCATCTCATTAGGTGAGATAGCGTGAAGCGTCGCGAGGGAAAAGGCTACGCATTATGCATGTATTGTCCGTGACATAAGGATACGTGACTTTCACCTTCAACCGTCACCTTTCGCATGTGAAAGACGTATAAGGTGTTAAAGGTACTGTACCATTCACACGTGAGAATACCGTTTTCTTTCTTTGATCTTACCTTCTCTAGTTCCCGTCTCTATGTTTTTTTGTGAGCAGAATAATGTGAATAATCAGATCATTTCATTACGGAATGAGAGGGAGAGGTGGTGTTGTGTAGCTCAGAGGGACAGGCAAGGTTATTCATCTCCAAGGGCGATGAACCTTTACCACGGTGAGGCAGACGGAGGTCATTTACATGGCTGTCAACTGTGGAGAGTGCATGGTGACATGGTGACATGCACGTAGTCTCTAGCATATACTCTCTCTATATATATATAAATATCTCCTCCATCTCCTTCTTTCTCTTTCTCTCTCTCTCTCTCCCTTTTTCTCTCTCCATCTTTCTCTCTTCCTCTCTCTTTCTATATTTTATCTCTCTCCCCTTTCTTCCTCTCTCTCTCTCTCTTCCTCTCTCTTTCAACTCTCTCTCCCCCTCTCTTTCATCCCTCTCCCCTCTCTCTCTCTCTCTCTCTTTCTTTATACATTTCCTCCCTCCCTCTCTCTATCTTTCTCTCTTTTTCTCTCGTTCTATATTTTATCTCTCTGTCCCCCTTTCTTCCTCTCTCTCTCTTTATCCCTCTCTTTCTCTCTATTTCAATTTTTTCTCTCTCTCCCCCTTTCTCCCTCTCTCCCCTCTCTCTCTCTCTTTCTTTATCCCTTTAACCTCCCTCCCTCCCTCTCTCTCTCTTTCTATATACCTTTTCCTCCCTCCCTCTCTCTCTCTTTATCCCACTCTCTCTTTATCCCTCTCTTTCTCTCTATTTAAATGTTTTCTCTCTCCCCTCCCTCTCTCTCTTTCTTTATCCCTTTAACCTCCCTCCCTCCCCCCTCTCTCTCTGTCTCTCTTTCTTTATACCTTTTCCTCCCTCCCTCTCTCTCTCTCTCTTTATCCCTCTCTTTCTCTATGTTCATAAATCACCCCTGCAGAATAAGTACTCATCCTTTGTAAGAACCAATCTACCCATGTTGAACTGTACAATATTCCTTTTTCATGGCAACATTGCTTGACCGCTCATAAAACAAATGGGTTGAAAAGGGCTGTAAAATATTACCTTAAAAACAGACGTAAATGCATGACGCCATTATGCAAAATAGCCCCTACTGAACAAGAAGTAATTGTAAGGTTTCTACACTCAAAGGTCTTCATAAGATTAATTACAACCTCATACCTGCATCGCCACCGACACATCTCTCTCATATTCACACAGAAGTGGATTTATATTAACCATGTTGACACAGTCAGCATAGAAATACTCCTCTTTAAATGGAAGTGATGATTATCAAACCCACAAGGAGGGAGGGAGGGAGGGAGGGAGGGAGGGAGGGAGGGAGGGAGGGAGGGAGGGAGGGAGGGGGGGAGGGAGGGAGGGAGGTCACTGAGAAGATGTTATAGCCATGCAATTTTGGGATTAATTGGTGGGAGATTAGGAAAACAGAAAATGTAGAGGGCAGAGTGAATCTGATTATAAATCGTATCTTAATTAAACTAATTAAATCATAGTTTAGTAATCCAGGCAAAACTCATGCATGCTGTCCTGAAAATCTTTCCAAGCAATAAACACAGACAAACACAGACATGTACAAACACACACACATGCGCGCACACACACATATGTCCGCAAAAATACATGCACACACTCAGAAACTAAAGGGCTGAGGGAAATGTACCAAGGTCATGTCAAAACACGGTTGCGTAAAAAGCGAGAAGGTTAAATTGTTATCATGTGCATATACTCTACACTCTTAGAAAAAGGGTTTTAAAGGGTTCTTCAGCTGTCCCCATAGGATAAACCTTTTAGGTTCCTGGTAGAATCCCTTCTTGTTTCCAGATAGAACTCTTTTGGGTTAAATGTAGAACCCTCTGTGTAAAGGGTTCTACATGGAACTCAGAAAGGTTCCAGCTAGAACCAAAAACAGCTAATGGATGACTAGATGACCTTACAGCTAGTGGATGACTGTATAACCTATATGTTAGGTCATATAGTAATCTGTTAGCTGTTAGGTTATGTAGTCATCCATTAGCTGTTATGTCATATAGTCATCCATTAGCTGTTATGTCATATAGTCATCCATTAGCTGTTTGGTTATACAGTCATCCATTAGCTGTTTGGCTATACAGTCATCCATTAGCTGTTTGGTTATACAGTCATCCATTAGCTGTTTGGCTATACAGTCATCCATTAGCTGTTAGGTTATACAGTCATCCATTAGCTGTTTGGCTATACAGTCATCCATTAGCTGTTAGGTTATACAGTCATCCATTAGCTGTTTGGTTATACAGTCATCCATTAGCTGTTTGGCTATACAGTCATCCATTAGCTGTTTGGCTATACAGTCATCCATTAGCTGTTAGGTTATACAGTCATCCATTAGCTGTTTGGTTATACAGTCATCCATTAGCTGTTTGGCTATACAGTCATCCATTAGCTGTTAGGTTATACAGTCATCCATTAGCTGTTAGGTCATATCGTCATCCATTAGCTGTTAGATTATCTTTGTCATCCATTAGCTGTTTGGTTATACAGTCATCCATTAGCTGTTTGTTTGTGCAGCAGTGTCACCATTGAACTTTGAATGTCAGGGAAACTGTTGTTGTTTTTGAGTCACAAATAGGACCACTGACCCTAAAATGTTAGAATATGGATACTGGGCAGAGTGAAAACAGCTATTCTCCACACGACAATAAACATGACTTCCTCTATTCGTACTTAATTAGACAACAACAAAAAATCCTGAAGAACTCATTATTCAATGAAGTTTCTCTTTTTCCCCTTTGTTTCTTTACTTCAAACCGTTTAAGGTACAAATCTTTGCAAGGCCTCTAAAAGAATCAACTCTCAAGGACTTTTCCTTGTTGTGGCTGCAGGGTGCATCGTGTTTACCCGAAACCTGCCTCTGAAGCATACAACAACAAGCAGAGTGGATAAGAATATAAATAGCAGCCTTTGCCGTGCGCCGCATGGTTTCCTATTCTGCTGTCTGCACTGGATCTGTTTTGAAGGAATATACTGTATCATTCTAAAAATGCCCGGACGGCGGGAAGTTTTTTTTTAGCAATGCACCAAGGATACCCATGATACACCTGACCTGCATTTATAAATACTCTGAGTGTAATTTAAGGGAAATAATATTGTTGGGGGTTTTATTGTTGTGATGCGGAAAGCTACTAGACAGCATTAGAAAAAGACAAATAGGGGGTGCATACATTTGTCCTGTTTCACTGCATGAACAAGTGGGTAACCTGTATGAGTGTGAGGTGTGAAAAGAAAATTAGTTTTTTGCATATCCCAACTTCCACTGAGACACCCTTGGAGAGTGGGGCCACGACCAGGTTTTAAGATCAGAGGGGACAGTGATGTCATTTTATCTCTTGGCTCAGCCTCTCCAGACCTTTAGCTGTAGTTGTCATCTGATTCCAGACCTTTTGCTGTAGTTACACCTGGTTTACTAAGACTCTGTCATCTGATTCCAGACCTCTCAAACACACGAGTGGCCAGTCTTGGAAGGCTGCAGTGTGCGCGCAGGGCGTAGAGGATTTTCTTTCTTTCTTTTTAAATGTTCTATCTATCTAACTGTGTCATCCATATTCATGTGTGGCACATTTTGCCACACATGAATAGGCATTTTCAATGCGAGTGAGTGGTATCTATGTGTCTCTCTCTCTCCCCCCGCCCTGCTGTACTACCGATTGCTAACCCATTAGTCCATACAATATTAACTCCCAATGTATACACACACATTACCAATGCCTTCTCTCCTCTGCCTGTCACTGTGTGTCATGTCCAAGCCCACAGGACTGCTGTGTCCCCAGTGGAAGGAGAGCTGGGCTGGGCTGAGCTAGCCTACGTGGTGAGCTGCGTTCACTAGCTAACACTAACGACGTTCATGTGCAGGAATGCAGGCAGGCAGACACACAACCAGACAGGCAGGCAGGCAGTTAGGCAGGCAGGAAGGAAGGCAGAGATACAGAAAGACAGACAGAGAGAGAGAGAGAGTAAGAGAGGGAGAGAGAGATTCCTGACCTCCATTGAGTATGACTACCCATAAGGTCACAGTGAGCAAGTCAGCCAGTCGGGAAGGTAGGAGTAGGACTGTTATGATGACCGTATTACCGTATTGGTCACGAGTCATGACTGCAGTCAAATTCCATGTGACCGTTTAGTCACGGTAATTAGGCTTCTCCAAGCTCTGATGCTGCTGATGGTCATTAGTAGCCTACCAAACTAATCACTCTGACATCAATATAATATAATCAAATATAATCGAAAATCGAATCAAACACTTCATGAGAGCCCATGAGCTCATGTTGCGTAACATTTCTATAGGCTATGCAATAGTGTGAATTTTGATGGCCCCTATGAGAAAGATGAGGATCCCATCTTTCTATAGACTAGGCCTACTATATGTATTTCTCAACTTTCCTACTATTAAGCACATTGCTTATATTTACAACAGGAGTATAGCCTACTTGGCTGGCATGAAAATTAACCACGGGAAAAATGTCCTCCATTCGCTATTTTTGTCCCCTGTTCCGAGGCAGGTGCATGATAACGGTCCATTCTAAATCTAAACTAATTTCACACATATATTATTTAGTATATGTAAAGACAAGACTAAATTAAGAATAGTCTGATGGGTGACAATATTAGCCTATCATTGTGAAGGATACCCAGCTTAAGGCAAGAAACAGCTCGTAACTTTTTTTTGCAACTTTTTCAAATCATGTAGCCTAGCCCATAGGCCTATATGTTTAGAAATCAAACCTCCGCCTTGGGTCAGTACTGCCATCTATTGGTAAACATAAATATACCAGGTTACTACAGTTTGTATCATAACTAAAGTGGCCAAATAACACCTTAAAATGAAGCACATTAATCCTATTTATTACAACCGGTGTAGAGCCTAACTGGCATACATAGGCGGCGTGTAAGTTTCAAGTTTGGGGAAGATAATTTTCACCATATAATTAAACCTTTATAATAAAGCAGTACATGCATTATCACATTTGCGGTCACATTTGAGATTGATGTTTTCCCGCTACTTGCATTTTGGAACATTTGCGCTTATAGCCTGCTGCCGTGTGCGCATTGCTGCGCTTATAATGTGAAGAAATAGCTAATAGTTTATCAGCATTTTAAGCTAAATGTTCTGATCTGTTTCATCATCCTCTTTGATTTAAAAGTGGTTTTGATGCTAGTGGTTGTATTAATTTGGATCTATTGCATCCCACAACTGTCCCAGACTATGTTTGGAATAGAAGGACAAGTTGACCAATAGAATAGGGAGATAGTAGATTGACATAGGCTAGTGCTTTTGCTGATCGTTAGGCTTATTCATCTTGTAGGCTGAGGAAAAGTAAACGTAGATAGCTCTAATATCTTCAATAAGCGCCTAAGAATTCGAGAAGGAGGCATTTGCGTCACCAATGTGTCCGTCTTCACTTGTAGCCTTCTTCGGAGCTAAGATGCCTGTGAGAATGACCCGATCACGTGACGGGCATTGGCTAATAAGAATTGAGATATCTGAGAGAACCATGTGAGTGAGAGGTGCCCGGAAGAGAAGGGAATTGTAATTTTTATATTCAGCCCAAGGGCACAACGGCCACTGGCCGCCAAATGCATGGACTTTTCTAGGGGGCATTAAGGCCACACAAGGGGGATGCCGCCAGGAAATTCGAGGCATTATCAAGTGCTTGTCAAATTGTGAATGAGAGACTGATGAAGTGTGTGCAGCCTGCGCAAAAAAACTAATCATGAGACTTTATTCAAATCATCATTAGAGTCACATCATACAGCCTTAGAATGTATTAAAAATCAAAACATATAGCGCGACATTCGTATCACAACTAAAGTTACATTAATAACTATAAATTAAGAATAGAAGAGGACCTGTTCCTTTGTTAACCGCTCAACACAGAATAGTCGCATGTTCGTACTCCCTCATAATTCGTTTGGAGAAAAATATCCTTTCTATTTTATTCAGTTATGTTCAATAGTATTCTGTATACTATAAAATAATAAAAAATAATGCCATGGAATTCGAAGCAAATCTTGTCTGCTAAATGAACTAGTGTAGCCCACAGCCATATGGCATAGCCAGATCAGTGACTAACATTAAGGACAACTCAGAATATGCTATTCTGTTCTTCTGAAATAGACTGCATTTTCTTCATATCATGTTTCTTTAGACCTGTCTAAAATCAATAATGGATTTATTGTGATGGTGGAGGCTATATTACATGGATTTATTAGACTTTTTAAAATGTAGATGTTCCAAAGGTCTGCATCAGTGGCTTGTAGGCTGTGTGTGGAAGCCATGAGATGCTAAATGTGTGTATGTTAATTAACGGGCAAATTACAGTGAGACCGGCAGTTATTTGCTTGACAATCACCGGCTAACAAAATGTGATGACCACCACAGCCCTAGCTGGCTGCGCAATTTCCCTTTCCTCCCTTTCCTGGCATGGCTCGTGACGCCCTAGCATTAGGACTAGATTGATACAGTGAATCAGGGGGACAAACGGGACCTCTGACTGGATGCATACTGGGGTCGACATGGCCCGCCACGCTCAAACCTGACACACCTGAACAGCCCGCACCTCTGTCTGTCTGTCTGTCCCGCTGTGTGTCTCTACGTATCTTTTTTTGTCTACGCGAGTGGGTTTTTAGGTCTGTCTGTCGATCTTACCTTTCTCACCTGTTGTGTTGAGGTGGAAATCTAATACTAGACTCACACATACTGAGATTGTGTAATCTAAATGACGTAAATGAAACTGAAACCTGAGCACACCTATCTCAGGCCGTGTCCGAAATCTGTCTAATGTACTAAAACCATACTATGTACAAACCTAACTATATACTATGTAGAACAGTTTAGTTGAAATGTAACCAACAACTATCAACATACTAGAATCACCCATATTGAGAATACGTAAACTAATACTACACTCACCCATACTAAGAATGTGTAATCTAATACTAGACTTACCCATAATGAGAATGTGTAATCTAATTCTAGACTCACACATACAGAGAATGTGTAATCTAATACAATACTCAAACATACTTAGAATGTGTAATATAAAACGAGACTCACCCATAATGAGAATGTGAAATATGTGTAATATAAAACTAGACTCACCCATACATAAAATGTGTAATCTAATAATAGACTCACCCATACTGAGAATGTGTATCTAATACTAGACTCACCCATACTGAGAATGTGTACTCTAAAACTAGACTCACCCATAATGATGTGTAATATAAAACTAGACTCACCCATAATGAGAATGTGTAATCTAATACAAAACTCAAACATACTTAGAATGTGTAATCTACTACAAGACTCACCCATACTGAGAATGTGTAATCTAAAACTATACTCACCTATACTGATAATGTATAATCTAATACTAGACTCACCCATAATGAGAATGTGTAATCTAATACAAAACTCAAACATACTTAGAATGTGTAATCTACTACAAGACTCACCCATACTGAGAATGTGTAATCTAAAACTATACTCACCTATACTGATAATGTATAATCTAATACTAGACTCACCCATAATGAGAATGTGTAATCTAATACAATACTCAAACATACTTGGAATGTGTAATCTAATACTACAGTCACCCATATATAGAATGTGTAATCTAATACAATACTCAAACATACTTAGAATTTGTAATCTAAAACTCGACTCCCCCATACTGAGAATGTGTAATCTAATTCTAGACTCACCCATAATGAGAATGTGTAATAATACTAGACACACCCATAATGAGAATGTGTAATCTAATACTAGACTCACCTATCCTGAGAATGTGTAATCTAATACTGGACTCACACATACTGAGAATGTGTAATCTAAAACTAGACTCACCCATCTGAGAATGTGTAATCTAATACTAGACTCACCCATACTGAGAATGTTTAATAGAGTACTGTACTCCCCCATTTTGAGAATGTGAAAACTAATACTATACTCACCTATACTGATCATGTATAATCTAATACCAGACTCACCCATAATGAGAATGTGCAATCTAAAACTAGACTCACACATACTTAGAATGTGTAATCCAATACTAGACTCACCCATACTGAGAATGTGTAATCTAAAACAATACTCAAACATACTTAGAATGTGTAATCTAATACCAGAGTCACCCATATATAGAATGTGTAATCTAATACAATACTCAAACATACTTAGAATGTGTAATCTAATACAAGACTCACCCATATATAGAATCTGTAATCTAATTCAATACTCAAACATACTTAGAATGTGTAATCTAATACTAGACTCACACATACTGAGAATGTGTAATCTAATACTAGACTCACCCATACTGAGAATGTATGTTATAAAACTAGACTCACCCATACTGAGAATGTGAAATCTAATACTAGACTCACCCATGCTGTGAATTTGTAATCTAATTCTTTACTCACCCATACTGAGAATTTGTAATCTAATGCTTGACTCACTCATATTTAAAATGTGTAATCTAATGCTAGACCCCCCATACTGATCATGTTTAATCTAATACTCGACTCACCCATAATTAGAATGTGTATTCTAAAACTAGACTCACCCATGCTGAGAATGTGTAATCTAATTCTTTACTCACCCATACTGACAATTTGTAATATAATGCTTGACTCACTCATATTTAAAATGTGTAATCTAACACTAGACTCACCCATAACTGAGAATGTGTAATCTAATACTAGACTCACCCATACTAAAAATGTGAAATCTAATGCGAGACTCCCCCATACCGATCATGATTAATCTAATACTCGACTCACCCATAATTAGAATGTATAATTATACTAGACACACCCATAATGAGAATGTGTAATCTAAAACTAGACTCGCACATACAGAGAATGTGTAATCTAATACAATACTCAAACAGACTGAGAATGTGTAATTTAATATTAGACTCACACATACCGAGAATGTATAATCTAATACTAGACTCACCTATATACAGAATGTGTAATCTAATGCAATACTCAAACATACTTAGAATGTTTAATCTAATACTAGACTCACACATACTGAGAATGTGTAATCTATTACTAGACTCACCCATACTGAGAATGTGTAATCTAAAACTAGACTCACCCGTACTGAGAATGTGTAATATAATACTAGACTAAACCATAATGAGAATGTGTAATATAATACTAGACTTCCCCATCCTAAAAATGTGTAAAATAATACTAGAATCACCCATACTTAGAATTTGTAATCTAATACAATACTCAAACATACTTAGAATGTGTAATCAAATACTAGACACACACATACTGAGAATGTGTAATCTAATACTAGACTCACCCGTACTGAGAATGTGTAATACAATACTAGACTAAACCATAATGAGAATGTGTAATCTAATACTAGACTCACACATACTTAGAATGTGTTATCTATTACTAGAGTCACCAATATATAGAATGTGTAATCTAATACAATACTCAAACATACTTAGATTTTGTAATCTAATACGAGACTCACACATACAGAGAATGTGTAATCTAATACAATACTCAAACATACTTAAAATGTGTAATATAATACTAGACTCACCCATACTGAGAATGTGTAATCTAATACATTACTCAAACATACTTAGAATGTGTTATCTATTACTAGAGTCACCAATATATAGAATGTGTAATCTAATACAATACTCAAACATACTTAGAATTTGTAATCTAATACGAGACTCACACATACAGAGAATGTGTAATCTAATACAATACTCAAACATACTTAAAATGTGTAATCTAATACTAACTCACCCATATATAGAATCTGTAATCTAATTCAATACTCAAACATACTTAGAATGTGTAATCTAATACTAGACTCACCCATGCTGAGAATGTGTAATCTAATTCTTTACTCGCCCATACTGTCACGTCCTGGCCAGTATAAGGGTTAATTAGTATTGTAGTTTGGTCAGGACGTGACAGAGGGTATTTGTTTTATGTGGTTCAGGGTGGTGTGTTTGGTTAAAGGGTGTTTGATTTAGTATTTCCGGGGTTTTGGTTGATAGTCTATGTTTATGTATTTCTATGTCTAGTCTGGTGAGTGTGTTTCTATGTTGTGTTGATTGGGGTTGGGACTCTCAGTTGAAGGCAGGTGTTGTCTATCTGCCTTTGATTGAGAGTCCCATATATTAGGGTGTGTTTGTGGTTGTTATTGGTGGGTGATTGTTCTGTGTTGAGCTTTGCTTGGCCAGACTGTTTTTGTTGATCGTTCGTTTCTTTGTTATTGTTGTATGTTCATTTTTGGAAGTAATTAAAAATGAAGATGAGCATACACGTACCTGCTGCGTATTGGTCCTCCTTCACCGACGACAACCGTGACACATACTGAGAATTTGTAATCTAATGCTTGACTCACTCATACTTAGAATGTGTAATCTAATACTATACTCACCCATATCTGAGAATGTATAATCGAATACTTGACTCACCTATACCAAAAATGTGAAATCTAATGCTAGACCCCCCCATACCGATCATGTTTAATCTAATACTCGACTCAGCCATAATTAGAATGTATAATAATAATACTAGACTCACCCATAATGAGAATGTGTAATCTAAAACTAGACTCGCACATACAGAGAATGTCTAATCAAATACTAGACTCACACATACTGAGAATATGTAATCTAATACTAGACTCACCCATATACAGAATGTGTAATCTAATGCAATACTCAAACATACTTAGAATGTGTAATCTAATTCTTTACTCACACATACTGAGAATTTGTAATCTAATGCTTGACTCACTCATACTTAGAATGTGTAATCTCATACTAGACTCACCCATCTGAGAATGTGTAATCTAATACTAGATTCACCCATACTGAGAATGTTTAATCGAGTACTGTACTCCCCCATTTTGAGAATGTGAAAACTAATACTATACTCACCTATACTGATCATGTATAATCTAATACTAGACTCACCCATAATGAGAATGTGCAATCTAAAACTAGACTCACCTGTACTGAGAATGTGTAATATAATACAATACTCAAACATACTTAGAATATGTAATCTAATACAAGACTCACCCATATATAGAATCTGTAATCTAATGTTTGACTCACTCATACATAGAATATTTAATCTAATACTAGACTCACCCATAACTAAGAATGTTTAATCTAATACGACACTCACCCATATTTAGAATGTGTAATCTAATACTAGTCTTACCCATACTGAGAATGTGTAATCTAATACTAGATTCACCCATACTAAGAATGTGTTATCTAATACTAGACTCACCCGTACTGAGAATGTATAATCTAATACTAGACTCACCCATGATTAGATTGTATAATCTAATACTAGACTCACCCATAACTGAGAATTTATAATCGAATACTAGACTCACCCATACTAAAAATGTGTAATCTAATGCTAGACTCACCCATACTGATCATGTTTAATCTAATACTCGACTCACCCATAATTAGAATGTGTAATAATACTAGACTCACCCATAATGAGAATGTGTAATCTAAAACTAGACTCGCACATACAGAGAATGTGTAATCTAATACTAGACACACCCATAATGAGAATTTGTAATCTAATACAATACTCACCCATACTGAGACTGTGTAATCTAAAACTAGACTCACCAATACAGAGAATGAGTGATCTAATACAATACTCAAACATACTTAGAATGTGTAATCAAATACTAGACTCACACATACTGAGATTGTGTCATCTAATACTAGACTCACCCATACCGAGAATGTGCAATCTAATACTAGTCACACCCATACTGAGAATGTGTAATATAATACTAGACTCACTCATACTAAGAATGTGTAATCTAATACTAGACTCACCCATACTGAGAATGTGTAATCTAATACTAGACCCACCCATTCTGAGAATGCATCGTCTAATACTAGACTCACCCATACAGAGAATGTGTAATCTAATACTAGAGACACCCATAATGATACTTTGTAATCTAATACTAGACTCACCCATTTTGAGGAAGTATATTCTAATACTAGACTCACCCATACTGAGAATGTGTAATTTAAAACTCGACTCACCCATACTGAGAAAGTGTAATCTAAAACTAGACTCACCAATACAGAGAATGAGTCATCTAATACAATACTCAAACATACTGTGTCACTTCCTGACCAGTATAAGGGGTTATTTGTTATTGTAGTTTGGTCAGGGCATGGCAGGGGTGTGTTTGTTTTGTGTTGTCGGGGTTTTTGGGTATTGTTCTATGTTTTGTATTTCTATGTTGTGCATTTCTTTGTGTTGGCCTGGTATGGCTCTCTATCAGGGACAGCTGTACATCATTGTTGCTGATTGGGAGCCATACTTAGGTAGCCCTTTTTCCACCTGTCTTTGGTGGGAAGTTGTTTTTGCACTGCTGTGGTTTGCCTGCAAACTGTCTAGCTGTCGTTCGTTTTTTCTTGTTTTGTGTAGTGTTCAATAAATGTTAAGATGAGCATTCACATACCCACTGCATTTTGGTCCAATCACTACGACGGCCGTGACAGAACTTCCCACCAACAACGGACCAAGCAGCGGAGGTAGGAGCAGCAGAGCTATCTAGAGTCATGGACTTGGGAGGAGATTCTAGCTGGAGAAGGACCATGGAAGAAGGCTGGTGACAACCGGGAATGTTATGTGGGAACACGGCTGGCATGGAAGCCTGAGAGGCAGCCCCCCAAAAAATGTTGGGGCACACGGGTAGGTTGGCTAGGCCAGGACTGGGACTTGAGCCAACTTCCCGTGCTTATTATGGGGAGCGATGGAACAAAAGAGCACCGTGCTATGCGGAAGTGCGCACGGTCTCGCCCATCCGCACACACAGTCCGGTACGGGTGATACCAGTCCCCCGTAAGTGCTGTGCTAGAGTGGGCATCCAGCCTAGGAGAAGTGCGCCGGCACAATACATCTGGCCACCAGTGCGTCTCCTGGGTCCAGGCTACCCTACGCCTGCTCTACGCACGGCAGCCATTGGTTCTCAGCACAGCCCAGTTCGCCCTGTGCCAGCACTCCGCCCGTGCAGGGCTACGCTGACAATCGAGCCAGGGCGGGTTGTGCAGGCTGTGCGCTCCAGACCTCCAGTGTGTGTTCAAGACCCGGTGTATCCAGTTCCTGCTCCTCGCACTAGCCCTGAGGTGCGTGTCCCTAGTCTGGCGCCTCCAAAGCCAGCATCACGCACCAGGCCTCCAGTGCGTCAGCCTAGTCCAGTACGTCCTGTTCCTGCTCCTTGCACTAGCCCTGAGGTGCGTGTCCCTAGTCTGGCGCCTCCAAAGCCAGTCCCCCGCACCAGGCCTGTAGTGCGTCAGCCCAGTCCAGCACGTCCTGTTCCTGCTCCTCGCACTAGCCCTGAGGTGCGTGTCTCTAGTTTGGCGCCTCCAAAGCCAGCCCCACGCACCAGGCCTTCAGTGCGGAGTCCCCATCCAGAGCTTCCGGCGACAGTTCCCCGTCCAGAGCTTCCGGCGACAGTTCCCCGTCCAGAGCTTCCGGCGACAGTTCCCCGACCAGAGCTTCCGGCGACAGTTCCCCGACCAGAGGTTCCGGCGACAGTTCCCCGTCCAGAGCTTCCGGCGACAGTGCCCCGTCTAGAGCAATCCGGCGACAGTTCCCCGTCCAGTGCTTCCGGCGACGTCCTACAGTCCGGAGCATGCAAAGACGGCCCACAGTCCGGAACCGACAGAGACGGCCCACAGTCCGGAACCGACAGAGATGGCCCACAGTCCGGAACCGACAGAGACGGCCCACAGTCCGGAACCGACAGAGATGGCCCACAGTCCGGAACCGACAGAGACGGCCCACAGTCCGGAACCGGCGCAGCCAGAGTTGCCCTACAGTCCGGAACCGACGCGGCCAGAGTCGCCCTACAGTCCGGAACCGACGCGGCCAGAGTCGCCCTACAGTCCGGAACCGACGCGGCCAGAGTCGCCCTACAGTCCGGAACCGACGCGGCCAGAGTCGCCCTACAGTCCGGAACCGGCGCGGCCAGAGTCGCCCTACAGTCCGGAACCGGCGCGGCCAGAGTTGCCCTCCAGTCCAAAACCGGCGCAGCCTTCCAGTCCGGAGCTCCCAGAGTCGTCCTCCAGTCCGGAGCTCCCAGAGTCGCCCTCCAGTCCGGAGCTCCCAGAGTCGCCCTCCAGTCCGGAGCTCCCAGAGTCGCCCTCCAGTCCGGAGCTCCCAGAGTCGCCCTCCAGTCCGGAGCTCCCAGAGTCGCCCTCCAGTCCGGAGCTCCCAGAGTCGCCCTCCAGTCCGGAGCTCCCAGAGTCACCCTCCAGCCCGAGGTCTCCAGTGACGCGCCTCAGCCCGAGGTCTCCAGTGGGGGTGGACAGGTTGTGTTGGGGACTAAGGCCGGAGCCTGAGCCACCTCTGTGGTAGGAGGATTGGGGATGGGGGCTGTTGCACTAGAACCGTCGGTGACGGTGGCCACCCTCTCTTCCCTCCACTGTAGTTTTGGGATTTGTTTGTTGTGAGTTATTGTTTTGTTAGTTTTTGTTTCAGGTGCATCTGGGGTCTGCACCTTTGGGGGGGGGGGGGGGGTACTGTCACGTCCAGACCAGTATAAGGGGTTATTTGTAATTGTACTTTGGTCAGGGCGTGGTAGGGGTGTGTTTGTTTTGTGTTGTCGGGGTTTTTGGGTATTGTTCTATGTTTTGTATTTCTATGTTGTGCATTTCTTTGTGTTGGCCTGGTATGGCTCTCTATCAGGGACAGCTGTACATCATTGTTGCTGATTGGGAGCCATACTTAGGTAGCCCTTTTTCCACCTGTCTTTTGTGGGAAGTTGTTTTTGCACTGCTGTGGTTTGCCTGCAAACTGTCTAGCCTGTTTAGGATAGGGGGCAGTATTTTCACAGCCGGATGAAAAAACGTACCCGATTTAAACTGGTTACTACTCTTGCCCAGAAACGAGAATATGCATATTATTAGTAGATGTGGATAGAAAACATTCTGAAGTTTCTAAAACTGTTTGAATGATGTCTGTGAGTATAACAGAATTCATATGGCAGGCAAAAACCTGAGAAAATTCCAAGCAGGAAGTGGCCTGTCTGAGAATTTGTAGTTCTTCTTTTGATTCTCTATCGAAACTACAGTATCTGTGGGGTTACGTTGCACTTTCTAATGCTTCCATTGTCTGTCTAAAGCCTTCAGAAAGCAGATTGAGCCGTCTCCTGTTTCTGGGCAGAGTATAGTAGCTCAGTTTCTCAGTGGTCTGCCTGGGGACAAAGAGATTGGATATGCGCATTCACACGAGCACGCTGTTTTTTCTTTTCCTCTTTGAATGAATACACTATTGTCCGGTTGGAATATTATCGCTATTTTACGAGAAAAAAAACATAAAAAATTATTTTAAACAGTGTTTGACATGCTTCTAAGTACGGTAATGGAACATATTGAATTTTTTGGTCTCGAAATGCGCTCGAGCGTTACCCTTTGGATAGTGACCTGAACGCACGAACAAAACAGAGGTAATTAGACATAACTATGGATTTGGAACAAAAACAACATTTCTAGCGGAACGTCTGTCCTCAACAGGCTAGCTGTCGTTCGTTTTTTCTTGTTTTGTGTAGTGTTCAAATAAAGTTAAGATGAGCATTCACATACCCGCTGCATTTTGGTCCAATCACTACGACGGCCGTGACATACTGAGAATGTGTAATCTAAAACTAGACTCACACATACCGACCACATATAATCTAATACTAGACTCACCCATACTGAGAATGTGTAATCTAATACTAGACATACTTAGAATGTATAATCTAATACTAGAACAATCCAAAATTTCTTTTTTGATACTGTCGCAAAGCTAACTAAAAAGCAGCATTCCCCAAGAGAGGATGGCTTTCAATTCAGCAGTAATAAATTCATAAACTTCTTTGAGGAAAAGATCATGATCGTTAGAAAGCAAATTACGGACTCCTCTTTAAATCTGCGTATTCCTCCAAAGCTCCATTGTCCCGAGTCTGCACAACTCTGCCAGGACCTAGGATCAAGGGAGACACTAAAGTGTTTTAGTACTATATCTCTTGACACAATGATGAAAATAATCATGGCCTCTAAACCTTCAAGCTGCATACTGGACCCTATTCCAACTAAACTACTGAAAGAGCTGCTTCCTGTGCTTGGCCCTCCTATGTTAAACATAATAAACGGCTCTCTATCCACCGGATGTGTACCAAACTCACTAAAAGCGGCAGTAATAAAGCCTCTCTTGAAAAAGCCAAATCTTGACCCAGAAATTATAAAAAAAACTATCGGCCTATATCGAATCTTCCATTCCTCTCAAAAATGTTAGAAAAAGCTGTTGCACAGCAACTCACTGCCTTCCTGAAGACAAACAATGTATACAAAACGCTTCAGTCTGGTTTTAGACCCCATCATAGCAGTGAGACTGCAATTGTGAAGGTGGTAAATGACCTTTTAATGACGTCAGACCGAGGCTCTGCATCTGTCCTCGTGATCCTAGATCTTAGTGCTGCTTTTGATACCATCGATCACCACATTGTTTTGGAGAGATTTGAAACCCAAATTGGTCTACATGGAAAAGTTCTGGCCTGGTTTAGATATTATCTATCGGAAAGATATCAGTTTGTCTCTGTGAATGGTTTGTCCTCTGATAAATCAACTGTAAATTTCGGTGTTCCTCAAGGTTCCGTTTTAGGACCACTATTGTTTTCACTATATATTTTACCTCTTGAGGATGTCATTCGAAAACATATTGTTAAATTTCACTGCTATGCGGATGACACACAGCTGTACATTTCAATGAAACATGGTGAAGCCCCAAAATTGCCCTCGCTAGAAGCCTGTGTTTCAGAAATAAGGAAGTGGATGGCTGCAAACGTTCTACTTTTAAACTCGGACAAAACAGAGATGCTTGTTCTAGGTACCAAGAAACAAAGAGATCTTCTGTTGAATCTGACAATTAATCTGGATGGTTGTACAGTCGTCTCAAATAAAACTGTGAAGGACCTCGGCGTTACTCTGGACCCTGATCTCTCTTTTGAAGAACATATCAAGACTATTTCAAGGACAGCTTTTTTCCATCTACGTAACATTGCAAAAATCAGAAACTTTCTGTCCAAAAAATGATGCAGAAAAATGAATCCATGCTTTTGTTACTTCTAGGTTCGTCTAATGCAATGCTCTACTTTCCGGCTACCCGGATAAAGCACTAAATAAACTTCAGTTAGTGCTAAATACGGCTGCTAGAATCCTGACTAGAACCCAAAAATTTGATCATATTACTCCAGTGCTAGCCTCCCTACACTGGCTTCCTGTTAAGGCAAGGGCTGATTTCAAGGTTTTACTGCTAACCTACAAAGCATTACATGGGCTTGCTCCTACCTATCTTTCCGATTTGGTCCTGCCGTACATACCTACACGTACGCTACGGTCACAAGACGCAGGCCTCCTAATTGTCCCTAGAATTTCTAAGCAAACAGCTGGAGGCAGGGCTTTCTCCTATAGAGCTCCATTTTTATGGAATGGTCTGCCTACCCATGTGAGCGACGCAGACTCAGTCTCAACCTTTAAGTCTTTACTGAAGACTCATCTCTTCAGTAGGTCCTATGATTAAGTGTAGTCTGGCCCAGGAGTGTGAAGGTGAACGGAAAGGCTCTGGAGCAACGAACCGCCCTTGCTGTCTCTGCCTGGCCGGTTCCCCTCTCTCCACTGGGATTCTCTGCCTCTAACCCTATTACAGGGGCTGAGTCACTGGCTTACTGGTGTTCTTCCATGCTGTCCCTAGGAGGGGTGCGTCACTTGAGTGGGTTGAGTCACTGACGTGGTCTTCCTGTCTGGGTTGGCGCCCCCCCTTGGGTTGTGCCGTGGCGGAAATCTTTGTGGGCTATACTCGGTCTTGTCTCAGGATGGTAAGTTGGTGGTTGGAGATATCCCTCTAGTGGTGTGGGGGCTGTGCTTTGGTAAAGTGGGTGGGGTTATATCCTGCCTGTTTGGCCCTGTCCGGTGTTTCATCGGATGGGGCCACAGTGTCTCCTGACCCCTCCTGTCTCAGCCTCCAGTATTTATGCTGCAGAAGTTTATGTGTCGGGGGGCTAGGGTCAGTCTGTTACATCTGGAGTATTTCTCTTGTCTTATCCGGTGTCCTGTGTGAATTTAAATATGCTCACTCTAATTCTCTCTTTCTTTCTTTCTCTCGGAGGAGGACCTGAGCCCTAGGACCATGCCTCAGGACTACCTGGCATGATGACTCCTTGCTGTCCCCAGTCCACCCAGCCGTGCTGCTGCTCCAGTTTCAACTGTTCTGCCTGCGGCTATGGAACCCTGACCTGTTCACCGGACGTGCTACCTGTCCCAGACCTGCTGTTTTCAACTCTCTAGAGACAGCAGGAGCGGTAGAGATACTCTCAAAGTTCGGCTATGAAAAAGCCAACTGACACTTACTCTTGAGTTGCTGACTTGTTGCACCCTCGACAAGTACTATGATTATTATTATTTGACAATGCTGGTCATTTATGAACATTTGAACATCTTGGCCATGTTCTGTTATAATCTCCACCCGGCACAGCCAGAAGAGGACTGGCCACCCCTCATAGCCTGGTTCCTCTCTAGGTTTCTTCCTAGGTTTTGGCCTTTCTAGGGAGTTTTTTCTAGCCACCGTGCTTCTACACCTGCATTTTGGGGTTTTAGGCTGGGTTTCTGTACCGCACTTTGAGATATCAGCTGACGTAAGAAGGGCTATATAAATACATTTGATTTGATTTTGATTTGAATACAATACTCAAACATACTTAGAATGTGTAATCCATTACTAGACTCACAAATACTGAGAATGTGTAATCTAATATTAGACTCCCCCATACTGATAATGTGTCATCTTATACTCTACTCCCCCATACTGAGAATGTGTAATCTAATACTAGACTCACCCATACTGAGAATGTGAAACCTAATACTAGACTCACTCATTCTGAGAATGTGTAATCTAACACTAGACTAACCCATGCTGAGAATGTCTAATCTAATTCTTGACTCACCCAAACTTAGAATGTGTCATCTAAAACTAGACTCACAAATACCGAGCATATGTAATCTTATACTAGACTCACCCATACTGAGAATGTATATTATAACACAAGACACACACAAACTGAGAATGTGTAATCTAATTCTTTACTCACCCGTACTGAGAATGTGTAATCTAATACTCGACTCACCCATAATTAGAATGTGTAATAATACTAGATTCCCCTATACTGAAAATGTGTAATCTAATACTAGACTCACCCATATATAGAATGTGTAATCTAATACAATACTCAAACACACTTAGAATGTGCAATCTAATACTAGACTCACCCATAACTGAGAATGTATAATCTAATACTAGACTCACCCATACCTAGAATGTGTAATCTAATACTAGACTCACCCATACTGAGAATATGTAATCTAAAACTAGACTCACCTATACTGATCATGTTTAATCTAATACTCAACTCATCCATAATTAGAATGTGTAATAATACTAGACTCACCCATAATGAGAATGTGTAATCTAAAACTAGACTCGCACATACAGAGAATGTGTAATCTAATACAATACTCAAACTTACTTAGAATGTGTAATCAAATACTAGACTCACACATACCGAGAATGTGTAATCTAATACTATACTGACAATGTGTAATCTAATACTAGACTCACCCATACTGAGAATGTGTAATCTAATACTAGACCCACCCATTCTGAGAATGCATCGTCTAATACTAGACTCACCCATACAGAGAATGTGTAATCTAATACTAGACACACCCATACAGAGAACGTTTAATCTAATACAATACTCAAACATTCTTAGAATGTGTAATCTATTATTAGACTCACAAATACTGAGAATGTGTAATCTAATACTAGACTCACCCATACTGAGAATGTGTAATCTATTACTACACTCACCCATACTGAGAATGTGTAATATAATTCTAGACTCACCTATTGTCACGTCCTGACCAGTAAAGGGGTTATTTGTTATTATAGTTTGGTCAGGACGTGGCAGGGGGTATTTGTTTTATATTGTTCGGGGTGTGTGTGTATGTAGCAGGGTGTTTGATTTATGTATTCCGGGGTTTTGGTCATTGCTCTATGTTTGTATATTTCTATGACTGTTCTAGGGTGTTTAGATCTGTGTTTAGGTAATTGGGATTGGGGCCTTCAATTGGAGGCAGCTGTCTATCGTTGCCTCTGATTGAAGGTCCTATAATTAGGAATGTGTTTGTCATGGGAAATGTGGGAGGTTGTTCTTTGCATAGCTGTGTGTTGCCTGCAAGACTCGTCCGTTCATTGTTTTCGTGTTTATTTTGTAAAATAAACATGAGCATTCACGTACCCGCTGCGCCTTGGTCCATTCACCACGACGACCGTTACACCTATACTGATCATGTGTAATCTAATACTAGACTCACCCATATATAGAATGTGTAATCTAATACAATACTAAAACATACTTAGAATGTGTAATCTAATACCAGACTCACCCATACTGAGAATGTGTAATAATACTAGACACAACCATAATGAGAATGCTTAATCTAATACTAGACTCACCCATACAGAGAATGTGTAATCTAATACAATACTCAAACATACTTAGAATGTGTAATCTAGTACTAGACTCACCAACACTGAGCATAATCTAATACTAGACTCACCCATACTGAGAATGTGTAATCTATTACTAGACTCCCCCATACTGAGAAAGGGTAATCTAATAATAGACTCACCCATAAATAGAATGTGTAATCTCATACAATACTCAAACATACTTAGAATGTGTAATCTAATACTAGACTCACCCATCTATACAATGTGTAATCTAAAACTAGACTCACACATACTGAGAATGTGTAATCTAATACTAGGCTCACCCATACTGAGCATGTGTAATCTAATACTAGGCTCACCCATACTGAGAATGTGTAATCTAAAACTAGACTCACACATACTGAGAATTTGTAATCTAATACTGGACTCACCCATACTTAGAATGCGTAATCTAATACTAGACTCACCCATAATTAGAATGTGTACTAATACTAGACTCACCCATTGTGAGAATGTGTAATCTAAAACTAGACTCACACATACAGAGAATGTGTAATCTAATACGATACTCAAACATACTTAGAATGTGTAATCTAATACTAGACTCACCCATATATAGAATGTGTAATCTAATACCATACTCAAACATACTGAGAATGTGTCATCTAATACGAGAATCACATGTACTGAGAATGTGTCATCTAATACTAGACTCACCCATAACTGAGAATGTATAATCTAATACTGGACTCACCCGTAATGAGGATTTGTAATATAACACTAGACTCGCCCATACAGAGAATGTGTAATCTAATACAATACTCAAACATACTTAGAACGTGTAATCTAAAACTAGACTCAAACATACTGAGAATGTCTAATCTAGTACAATAATCAAACATACTTAGAATTTGTAATTAATTACAAGAATCACAAATACTGAGAATGTTTAATCTAATACTAGGCTCACCCATACCGAAATCTAATACCAGACTCACCCATACTTAGAATGTGGAATCTAATACTAGACTCACCCATAATGAGAATGTGTAATCTAATACAATACTCAAACATACTTAGAATGTGTAATCTAATACAATACTCAAACCTACTTAGAATGTGTAATCTAATACAATACTCAAACCTACTTAGAATGTGTAATCTAATACAATACTCAAACATACTTAGAATGTGTAATCTAATACAATACTCAAACATACTTAGAATGTGTAATCTAATACAATACTCAAACATACTTAGAATGTGTAATCTAATACAATACTCAAACATACTTAGAATGTGTAATCTAATACAATACTCAAACATACTTAGAATGTGTAATCTAATACTGGACTCACCCATAATGAGAATGTGTAATCTAATACAATACTCAAACATACTGAGAATGTGTAATCTAATACTAGACTCACCCATACAGAGAATGTGTAATCTAATACTAGACTCACCCATACAGAGAATGTGTAATCTAATGCTAGACTCACCCATACAGAGAATGTGTAATCTAAAGTGTTTCCCTCCAGTCGTTCATTTTGCTACAGCCCGTCCCCGATCTTATTATCAGCTGATTATCAGCTGTTATCAAACACATGTGAAAAGCTGATTATCTTCCTCAATAGCATGCAGTGAATTTGTAATAGATGAAAAGAAGAAGTGAGTATGACATCCTGGCATTTGAGAATACTCGAGTGCCACATACATTAAAACATCATATTTTTGTATACCCAGTCAGCCTACTATTTAGAATGAAAGTACCGCTATTCGGATACGGCCTCTGTCTCACTGTGTGTCTCACTGTGTGTCTCACTGTGTGTCTCACTGTGTGTCTCACTGTGTGTCTCACTGTGTGTCTCACTGTGTGTCTCACTGTGTGTCTCTCTCTCTCTCTCTCTCTCTCTCTCTCTCTCTCTCTCTCTCTCTCTCTCTCTCTCTCTCTCTCTCTCTCTCTCTCTCTCTCTCTCTCTCTCTCTCTCTCTCTCTCTCTCTCTCTCTCTCTCTCTCTCTCTCTCTCTCTCTCTCTCTCTCTCTCTCTCTCTCTCTCTCCTCAGACCTGCTTCACAATCCTGCAACCACAAAGCTGTCTCACGTTAACTGTATCTCTTCAGAGAGGCCATACCCCAGAGTACACCCTGTCAGTCGTGTTCTGTTCCCACTTCCCAGCCTTGTGGTCGAATCACGTTACCCCCGCATGCCGAGCGGTCACGGTCTCGCTGCGGTCTCTGTGTGCCAGCGTCTATCGTTTCCACCCTGCCAGAGATTGCCAGTTCCCTTGCTAGCCACAGTTATCTACACTGACAGGCCCTCTTTCTGTCTCTCTCTCTACTGTCTCTCTCCCTCTCTCTACTGTCTCTCTCCCTCTCTCTACTGTCTCTCTCAACCTCTCTCTCTCTACTGTCTCTATCCCTCTCGCTCTCTACTGTCTCTATCCCTACCTTTCTCTCTCTTGCACAAATTGGATGATTACGGGATGTATACATAGGAGATTACACCACTGACAGGGAACACAGCATGCTGTGGACACACATTGTGTGCTCTCTCACACACAGAAACTGAATAAACACACAATGTGTGCTCTCACACACAAACTGAATAAACACACAATGTGTGCTCTCACACACAGAAAATGAATAAACACAAGATTTGTGCTCTCATACACACAGAAACTGAATAAACACACGATGCGTGCTCTCATACACACAGAAACTGAATAAACACACAATGTGTGCTCTCACACACAGAAACTGAATAAACACACAATGTGTGCTCTCACACACAGAAACTGAATAAACACACAATGGGAGACTCATATAAACACACACACACACACACAAAGTAAGGAAGCACACAGTGGCATGTACTCATGGATTCCAATGAAAGCCTGGCTTCCCCCCCCCCCCCCCCCCCCCAAAAAAAATGATGTATCTTTCATCTCTCTGTGTTTCATAATTTTTCTTTAATTCGCAAGAGGCTGAATGTATCTGACCGGAGAAAGCGTCCAAGCAAGCGAAACAGCGCCCCCTCTGTCTCTGTATGTGTACACACCATCTATCTGATGCGTCTGGCCCAAAAGGGTATGATATTGTTGCCGCCCGTAGCATTCAATGCAAGAGAAGCCAGCAAGCATTGACGAACAAAAATTATAAAATAATAGCCAATCAGCATTCAGCTCAACTGTGAATGATCCTGGTGCACCGAAAGAAAGTATCAAGGGAATCCAGTTTGGATTTGGCTTCACACCAATCACATCATATCAAAAGCCAAACGTTGTTGTTGACAGAAATAAATGTAATTGTTGCATCTTGTTGTGTTGTCCTCCAAAGGCTAGCGAGCTAACTAAAATGATCTCTTTCCTAAATTAGCCATGGATGGATAGGGATTTGGACTTGTGGTTTAACTTAATTCTTCGTACTGGCCAATGATTATAATGGCGAATCCGATCCAATCATTAGTTTATACATTATGCCCTTGGCCTGATGGAAGTAGGCTACTGTTAACTAGCTGGCTAATCATTGCCCATGAAAGGAAGTTAGTCTAGAGAGCAAGCATTTTAGCCAGGTAGCCTAGGACAACAACAACTAAAAGCGTGTACTGTATGACAGAGTGATAGACCATTTCGGCAACATGAAAGAGAGGAGAATGGCATTGGCGTTTCTCTAGAAGTAGGGTGAGTCAATATTTATTTTTTCTTGCAAGCACACACACACACACAGAGAAATTAGTACCATGGACAGCCATATGATATTTAGCTTACGTTGATTGGACTAAATTTTTTTGGGAATCTTTCAGTTGTCACTGTATTAGAATAAGCATAGGTGATTTGATGATGTTGAAATGTTGTAGTTGAAATGGTGCTGGAATATTGGAGGCAGCTCCTGTTTTCTTTGCGACTTGTGGTAACTCTCTGTGGTTCCAAATCAAATGTTGTTTCGTAGTCGGAAAACGTCAGAAACATTAACTTGCTTGACCATGCTGTAGGTAATGTAACTGTTTGTAATATGCAATATGCTTTGTGAACTTTAGGAGACAGATGTTGCTCTCTGGTTTTGTGATGAAACAAAGGTGTGGTTGAATTTATTTGCCACTGTGTCTTGTTTTTCTCTCGGCCTTGGTCCTATATATCACGGTGGCAAGGCATATGAACTAATAGGTGATAGAGCAAACAACGCAATTAACACAACACATAGGTTGTAATATGGCAAAAACATTTCTGGCTTGGCTTTCCCATTGATTGTACCCACGCAGCGCTACTGGAAACATAATGATTATGCACCAACACATTCACACACTTCACCCAGGATGCCCATAATTCTTCATCAATTTGTCTTTGAAGATATGTACCGAAAACAGTAGAATATATGTATCATACTATAAAGGTCACGTACCATGGTTGGACTTGGACTGGTGGACAGGGGTGTAGTGGTTCTTGGAGGAGGTTTGTTGAGGAGTGTTGTCTTTGGGAGAGCCGTTCATGGCTGAAAAGTTCTCACAGTCATATTGAGATATGGGAATTGGCCCCTGTTGCCTCAGGATGTCTGCAAGGGCCCTGTGGACACAGAGAAAAAAATGGCAGATTTTGATAAAAGTTTGTGCACCAAAAGTCACTGATACGTCTATTTAGCTCACTTCTCCAAGCATTTGCATTATACTCCAAGGTGAGTGAGAGTTAATTTTTTCTTGGCACTGAATTGTGATAGAGAACCGTTATTAACCCCCTAAGGTATAAGGGCCCGGGGATGGGTTTCTACTGTACTAACATATAAGAAGGTCATAAGAAGGATCATTTAGCTATTTGATTTGGAATTTTAGGAACCCTGTGAGTATAATTTGTTTTTGAAAAAAAAAAATATTTGATGAAATATTGAATTTGGTATTACTGCTATTACCCCATAGAAACACATTGAATAACATATTCATATATGGCAAAACAGACAGTCCAAAAATAACTCGAAAGGAAATAAGTTTCAAAGTGTCTGTCTTATATCTGAGAGATATAAGATAGATAAGCAGATTGTTTTTATATTTATTTTACCCATATTTAACCCCTTTTTTGGCACTACATTTTCGGCATGTCTCCTGGTCTGACAAATTCCACTGTAGCTCTGCCACCTTTCACCGCAGATGCGGAAGACCGGCATTGGCAGATGCTGTGGATGGGGACGCAAGTCCAAGCTAGATACATCTCACTTAAACGGACAGATTCTATGGGGTTTTGTATTATGCTAATTAGATGTCCACGGGGGCGTGGACATCCACTCTATTAGCAAAACAGTGAAGATAACAAATATACTAGCAACAGAAACAGAAGCATAGTTGTGTTTATGAGAAGCCATTATAATTGGGTTGAATTAGAGTGTTTTTCAGGCCGACACCAGGTGCATACGGAGGTATGGCACCCTCGAGGGTGAGAAGGAGAGGGGAGAGAGGGAACGGAAAAACTCAACAGCATCATGACAGAAAATAACACAAATAGTTTTTTTTTTCTGGCTGAGCTTTTTGAAGAGGAGGAAATCAAATTATGTTTGCATTGCTGCAATTGCTCAAAGCCTTGTGCATGACAAATATATGTACAGCGTAACCTTTTCTGTTCTATAAATATTGTCCCTGTTTTTATTTATTTCATATCTGAGTTTTGCAGTTATGTATTTATCATTGGATTTGCTGTGGTGCAGACGTGTCAGGCAGCTACAATGATACTTTAACCTTAATGTTATACAACGGGAGGCTGCTGAGGGGATAGCGGCTCATAATAATGGAGTGGATGGGATGGTATTAAACGCATGGAAACCATGTGTTTGATACCATTCCGTTGATACCGTTCCAGCCGTTACTATGAGCCCGTCCTCCCCAATTAAGGTGCCACCGGCCGCCTGTGCGTGACACATTATTGACCGTCTCTAGATTACTCCAGTGTTGCGCCACGCATGTATAAAAGGACCATGCTTCATAGCGGGAGACTACAATGTGTATCAGCGGTTACTCATTGATGTGTGCTCTCCAGCATCATGTGTTGTCCACTAGTCTGTGGTTAAACGTAAGGTTGCAGAGCCCCAGAGGGAGATGGGAAACAGCTGAGAAAACACATAACTGCAGACCGCTACTTTGTGGAAGACTCCAACATAGCCCTGTTTAACCCATGTCAGTTCACCACTGCAGTCTGAGAATGCACACCACCACCACCACAGAGAACGTGTTGGTATGATAGGTGCTATGGGACTAGAGTTAGGTCAGGGTGAGAGGGGTTGGACTAGAGATTTTGTTTTCTATTTTATGGTCTATGACAATATGGTTTGTTTTGACTTAGCAAAGGCCTTGACATTGTATGAGTATTTTACGAGGGAAATGTCTATAGACATTGTTGTGCGTCTGGATGTATCTGTTTGCATTTGAAGGGATGATGTCAGTGCTCTCCATAGTATTACACCGGCTTGATGTTATGATGCAGAAACTAGATTTGTCACAACACCTGCAGTGAAACATACAACAACAAAAAAATACATCAAATATACATCAGTAGGATCTGTCCTTCACCACACAACTGATATACAAGCTTTCCCAAATCATGTAAATATTTCCCTTTGAACACCTCTGCAATTACTTTGGTCTTTCATGTGTACAAACAAATAAAATAAGGGTTCCTCAAGGGTTCTTTGGGAAGGCTAATGGTTCTATGTGGAATCATAATGACTCAAAGAACCTTTTGAGCCCTTCAATGGTTCTTTACATTTCACAAAAGGGTTCTTTGCTCTTTTAGTGATAATTAAAATGTAGGGGAGGAGGCTCATTAGAATATTTTGGGGTGTGGTTTGCGCATAGCTTTTTTTGTGCTACCGTGAGTGAGAGTGTCATTCCAGTTAATGTAAAGAAACAGTTGTGTTGAGTTATAGATGACTACATTTGGCAACAATATTTTGCTCATTTGAGAATGGTTGAATAAATCTCTCAGTATTTATTTTCTCAGGGACCCCCAGCTGTTCCTGAGGTAGATCACTTAAATTGTTAATTAACACAGTAACACCTATGGAAGTTTAACAGTGTAATATGGCTGAACAAAAAAAAAAGTAAATTATGGTTCCACGAAATCATCTACAAAGAACCTTTCAGATTGAGAACCATTCTTCCATGAAGGTTCTATAAAGAACCATAAAAAAGCATTCTATATAGCCCCAAAAAGGGTTATTACCATAGCGGAACCCTTTTTTGGTGCTATATAGAACTAATCGTTCTTCATAGAACCTTAGGAAAGTGTTCTTTATAGCACCATACAAGTTCCATTTAGAACCTTATGAGCAGGGTTCTTTATAGAACCTGCAAAAAAGTTCTAAATAGCACCAAATGGTACATGCATTTTGTTTTTATTATATTTCATTGGATTATACGAAATTGAGAGTAAACGCCAGAATGCTATTAAATCTGGTACACTAGGCTAGTTAACACACACAAATGATGGTTCTAAATAGTACAGATAGGGGTTATTTGGTTTGTAAAGATATACATCATTTATTGTGTCTGTAAACTAGCCTAGTGTACTAGATTTAATGGCATTCTGGTAGTGGGTGATAAAATGATTTGTATAAAGCAGGACATAGCTCAACCTGGTTAAAAGTCAGGTGTTTTTTTCATATAGAAAAATCTATACCTGTAGCCCACTATACCAGGAACACACATGTGACACCTCACAGTACATTATATAAAATGTAGGTGAAATATGTACTCAATCTCATGTGACCATGTTCCAATGAACTCTGACCTCTGACCCATAATTGTCATAACAACTCTTTTCAAGGTGCAACTAGTCTTCTTAGTTCAAGGGTCAGACCTTTTAGTTTAAGGGTTTAGACTGCTGGGGGTTGTGGATAAGACCCATATTAACTATATTATATGTCAGGTTAATTATCATACTCAGATTATCCATAATATATTTTATACTGCATGGAACATGACTTCAATACAGAATGATATGTTCAACCACATTGACATTTTTCTCTCAAGACATAAAAGACCAGATCATGTTGCATCATGTTTCATATAAAAGGGGACTTTGCACCCAAGCAGACATGTATATTCGTTCGTTCATTAATTCATTAATTCATTTATTAAGTCATTCATTCTGACTTACCTATGGATATTCATTTCCTGAGGAGGCTCTGTAGCTTTGTCATAGGCAACTTTAGCCGAAACTCCCACCACTAAAATAAAAGCTATGATCCCACAGGTGATGTAAACCGCAGTGTTCGTCTGGTCCATACTCGGGTCAAAAGGCTGTCCCGTCGAGGCTGGCGACGGGGGGGGCGTTTTCACCCAGTCCGGCTTGTTGTAGTTTTTACAGCTTGACTGGTCTACTCTTTTTTCTTTTTCCTGGCAGCAGAACCGCAGGAAGCAGGACCCGCAGCAGTAGCGGTGAACCGTGTTGTTACACGCAAACTCTCTGTCAAATTGTCCGCTCACGTCGTAGTAACCCGTGCACGTATCGTAGTCCTTGGTCGTGTTCTTCTGCGGCGCAGCGGTGGGGATCACCGCGGTGATGTTGGTGTCTTTCGCCTTGGGAGTCCGCTTGGTCACCGGTTTCATCTTCTTGCCTCCTGTCCCGGCGCAGAGAACGCTCAGGGGATCCAGGTATATGAGGAGCAGCAAAAGGTGCCTTATCCCCATGGTGTGTCTAACTTGTCAATTCACTTCCGACGCGACGCGTGTGATTTTCTCTGACTTGGTAGTGAAGTGAATGTGATAGGGCTCTCAGGCTCTCAGTCCAACAAGGCTACAACCCTCGTCACCTGCCACTCGCGTTGGTCCTCTCACGATCGATACTGTTACCATACTGGCTAGGAGAATGAATAGCATCAGTATCGAAGACGCAATTAGTTAAGTATATCATTAATAGCAGCGCTTCTGAAACCCATTGCGCTCTGATAGAGAGAATCGTCATTCACGGAACTGCATGCCTTGGTTGCGCTCTGGTAGGACAGTCGAGTGCAGTGGACTGTGTGCTTTCCGCCGGGTTGGAGATGCTGAAAACGGCCGGGTGTCGCTGTCTAAGGTACTGATTTATGTGGGGCGCCTTGCGTCGAGTCGTCTTTACATGGCAGGGCTTGTGTTCACATCTTCTTGTTGTGGTGAAAGTTGCGCTATAGAGGAAACAAACCAAACGCTTCATAAGCCATTATCCGCACGTCAAGGGGAGTGCGTTAAGTCTAATCAAAGCTAACAATTTATCCACGCGATGGAAACCACAATCATTTATTCTTGAACGGCGGTATTTTTGTCACATCCTTTTCGTGAAATGTTTGACATTCAGGGATTCTGGGCTTGTCATAACGGCTGCATGCAGTCAAGACGCGCTTGTTTAAACCCCTTTCGATGTACAGACATTCCATTGCAACTGGAACTTTACAAATGCATTAAAGTTTTAGAAAAACATTCGAATAGAGTAGAACCAATACATTCAAACGGTTTTAATTGCAGCCAAATATTTGTTTTCACTCAGTAAAATATCGCCGAAGAATAGCATATGTTAATATATTAGGCTTACTTAAAAGTTATTCATTTTATCTTACAGAAAAAGCACAACACAACGCAATGTGATTTATTTATCTGCATGTTAATGCGAGGCACACGCAATAGTTCAAATATATAAAAAAAAACGTATGGCGATGAAACCTACCTATGTCAAGATTCCCGTTGACTTGTTCTCTGTGTGGCGCGAGGAGAGTGATTGGAATAAGAGAGCTCAGCTCGAGCCCCCTCTTCTCTCCTCCCTCATCTCCCTCGTTCTGTTTTACGTCAAATCAAATCAATCAAATCCAAATGTATTCGTCACATGCTTCGTAAACAGCAGGTGTAGACTAACAGGGAAATGCTTAGTGACGGGCCCTTTCCAACAATGCAGAAATAAATAAAATACATACGTAATAGAAAAGTAATAACACCTAATAATAAAAGTAATAATAAATACACAAAGAGTAACGATAACTTGACTATATACACAGGGTACCAGTACCAAGTC
Source organism: Salmo trutta (assembly GCF_901001165.1). Taxonomy (NCBI): domain Eukaryota; kingdom Metazoa; phylum Chordata; class Actinopteri; order Salmoniformes; family Salmonidae; genus Salmo; species Salmo trutta. The sequence goes on from NC_042958.1 coordinate 48,262,761, forward strand.
GAGGTGCAGGGGTACGACGTAATTGAGGTAGATATGTACATATTTATAGGTGTATTTAATTGAGGATTCCCATTATCTTCCTGGGCTACAGCAACATTAATTAAGGCAGTTATATACACAATTTAAAATATTACATTTCATAACACTTTTCACAACACATTTAGTGTCCCTCAGGCCACTACTCTACTACCACATATCTACAATACAAAATCCATGTGTAAGTGTGTAGAGTGCATGTCTTATCGCATGTGTGTGTGTGTGTGCCTGTGTGTGTGTGTGTGTGTGTGTGTGTGTGTGTGTGTGTGTGTGTGTGTGTGTGTGTGTGTGTCTGTGCCTGTGCCTGTGCGTGTGCGTGTGCCTGTGTGCGTGTGTGCATGCATGCGTGCGTGCGTGCGTGTGTGTGTGTGTGTGTGTGTGTGTGCCTCTTCCCAGTCCCAGCTGTTCCATAAGGTGTATTTTTATCTGTTTTTTAGTAAAATCTGATTTGACTGCTTGCATCAGTTACCTGATGTGGAATAGAGTTCCATGTAGTCATGGCACTATGTAGTACTGTGCGCCTCCCATAGTCTGTTCTTGACTTGGGGATTGTGAAGTGACCTCTGGTGGCATGTCATGTGGTGTATGCATGGGTATCCAAGTAGTTTAAACAGACACCACGGTGCATTCAGCATGAAAACACTTCTTACAAAAACAAGTAGTGATGAAGGCAATCTCTCCTCCACTTTGAGTCATGAGAGATTTACATGCATATTATTAATGTTAGCTCTCTGTCTACATTTAAGGGCCAGCCTTGGTGCCCTGTTCTGAGCCATTTGTAATTTTCCGAGGTCCCTCTTTGTGTAATCCAGGTGCGACAAAAAAGGCAGAGCAGCGCCTTTACGGACAGACTTCTTCCATCTTAGCTACTGTTGTATCAACATGTTTTGACCATGACAGTTTACAATCCAGGGTTACGCCAAGCAATTTAGTCACCTCAACTTGCTACATTTCCGCATTATTTATTACAAGATTAAGTTGAGGTTTAGGGTTTAGTGAATGATTTGTCCCAAATACAATGTTTTTAGTTTTTGAAATGTTAAGGACAAACTTATTGCTTGCCACCCTTTGTGAAACTGACTGCAGCTCTTTGTTAAGTGTTGCAGTGATTTCACTCGCTGTAGTAGCTGACTTGTAGATTGTTGAGTCATCTGCATACATAGGCACATACTCAATGATTGTAAAAAGAAAGGGGCCTTGACAGCTGCCCTGCGGGAATTCCTGATTCTACATGGATTATGTTGGAGAGGCTTCCATTAAAGAACACCTTCTGTGTTCTGTTAGACAGGTAACTCTTTATCCACAATATAGCAGGGTCTGTAAAGCCATTACACAAGTTTTGTCCAGCAGCAGACTATGATCGCTAATGTCATAAGATGCACTAAAGTCAAACAAAACAGCTCCCACAATATTTTTATCATCAATTTCTTTCAGCCAATCATCAGTCATTTGTGTAAGTGCTGTGCTTGTTGAGTGTCCTTACCTATATGGGTGCTGAAAGTCTGTTGTCAATTTATTTACTGTGATATAGCATTGTATCTGGTCAAACACAATTTTTTCCAAAAGTTTACTAAGGGTTGGTAACAGAATGATTGGTCGGCTATTTGAGCCAGTAAAGGGGGCTTTACTATTCATAGATAGCAGAATGACTTTTGCTTCCCTCCAGGCCTGGGGGCACACACATTCTAGTAGGGTTAGATTGAAGATACGGCGAATAGGAGTGGCAATATCGTCCGCTATTATCCTCAGTAATTTTCCATCCAAGTTGTCAGACCCCGGTGGTTTGTCATTGTTGATAGACAACAAATATTTTTTCACCTCTTCCACACTCACTTTACGGAATTCAAAATTATAGTGCTTGTCTCTCATAATTTATTCAGTTATACTTGGATGTTTAGTGTCAGTGTTTGTTGCTGGCATGTCATGCCTAAATTTGCTAATCCAGCCAAATTTAAAAAATAATTCAAGTAATTGGCAATATCAGTGGGTTTTGTGATGAATGACCCATCTGATTCAATAAATGATGGAGCAGAGTTTGCTGTTTTGCCCAAAATGTTATTTAAGGTGCTCCAAAGCTTTTTACTATCATTATATAATTTATCTTTGTTTCATAGTATAGTTTATTCTTCTTTTTATTCAGTTTAGTCACATGATTTGTCAATTTGCACTACGTTTGCCAATGTGTTGTGCAGCCAGACTTATTTGCCATTCCTTTTGCCTCATCCCTTTGAAACATAACATCATTCAATTCCTCATCAATCCACTGGGATTTAACAGTTTTTACAGTCATTTTGTTAATGGGTGCGTGCTTATTAGTAACTGGAATAAGCAATTTCATAAATGTGTCAAGTGCAGCGTCTGGTTGCTCCTCATTACACAGCACGGACCAACACATATTTACATAAACAACATAGGAATCACTACAACATGTCACGGCTGTCGCAAGGAGAAGAGGACCAAAGTGCAGCGTGTGTGTGTATAACCGCATGACCCTCCAGCATGACAATGCCACCAGCCGTACTGCTTGTTCTGTGAGTGATTTTCTGCAAGACAGGAATGTCAGTGTTCTGCCGTGGCCAGCGAAGAGCCCGGATCTCAATCCCATTGAGCACGTCTGGGACCTGTTGGATCGGAGGGTGAGGGCTAGGGCCATTCCCCCCACAAATGTCTGGGAACTTGCAGGTGCCTTGTTGGAAGAGTGGGGTAACATCTCACAGCAAGAACCAGCAAATCTGGTGTAGTCCATGAGGAGGAGATGCACTGCAATACTTCATGCAGCTGGTGGCCACACCAGATACTGATTGTTACTTTTGATTTTGACCCCCCCTTTGTTCAGGGACATATTATTCCATTTCTGTTAGTCACATGTCTGTGGAACTTGTTCAGTTTATGTCTCAGTTGTTGAATCTTGTTATGTTCATACAAATATTTACACATGTTAAGTTTGCTGAAAATAAACACAGTTGACAGTGTTAAAGTGGGCTATTTTTAGCACTTTTCTGTCATGCATGATTGTTTATAATGCTTTACTGGGAAGCTTATCAGAAGTAGACTTGATAGTGCAGGGTGAGCTGCACACAGTGGACACAGCTAAAAGTATAACTCTGGTTAATAGGCGCATGATTACTGTATACAATAGTTGTTGGATCATCAGAGGCATTCAGGGCAGTAAGAGGAACATAAATTAGGTTACTTACATTTTGTCTTCCAACACCCCTGGGATAATGTACATTTGCTGAAGCATTATTACAACTCAGCGACACAATGGTAGGGATTAAATGAGCTTGATTTGGGTCGTTGATAAGTCATTGTCTCAACACACCTTTATAATGCTGTGAAAGGATCCAGGAACCCAAATGATTTGGGTGGATCCCATCCTCCTTATAAACAAGTTTTGCTGCAAAAAGTTTTGAAATTGTCAAGAAAAGCTACAGCCAATGAGCTGCAATAATCACGTAGCCAGTTTTGAGGAGAAATCCTGCTAAAGTGTTCAATGCCACGATTCAGAGAGGGCACAGGGCCAGATATGATGGGTCTTTTATTAGTGTCTATCAGAGAATCAATCAGCTCTTCAAAATCTAGTTTCAACTGTTCAGAGCTGCCCTTCATGATGTCATTAAAACCCACATGGACTACGACAGAATCTATTTCCATGTCCTGGCGTAGAATATTCCGGTGCAGCTTAGTAATATAATTTACTCGAGCTCCGGGATAAAACAGTGTTTTTGCACCAGGAACAGTGACATTTCTTACCATGGAGCTGCCCAAAATCACAGCTGGCGAGAAGGACAAGGAAATCCGCCAACACCCTCGATCCAGAGCAGGGACGGAAGTTTGCCAACGTCAATTTTGAAATTGTAGGGGAAAGAGTAGGAACAGCGGCTGCAGACACATGTACCCCCAGCGACGAAGGTGCAGGAAGATCAGGCTCCAGGGCGGTGAAACTATTAGTTGTTTGTATCCGGGCCTCTCGTTGGGAGTGTGGACTGCTTTGTGGAAGGCCACTATAAAGTGACTATGTGATGAGTCAAAAGAGTTAGTGCAAAAAGGGTCAATGCAGATTGTTTAGCAGTCTTATAGCTTGGGGGTAGAAGCTGTTTAGGGTCCTGTTGGTACCAGACTTGGTGCATCGGTATCGCTTACCGTGCGGTAGCAGAGAGACCAGTCTAAGACTTGGGTGGCTGGAGTCTTTGACCATTTTTAGGGCCTTCCTCTGACACCGCCTGATATAGAGATGTCCTGTATGGCAAGGAGCACGGCTCCAGTGATGTACAATACTAGGCCATGGGCACTACCCTTTGTAGCGCCTTGCGATTGGATGCCAAGCAGTTGCCATATCAAGCGGTGATGCGGCCAGTCAAGATGCTCTCAATCACTCCAACGCTGATGTCACAACTCAGTAAATGACATTCCACTCACCAACGGGCTTCTGGATATCGGCGATACCGACAGACTGACTTACACCTCTGTTCTAAATTTTTCCCTTAACCCGCACACCATGGATGTGTGTGCCCAATTACACATATATTTAACATTTAATATATACATTTTTGTTTTTGTTGACATCAAAACTATCTGATAATTGCATCCAATTAAAACTAGGCCTAGGCTATTCACCATAATGTTTATTTTTTGCTTATTTTTGGATTCAATGTCAGTTCTGTGCAAATTGTTCAATGTCTTATAATGCTTAAAGGTAAGCGGTATTGACTGACATAAGATACTGTCTGTGTCAGGTAAGCCTACATCTATCAGGTGCTCTCAATCATATTAGATTAAGATTCTGTGAGTTTAACCTATTAGTGACACGTTGAGAAAATCCTTATAAGACAGTATGATATGTGTGTGTGTGTGTTTGTTTGTCAGAAAGAGAGAGAGAGGCTCACATGCCTGCAACAGTCGACTGATCGAGAAGCCAGGAAGCAGTTGCTTAGTAACCACTTTTTACGACGCCATCCGTACTTGTTGTGATGGAAAATGTAAACCTCCCCCTTTTGAAGAGTTCTGGACGTTACAGGAATGGATGGATGTGCTCGGAGACATATACACGGTCTCAGATGCATACTCTACTGTCTGTAAGGAGACGCTACCTTTTACATACAGCACACACACTGCTGTGAAGAAATGTAATAGGCCAGCTGCTAACCAAACCTCTGAAAGCACACATTCCATGAGTGGGCTATGTCTTATCATTTCTAATTTATTAGCCTTCATTGCACCAGGTGAGTTGACTGACACAGAACACATTCTCATTTACAACAGTGATCTGGGAAGATTTGCTGGGAACTGGAGAGGTTATGTCGAAATGAGCCAATTGGAGACTGGCTGGAATGAAAAGCGTAACTAAACCATGTGTAAAGATAAGACTTATCAAAGTGGAATTGGCTTCAGTGCTGTGTGCTGCTGTATAGATCTGTTTTGTGGAGATTACAGTGAAATGCAGCTCTTTCAGTTGTGAGGGACCCAGTTTCAGCTGGTTTGGCTTCGATGTAAAAGCACCTTTCCATGTGGGCGGTAGCAGACAGTGATTGATAGCGTGGGTTTGGTACCATTTTAGTCATTTGTCATCCTCTTTCCTGAGCAGAACGTTCAGAGATCACCTATTCTATTCTCAAAATCGTCCTCTCAACGCTCTCACTTTCAAAGTACCACTGTACAATCCAACACAATCCACATCCAAACAGCTTTTACATTTGCCCCAAAACCTCGACCTCATCTCTCCCCACTCTGAGGCAATGGATAAGAAATGACTGTAGTGGAAATACAGACAAACTCAAGGTATAATGGGTCCACACTCAAAAAAAGATGTCGCACAAGACTTTGCTGTTACAGTGCTGACCAAGCAACAAAGAGCAACGTCATCTGAGACCCACAGAACCCCCATCCCATTCCTATTGTTCCATGTACTCTCTCTTTTGGGAGCGATCCTTTATACATGCCGCTGTTCTCCTGACAAACTACGGTGAGAGCCTGGACTGGTACGACAGAGGGCTGCTAAGAGGAACTGTCCCCTTGAGTTTGGCTATGTGTGTGCTGCTGCTGCTGCTGCTGCTGCGTCCTGCAAGAGAAAGTGCTTTGTCAAGAGATTCATATAATGCTTCAGTTGTGCCCTCTGGGTGTGGGGTCGGGGGACTGTGGGGTCGGGGGGCTGTGGGGTCGGGGGGTGTGGGGTCGGGGGACTGTGGGGTCGGGGGCTGTGGGGTCGGGGGACTGTGGGGTCAGGGCCTGTGGGGTCAGGGGTGTGGGGTCGGGGGACTGTGGGGTAGGGGGGTGGGGGGTCAGGGGTGTGGGGTCGAGGGACTGTGTGGTAGGGGGGTGTGGGGTCGTGGGGTGTGGGGTGGGGACTGTGGGGTCAGGGGGGTGTGGGGTCGTGGGGTGTGGGGTTGGTCCGTGTATTAAAACACACACAGTGGTATGACTATGCTGACAGTGCACACTCTCTATTACGAAGCAGGCCACCTGCCTTTCCATTGTGGTTTTATTGTGTCACCAGGTTAATGACATTGACAAAAATACAATTAAACTCAGTATTATATAATATAATAATTATAATTATAATAATAGTATAATAATAATAATATAATAATAATAATACAATAATAATAATACAATACTAATAATATAATAATAATATTATTATAATAATATAATAATAATATAATATAATAATAATAATATAATAATAATATAATAATAATACAATACTAATAATATAATAATAATAATATAATAATAATACAATACTAATAATATAATAATAATATAATAATAATATAATGATAATAATAATAATATAACAATAATATAATAATAATACAATACTAATAATATAATAATAATAATATAATAATAATATAATGATAATAATAATAATATAATAATAATAATATAATAATAATAATATAATAATAATATAATAATAATACAATACTAATAATATAATAATAATAATATAATGATAATAATATAATAATAATAATAATATAATAATAACAATAATAATATAATAGTAATACAGTAATAATATAATAATTATAAAACATAATAATAATATAATATAATAATAACATAATAATAATAATAATAGAATAATAATAATAGAATGTGATATGATAGTGATCAAAATGCACAATGCATTTAGAGTTCCTGGCACTTTTTCAAGTGGTCTAAGCACTTTTTTTTGTAAGTTTCTGTGCGTGCATGTGTGTGTGTGTGTGTGTGTGCGTGTGTGCGTGTGTTGTGTGTGCGTGCGTGCGCGTGTGTGGGTGTGCGTGCGTGTCTGTGACCACTCAGAGGGGTAAAGCATGCATGCTTTCCGTCTGTTCTCAGGTGTTATCTGGCTAACTGGCTACAGCTGTAACCACTCACACTTAATTCACACCCTCTGTGCACCTCATAAATACTCAGAGATATTGTCTCCCCAGTACGGCTCCGCTCCAGAGACATCCAGCCAACGAAGAAGTGTTAAGTGTCCTCCCACCACTGACGTAAAGTGACACTTAAAATACTGTTAAACATTGATGTGTAATTACTTATACATTGTGTGGTTTCAGAAGCATCTTTACAGTGTCTCAGCACCCACCAGGTTTTTCTTAGATGTTTCTCTGATTACTTGTGCATCCATCACTTGTCAGAACATATGCATAAAACACACACAGTGTGCATCAGAGAGGGGAAAACAGCGGCAGATGGAAAAGTCGTCCTCAGGGAGACAAAGACATGATTTGCAGGGATTACACCATTTCCCTTTACCACATTACACCATTTCCCTTTACCACATTACACCATTTCCCTTTACCACATTACACCATTTCCCTTTATCACATTACACCATTTCCCTTTACCACATTACACCATTTCCCTTTACCACATTACACCATTTCCCTTTACCACATTACACCATTTCCCTTTACCACATTACACCATTTCCCTTTACCACATTACACCATTTCCAATAACTCACTTCTGTCTGTCTGTCTGTCTGTCTGTCTGTCTGTCTGTCTGTCTGTCTGTCTGTCTGTCTGTCTGTCTGTCTGTCTGTCTGTCTGTCTGTCTGTCTGTCTGTCTGTCTGTCTGTCTGTCTGTCTGTGTATGTACCCTAGCTGGGGTATGAATAAGTAAAATTGGGTCACAGCTGCCAATATTCGCACATATCAGCCTTTTTTTTACTGCAGGCAGGGGCTTTCCTTTAGGTGTAGGGGAACATTAGCCTATTAATCTTCTCTTTTTAGCACCCCCTCCCGACAAACACACACCTCCCATATAGAAGGCTGAATGTTAAATGATTCATTTGTCAAATGTGACTCGCTTTGTCACTCTCTGTCTCTCTGTCTCTCTGCCTCTGTGCCTCTCTGTCTCTGCCTCTCTCTGTCTCTGTCTCTCTGCCTCTCTGTCCCTCTGTCTCTCTGCCCCTATGCCCTTCTGTCTCTCTGTAAAATTGGGTCACAGCTGCCAATATACATGTACGCACATATCAGCCTTTTTTTTCTGCAGGCAGGGCCTTTCCTTTAGGTGTAGGGGAACATGAGCTTATTCATCTTTTCTTTTTAGCACCCCCTCCCGACAAACACACACCTCCCTTAAAGAAGGCTGAATGTTAAATGATTCATTTGTCAAATGTGATTTTCTCTCTCTCTCTGTCTCTTTCTCTCTCTCTCTCTAATTCAGCAGGTCCCGTGAGGAGAGCACCCTGTTCTAAACACAGTGTGTTAGTGTGAGTTTCACTGTCCTGACACAATGGACTGTACAGACGTATGCAGGAAATGTCAAACTTGTAGTGTATTTGAGGTTTTAAAAGGCTTCAATCAATAAACAAATGTACATTAATTAAAATCCACATAATAATTCACATTTCCTATTGCTGCGGGATTATTTTAACAGTAGTAAGAGTAGAGGTGGTAGTAGTGGTAGTAGCAGTAGTAGTAGTGGTAGTAGTGGTATTTGTAGTAGTAGTAGTAGTGGTGGTAGTAGTAGTAGTGGTGGAAGTAGTAGTAGTAGTAGTAGTAGTAGTGGTGTTGGTGGTGTTGGTAGTAGTAGTGGCAGTAGTAGTAGTAGTAGTAGTAGTAGTAGTAGTAGTAGTAGTAGTAGTGGTAGAAGTATTAGTGGTAGAAGTAGTAATAGTGGTAGTAGTAGTAGTAGCAGTGGTATTGGTAGTAGTGGTAGTGGTAGTAGTGGTGGTAGTAGTAGTTGTAGTAGTAGTAGTAGTAGTGGTATAAGTATTAGTGGTAGAAGTAGTAATAATGGTAGTAGTAGTAGTAGTAGTAGCAGTGGTATTGGTAGTAGTGGTAGAAGTAGTGGTAGTGGTAGTAGTGGTAGTGGGAGTGGTACTGGAAGTGGTAGTAGTAGTAGTAGTAGTAGTGGTAGTAGTGGTGGTTGTGGTGGTGGTAGTAGTAGTAGTGTTAGTAGTGTTAGTAGTAGTAGTTGTAGTAGTAGTGGTGGTAGTAGTAGTAGTAGTGGTGGTATTGGCAGTAGTGGTAGTAGTAGTAGTAGTAGTAGTAGTAGTAGTAGTAGTAGTAGTAGTGGTATAAGTATTAGTGGTAGAAGTAGTAATAGTGGTAGTAGTAGTGGTAGCAGTGGTATTGGTAGTCGTGGTAGAAGTAGTGGTAGTGGTAGTAGTTGTTGTAGTAGTGGTAGTAGTAGTAGTGGTAGAGGTAGTATTAGTAGTAGTAGTGGTAGTAGAAGTAGTAGTGGTAGAGGTAGTAGAAGTGGTGGTAGTAGTGGTATTGGTAGAAGAGGTATTAATGGTAGTAGTAGTAGTAGTCGTAATAGTAGTAGTAGTAGTAGTAGTAGTAGTAGTAGTAGTAGTGGTGGTGGTGGTGGTGGTGGTAGTAGTAGTAGTGGTAATAGTGGTTGTAGTAGTAGTGGTGGTAGTAGTGGTGGTAGTGGTAGTAGTAGTGTCAGTAGCAGTGGTAGTAGTAGTAGTAGTAGTAGTAGTAGTAGTAGTAGTAGTAGTAGTAGTAGTGGTATTGGTAGTAGAGGTATTAATGGTAGTAGTAGTAGTAGTAGTAGTAGTAGTAGTAGTAGTAGTAGTAGTAGTAGTAGTAGTGGTGGTGGTAGTAGTAGTAGTGGTAGTAGTGGTTGTAGTAGTAGTGATGGTAGTGGTGGTATTGGTGGTAGAGGTATTAATGGTAGTAGTAGTGTCAGTAGTAGTGGTAGAAGTATTAGTGGTAGAAGTAGTAGTGGTAGTAGTGGTTGTAGTAGTAGTGGTAGTAGAAGTGGTGGTAGTAGTGGTAGTAGTAGTAGTGGTGGTAGTAGTGTTAGTGGTAGTAGTAGTGGTAGTAGTAGTGGTATTGGTAGTAGACGTGGTAGTGGTAGTAGTAGTAGTAGTAGTAGTAGTAGTAGTGGCAGTGGTAGAGGTAGTAGTAGTGGTATTGGTAGCAGCGGTAGCAGTAATAGTGGTAGTAGTGGTAGTTGTGTTGGTGGTAGTAGAAGTAGTAGTAGTAGTAACAGTGGTGGTAGTAGTAATAGTAATAGTAACAGTGGTGGTAGTAGCAGTAGTAGTAGTAACAGTGGTGGTAGTAGTAGTAGTAATAGTAACAGTGGTGGTAGTAGCAGTAGTGGTGGTAGTGGTATTGGTAGCGGTAGTGGTAGTAGTAGTTGTGGTAGTATTAATAGTTGTTGTAGTAGTAGTAGTAGTAGTAGTAGTAATAGTAGTAGTAGTGGTAGTAGTAGTAGTAGTAGTAGTAACAGTGGTGGTAATAGTGGTAGTGGTGGTAGTAGTAGTAGTGGTTGTAGTGGTATTGGTAGTGGTAGTAGTGGTAGTGGTGGTATTAATAGTTGTAGTGGTGGTGGTGGTAGTAATAGTGGTTGTGGTTGTAGTAGTAGTAGTGGTAGTGGTAGTAATATTATTGGTAGTAGAAGTAATTGTAGTAGTAGTAGTAGTAGTAGTAGTAATAGTAGTAGTAGTAGTGGTGGTGTAAAGGCCGACGCTGGAGTAGAGAAGCGGGAACGGGGAGTCAAACCTTTAATCGGAACAGACAAGGAACAAGACAGGAACAGTGTCAGCACACGGGTAAAGAAGGACAGTATAATCAATGTTGAAGCTGGGAACAGAGTGGGGGAACAGACAGATACAGGGGAGGTAATTACAGAGGTTTTTGAGTCCAGGTGAGTCCTGGCCCTCGAGTGCCAGGGGGGGAAGAGTGGGAGCAGGCATGACAGTACCCCCCCCCCTCTATTGGTGCCACGCGGCGTCCCACCTGGGCGTGCCTGACTGGCCGTCCGGGGCACAGGTGCTGGACAATCTGGCTGTGCGTGAAATGCTGATGAACCAGCAGAGGCTTGAGAGCCTGGCGAGCCGGCTGAGGCACAGGTGCCTGACTATCCAGCTGTTGCATGAAGGCCTGTCGATCCCGCTGAGGCCTGGGAGCCCGATGATCCGGCGGAGGCATAGCATTCTGACGAGTCGGCTGGGCGTAAAAACCTGACGTGGGATGGCCGCTTTCTGAGCTAACCTGGGCAAGAAACCACTCGAGCCAGCTAGTGCTGAGCGAGAGCAGGCGTGACAAGTAGTAGTAGTTGTAGTAGTGATTACTGTGTAGCCAAGCACATTAGTTCCCTATTGGTTGAAACACAAGTGACTCCTGGGCGTAGCTCCCAGCTTCAAAAAGTTTAGAAAGTACACATTATTTCCATCATCCACTCCTATCCTCATTCTAAGATGCCATGGAACTCAAATGCAATGAGCATCCACTTCAAGGCCGTGGCTGTATCTCACAACATTTCAGTAATTTAGCAGAAGCTGTTATCCAGAGCAACATTTTTGTGTTGGTCCCACGTTGGTATCAAACCCACAACCCTGGCATTGCAAAGCGCCATGCTCTACCAACTGAGTCACACTGGTCTGTAAATGACTCTTAATTAACAACCAAAGGGGTAACTAGTCCAAGGGCTACCTATAATTGGACCCTACACATGCACACATAGAATAAATGCATTTAGCAGAAGCTTTTATCCAAAGTGACTTAGTCATGCATGCATACATTTTATGTATAGGAATTGAACCCACAACCCTGGCAGTGCAAGTGCCATGCTCTACCAACTGAGTCATACAGGAACACACACACACAGAGAGAGACAGAGAGAGAGACAGAGAGAGAGACAGACAGAGAGAGAGACAGAGAGAGAGAGAGAGAGAGAGAGAGAGAGAGAGAGAGAGACAGAGAGAGAGAGAGAGAGAGAGAGAGAGAGATAAACTGTCAGAACTCACTCTAACACTCTCCCTTTTTCTCTCCCTCTCTCCAGATCTCTCTCCAGATCTCCTTCTCTCTAGATCTCCTTCTCTCTAGATCTCTCTCCCTCTCTCCAGAACTCTCTCTCTAACTTGTCAATCATGAAATTGGATCAGTTTTTCTGTCGGATGGGGAAG